>NC_088216.1:24426133-25026133 GCF_036934945.1 Oncorhynchus masou masou
CCTACTCCTGCTCCCTACCCCTGCTCCCTACCCCTGCTGCCTACCCCTGCTGCCTACCCCTGCTCCCTACTCCTGCTCCCTACCCCTGCCCCCTACTCCCTGCTCCTACTCCCTACCCCTGCTCCCCTGCTCTGACACTCTGGTGTTGGGTGTTGCTATTCCGTCTGGTTTAGGGGGATAGGGGGTTGAGGCGGCAGGGAGACGGAATTCTTGGTGTTTGTGGAATATCGATGACAGGCCTCAGGTCAGTCTGTGACCCCTGAATGTTACAACGGATGGACGGGTGGTTGAGCGGACAGACTGAGAGACAGTGAAATTAACATTTTTTGAAATCGTCTTGCAGAGTTGGTGGTCAGGCTCTAATTAAGGTTTTATATGGCTCCAATTAAGTGTGGATGTATATAAATGTATTCAGTAACAAAGTTCTTCTTAGCAGTGAATTTTCGGAACAAATTCACAGTTGTCGAGTGGAACTTATCACAACTTGAGCATGACTCCCAGGGTCGAACTTTCGCGTTAATTAGGAAAACAAGGAAGCAGGGCTGTGTGTTAGTGATAGCAATGGGGTCAGTCCAAGAGCCTGGGGACCGTTCAGAGCGAACATCTGCCAATTTTGCAACACACACACACAAACACACTCTCTTTAGATCCAACTCTCTCTGGTGGTCCAATGTGGGGTGTTTCTCAGGATGTGCGAGAAACAGTATCAACGGATAGACCTAGGTCTCATTTTATATTCCCCATAAATACCACAGTATTTTTCTTTCTAATATTTTTTATTTCTTAGGCGTTACAATTCAAATTACTTAAAAAAACTTATTTGGGGAATTAAAGATCCCTTTTACAGTAGGTGTGAGTTTCATTATGAGGGCTCAGCTTAGCTTGATCCGGCTAACTCAATTATTTGTGCTTAAAGGGATCAGTTAACACATTTTACTACCTGTGGGTCATTAACTAGTGGTGGGTTGCCACGGTAACCCAACCTGAAGGGTCGGAGTTGACAGCCCCGTGGGGTTTGAAAATTACCAGACTTTTGCTTCCCGGTCAATTTTTTTACTTCCAGGTTCAATCTTACATTAAATGTACAGTATGTTTCATTTATATGAAACAAAACAAGTAGTAATTACACTATAAATAATTGTGTCATGTCTCCTCGCTGAATATTATCAGTTATCACCTCGCTTTCGTAATAGTAAAAAATGTGCTCTCGTGCCCTGAAGACAACGTGTGTATTCTATTGATTTAGTTAACCTTTATTTAACTAGGCAAGTCAGTTAAGAACAAATTCTTATTTACAATGACGGGCTGTACAGTTGGTAAATGGGGGAGAGAGAACGCACAGTACGTGCCAGTCATTCCCATGTGCGTTTTTGTGTGTGTGTGTGTTTTGAGATGCATTGGAGTCTCATGATCGTATAAGTGTGTGCGCTGAAAGGTCTGGCAGGGGCGAGGCGCCTGTGGCTTTTGTGCCGTCCATTCTGAATCCTGCCTGGCCCAACAACAGGTGTGACTAGCTTATTTCTGTTTGTGTGCATCTGTGTTGAAAGTAGTGGAACACAATTGTTCTGTTTCATCACAGGAATCCCACCGTAGAAGTGTGTGTTTAACAGCACCAGCGGGGGGTTGCTCTCCAGCCTCCTTCAGTTCCTCTGTGACGGTAGACTTCAACTTCAGATGAGGCCTGTCAGGAAGAGCTGCTGCTGTGAAACCTCAGCACAGAGAATGTCCCAGGTCAATGCAGGTGTTAAAACAACATGGGCCTTGTCTTCAGAGCGCTGAAACATAGAAAAAAAAACACAAGTATAACAGGTGTTCAATGGCAAGCGGCTGTATCGCCATCGTTACCGCCAAGACAAAGCAAGATGATTATTTGGTTGAACTCATGAAAGGGGGAACTCCACGTGGATGAATGGATAAGGGTTGAATGAAGCCTGAATGACATCACAACATTGCAGGAAACGTGATGAGCCGATACCAGACAAGGAAGCGACACATCAGCTTTTATCTTCCATTGTTTTAATTCAATCTCGCAGAAAAGAAAACTACCAGAATAATGTAATTGTAGCAGTTATTTTTCAGTGCATTGAGAGCATGGTGCAATGCATTGCTGGAGTCACTCTAAACCCCCGGGAGGATATAATTGATGACAAGAAGTCTGACTCTGTACGGGCTATTGTAATGCAAATCTATCCCTTTCTAAGGCCCTAAGAACCAGAAGTTCAGTGTGTTTTGCTCTTTCCTATTGGTCGCAGCGATTTATCTTTTGGAACCAATTACTGTAGCTTGAAGCATATTACACCTTTGCATCCCAGTTGCATACTGCATAATAGCCACTAGCACTATAGCATATCTCTGTAGCATATCTCTGTGGCATATCACTGTAGCATATCTCTGTTCTTGTAAAGATGGAGAGAATGAATGCATATTGCCCAGTTGTTGTAATCCCTGCTCCCACCATTAGACAGGGATTGAAGGAGTCTGGGTAGTGTAACTGTAGAGTCTGAGTAGTGTAACTATAGAGTCTGGGTAGTGTAACTATAGAGTCTGGGTAGTGTAACTATAGTCTGGGTAGTGTAACTATAGAGTCTGGGTAGTGTAACTATAGTCTGGGTAGTGTAACTATAGAGTCTGGGTAGTGTAACTATAGAGTCTGGGTAGTGTAACTATAGAGTCTGGGTAGTGTAACTATAGAGTCTGGGTAGTGTAACTATAGAGTCTGGGTAAACTATAGAGTCTGGGTAGTGTAACTATAGAGTCTGGGTAGTGTAACTATAGAGTCTGGGTAGTGTAACTATAGTCTGGGTAGTGTAACTATAGAGTCTGGGTAGTGTAACTATAGAGTCTGGGTAGTGTAACTATAGAGTCTGGGTAGTGTAACTATAGAGTCTGGGTAGTGTAACTATAGAGTCTGGGTAGTGTAACTATAGAGTCTGAGTAGTGTAACTATAGAGTCTGGGTAGTGTAACTATAGAGTCTGAGTAGTGTAACTATAGAGTCTGAGTAGTGTAACTATAGAGTCTGGGTAGTGTAACTATAGAGTCTGGGTAGTGTAACTATAGAGTCTGGGTAGTGTAACTATAGAGTCTGGGTAGTGTAACTATAGAGTCTGAGTAGTGTAACTATAGAGTCTGGGTAGTGTAACTATAGAGTCTGGGTAGTGTAACTATAGAGTCTGGGTAGTGTAACTATAGAGTGTGGGTAGTGTAACTATAGAGTCTATAGAGTCTGGTAGTGTAACTATAGAGTCTGGGTAGTGTAACTATAGAGTCTGGGTAGTGTAACTATAGAGTCTGGGTAGTGTAACTATAGAGTCTGGGTAGTGTAACTATAGAGTCTGGGTAGTGTAACTATAGAGTCTGGGTAGTGTAACTATAGAGTCTGGGTAGTGTAACTATAGTCTGGGTAGTGTAACTATAGAGTCTGGGTAGTGTAACTATAGAGTCTGGGTAGTGTAACTATAGAGTCTGGGTAGTGTAACTATAGTCTGGGTAGTGTAACTATAGTCTGGGTAGTGTAACTATAGTCTGGGTAGTGTAACTATAGTCTGGGTAGTGTAACTATAGAGTCTGGGTAGTGTAACTATAGAGTCTGGGTAGTGTAACTATAGAGTCTGGGTAGTGTAACTATAGAGTCTGAGTAGTGTAACTATAGAGTCTGGGTAGTGTGACTATAGAGTCTGGGTAGTGTAACTATAGAGTATGGGTAGTGTAACTATAGAGTCTGAGTAGTGTAACTATAGAGTCTGGGTAGTGTAACTATAGAGTCTGGGTAGTGTAACTATAGAGTCTGAGTAGTGTAACTATAGAGTCTGGGTAGTGTAACTATAGAGTCTGGGAGTGTAACTATAGTCTGGTAGTGTAACTATAGAGTCTGGGTAGTGTAACTATAGAGTCTGGGTAGTGTAACTATAGTCTGGGTAGTGTAACTATAGAGTCTGGGTAGTGTAACTGGGTAGTAACTATAGAGTCTGGGTAGTGTAACTATAGAGTCTGGGTAGTGTAACTATAGAGTCTGGGTAGTGTAACTATAGAGTCTGGGTAGTGTAACTATAGAGTCTGGGTAGTGTAACTATAGAGTCTGGGTAGTGTAACTATAGAGTCTGGGTAGTGTAACTATAGAGTCTGGGTAGTGTAACTATAGTCTGGGTAGTGTAACTATAGTCTGGGTAGTGTAACTATAGAGGTAGTGTAACTATAGAGTCTGGGTAGTGTAACTATAGAGTCTGGGTAGTGTAACTATAGAGTCTGGGTAGTGTAACTATAGAGTCTGGGTAGTGTAACTATAGAGTCTGGGTAGTGTAACTATAGAGTCTGGGTCTGGGTAGTGTAACTATAGAGTCTGGGTAGTGTAACTATAGTGTAACTATAGAGTCTGGGTAGTGTAACTATAGGTAGTGTAACTATAGAGTCTGGGTAGTGTAACTATAGAGTCTGGGTAGTGTAACTATAGTCTGGGTAGTGTAACTATAGAGTCTGGGTAGTGTAACTATAGTCTGGGTAGTAACTATAGAGTCTGGGTAGTAGTGTAACTATAGAGTCTGGGTAGTGTAACTATAGAGTCTGGGTAACTATAGAGTCTAACTATAGTCTGGGTAGTGTAACTATAGTCTGGGTAGTGTAACTATAGAGTCTGGGTAGTGTAACTATAGAGTCTGAGTAGTGTAACTATAGAGTCTGGGTAGTGTAACTATAGAGTCTGGGTAGTGTAACTATAGAGTCTGGGTAGTGTAACTATAGAGTCTGGGTAGTGTAACTATAGAGTCTGGGTAGTGTAACTATAGAGTCTGGGTAGTGTAACTATAGAGTCTGAGTAGTGTAACTATAGAGTCTGAGTAGTGTAACTATAGAGTCTGGGTAGTGTAACTATAGAGTCTGGGTAGTGTAACTATAGAGTCTGGGTAGTGTAACTATAGAGTCTGGGTAGTGTGACTATAGTCTGGGTAGTGTAACTATAGAGTCTGGGTAGTGTAACTATAGAGTCTGGGTAGTGTAACTATAGAGTCTGGGTAGTGTAACTATAGAGTCTGAGTAGTGTAACTATAGAGTCTGGGTAGTGTAACTATAGAGTCTGGGTAGTGTAACTATAGAGTCTGAGTAGTGTAACTATAGAGTCTGAGTAGTGTAACTATAGAGTCTGGGTAGTGTAACTATAGAGTCTGAGTAGTGTAACTATAGAGTCTGGGTAGTGTAACTATAGAGTCTGGGTAGTGTAACTATAGAGTCTGGGTAGTGTAACTATAGAGTCTGGGTAGTGTAACTATAGAGTCTGGGTAGTGTAACTATAGAGTCTGGGTAGTGTAACTATAGAGTCTGAGTAGTGTAACTATAGAGTCTGGGTAGTGTAACTATAGAATCTGAGTAGTGTAACTATAGAGTCTGGGTAGTGTAACTATAGAGTCTGAGTAGTGTAACTATAGAGTCTGGGTAGTGTAACTATAGAGTCTGAGTAGTGTAACTATAGAGTCTGGGTAGTGTAATTATAGAGTCTGAGTAGTGATCCGGCAGCCTGAGGGAGCGGACGCACCGCACCGAGTGTCCATCTGCCGTTCATTCGCGGGTTCCACCACCACCACTAAAACACATTGTGGGCGTGTGACTGCCGATGTGTTCGCGCAATTCTACATGTAGAATCGGATGTCAAATTACAGCTGCCACTCTGAACAGCGGTGCTCAGTACTCTCTACCGGTGTCTCCGTGCCTTAACTCTCTGCCAGTAATCCCTAAACCTCCGGGGCCTCCAGGCAGAGGGTTAAGGGAAGGATAGGTTTCCTAGGCGATGCCCCAAGGCAGATGGATAGTTTTCCACCGTGATGCCTCTAATGCAGTGAGGGGTGAGGGGCTAAAGCCCAGGGTGAGCCCAGGCAACACAAAATCAACAGTTCGAGATCGGGAGGGAAAACAAGCAAAGAGGACAGCCCTAATTAAGGACCCCTGGGGTCGGGTAGAGAGCTGGGAAACCAGACCCTACAGATAAGGGACTGAGCTGTGTGTGGACCCTCTGAGACTCCTTCTCTCCAGTCTCTAACATAACTTGTGTGAAGGAGCTAATTACAGTGTCTGGACTAAAACGCCACAGCCCTTCAATGGATCGTTGTTTTAACTGGTGCAAGCTGAGAAGCAACTCTATTCCCTAGATTGTGATGGACACATGGTAACAGGAAGTAGCCTACTTGAGTGTGTGTACAGTATGTATGTGTGTTTCTGGAGGGAGGGAGTGGGCTGAAAAACATGGGCAGACGTGTCAGGGTGGAGTCCTATCAGCATGTTCCCTCGCACTCCCCTCCTGTGGCATTGGCATTGTGATGCAGTATTTGGCACAGTACATTTTCGTGGAACCCGGATGGACTGGTAGATGTGTGTGTGTGTGTGTGTGTATGTAGTCGGACGGGGGGGTTTAATGAAGTTAAGCCAAACGACGAGTCATGAATAAACATCAGCTGGCTAATTAGACTCGGCCGTAGCAACTTTATTCATTAGTAAACCAGCAGCAAACACGACCGGGGATTTGGTGTGGAATGATAATACTGTACCGAAACCTTGTCTGCTAGGAGGAGAGAATAACCTTGAGAGAAAGAGAGAGTGGGGAGGGCAGAGTGAGAGAGAAAGGCAGAGGAAGCGAGAAAGAGAGAGAGAGAGAAAGAGAGAGAGAGAGAGAAAGAGAGCGAAAACGACTCAACTCAGCTCAGCTCAGTGCCTGACCTCATTGTCAGGGAAGTTATCGGGGGGGGGGTTGTATATCTGGTAAACATTCGTTATGCAAAGAAGTTGAAATGTGCCAATAAAAGGCTGTTTAAAAATGCAATATTTCCCTTCCTTTCTGTCTCTGCAGCCTGTAACTGTAACCTGCATGCCAGGCGATGCCGTTTCAACATGGAGCTGTACAAGCTGTCTGGGAGGAAGAGCGGAGGAGTCTGTCTCAACTGTCGCCACAACACGGCCGGACGCCACTGTCACTACTGCAAGGAGGGTTACTACAGAGACCTGTCCAAAACCATCTCTCACAGGAAGGCCTGCAAAGGTACGAGGGGTCTGGTGAGGGCTACAGTCCTGCTCTGACTGTTACCTATGGGGCTCTCTTGTCGCTATAGTGACATGTAGCTCTATGATACACAACTGTTGTCCAATGTTACACTTCATGTCATAAATAGATTACATTTAGAACATTTCCTCATCTGAAAACAGCATGTTGTGCATTTAAAAAAAATGTATTTAATAACCCAGCTAGTCATGTTGCCTGGTGAATAACTAACTGCAAAGTCAGAGGAGAACCTAGAGATAACCACTACGTTAGAGATAACCACTACGTTAGAGATAACCACTACGTTAGAGATAACCACTACGTTAGAGATAACCACTACGTTAGAGATAACCACCACGTTAGAGATAACCACCACGTTAGAGATAACCACTACGTTAGAGATAACCACTATGTTATGTGGCTCGCTCATCTCCTATCTAAAAGTTAAGAGCAGAATCAGGGGAATTTGAAAAACACAGTGGTCCGTACATTCCTGGCCTGTCTTACCCCGGTCCAGCGGGAGTCTGTGATGAGGTAGGGGTTTGGGGGGTCTCCTCACCGACACAGAGTTATTTGGCTTCATTTGGGGCGAGGGATGAGGGGGAGGGGGGATGAAAGGGCAAGCAAAACAAACAGGAGAGGTGTGAAGTGATTCCCGGCGAGGCTCAAGTCAGATGAGTGAGAGGAATTCTGGGATGGGGGGGGGGGTGGCAAGAACACATTCCTACACAGGTGTGCTCACCAGGGGTCATCAGGCAGTGGGGGAGGGGGGGTGTAAAGGACGTCACAATTTCCTGAAATGTTTGGCCTTCACCTCAGGAGAGATGAGGGTAAAGAGAAAGAAGGAGAGAGAGAGAGAAAGAGAGAGAGAGAAAGAGGGAGAAGAAAGATTACATTTTCAAACCTCCTATAGCTGAAGGGAAAGATAACAGGGAGCTAAAGCTCTGTTCAAACAAGGCCCGGTGACACCGTGAACGTGCCCCGCATACACACACACACACACACACACACACACACACACACACACACACACACACACACACACACACACACACACACACACACACACACACACACACACACACACACACACACTCTTTAGAGCGCTTCCTTACAAGGGCGTATAAAAGGGAAATATTAGCCTCTGGCTGACAGTCAGAGCTCCATGTTTTCCCACATTATTCATGGAGGAGGTAAATAAACAAACTAATCAATCAGTTTGACAGAGAAGCTGTCTTGTCTGTCTGAGAAAAAGTGCATCTGTGCAGCTCAACCCATAGACACCATTCACAGGAGGAGGGATGCCTATAAGTCAATGTATTTAAACTGTTTTAATGTTGTTTTCTTCATTCATCCACACCTGACATCAACACTACAGTATGAATGTGGATTAAGTGTGTATTTCTTGTATTGTTTGGCCATTATTTGCTTGTGTCTATTTTACGTCATAATTTTCACATAACTGGAAGACATGAATTTGCTATAAAGTCACATTTCTAAAATGAGAGATCGAGAGTAAACAGTCCGGTTTATCCAAACACCACATCCAACATGATTCATTCTTCTGCATGAAAAAAGTCCCAAGAACAAAAGTCATGGAACCTAAACCAAACACCCATCAATCCCATTCGTGCGGTGTTCCCAGCTGACATTAACACTTTGAAGTTTCGATTGGGGAATGCAAACAGACATCCATCACGGGAGGCTGTGTCTCATTAACCCCCATACTATATACCCTCCCCATCTCTATGAGGCTGTGTCTCATTAACCCCCATACTATATACCCTCCCCATCTCTATGAGGCTGTGTCTCATTAACCCCCATACTATATACCCTCCCCATCTCTATGAGGCTGTGTCTCATTAACCCCCATACTATATACCCTCCCCATCTCTATGAGGCTGTGTCTCATTAACCCCCATACTATATACCCTCCCCATCTCTATGAGGCTGTGTCTCATTAACCCCCATACTATATACCCTCCCCATCTCTATGAGGCTGTCTCATTAACCCCCATACTATATACCCTCCCCATCTCTATGAGGCTGTGTCTCATTAACCCCATACTTATACCCTCCCCATCTCTACTGTGTCTCATATACCCTCCCCATCTCTATGAGGCTGTGTGTCTCTCATTAACCCCCATACTATATACCCTCCCCATCTCTATGAGGCTGTGTCTCATTAACCCCCATACTATATACCCTCCCCATCTCTATGAGGCTGTGTCTCATTAACCCCCATACTACCCATTATTTTTAAGTCATTTAGCAGACGCTCTTATCCAGAGCACTATATTCTGACCTTTATCCTATCCTAGGTATTCCTTGATTTCTCTCCGGAAGGTGGTGATTGACTCCGCTGTCCTGGCGTGTGAGGGAGTTTGTTCCACCATTGGGGGGCCAGACCCCAGTTTTGACTGGGCTGATAACTGTACTTCCTCAGTGGTAGGGAGGCCCATGGATGAACTCTATGTAGGGCCTGTGTGGAGGTACTCATTACAGCTCCGTAGGCAAGCACCATGGTCTTGTATATACCCTGGAAGCCAGTGGAGAGAGCATCTCTTGGGAAGGTTGAACACCAGGCTGTTCTGTGAGTTGTATTAATGGCACCCCCATACTGACAAGTATTAGGACCTGCACCGCTTCCTATGTGAGGCAGGGGCGTATCTCGGATGTTGTAGAGCATGAACCTACAGGAACGGGCCACCGCCTTGATGTTAGTTGAGAACGACAGGGTGTTGTCCAGGATCACGTCAAGGTTCTTAGCGCTCTGGGAGGAGGAAACAATGGAGTTGTCAACCGTGATGGCGAGATCATGGAACGGGCAGTCCTTCCCCGGGAGGAAGAGCAGCTCCGTCTTGCCGAGGTTCAGCTTGAGGTGGTGATCCGTCATCCACACTGATATGTCTGCCAGACATGCAGAGATGCGATCGCCACCTGGTCATCAGAAGGGGGAAAGGAGAAGATTAATTGTGTGTCGTCTGCATAGCAATGATAGGAGAGACCATGTGAGGTTATGACAGAGCCAAGTGACTTGGTGTATAGCGAGAATAGGAGAGGGCCTAGAACAGAGCCCTGGGGGACACCAGTGGTGAGAGCGCGTGGCGAGGAGACAGATTCTCGCCACGCCACCTGGTAGGAGCGACCTGTCAGGTAGGACGCAATCCAAGCGTGGGCCGCACCGGAGATGCCCAACTCGGAGAGGGTGGAGAGGAGGATCTGATGGTTCACAGTGTCGAAGGCAGCCGATAGGTCTAGAAGGATGAGAGCAGAGGAGAGAGAGTTAGCTTTAGCAGTGCGGAGCGCCTCCGTGATACAGAGAAGAGCAGTCTCAGTTGAATGACTAGTCTTGAAACCTGACTGATTTGGATCAAGAAGGTCATTCTGAGAGAGATAGCGGGAGAGCTGGCCAAGGACGGCACGTTCAAGAGTTTTGGAGAGAAAAGAAAGAAGGGATACTGGTCTGTAGTTGTTGACATCGGAGGGATCGAGTGTAGGTTTTTTCAGAAGGGGTGCAACTCTCGCTCTCTTGAAGACGGAAGGGACGTAGCCAGCGGTCAGGGATGAGTTGATGAGCGAGGTGAGGTAAGGGAGAAGGTCTCCGGAAATGGTCTGGAGAAGAGAGGAGGGGATAGGGTCAAGCGGGCAGGTTGTTGGGCGGCCGGCCGTCACAAGAAGCGAGATTTCATCTGGAGAGAGAGGGGAGAAAGAGGTCAGAGCACAGGGTAGGGCAGTGTGAGCAGAACCAGCGGTGTCGTTTGACTTAGCAAACGAGGATCGGATGTCGTCGACCTTCTTTTCAAAATGGTTGACGAAGTCATCTGCAGAGAGGGAGGAGGGGGGGGGGGGAGGAGGATTCAGGAGGGAGGAGAAGGTGGCAAAGAGCTTCCTAGGGTTAGAGGCAGATGCTTGGAATTTAGAGTGGAAGAAAGTGGCTTTAGCAGCAGAGACAGAGGAGGAAAATGTAGAGAGGAGGGAGTGAAAGGATGCCAGGTCCGCAGGGAGGCGAGTTTTCCTCCATTTCCGCTCGGCTGCCCGGAGCACTGTTCTGTGAGCTCGCAATGAGTCGTCGAGCCACGGAGCGGGAGGGGGAGGACCGAGCCGGCCTGGAGGATAGGGGACATAGAGAGTCAAAGGATGCAGAAAGGGAAGAGAGGAGGGTTGAGGAGGCAGAATCAGGAGATAGGTTGGAGAAGGTATGAGCAGAGGGAAGAGATGATAGGATGGAAGAGGAGAGAGTAGCGGGGGAGAGAGAGCGAAGGTTGGGACGGCGCGATACCATCCGAGTAGGGGCAGTGTGGGAAGTGTTGGATGAGAGCGAGAGGGAAAAGGATACAAGGTAGTGGTCGGAGACTTGGAGGGGAGTTGCAATGAGGTTAGTGGAAGAACAGCATCTAGTAAAGATGAGGTCGGCGTATTGCCTGCCTTGTGAGTAGGGGGGAAGGTGAGAGGGTGAGGTCAAAAGAGGAGAGGAGTGGAAAGAAGGAGGCAGAGAGGAATGAGTCAAAGGTAGACGTGGGGAGGTTAAAGTCGCCCAGGACTGTGAGAGGTGAGCCGTCCTCAGGAAAGGAGCTTATCAAGGCATCAAGCTCATTGATGAACTCTCCGAGGAACCTGGAGGGCGATAAATGATAAGGATGTTAAGCTTGAAAGGGCTGGTAACTGTGACAGCATGGAATTCAAAGGAGGCAATAGACAGATGGGTAAGGGGAGAAAGAGAGAATGACCACTTGGGAGAGAAGAGGATCCCGGTGCCACCACCCCGCTGACCAGAAGCTCTCGGGGTGTGCGAGAACACATGTGGGCGGACGAAGAGAGAGCAGTAGGAGTAGCAGTGTTGTCTGTGGTGATCCATGTTTCCGTCAGTGCCAAGAAGTCGAGGGACTGGAGGGAGGCATAGGCTGAGATGAACTCTGCCTTGTTGGCCGCAGATCGGCAGTTCCAGAGGCTACCGGAGACCTGGAACTTCACGTGGGTCGTGCGCGCTGGGACCACCAGATTAGGGTGGCCGCGGCCACGCGGTGTGGAGCGTTTGTATGGTCTGTGCAGAGAGGAGAGAACAGGGATAGATAGACACATAGTTGACAGGCTACAGAAGAGGCTACGCTAATGCAAAGGAGATTGGAATGACAAGTGGACTACACTTATCGAATGTTCAGAACGTTAAGCTTACGTAGCAAGAATCTTATTGACTAAAATGATTGAAATGATACAGTACTGCTGGAGTAGGCTAGCTGGCAGTGGCTACGTTGTTGACACTACACTAATCAAGTCGTTCCGTCGAGTGTAATAGTTTCTACAGTGCTGCTATTCGGGGCTAGCTGGCTAGCTAGCAGTGTTGATTACGTAACGTTACGTTAAAGAACGACAATAGCTGGCTAGCTAACCTAGAAAATCGCTCCAGACTACACAATTGTCTTAGATACAAAGACGGCTATGTAGCTAGCTAGCTACGATCAAACAAATCAAACCGTTGTACTGTAATGAAGTGAAATGAAAATGTGATACTACCTGTGGAGCGAGGCGGAATGTTGACCGGGTTGTTGAAGTTCAATTCGGAAGACGTTGGCTAGCTGTTGGCTAGCTAGCTAGCAGTGACTCCTACGTTAAGGACGACAAATAGCTGGCTAGCTAACCTCGGTAAATTAAGATAATCACTCTAAGTCTACACACTCTAAACTACACAATTACCTTGGATACGAAGACAGCAAAGACAACTATGTAGCTAGCTAACACTACACTAATCGAGTCGTTGAGTGTAATAGTTTCTACAGTGCTAGTGGACGTTAGCTAGCTGCTGTGCTAGTGGACGTTAGCTAGCTGCTGGGCAGAAAGCAGTGTAGACTACGTTAGGACGACGAAATACGATAATTACGCAATTATCTTTGATACAAAGACGGCTATGTAGCTAGCTAAGAAGAAATTGCTAAGATTAGACAAATCAAACCGTTGTACTATAATGAAATGTAATGAAAAGTTATACTACCTGCGGACCGAAGTGTAGATGCGACCGCTCGCTCCAACCCGGAACCGCCCATCTCTATGAGGCAGTGTCTCATTAACCCCCATACTATATACCCTCCCCATCTCTATGAGGCCGTGTCTCATTAACCCCCATACTATATACCCTCCCCATCTCTATGAGGCTGTGTCTCATTAACCCCCGTACTATATACCCTCCCCATCTCTATGAGGCTGTGTCTCACAAACCCCCATACTATATACCCTCCCCATCTCTATGAGGCTGTGTCTCACAAACCCCCATACTATATACCCTCCCCATCTCTATGAGGCTGTGTCTCATTAACCCCCATACTATATACCCTCCCCATCTCTATGAGGCTGTGTCTCATTAACCCCCGTACTATATACCCTCCCCATCTCTATGAGGCTGTGTCTCACAAACCCCCATACTATATACCCTCCCCATCTCTATGAGGCTGTGTCTCATTAACCCCCGTACTATATACCCTCCCCATCTCTATGAGGCTGTGTCTCATTAACCCCCATACTATATACCCTTCCCATCTCTATGAGGCTGTGTCTCATTAACCCCCATACTATATACCCTCCCCATCTCTATGAGGCTGTGTCTCATTAACCCCCGTACTATATACCCTCCCCATCTCTATGAGGCTGTGTCTCATTAACCCCCGTACTATATACCCTCCCCATCTCTATGAGGCTGTGTCTCATTAACCCCCGTACTATATACCCTCCCCATCTCTATGAGGCTGTGTCTCATTAACCCCGTACTATATACCCTCCCCATCTCTATGAGGCTGTGTCTCACAAACCCCCATACTATATACCCTCCCCATCTCTATGAGGCTGTGTCTCATTAACCCCCATACTATATACCCTTCCCATCTCTATGAGGCTGTGTCTCATTAACCCCCATACTATATACCCTTCCCATCTCTATGGGGCTGTGTATCATTAACCCCCATACTATATACCCTCCCCATCTCTATGAGGCTGTGTATCATTAACCCCCATACTATATACCCTCCCCATCTCTATGAGGCCGTGTCTCATTAACCCCCATACTA
The DNA here is from genome assembly GCF_036934945.1 of Oncorhynchus masou masou. Lineage (NCBI taxonomy): Eukaryota > Metazoa > Chordata > Actinopteri > Salmoniformes > Salmonidae > Oncorhynchus > Oncorhynchus masou. Next base: position 24,440,206 of record NC_088216.1, read on the forward strand.
TATACCCTCCCCATCTCTAAGAGGCCGTGTCTCATTAACCCCCATACTATATACCCCCCCCACCTCTATGAGGCTGTGTCTCATTAACCCCCATACTATATACCCTCCCCATCTCTATGAGGCTGTCTAATTGTTGGAGATGTAATAACCTCATTGTTCTCCCATCCATCTCTCCCGTTCTCACGTGGACAAGACTTGATTCTTTCAGCACCATAGCTCACCCTCATGGTGGGTTACACTGTGATACCTTAAAAGTCTACTGATGCATTTTTATCACAGTGTTGACTGAAATGATCACATTTCATTGAATTAACATTTGAATTCAATTACATTTATTCATCAATGATGTTTATTAATACATGTATATTTATGCCGCAGTGCCCCCCATATGTGTGCGAAGCTCCACTATCAAAAGACTACTGCTCGTCTTTTACCCCCGATTTTAATAAGGACCAAAATGAATAATCCATCTTAATCCCAGGTGAACCCTTTTACTCTGGCTTTTTATTAAATATGATTTGCTTTACTTGGTAGAGCTAATGAAGACCTCTGGTTCTGCGTCAGAGGCAACATAGGATTTCTGATGCAGTGTGTGTTGATGCGGTGTGTGTGTGTGTGTGTGTGTGTGTGTGTGTGTGTGTGTGTGTGTGTGTGTGTGTGTGTGTGTGTGTGTGTGTGTGTGTGTGTGTGTGTGTGTGTGTGTGTGTGTGTGTGCGTGTGTGTGTGTGTGTGTGTCAGAGGCCACGGAGGATTTCTCCGGCGTAGCTGAATTAGGGTCAACAAACTAGCAGGATTTCGCTAATGGATTCACTGCAGCTTTGAGTAGTTAGTTAAGCCAGAGTTGAAATGCCACTCAAAACCCTCAATACGCACAATGAGTATTTGGGGTCTATAGCTACTGCAGAGCCTGGAGCAATCAACTTTATTTCTGTTGACATTTTGCAAGTAGTTCTAGTTTCCTAGTTTTTTTTTAAACAGTCTTACTGTAAATGATTCAATTCAATATTATGTCCATTATTTAATGGCAGGAGACTTACTATACTCATGCCTTAAATATTATGTCATAACAACTTGTCAAAAAGCTGTGAAAAATGCATCAGTGTGGACCTCTAACCACCTAATTCTGAACTATATGTGTGCATCCGGGACACGTGGGGCTGGCTCTGAACGTCTCTTGACTCCTTTGATTGTACCAACTGCCAACACCGCCGGCATGGAAAACTGAGAACTCTCTCTGTGCCTCCTTCATCATCTCAATGTCTTCTTCTGCATGTTTTTCTTTCTCTCTCTCTTTCCAGGCTTGTCTTCAACCTTTTGACTCGTGCTCGTAACTGCTTGATTCTCTCCCTCTATGCCGCTGCTAACTTGATGGCCAAACGGTACACATCTCTCCTGTTACTTTATATGCAATTTTTTTAAACGGAGGTTGTGGAATATGATATGGGTCCAGTTTTTATTTCTAGAAGATTCTAGGAATGGAATCTCCATCTGTGTTAGATCTTGAATATGTTTTTATTTTATTTTTTGGAATCAAGTGAAGGTTGAGTCAAGCTTCTTGCTTATGTTCTCGAGAAGGTTTACAAGCCTTAGGGCTCAGATACACCAATAGAATTTGCTGGCCGAGAGTACTTAACACCTCTGCACGTCATTTGCATACCGAGTGACAAATGAAATAGAGCGCGCAGAACTATCGGCAGACGAACGCTAGATCCACATTCGATGCGATGTGTGTGATTCGGACGTAGTACGTAGAGGCGTATTCAGTGCCAAGACCGAGAGACTAAAAAACAGCTTCTATTAGCAGGCCATCAGACTGCTGAACAGCCATCACTAGCCGGCTGCCAGGTGAGGCACACTCACTCACACAAGCTATCGAACACACACACACCTCATACTCACAAGCACATACACATACCCACACACACCCACACACATCCAACGCTGCTGTCCCATGTCATAGAGACATTGAACCACTGGACACTTCCCGTTTCGCACAGAGTATTTAAATACTTTATTCCTGACACAGCTCATTCTGATATTTCTACTACCATCCTTTGTATTTAGTTACACTGTTTATACACACCACATATTTATTTACTTATATACTGGATTCTTTTTTTTTTTTTTAAATGTACCCCTTTTTTCTCCCCAATTTCCAGCCGCACCAATGTGTCGGAGGAAACACTGTGCACCTGGCAACCTCGGTTAGCGTGCACTGCGCCCGGCCCGCCACAGGAGCCGCTGGTGCGCGATGAGACAAGGATTTCCCTACCGGCCAAACCCTCCCTAACCCGGACGACGCTAGGCCAATTGTGCGTCGCCCCACGGACCTCCCGGTCACGGCCACGGCCGGTTACGACAGAGCCTGGGTGTGAACCCAGAGTCTCTGGTGGCACAGCTGGCGCTGCAGTACAGCGCCCTTAACCACTGCGCCACACGGGAGGTCTATACTGGATTCTTGACATAGCTAACTTGAATATATCATTCCTGAACATATCATTCTTAGTATACAGTATACTGTGTACATTTCTGAGCCCTTCTCCTTTTCCACGTTTTGTTACGTTACAGCCTTACTCCAAAATTGATTAAACAAATAAAAAATCCTCATCAAACTACACACAATACCCCATAATGACAAATGTATTAAAAGTCAAAAACAGAAATACCTTATTTACATATACGTATTCAGACCCTGCTATGAGACTCGAAATTGAGCTCAGGTTCATCCAGTTGTTTTAAAAACTAGGCAAGTCAGTTAAGAACAAATTTTACAATGACGGCCTACACCTGCCAAACCCGGACGAAGCTTGGTATATTGTGCTCCGCCCTATGGGACTCCCAATCACGGCCGATTGTGATACAGCCTGGATTCGAACCAAGGTGTCTGTAGTGACGCCTCTAGCACTGAGATGCAGTGCCTTAGACCGCTGTGCAACTTGGGAGTCTATTGATCATCCTTGAGATGGATTAGAGTCCACCTGTGGTAAATTGAATTGATTGGACATTATTTGGAAAGGCACTCACCTGTCTGAGGCCCCACAGTTGACAATGCATGTCAGAGCAAAAACCAAGCCATGAGGTCGAAGGAATTGTCCGTAGAGCTCCGAGACAGTGTCGAGTTGAGGCACAGATCTGGGGAAGGGTACCAAAACATTTCTTCAGCATTGAAGATCCCCAAGAACACAGTGGCCTCCATCATTCTTCAATGGAAGACGTTTGGAACCACCAAGACTCTTCCTAGAGCTGGCAGCACGGCCAAACTGAGTCCGATGGTCATTCTGACAGAGCACCAGAGTTCTCTGCAGCACTTCACCAATCAGGCCATTATGGTAGAGTGGACAGACGGAAGCTATTCATTCCTCAGTGTGTCAAAAGTAGTGACACAGACACACACACACACACACACACGCACGCACGCACACACACACACACACACGCACACATACACACACACACACACAAACAGACACACACACCCACACGCACATAAACACACGCACATACACCCACCCACCCACCCACGCACGCACGCACGCACACACACACACACACACACACACACACACACACACACACACACACACACACACACACACACACACACACACACACACACACACACACACACACACACACACACCCAGATCCACCAATCACAGACACCGTTACTGTACTCCCATAGGCTGTGAGCTCAGTCTTAGAACAGCAGGACAGCATATCCCTGTGGTCTAAACCCTTGCATGCCACCATGTAAATAACATGTCATTACACTACTAGGAAATAATAACTCATCTCATATGCAAGAGAAACTTCCTATGTTCCTCTGTTGGTTTGTCCGAACTCCTTCAAACTCACTGATGCCTCACACCAAAACGAAAGCATAAACAGATTCCATCGTCATTTATAAAATTCTCAGCTTACCTAAGCAGTTTTGTTCAGTTTCATTTCTGAAACTAGCCAGAGTTAAAGCCCTAATGTAATTATAAGCAAACATTGTCCGAGTTAGGCTGCAGTGTTCGATTACATCAAAACAGGAATGATTGGTAATTACGTTAAGGTGACAAATGATATGATGCATGATCCTGTCCGCTTGCCAGGTAAAACATTTGCACAGAACTATATTTGGAACTTTGCTGGCAATGAGTGACGCTATGAGGCTGTTACTCTGTCTCTGTCTCTCTCCCTCCCTCCCCATATTAACCACCTCTCTCTACCTCCCTCCCCATATTAACCACCTCTCTCTACCTCCCTCCCCATATTAACCACCTCTCTCTACCTCCCTCTACATATTAACCACCTCTCTCTACCTCCCTCCCCATATTAACCACCTCTCTCTACCTCCCTCCCCATATTAACCACCTCTCTCTCCCTCCCTCCCCATATTAACCACCTCTCTCTCCCTCCCTCCCCATATTAACCACCTCTCTCTACCTCCCTCCCCATATTAACCACCTCTCTCTCTCTCCCTCCCCATATTAACCACATCTCTCTACCTCCCTCTACATATTAACCACCTCTCTCTCTCTCCCTCCCCATATTAACCACCTCTCTCTCCCTCCCTCCCCATATTAACCACCTCTCTCTACCTCCCTCCCAATATTAACCACCTCTCTCTCCCTCCCCATATTAACCACCTCCCTCCCCCTCCCCATATTAACCACCTCTCTCTACCTCCCTCCCCATATTAACCACCTCTCTCTCCCTCCCTCCCCATATTAACCACCTCTCTCTCCTCCCTCCCCATATTAACCACCTCTCTCTCCCTCCCTCCCCATATTAACCACCTCTCTCTACCTCCCTCCCCATATTAACCACCTCTCTCTCCTCCCTCCCCATATTAACCACCTCTCTCTACCTCCCTCCCCATATTAACCACCTCTCTCTACCTCCCTCCCCATATTAACCACCTCTCTCTACCTCCCTCCCCATATTAACCACCTCTCTCTACCTCCCTCCCCATATTAACCACCTCTCTCTACCTCCCTCCCCATATTAACCACCTCTCTCTACCTCCCTCCCCATATTAACCACCTCTCTCTCCCTCCCTCCCCATATTAACCACCCTCTCTCTCCCCTCCCCCATATTAACCACCTCTCTCTACCTCCCTCCCCATATTAACCACCTCTCTCTACCTCCCTCCCCATATTAACCACCTCTCTCCCTCTCCCTCCCCATATTAACCACATCTCTCTACCTCCCTCTACATATTAACCACCTCTCTCTCCCCCCTCCCCATATTAACCACCTCTCTCTACCTCCCTCCCCATATTAACCACCTCTCTCTCCCTCCCTCCCCATATTAACCACCTCTCTCTACCTCCCTCTACATATTAACCACCTCTCTCTCCCTCCCTCCCCATATTAACCACCTCTCTCTACCTCCCTCCCCATATTAACCACCTCTCTCTACCTCCCTCTACATATTAACCACCTCTCTCTACCTCCCTCCCCATATTAACCACCTCTCTCTACCTCCCTCCCCATATTAACCACCTCTCTCTCCCTCCCTCCCCATATTAACCACCTCTCTCTACCTCCCTCCCCATATTAACCACCTCTCTCTCTCCCTCCCCATATTAACCACCTCTCTCTCCCTCCCTCCCCATATTAACCACCTCTCTCTACCTCCCTCCCCATATTAACCACCTCTCTCTCCATCCCTCCCCATATTAACCACCTCTCTCTACCTCCCTCCCCATATTAACCACCTCTCTCCACCCTCCCTCCCCATATTAACCACCTCTCTCTCCCTCCCTCCCCATATTAACCACCTCTCTCCCCTCCCTCCCCATATTAACCACCTCTCTCTCCCTCCCTCCCCATATTAACCACCTCTCTCTACCTCCCTCCCCATATTAACCACCTCCCTCTCCCTCCCTCCCCAAATTAACCACCTCTCTACCTCCCTCCCCATATTAACCACCTCTCTACCTCCCTCCCCATATTAACCACCTCTCTCTCCCTCCCTCCCCATATTAACCACCTCTCTCTCCCTCCCTCCCCATATTAACCACCTCTCTCTACCTCCCTCCCCATATTAACCACCTCTCTCTACCTCCCTCCCCATATTAACCACCTCTCTCTACCTCCCTCCCCATATTAACCACCTCTCTCTACCTCCCTCCCCATATTAACCACCTCTCTCTACCTCCCTCCCCATATTAACCACCTCTCCCTCCCTCCCCATATTAACCACCCCCCTCTCTCTCTTACATTATTACCCCCCCCCTCTGTGTTAATGAAGTTAACATATACACTGCTTTACCTATTATATATCAACTCCTATGAACCATCTTGTGCTTGGGGCTTAGCTTGTAAAATTATTTAAAGTCCAGCACATCATAACTCAAGATAATTCAATGAAAACTAAACCCGCGTAACTAATTTCTGTTCGCTCCTCCAGTGACATAAATACACACCATGCAGCTACACTAAAGTGACAGCAATTAAGGCCCTCAGTTATTTATTGTCCAACGGGAACCGTTGCTGGGTAGCTCTTGGACAGAATAAGCCCCTTAGCAATACAAGAGGGTAGAAGAGTACAGAGTCTTGCTTTTATATGAGAAACTCGATCACTTCAAATGACTCCCATGTGAGACCATTGCGAAGGAAACTGAGAGCAACAGCCACTTTGGCCCAGAAAGAACAGTGCCCAGAGCCTAGATTTATGGCTTCACCCCTCATTGACTAGAGCGTAAACACAGAATGCATATCGATTGAGGGCCCTGGGCCCTAAGTGAGGACTTATGAAAGGTGCATCTTGTTCGTTTCTCTAACACCTTTGTCGGTAGAGCTAAAGTAATATGACGTTTTGGCACAGTGTCCGGGCGTGGCCCAAGGCCCACCATGCTGACAGATTTATTGGATAGGGAACCTATTGTTGATACCACACAGGAGGTTGGGCCTAAGTCCCATGCAAGTATAGATCGTTAATTAACATGGTATGATAGCCAAGGTGGGCAACAGGGTAGAAGCTCTCTGGGTGGTCTGGTTACGAATCTAACAAACTCAGCACCGCAAATATTAGTTGAGCTGATAAAGAGTTTGATACGCTGGCTGCCATGGCACCACTTTTAGGAGGTTTGTGGCCAAGTAATATTCAGATGCCATGATAAAGGTTATGAAACTAAATCATTGGCACCAGCCTTGGATCTTTGGTCTGTCGATGAAAGGAGTTTCTGAAAGCTATTCTACTGAGAGAAATACCAAACTTAGTGCAGCAGGGAACCATATTAGTGCCATTACTTTCAGCGTAATTCACACAGTAACATCAGCCAGTGTCTATTCACTTCAGTGAGTCGAACCACGAGGAACAAGTTTTACAGACAGAACAAAAAATGTGTCTTTGTCAAAGACAAAAGTTTCAGGTAGAATAACATGTAGAAGTGATTACGTTCTCCTCTCCATATGTCTTGCACTGTAGAACTTCATTACCATAAATAACAATATGTTAGAGTTTTTTTTTTTAATATTGGTTTTCATAAATTTTCTGGAAATGAAAAATAAAGTCGTCTTTTTTTTGTTGTTGTCAATTATAATGACTTACATGTATTGTATGTAAAATGGCAACTATATAGTGAATACTATTGCCTCTATGCCCGTAGGCTCTTGCCTTGGCCAAAAGTGTGACATCTCTAAGGATTTACAATTACTTTAATCAATAAAATACCAAAACTTATGAAAACCCAAAGTTAGATAGACATTCCCTGTATCAGATGAACATGTCATTGAAAAAAGGCCAGAGTCATGTAACATTATTTAATCTCTCCTCTCCACACATTTTTTTGCGGACCAGTAGAAACCTAATTATAATAGAACACAGACACTCGGGTTGGGCCTTATCCAACAGCCAACAAATGATTCTTATAGGCACCGAACGCACAAACCCAAACTGAGGGGGAGCATTGCAGTTCAAACATCAAACGCTTTATGGTAAACGATTGGCAGAGTTAAAAAAAAAAATCTCACATTGAGCAATGATCGTCTCCTATGAAGAGCGAGCTCCTTTGAAATGCCTTCCATCACCCTCCCCGTTAACCAAGAACATTTTTCACTCTTTTATGTGCATCTCCCTCCTCAAAGTGTGTGTGTGTGTGTTACACAAGTAGGGAACTCAATCCTAACTCCATCTGAGCCTCTCCAAGGTCTTCATATAGAGGAACGAAACATTTATATACAGGACCAAGCCCATCAACCTTCAGAGCTCCTCAACCGGCTTAGTACTTTAACAATGGGTTATACAAAGCCTATGTTCCCCAGGCTCATATAAAAAAAGGCATATTCTCTCCCAGACTGCTCCTTTAACTCGCTCAACTTGAGGACCGAGAGAAGCACTTTCTCTCCCCACTTCAAGTGTCTGTCAAAGAGGTTGGAAGGAGCTAGCCTTTCGCTAGCCTAGCTCGCCCCTGTAACTAGCTCATCATGGGGGGCTCATTAGCCCTTTCTCTGCCCTCTACAAGTGTGTGTGAACGAGGACTGGAGGATGGAAGGAGTTAGCCTTTTTCGCTAGCTAGTGTCCCTATCTTGCCCAGCCATCTGGAGTAGCTGTGAGGAAGGATAGCAGGATAGCGTAGCTACTTAAGTGCTAAGTGGACACCCACTTGACGCTTAAACTCTCCCCAGGTGGGTCCCCAGCAGGCTGTGGCAGTCAGAAAGGGTAGGAGGTCCCTGGGAGGACCTACTTTTACTATTTGCCCATCGTTGCAACACTGTATATAGCCATAATATGACGTTTGAAATGTCTCTATTCCTTTGGAACGTTTGTGAGTGTAATGTTTACTGTTCATTTTATATTCTTTGTTTCACTTTTGTTTATTATCTATTTCACTTGCTTTGGAAATGTAAACATGTGTTTCCCATGCCAATAAAGCCCTTTGAATTGAATTGAAATTGATAGAGAGAGTGAAAGAGTGAGAGAACGAGAGAGTCGGGGAATGAAAGAGACACCCAGAGAGAGAGAGAGAAAACGAGAGAACAAGCGAAAAAGAGCGGCCCACCTGCACACCATGTGCGGAGCAACTTGATTTACTGGCAGGCTTAAGCTGTGGTTAGTGGGGCAGACGCTCTTAAAAACACGGTGCTAGCTCTCAGAAGCTCTGAAGAGGGCCGCACTTTGCCCTCCCTAACGCCCCCCCCCACCCCACTCCCCTCCGCCTTACTGACAGGCTCTTAAATTTACGTGCCTGAAGACGTGCCCGATTGGCCTCTACACTTGTTTATAGATTGTGTGTAAGCCTCCCCCCTTTTTTCTCCCTCTGTTTTCTAGCCTCCAACACTCCCCTCCTCTCCCAGACAAAATGAGGCAATGAAACCTGGTGACAGATGGGCCTGATAAAGTGGTAATCGTTACACTCGCTTTAAAGCCCACCGACCTGATAACAGAGGGGAGAGGGCTACGGATTCCCCCTCCGCTGTCTGATTAAGATAAGCGAGTTTAGCAGCAACAGCTACTGACTCACATAATACAGACAAAGAGAGAGAGAGAGAGAGAGAGGAGGAGGGAGGAAGCGGAGAGTAGGAGAGAGAGAGGGAGGAAGCAGAGAGAGAGAGAGGGGGGGAGTGGAAGAGAGAGAGAGGAGGGGCGGGGAAGAGAGAGAGAGAGGGAAGGGGAAGAGAGAGAGAGGGGAGGGAGAGAGAGAGAGAGAGAGAGAGGGGAGGAGAAGGAAGAGAGAGGGGAGGAGACGAGAGAGAAAGAGCGAGAGAGGGGAGGGGAAGAGAGAGAGAAGGGGGAGGAAGCAGAGAGAGAGAGAGAGGGGGAGGAAGTGGAGAGAGAGGGGGGAGGAGGGAAAAGAGAGGGGGAGGGGAAGAGAGAGAGAGAGAGAGGGGAGGGGAAGAGAGAGATAGAGGGAGAAAGCAGAGAGAGAGAGGGAGGAAGCGGAGAGAGATAGAGAGGAAGGGGGAGAGAGAGAGAGGGAGGAAGCAGAGAGAGAGAGGGAGGAAGCGGAGAGAGATAGAGAGGAAGGGGGAGAGAGAGAGGGGAGGAAGCAGAGAGAGAGTGAGAGAGAGAGAGAGAGAGGGGCAACCAGTGAAGAACACGCACCATTGTAAATACAACCCATATCTATGCTTATTTATTTTATCCTGTGTCCTTAACCATTTGTACATTGTAAAAACACTGTATATATATAATATGACATTTGTAATGTCTTTATTGTTTTGAAACTTCTGTATGTGTGATGTCTACTGTTAATTTTTATTGTTTATTTCACTTTATATATTATCTACCTTACTTTCTTTGGCAATGTTAACACATGTTACCCATGCCAATAAAGCCCCTTGAATTGAATTGAGAGGTTGGAAGCAGAGAGAGAGAAGGAGGAAGGGTGGAGAGAGAGAGAGAGAGAGAGGGAGAAAGGGGGAGAGAGAGGGAGGAAGCGGAGAAAGAGAGGGCGGAAACGGCAGAGAGAGAGAGGGAGGAAGCAGAGAGAGCGAGAGGGAGGAAGCAGAGAGAGAGAGACTGGCTCAGACTGTATGAATCAACCAAAATACAAAATCTTCTCATAAAATCTTGTACTGAATCTCAATAAAACTGATAAATCATTATCTCTACTATTATTCTGACATTTCACATTCTTAAAATAAAGTGGTTATCCTAACTGACCTAAGACAGGGAATTTTTACAAGGATTATATGTCAGGAATTGAAGAACTGAGTTTAAATGTATTTGGTGTATGTAAACTTCCGACTTCATCTGTAACATTCCCACCATGGGGAAAGAGAATGCACATTGTGGTCTGTAGCACCAGTGTAACCGCTTATACCCACAAGCCTCAAATTGCATAGCTCAAACTGAGACCTTTGATGATTCTCAGCAAGTTTAGCAGCAACAGCTACTGACTCACATAATACAGACAAAGAGAGAGAGAGAGCGAGAGAGAGAGAGAGAGAGGAAGTGGAGAGAGAGAGAGAGGGAGAGAGGAAGCGGAGAGAGAGAGAGCGAGGGAGAGAGGAAGCGGAGAGAGAGAGAGCGAGTGAGAGAGAGAGCGAGGAAGTGGAGAGAGAGAGAGGGGGGGGAGGAAGCTGAGCGAGAGAGAGAGAGAGCGAGAGGGGATGGGAGGGGAAGAGAGATAGAAGGGGAAGAGAGAGATAGAGAGGGAGAGAGAGAGAGAAGGGGAAGAGAGAGATAGAGAGGGAGAGAGAGCGAGAGAGGGGAGGGGGAGAGAGAGAGCGAGAGAGAAAGCGGGGAGGGGAAGAAAGAGAGAGGGGATGGGAAGAGAGAGGTAGAGAGAGAGAGAGGGAGAGAGAGCGGGGAGGGGAAGAGAGAGAGAGAAAGTGGGGAGGGGAAGAGAAAGAGAGGGGAGGGGAAGAGAGAGAGAGAGGGAAGAGAGAGAGAGAGGGGATGGGAGGGGAAGAGAGAGATAGAAGGGGAAGAGAGAGATAGAGAGGGAGAGAGAGAGAAGGGGAAGAGAGAGATAGAGAGGGAGAGAGAGAGAGAAGGGGAAGAGAGAGATAGAGAGGGAGAGAGAGCGAGAGAGGGGAGGGGGAGAGAGAGAGCGAGAGAGAAAGCTGGGAGGGGAAGAAAGAGAGAGGGGATGGAAGAGAGAGATAGAGAGAGAGAGAGAGAGAGAGAGAGAGGGGGGGGAAGAGAGAGAGAGAGAGGGAGACAGAGAGAGAGAAGGGGAAGAGAGAGAGGGAGAGAGGGATAGAGAGCCGGGAGGGGAAGAAAGAGAGAGAGAGAGAAAGCAGGGAGGGGAAGAAAGAGAGAGGGGAGGGGAAGAGAGAGAGAGGGGAGGGGAAGAAAGAGAGAGTGAGAGAGGGGATGGGAGGGGAAGAGAGAGATAGAAGGGGAAGAGAGAGATAGAGAGGGAGAGAGAGCGAGAGAGGGGAGGGGGAGAGAGAGAGAGCGAGAGAGAAAGCGGGGAGGGAAAGAAAGAGAGAGGGGATGGGAAGAGAGAGATAGAGAGAGAGAGAGATGTGGAAGAGAGAGATAGAGAGAGGGAGAGAGAGAGAGAAAAGGGGAAGAGAGAGAGAGGGAGAGAGAGAGGGGAGGGGAAGAAAGAGAGAGAGGGGAGGGGAAGAAAGAGAGAGGGGAGGGGAAGAGAGAGAGAGGGGAGGGGAAGAGAGAGAGAGGGGAGGGGAAGAGAGAGAGAGAGGGGAGAGGAAGAGCGAGAGAGGGGAGGGGAAGAGAGAGCGCGAGATAGGGGATGGGAGGGGAAGAGAGAGATAGAAGGGGAAGAGAGAGATAGAGAGGGAGAGAGAGAGAGAAGGGGAAGAGAGAGATAGAGAGGGAGAGAGAGTGAGAGGGGAGGGGGAGAGAGAGAGAGCGAGAGAGAAAGCGGGGAGGGGAAGAAAGAGAGAGGGGATGGGAAGAGAGAGAGAGAGAGAGAGAGAGAGAGAAGGGGAAGAGAGAGAGAGAGAGGGAGAGAGAGCGGGGACGGGAAGAAAGAGAGAGAGAGAGAAAGCGGCGAGGGGAAGAAAGAGAGAGGGGAGGGGAAGAGAGAGAGCGGGGAGGGGAAGAAAGAGAGAGAGGGGAGGGGAAGAAAGAGAGAGGGGAGGGGAAGAGAGAGAAGGGAGGGGAAGAGAGAGAGACGGGAAGAGAGAGAGCGAGAGAGGGGATGGGAGGGGAAGAGAGAGATAGAAGGGGAAGAGAGAGATAGAGAGGGAGAGAGAAGGGGAAGAGAGAGATAGAGAGGGCGAGAGAGTGAGAGAGGGGAGGGGGAGAAAGAGAGCGAGAGAGGGGAGGGGAAGAGAGAGAGGAGGGGAAGAGATAGAGAGGGAGAGAGAGAGAGAGAGAGAGGAGGGGAAGAGATAGAGAGGGAGAGAGAGAGCGAGAGAGAGAGAGAGAGGAGGGGAAGAGAGAGAGAGAGAGAGAGAGAGAGAGAGAGGGAGAGAGAGAGCAAAATCTCCAAATCTTGTACTGAATCTCAACATTCTCTGGTCATTTAGTAGAGTTCCAGTTAAAAGCAGAAGCTCAGAAGCTCAACATTCACATAACATTCCCACCATGCGGAATGAGAATGCACATTGTGGTCTGTAAAACCAGTGTAACCGCTTATACCCACAAAACCTCAAATTGCATAGCTCAAACTGGGACCTTTGATGATTCCCATCGTGACAAGTGACACGAGAGAGATGTAGGGAGGGGTCATTCTGAAGGACAATACACCCGCAGGCTTAAACCCAACATCACTGGCTAAAACCCAAAGTCATTTTCTAAAACCCGACATCATTGGGTTTTCTATAGGACATACTGTAAACATTCAACACGGAACACAGCCCATGGGACGCACACAACCAGACCCAAGTCGCATAGTTCTGTTACCCTGGCAACAACGTCTCATGGAGCTTAGGGGCTTGCTGACTAGAGGAAAGATTAGTAGAGAAGTTCTGGTATTGATTAGAATATAGGATTTGCGTCATGTGTGACATATCGTTATGGTAACCACGCCATGCCTGGATATGGACAGTACAAACAAACATAGACACAAGGAAAAACTTTGCCAATAGTTTAACATGATTTATTACAATAGTTTATCTGTTATTCAACACTTTATCAAACTTGATATTGTGCGTTTAGTTGGCAAGATAGACCAACTGTGGGTTTAGTTGAAAATAAAGACAGGGGGTTAGCCTAGTGCAGGCAAAAGATGTTGCATTCCTGAAGCAGATGTCTTAAATAGACTCCCCAGGCAGAGAGGAAATCTGACAGCCATTTTGGTTCCAGACTCAAACCTCTGATTAATAAAAAACAGCCAATCAGGATTAGCACTCATATTTAATCATCTAGTAAACACAGTTGCCTGTTCAGTTATCCTTCTTTCACACACACACACATATTATAGAAAGAAGACAAAACATTTTGATCTCGGACAATCATACTGTCATGATCATGCTACCATGATAGCAGCTTGGAAAGAGCTAACGATTCCCAGCAGTCAATGCCAACCAGCACTGTATGCCAGTTTGAATATGATGAGTGTATGCTGTTCGTGTGTTCTTGCAGCGATGGCACTGCAAGTCAAGCTTGTCGTGTTGTGGACCCAAGTAAGTCCTGTCACTCTTCCTGCAGCAAGCCTCACAAGCTTCACTGTCTCTTCTGTCCTCGACGCTCACCTTTCCAACCCTGTTGTTACCACCGCCACTGCTGTTGTTGTTGTTGTTGTTTTGTACTGTATCTGTACTCTCTCTGTACATGGGTGTTACGTGTTTTTGTGTCCCCACCCACGCCAAACGTGTGCTCTTACCTCTTCTCTTCTGTTCCTCACAGCATGTGATTGCCATCCCGTGGGTGCTGCTGGCAAAACCTGTAACCAAACCACGGGTCAATGTCCCTGTAAAGACGGCGTGACTGGTATCACGTGCAACCGCTGCGCTAAAGGCTACCAGCAGAGCCGCTCGCCCATTGCCCCCTGCATAAGTACGTGGAACCCAGCCTTTCCTAGTTGCCTGAACTTGCCTCACAAGCCACCAGCCACCCATATTAAAACCTTTGGTCGAGATATGACTTTTGCCCATTCCATCTCTATGCTTGAAACTTTCATACACACCTCCACAAAGAAAATTGCCAATTTACAAAAAGGAACAAACTCACTCAACTAACCAACCAACTACACCCTCCCACCCTCCATCCCTCCCATCCATCCATCCACCCACCCAACTACCAACCCACCCTCCGTCCCTCCCATCCATCCATCCACCCACCCAACCACCAACCCACCCTCCGTCCCTCCCTCCCACCCACCCACCCACCCACCCTCCGTCCCTCCCATCAATCCATCCACCCACCCTCCGTCCCTCCCAACCAACCACCATCCCACCCTCCGTCCCTCCCATCCATCCACCCTCCCTCCCACCCACCCACCCACCCTCTGTCCCTCCCATCCATCCATCCACCCTCCCACCCACCCACCCAACTACCAACCCACCCTCCCTCCCATCCAACCGTTCCTCCCGTCCCCCCCCCCCACCCACCCACCCACCCACCCACTGTCCCTCCCTCCTCTGTCCTGGCTTGACAAACACACACTACATGGCACAGAATCCTACTCTTCTTCTTTCTCTCCTCCATTGGTTTCCTCAGACAAGCATTTAGTCACAGTGTTCTGACCACCCGGTAAATCTGAAAACTAAAATAAACAAATCATCCCCCAGAATCCTCTGTGAAGCCTCAACCTCCCAATGTTGACAGTCCCTATAAATACAACACTGCCAAGTCCCGGTCCAGAGCCTAGTTAAGGAACACCATCTCTAGGATCCACCAGTGTCCCTCATTGGCTGAAAAGGGAAAAGGGCCAATGACCAAGGGCAATCAGCATCTCAAAACAAAAATAAAATGGCTGCCACTTTATCTTTATTATTTGGCATTTGTTTTCAGACTCCAAAACAATACATTTTAATTGCTGATTTTGGTCAATCAAATGATGATTCAGAGGTTAAATAAAAGCTATTATGAAATGAATTCTTCCGAAGGGATATTTTTGGCCAATGTCCAAGCCAAGGGGATATTTAAACCTACAAACTCCATTGGAATCGGATATCTTTGATTTTCCTGGGAAAGTCGAGCCACTCAGTCGGAGGTGTGAAACTTGGAGATGTTGAGGTCCCAGCGATCAGATGGGATCAACACAAATATTTAGTTCCTTCAATAATTGCTAAATAATCTTTTTTTAAAGCCCTTCCCATTAACATTTAGCGATACTGAAACCTCTGGCCAATTTCAGTTTTAACAGGGAGGGATAAAGTGTCATATCTCTGACTTCATATACTTTCCAATGTAGAGGGTCGTAAATCAGACCATACGAGTCGATTATGAGAAACAGGCTCATTATTA
Organism: Oncorhynchus masou masou; assembly: GCF_036934945.1. Classification (NCBI taxonomy): domain Eukaryota; kingdom Metazoa; phylum Chordata; class Actinopteri; order Salmoniformes; family Salmonidae; genus Oncorhynchus; species Oncorhynchus masou. Next base: position 24,455,976 of record NC_088216.1, read on the forward strand.
TTATGTGATCTGGCAAGCGTGGCTGAATCCTGATCGGCTGTCAGGGCTTGGCAGGTCGATTAGCAGTGACACAGAGTAATCAGAAGGGAGTAAAAACCACATGGCCTCTGGCAGCAATTTTTTTTTCTTGTCACAAGACAAATGCTTGCATTCTTAATGAGAAATTAGGCCTGTATAAATTAAACAATGAGGCCTGTATAAATTAGGCCTGTATAAATTAAACAATTAGGCCTGTATAAATTAGGCCTGTATAAATTAAACAATTAAGGGAAAAGGGATACCTAATCAGTTGCACAACTGAATGCATTCAACCGAAATGTGTCTTCCACATTTAACGACGTCCACGTCATCGGCGCCCGGGGTGCAGTTGTTGTTGGGGGTTAACTGCCTTGCTCCAAGGCAGTACGGCAGCAACCTTCTGGTTACTGGACCAACACTCTTAACCACTAGGCGAAATATATCAAATGGAAATAAACGATTGGGATAAGTCCTAATCAAATCAGAGGCGTTGAGCAAAAGACTTGATTCTTTCTTCCTTTACCACACAGAATCTTCATCTACAGTGGCTTGCGAAATTATTCACCCCCTTTGGCATTTTTCCTATTTTGTTGCCTTACAACCTGGAATTAAAATGTATTTTGGGGGGGGTTGTATCATTTGATTGACACAACATGCCTACCACCTTGAAGATGCAAAATATTTTTTTATTGTGAAACAAACAAGAAATAAGACAAAAAACTGAAGACTTGAGCGTGTATAACTATTCACCCCCCCAAAGTCAATACTTTGTAGAGCCACCTTTTGCAGAAACTACAGCTGCAAGTCTCTTGGGATACGTCTCTATAAGCTTGGCACATCGAGCCACTGGGATTTTTGCCCATTCTTCAAGTCAAAACTGCTCCAGCTCTTTCAAGTTGGATGAGTTCCGGCTGGTGTACAGCAATCTTTAAGTCAAACCACAGATTCTCAATTGGATTGAGGTCTGGGCTTTGACTAGACCATTCCAAGACATTTAAATGTTTTCCCTTAAACCACTCGAGTGTTGCTTTAGCAGTATGCTTAGGGTCATTGTCCTGCTGGAAGGTGAACCTCTGTCCCAGTCTCAAATCTCTGGAAGACTGAAACAGGTTTCCATCAAGAATTTCCCTGTATTTAGTGCCATCCATCATTCCTTCAATTCTGACCAGTTTCCCAGTCCCTGCCGATGAAAAGCATCCCCACAGAATGATGGGATGGCGTTCTCGGGGTGATGGAATAGCGTTTTCCATGATGGCCAAAAAGCTCAATTTTAGTCTCATCTGACCAGAGGACTTTCATCCATATGTTTGGGGAGTCTCCCACATGCCTTTTGGGGAACACCAAACGTGTTTGCTTATTTTTATTCTGTAAGCAATGGCTTTTTTTTCTGGCAACTCTTCTGTAAAGCCCAGCTCTGCGGCGTGTACCGCTTAAAGTGGTCCTATGGACAAATCCTCCAATCTCCACTGTGGAGCTTTGCAGCTCCTTCAGGGTATGTGACTTCTGAAGGTAATTGGTTGCATTAGATCTTATTTAGGGGCTTCATAGCAAAGGGGGTGAATACATCTGCACACACCACTTTTCTGTTTTTCGATTTTTTACAATTCTTTTTAAACAAATCATTTTTTTTCCATTTCACTTCACAAATTTGGACTATTTTGTGTATGTGTATTACAAAAAATCTAAATAAAAATCCATTTAAATTACAGGTTGTAAAGCAACAAAATAGGAAAAACGCCAAGGGGGGTGAATACTTTTGCAAGGCACTGTATGCATGACCGCCAATACACTGCTATTGTACTCTTTTCCTTTCCTGTGTATCTTATCTATCTTGCCACCCTTTCCTTTTATCTATGTGTTCTGATTCAACTGTATCTGTGCTTCTCTGTCCTTGCTTCCCCTCGCTGCTTATACACCTGTTTCGGGGGTTGTATCCCCGTTTTGCCGCCAGTGTAACAAAATGCATTAGGTTTTATATCTATTGTTATCTAATGTTACCATCCTGCTCCTTTGGAGATAAGAGGAGCTCTTTTCATGCATGGCTTCATTCAATGTCAACTTCCTGCCTCTGTAAATAGCCTACACGAGAGGGTGAAGGAGAGCTGAGAGAATGAAGTCGTGGGTGTAAAACCGCAGATACCTCGTCGTGGGGGCGAATAGAGGCGTGAGGGGGGAGACATTACAGATTTCACCCCCCCTGATATCTCCCCTCCAGATCTTAAGATTTAATCTCGCTGTTCCCCTTTGACCTGATCTGCCAGGTAGCTCCACCTGTACGGCATTCATATTAGGAAGTCCTCAGTTCTCAGACTTCCTAATATGGATACTGTACAGCTGAGAAAGTAAATCTCTACAGGCGAAACCTAACTAGTAACCATCCCTTTGTACAGTTACCCCACACAGCACGTCTACATCTACTGAAAAACTGTAGGTTGTACATTAATACTAAAGCTTGTCTGCTGGAAAATAAACGCTCTTATTGTATTGTACACTCGTCTTAATTTGCATAACTCTTTCATCAAAATAACGGTTGTCTTTAATTCTATGTCAAATGTATTAAAACATAATGAAGCTAACTTTTGTCTGTGTTTGTGCGGTGTTTTTACCTGGAAACAGAGATTCCCGTTGTACCCCCGACAACCACAGCCAGCAGTACAGAGGAGCCAGCAGGTGAGTGGATCCAGTCTCAGTCTCAGTCCTTATCTCTCACTACAATGCTTGTGTGTTCCTAATTCCTCTGCAGCATGGGATTATCAGAGCATGTTCTTGAGACTCATTTGTTGATATCAAACGGTTTAGATTCCACTGGCTACACCTGTGGATACCCATAATGCCTTTAGCTAGGATTTGGTTTACAGTGTGTATTTAGGCTGAGCAGAAAACAGAAAGAACAGCTCTCCCTCTCTTCCATACCCACCCCTTCTAACTAAATATTTCCTTCACGTGAAATGTTAGAGCGAGTACAGTTTAAATTGGATCCCTGTTGCCTTCCCCCTCACCCCCCTCGTTAGAAGTTCATAAATATTAAATCAATTAGCCGTTGCCTTGGGATGTAGGTCCTTTAATCTTACACTCTTCATCCAATTAACTGTGTAACTGGAACGCAGTGGGGTGTTGGCACGGCAACGTTCTGGGACGTGATATTGTTGATCTGTTGATTTTGTCTCTCTAAGAGGAAAAGAGAGGGAATATGGTAGTGAAAGGAAGAGAGAGGAATTTGGGGCTCTGGTGCTAATCAGGGAAGCGAGCTCTTTCTCGAATTCAGGAGAGATGAGACAGTAGCTTGTTCAGAGGGGATTTCTTCCAAATTATACAGTGTGCATCACTCTCCTACCAGCTACTGTCAAAACACGGCAGTATTGGATATATATCATTTAATGGACTACTTCCTTAGTTAAATCTTATTAATTAACATGGAGAGATGAAATGGAAATTGATGTAACTTTTATATAAACACCTGTTAAACTTGAAAATTAAGCTAGAGACATGGTATGAGAAAAAACTATTCAGGAAAGAATGTTAAGAACGGCATTACAAATGAACAAAGATGGCAATGAAGATTTGTCACTAGTTAGTCACTACAAGAACCTGTCAGAGGGCAACACAGGCCACATCCTTCTCCTTTGCCCCTAGCTCGTGGAAAAGTGTGGTCATAGCGATGTTCCTCTCCCAGACAGAGAGAGGAGTTGTAGCGTGCCTGGCAGCTGTTCTCAGACCTCCCGTTGGCCGTCTCTACTGCTGTTCTGACAGATCAGATTGACAGGGAAGTGAGGTTACTGCTGGTGTTGGAGAGTAAAGCCCCCCCCTCCTCTCTTTTTCCCTCTTTCTATCACTCCTCTTCTCTTCTCTCCCTGTTTCATGCTTTTTTTGCAATATCACCAAATCAATACAACAGGTCAATCGTGAAATGCTTAATTACAAGCCCTTAACCAACAATGCCGTTTTTAGAAAAGACAGTTAAGAAAATATTGACTAAATAATCTAAAGTAACACAATAATAAGGCTATATACAAGGGGTACCAGTACCAAGTCAATGTGCGGGAGCACAGGTTAGTCGAGGGACTTGTACATGTAGGTACGGGTAAAGTGACTATGCATAGATAATAAACAGCGAGTAGCAGCAGTGTGAAAACCAAATAGTCCAGCTGGCAATTTTATTAATTGTTCAGCAGTCTTATGGCTTGGGGGTAGAAGCTTTTAAGGAGCCTTTTGGACCTAGACTAGGCACTTTGGTACAGCTTGCCATGAGGTAGCAGAGAGAACAGTCTATGACATGGGTGACTAGAGTCTTTGACAATTTTGTGGGCCTTCCTCTGACACCGCCTAGTATATAGGTCCTGGAAGGCAGGAAGCTTGGCCTCAGTGATGTACTGGGGCCATACGGACAACCCTCTGTAGCACCTTACGGTCGGGCGTCGAGCCGTTGCCATACCAGGCGGTGATGCAACTGGTTAGGATGCTCTCGATGGTGCAACTGTATAACCTTTGAAAGGATCTGGGGACCCATCTTTTCAGTCTACTAAGGGGGAAAGGGCATTGTCGTGCCCTCTTCACAACTGTCTTGGTGTGTTTGAACAATGATAGTTTGTTGGCAATGTTGACACCAAGGAACTTGAAACTCTCGACCCCACTCCACTTCAGCCTAGTTGATGTAAATGGGAACGTGTTCGGCCCTCCTTTTCCTGTAGTCCACCATCATCTCCATTGTCTTGCTCACGTTGAGGGAGAGGTACGCACCGCTGAGGGGCACGCACCTCTGAGGGTTCCCTGTGTTAAGGGTCACTGTGGCAGAAGTGTTCTTGCCTACCCTTACTACCCGGGGGAGGTCCGTTAGGAAGTCCAGGATCCAGTTGCAGATGGGAGTGTTCAGTCCCAAGATCCTTAGCTCAGTGATGAGTTTTGTGAGCACTATGGTGTTGAACGCTGAGCTGTAGTCAACAGCATTCTGATATAGGTGTTATTTTTCTGGGAAAGGGCAGTTTGGAGTGCGATTGAGAATGCATCATCTGTGGATCTCTTGGGGTGGTATGCGAATTGGAGTGGTTCTAGGGTTTCCGGGATGATGGTGTTGATGTGCGCCATGACCAGCCTTTCAAAGCACTTCATGGCTACCGGTGTGAGTGCTACGGGGCGGTAATCATTTGGGCAGGTTACCTTCTCTTTCTTGGGCACAGGGACTGCTTGAAATGGTGGTCTGCTTGAAATGTAGGTATTACAGACTCTGTCAGGGAGAGGTTGAAAATGTCAGTGAAGACACTTGCCAGTTGGTCCACGCTCAGAGTACACATCCTGGTAATCCATCTGTTGATCTGTTTAAAGGTCTTGCTCACATCAGCTACGGAGAGCATGATCACACAGTCGTCCGGAACAGCCGGTGCTCTCATGCATGCTTCAGTGTTGCTTGCCTCGAAGCAAGCATAAAAGGCATTTAGCCTGTCTGGTAGACTCGTGTCACTGGGCAGCTCATGTCTGGGTTTCCCTTTGTAGTCTATAATTGTTTGCAAGCCCCGCCACATCCGACGAGCATCAGAGCCAGTGTAGTAGAATTCAATCTTAGTCCTGTATTGACGCTTTGCCTGTTTGGTGGTCCGTCTGAGGGCATAGTCGGGATTTCTGGTAAGCGTCCGGATTAGTGTCCCGCTCCTTGAAAGATGCAGCTCTAGCCTTTAGATTGGTGCACATGTTCCTGTAATCCATGGCTTCTGGTTGGGATATGTACGGTCACTGTGGGGACGACGTCGTCGATGCACTTATTGATGAAGCCAGTGACTGAGGTGGTATACTCCTCAATACCATTGGATGAATCCTGGAACATATTCCAGTCTGGGCTAGCAAAACATTCCTGTAGAGTAGCATCCGCGTCCCCCAAATGTGTGCCTATGTCGTTAGTGAAGCATATATATACTGAAAAAATATATAACGTGCAAAATTTCAAAGATTTTTACTGAGTGACAGTTCATGTAATGAAATCATTCAATTTAAATAGATTAATTAGTCCCTAATCTATGGATTTCACATGACTGGGAATTCAGATATGCATCTGTTGGTCACAGACACCTTAAAAAAAAGGTAGTGGCGTGGATCAGAAATCCAGTCAGTGTCTGGTGTGACCACCATTTACCTCATGCAGCACCACACATCTCCTTCTCATAGAGTTGACCAGGCTGTTGATTGTGGCCTGTGGCATGTTGTCCCACTCCTCTTCAACGGCTGTGTGAAGTTGTGGATATTGGCGGAAACTGTAACACATTGTCGAACACGTCAATCCAGAGCACCCCACATATGCTCAATGGGTGACATGTCTGGTGAGTATGCAGGCCATGGAGGAACTGGGACATTTTCAGCTTCCAGGAATAGTGTACAGACCCTTGTGACATGGGGCCGTGCATTATCATGCTGAAACATGAGGTGACGGCGGCGGATGAATGGCACATCAATATGCCTCAGGATCTCATCTCTGTTTTTGTGCTTATTTCAGCTCATGAAACCAACACTTTAAATGTATACTTTGAATATAAACACAACATGTAAAGTGTTGGAGAGAGAGACATACAGACAGATGCAGATATATACATTGTTTTATCTAGATGGAGAGACTTTAAGTGACGAGTCATGACATTATTGCTACTTTGGTTTGTAAGGTAGGACTAAAGGAAGAGAAACCGGCATGCTTGGGGTGGGCTGATTATAGGCGAGGCTGGACAGCTGTGCAGCAGGTGCCGCCCCCCTACCCCAACCCCATCGGAGTCGGTTGAGGGAAGTGGTGGTGGTGGTGGTGGGGGGGGTATTAATTTGTCTCCAACGATGTGTTCTGGGTTCCCCACCTCCCTGAGTACATGGAGGGGTGGAATGCATGGCGAATATCTCGGACGGCAAGGCACAGACAAAACACATATTGTGCGGTTAGGTCACGGAGAGTGTGAGTAGTCACTCCCCCTTGGTCCTCGCCTGACAGAGATGTCTGTAGAGCAACGGAATGTGGAGGAGATTATAACAGCTGAACTGACCACCATAATATCAACCAGTGACCACAACCAGGGTGGTATTAATTAGGCACGAAATGGAAGAAAAACAGTCATAATCGCTATAACACGGGGAGTTACTGCCGAAAGTCATCCAATGAGAAGCGTTCGTTTTCGGTTACAAAACGTTTTGGGACGGTGTGCCCTTAAGAACATGATCCAGGATATGGGTCACGATGATGATGATAAGAAAGATGTGGGGGGTTTTTTGTGGCTAAAATGGTTCAGGATTTTCAGTGAGACCCTCCCTGGATATTTGGGACATGAGTCTCTCTCTGGATCCACGCTACACACCCTGTTAATACTCTCTGCTGCCTCACTGGGCTTTAGTGTTGTGTCATGGGATTTTATTACTTGCTCCTAGTTTAATATGAGCGAGAGAGAGAGAGAGAGAAAACGTTGACCCGAGGGAGAGGGAGAGAACGGGGAGAAAATAGCATCGTAATAGCATTGTATTGGCGTGTCATCATCATCAATACCAAACCCACAATATGATTTATGGCTTGGCAATCTCAGCCTGGCTCTCACAACATGAACACATTGGCATCTGCCTCTCTCACTGTCTTCTGTTGTCTGCATGTTGGGATGGAGCCAGCATCATTGCCCACTGACTCCACTGAAACTCAATTGCAGTAATAGGGATGACCACACTCTTGTTTTCAGATTGGTTCCACAGAACATGCCGCCCAAAACAAACAACCCACAAAACCATCATGTCATGAATCATAAATAGACGCTTTCGCTCTGTTGTTTCCCAGCTCTGTTGCTCACTGGGATCGAAAACAACTTTTCTCTTACTTCAGGAGGATGAAAGAATGAATGAATGAAAGAGAGAGAAAGAGGCCCTGTACGAAACCTGTCTTGCCTACTACTTACAAAAACTGCATACTGTGTACTAACCATACTACATACTATTTAGAACGTACTATTCAGTCAAAATTCAATAAGCAACAGATATCACCATACTAGACTCACCCATACTGAGAACACGTCATCTGATGTGCAACTGCACCGTTTCCCTCCATTCTATCATTATGGTGCAGCAGGTCTCGCTATCAGCTGCTGTCAAACACGCCTGGATCTGAAAAGAGGATTCTCTTCCTCAATAGCACGCAGCATATTTGTAGTAGACGAAAAGCCGAAACGAGTATGACACGGCATACCATTTTTTTGAACATACTATAAAACGTTCTATTTTCACATACCAAAAATACCAAAAATTCCTACTGTTTAGAACGCAATTATGGGAATTTGGACACGGCCAGTGTTGTGTTTGAGACCACCTAAAGTGAGACCGATTCAAGCCCAAGACCGGAGCAAATCGAGTCCGAGGCTGGAGGGGGGCGAGACCGAGTCAAGACCGAGTCAAGACAGAGTCAAGTCCAATTCAAGACCATGACTGTAATAGTGTCATATCGCCACGATAGGAGTTCAAAATGTTCTGCGTCCGTATTTCAGAAGAGCAGTTTGTTCTTCCTTACACAGAGACAAGACCGAGACACTCAATATTTGGTCTCGAGACCGGTCTCAAGGACTACAACACTGGACACGGCCAGAGAGAAGAAAGAAATGAAGAAACAAAGAAAAAGAAAGAAAGGAAACAATGAAGAAAACTCTCTTTGGACAGGGTCCAGCCCTACTGCAATGATCCCAGCAGCCCAACAGCCCAGGCACTGCTATGGTTCCAGCAGCCCAACAGCCCAGGCACTGGTATGGTTCCAGCAGCCCAACAGCCCAGCCACTGCTATGGTTCCAGCATCCCAGCAGCCCAACAGCCCAGGCACTGCTATGGTTCCAGCAGCCCAGGCACTGTGGCTATAATCTAATTACATGCTTTATTTGCCACAATTTGTCTCTCAATCAGTCTTGTTCACGGAGAAGAAAGAAGTAGGGAGGAGAAAAGCCTCCCCCATGCCCCTATTTACACCTCTTTGTTTCAGCTAAGCAGGTCCCTGTCACTGGGTCCTGTCTAGGTCTTTGCGTTACTTTTATCCATGTAGATAAAAGTCTGAAAAATGTGCCTAGGACTTAAACACTGTAAGAGGGTGTCAATCAATCTCTCCCACTGCTAAAGAAGCACAGACACATCCAGGCGGCAAAGGAGCGTCTCTCAGCGTTTCTCCTTCCTCGCTCAAACAACCGAGAAACAAAGGGAACGACACCTCCCAGTAAGAGAGCGTAGAGAGGGGATGGAGAGAGGAGGCGCGGAGGGGAGGTACACAGACCTCAGCGCCCCTGGACTCATTCCACTTCCCCTGACTAGAGTGTCCCACACAAAGGGTACATTTGTCCTCGCGGTGGGGGACTGCATGGTCCTGTATGGGGATCTGGGGGTGCTCGTCTCAGGAGTACACTAATGGCCAACAAGCGCTATCAAAGGAAAGTATCATGATGCCATCAAGGGGGTTTATGGGAAAGCAAAAGCAGCCTTTTCCACAGGCCCGGGTCGTCATTTACATGGAAATCAGGCGCCGCTCTGCCTAGTATAGACTCAATTTCATCTACTGTGCCATTTGTCCCCTCACAACTACCTTCTCCAACCCCATCAGCTGAGACCAATTTTGGGTTTACTTGAAACCCCTCACCCCGCCAACCAACTTCGTCCTCTTCTAGTGTCCCCCCAGCCACTCTCCCACCCTCCTATACTTTGGGTGCATTTTTCCTTGTTTCAGCGTTACCCAGGCAACCTCATTCACCCAGAATATAAAGGGAAGTATAAGGCAGGCATGGAGCACGGACCTGGTCACAACAATGAAGTTTGTTCATATTCAGGCTGGCTGAAAGGTCTTATCCTTCCTCCTACCGGCCCATCACCCTGCTTAACACATCATCCCCTCCCCTACTCATCCTTCCTCTCACTCCCTCTCTCTCTCCCCCTTCATGTCTCACTTTGTGAAAAGATAGCACGATTAAAACTTTTTCAGAGGAGAGTTGAGGGAACTGTGCCGATACAGTACTCTGGATCCAATTTGTGTCAGAGAGTGAAAAAAGGGAAACAAAAGATTTGAATTCCCATGTTTGGCCTCGCGTCCTGCACTCTTTACTGGAGGTGACTGGCGGTGTGGCAGCGGAGCGTGGGGCAATCAGGAAAGCCTTGGCACCTTTTCTGTCAAGTTTAACTCAGAGAAGTGGGCTGTGTGGATATACACTTGAAGTCCCAGTAATTCATCACAAACCTGTACACATTACCTAACCGAACTGAGTCAAGGCAAGCAGTACTACTCTGGCCTGATGCATCTACCACAGTTGCTAAAACTGTGGTGGAATAAACTAAATATCTGAGCCAGCACAGTACAGTTCAGGGGCTTCATTTATAAATGCTGTGTACATATAAAATATTCCCCTACACATTCCTGCTCCCATTTTCCTGTAAAAGTTGCCATTTATAAAAAAAACCTTTTCTAGTGGTTGAAGTATTGTATTGCAAACATGCAAGTATTGTGTGCAAAATCAGGGATATGATGACATGATTTTTCCCCAAAACCCCCACAAAAAAACTGAAAACATAACAACAAGATGCTGCCATTTGCCATTAGTGAGAAGAGTGAAATCAATGTATTTTATTTTTGGAATCTAAAATAATTTGATATACAGAACCAGAAAGTAGTCATACCTCTTGACTTATTCCATATTCGTTGTGTTACAGCCTGAATTCAAATGGATTGCAAAGTGAAAACATGTTTTTAGAATTTTTTTGCAAATGTATTGAAAATTAAATACAGAAATAACTAAGTTACATAAGTATTCACACCCATGAGTCAATACATGTTAGAATCACCTTTGGCAGTGATTACAGTTTTGAGTCTTTCTGGGTAAGTCTCTTAAGAGCTTTCCACACCTGAATTGTGCAACATTTGCCTATTATTCTTTAAAAAAATGTCAAGTTTGATCATTGCTAGACAGACAATTTCAAGTCTTGCTATAGATTTTCAAGCCGATTTAAGTCAAAACTGTAACTAGGCCACTCAGGAACATTCAATGTCGTCTTGGTAAGCAACTATTTCAATTTATTTTCATGCTGAAATGTGAATTTGTCTCCCAGTGTCTGTTGGAAAGCAGACTGAACCAGGTTTTCCGTTATGATTTTGCCTGTGCTTGGCTCTATTCCGTTTCTTAGTCCTAAGCCAATAACAAGCATACCCATAACATGATGCAGCAACCACCATGCTTGAAAATATGAAGAGTGGTACTCAGTGATGTGTTGGAAATGCCCCAAACATAACACTTTGTATTCAGGACAAAAAGTTTATTCCATTGCCACATTTTTTTGCAGCATTACTTTTGTGACTTGTTGCATACAGGATGCATGTTTTGGAATATTTGTATTCTCTATAGGCTTCCTTCTTGTCACTCTGTCAATTAGATTAGTATTGTGGAGTAACTACATCCTCTGTTTTCTCCTATCACAGCCATTAAACTTTGTAGCTGTTTTGAAGTCATGGTGAAATCCTTGAGCGGCTTCCTTCCTCTCCGGGAAATGAGTTAGGAAGGACGCCTGTATCTTTGTAGTGACTGAGTGTATTGATACACCATCCAAAGTGTAATTAATAACTTCACCATGCTCAAAGGGATATTCAATGTCTGTTTATTGTATTTGTTTACTCTTCTACCAATATGTGCTCTTCTTTGCAAGGCATTGGAAAACCTCCCTGGTCTTTGTGGTTGAATCTGTGTATGAAATGTACTGTTCGACTGAGGGACCTTATAGATAATTGTATGTGTGGGGTACAACATTGAGGTAGTCATTCAAATCATGTTAAACATTATTATTGGACACAGAGTGAGTCCATGCAACATATTCTGTGACTTATTAATCACATTTCTACTCCTGAATTTATGTCGGATTGCTATAACTAAGGGGTTGAATACTAATTGACTCAAGACATTTCAACTTTTCATTTTTATTTCATTTGTAAACATTTCTAAAAACACAATTCCACTTTGACATTACGAGGTATTGCATGTAGGCCTGAGGTTATTTTCATGACCGCTGCAGAATAAATTCCTCCTATTTTCTAGCCATGATCGGGTAATTTTCCCTATGTAGCCATACAACAAAGTACGATGCATCTCCCATTTAATTGGGACTAGTAGCCTAAATAGATTCTGTTTTTTTAAGCTTAATTTGCTTTTTGCCTGAGTAACCTCTGGTGGCAGAGCATTCCATGATAACATGGCTCTATGCATGCTGTACAGTACCTAGCCTAAATAGATAGGCTATGTACTGTGCCTTCAGAAAGTATTCAGACCCCTTGACTTTTTCCACATTCTGTTAGGTTACAGCCCTATTCTAAAATTGATTAAATAGTTCCCCTCCCTCATCACAATCTACACACAATGTTTTGATAATTTATAAAACTTAAATAACACATTTACATAAGTATTCAGACCCTTTACTCAGTACTTTGTTGAAGCACCTTTGGCAGCGATTACAGCATAGAGTCTTCTTGGGTATGATGCTACAAGCTTGGCACACCTGTATTTGGGGAGTTTCTCACATTTTTCTCTGCAGATCTTCTCAAGCTCTGTCAGGTTGGATGGGGAGCGCTGCTGCACAGCTCTTTTTCAGGTCTCTCCAGAGATGTTCGATCAGGTTCAAGTCCAGGCTCTGGCTGGACCACTCAAGGACATTCAGAGACTGTCCCGAAGCCACTCCTGCGTAGTCTTGGCTATGTGCTTAGGGTCATTGTCCTGTTGGAAGGTGAAACTTCGCCCCAGTCTGAGGTCTTGAGCACTCTGGAGCAGGTTTTCATCAAGGAGCTCTCTGTACTTTGCCTTGTTCATCTTTGCCTCAATCCTGACTAGTCTCCCAGTCCCTGCTGCTGAAAAACATCCCCACAGCATGATGCGGCCACCATCATGCTTCACCGTAGAGATTGTGCCCGGTTTCCTCCAGACATGACGATTGGCATTCAGGCCAAAGAGTTCAATCTTGGTTTCATCAGACCAGATAATCCTGTTTATCATGGTCTGAGAGTCTTTAGGTGCCTTTTGGCAAACTCCAAGCAGGCTGTCATGTGCCTTCCGTCTGGCCACTCTACCATAAAGGCCTGATTGGTGGAGTGCTGCAGAGATGGTTGTCCTTCTGGAAGTTTCTTCCATCTCCACAGAGGAACTCTGGAGCTCTGTCAGAGTGACCATTAGGTTCTTGGTCACCTCCCTGACCAAGGCCCTTCTCCTCCGATTGCTCAGTTTGGCCGGGGCTGCCAGCTCTTGGAAGAGTCTTGGTGGTTCCAAACATTGAAGAATGATGGAGGCCACTGTGTTCTTGGAGACCTTCATGGGGACCTTCTATGCTGCAGAAATGTTTTGGTATCCTTCCCCAGATCTGTACCTCGAGACAATCCTGTCCTGGAGCTCTACGGACAATTCCTTCAACGTCATTTTTGTTCTGACATGCACTGTCAACCGTGGGACCTTTTATAGACAGGTGTGTGTTTTTCCAAATCATGTCCAATCAATTGAATTTCCCACAGGTGGACTTCAATCAAGTTGTAGAAACATCTCATGGATGATCAATGGAAAAAGGAAGCACCTGAGCACAATTTTGAGTCTCATAGCAAAGGGGCTGAGTACTTATGTAAATAAGGTATTTCTGTTTTTTATTTTTAATACATTTGCAAACATTTTTAAAAACCTGTTTTCGCTTTGTCATTATGGGGTTATTGTGTGTAGATTGCTTTGTATTTTTTTGTATTTAATCCGAAGGCACTGTGTTTCCAGTTTTGCTGTAGCCGATGTGATCCCATAGGCAGGGCAGATTATAACACACAGTCAAATTTTACAGGTGAACAGACAGTCAACCTTTTACATTGAAGTATGCATGTACAGTAATACTGTAATAATACAAAATGGTACCCTAGGACAATGTTTCAGAATTCACAACAGTCCGGAATATTTTGGGAAAAAGTCGATACAAAACATTGTTGGATTCAAACGTTCTGCTGATCTGGTCTAAATTCATTTCCCATCATTTTTTCTTTCAGAAACTGTCACAGTCATTTGCCAAACACAGAATAAATTACTGCAAAAGGTTAAAACATGCTGGCAACCCCTCCAGAAACATTTGATAACATTTATTAATTGTAAAACCATAAAAGGTGAATGCAGGGCGTTTCCATGCATGAGTTATAATGCACGTTCTCGCGCGCACAGTTTTACGACGGGCTGATTTATAACGGGAAACGTGCATATGTATGGCCAAGTGAATAAATATAAATATTTTTAGATGTACGTATTATTTTCAGAAATTGCACATGCAGATATTTAGTCTGAAATGTACGCAATGGTTATAAATGAGGCCCATGGCCGGTCCCTAGCTGTGTCAGGTATTTATTTGTTCACTGTGGAGGAGTGGACACCAGAAAGGGCTTTGGCTAACGCTTCATGGGCCGCTAATTTCCTTCCTGACCTCCCTTTGTCGTGACTATGACCCTCTACCTCCCCTCCTCCCACCCATCACTGGGACCACCACCCCGAGGTTCCCCTATTGCAATAAATGCCAAAGCTTGACACGGCCCTGGGGGGGTCTCGAAGGGTGGGTTTGGGGGGCGAGTTGAAAAGGAATGGGAGTTGGGGTAAGTCGGTGGGGGCCTGAAAGTAAGTCGGTTGCGGGTCTGAAAAGTGGGGTTTGGAGGGACATAGCGGTTGAGTTGACAAGAGTTGGCATAGCCACGGGAAGATATATTGATTTGGGGGTGCAAAAAATTTATTAAGAAATATATATATATATATTTCTGAATATTTTTTAATTAAGAAATATATATATTACATTTTTTTTGCACCCCCAAATCAAAACATCTTCCTGTGGCTATGCCAACTCCTTTCTCTTGTGTGTATATATATATATTTATATAAATAATAAAGCATCGGATGCATCTGTAATTGTATTTGCATAATGGCATACTTTGAGTAGAGGCCTTTTGAGGATTTCCACATTAGTTTTTTTAGTATGGGTTTGGATTTTATTTTGCCTAACGTCATTTCTATGATAGAAAACATTTGCATCATCTTTTTAAATACCACCCCGAAATGACCGTGACCGTGACTTGACACTGACAAACTGAGAGCAATAAAAATGATCTGGTCTTGAATGCAAACAATAGCCTAGGCCAATGAAGAGACACATTTGTACAATATTAGGAGAAATGTATATACACAGATTGTACATTATTAGGAGGAATATATATAAATACACACACACAGATTGTACATTATTAAAAGGATCCATAGCATGGTTGAGTACTCATTTCTGATTGGTTAGAAGGGAATTCTAGAATGGACATTAAAACCAGATAACGGGACAGTTGAAAAAGATATTGGGGACACCTTGCAATCATTACGCAATATTCGCCGACACATGCAGACTGTACTTGCTACAAAGTTACAAAAAGCTAAACCAAAAACCACACATACTGAAATTGTATACATTGTAAATGCAGGTTCAACAGGGGAAACGTTTTCTAGCTACAGTAGCATTTTTTGCAGAGACATCATTTTTGGGAGCATCTGATGACCTAACGTGGTGAATGATGAACATATATTTTCCCGATCCACACTGTTGTAGTCCTGATGCAAGTGGCGCTATGCTGTCAAATCCTCACTTATGTTTCTGGTTTGACCAGCTGTTTTAAGCAACTGGTATTTTTGATTTTGGTTGTGATATTGCCAGGTTCGCTAGCACAAACTATACTGATCAAAAATATAAATGCAACATATAAAGTGTTGGTCCCTTGTTACATGAGCTGAAATAAAAGATTCCAGAAATGTCCCATATGCACAAAAGCTTATTTCTCTCAAAATGTGTGTGCAGATTGGTTTACATCCCTGTCACGCCTGCTTCTGCTCCCCCTCTCTGGCGCTCGAAGTCGTCAGGCTGCTTATCATTACACACACCTGTCGCCATCGTTACGCGTATCAACGCTTCATCGGACTCACCTGGACTACATCACATTATTAATTACCTCCCCTACTTCCTTAGTTTATTTCCAGAGTCAGCATTAATGTTATGTGTCCCTTGTCCAGACGCTGTTCATGTTTTGTTTCCTGTGTGTCTTCATTAAATATTCACTCCCTGTTCCTGCTTCTCGTCTCCCAGCGTCTGTCCTTACAATTCCTGTTTAGTGAGCATTTCTCCTTTGCCAAGTTAATCCATCCACCTGACAGGTGTGGCATATCAGGGAGCTGATTAAACAGCATGATCATTACACAGGTGCACCTTGTGTTGGAAGACAATAAAGGCCACTGAAAAAATTAGGAGTTTTGGGACACAACACAATGCCACAGATGTCTCATGTTTTGAGAGTGTGCAATTGGCATGCTGACTGCAGGAACGTCCACCAGATAATTAAATGTTAATTTCTCTACCACCATAAGCTGCCTCCAACATTGTTTTAGAGAATTTGGCATTACATCCAACCGGACTCACAACCGCAGACCACGTGTAACCACGCCAGCACAGGACCTCTACATCCGGCTTCTTCACCTGCGGGATCGTCTGAGACCAGCCACCTGGACAGCTAATGAAACAGTGGGTTTGCACAACCAAATAATTTATGCACAAACTTACAGGAACCGTCTCAGGGAAGCTCATCTGTGTGCTTGTAGACCTCACAAGAGTCTTGACCTGACTGCTGTTCGGCATCGTAAACGACTTCAGTGGAACAATGCTCACCTTCGATGGCCACTGGCACGCTGGAGAAGTGTGCTCTTCACCGATGAATCACAGTTTCAATTGTATCGGGAAGATGACGTCGTGTGGGCGAACGGTTTACTGATGTCAACGTTGTGAACAGAGTTCCCCATGGTGGCAGTGGGGTTAAGGTATGGGCAGGTATTAGCTAAGGACAATGAACAGAATTGCATTTCAAATACATACCGCTACCGTGACAAGATCCTGAGGCCCATTGTTGTGCCATTCATCCACCGCCATCACCTCATGTTTCAGCATTATAATGCACGGCCCCATGTTGCAAGGATCTGTATACAATTCCTGGAAGCTGAGACTGTCCCAGTTATTCCATGGCCTGCATACTCACCAGACATGTCACCCATTGAGCATGTGTGGGATGCTTTCGATCAACATGTACGACAAAGTTTTCCAGTTCGCGCCAACATCCAGCAACTTCACACAGCCATTGAAGAGGAGTGGGACAACATTCCACAGGCCACAATCAACAGCCTGGTCAACTCTATGCGGAGGAGATGTGTTGCGCTGCATGAGGCAAATGGTGGTCGCACCAGATACTGACTGGTTTTCTGATCCACACCCCTAGCTTATATTTTTTAAAGGTATCTGTACTCTCAGTCATGTGAAATCCATAGGTTAAGGCCTAATTCATTTATTTCAATTGACTGATTTCCTTATATGAACTGTAACTTAGTACAATCTTTGAAATTGTTGCATGTTGCGTTTATATTTTTGTTCAGTGTATTTAGCCAGCTTCTATTCTAGTGTTGCTCTGCAATGCTGTCTCCTCGTAATGAACAGTGTCGAGTGTCCTGACGAGAAGGCAGGCTTTTCTAGCTATGCCAGGCAAAATCGTTATGGATGTATCCAAATGAATGTCAATAAGAATACAGCTTAAACAAACACAAATGCGGCTACTTTGCTGTTATTCTGGAGGCAGAGGTCGTGACTGTCCTAGCTAGAAAGGGAGAAGAAGGTTGTCAGCGAGCATGGCAACAGAACATATAGAAAGAACAATTGGGTCTCGTCCATAAATTTGGAACTAAATCGAGCGAACGACTGGCAGTCAACATTTTATTTCCGAGGTAATGTACAGATTGTCTGCGTTTATCTCTTACATTTTGGCTACAGTAGGTTACGAAATAGACTTTTCAGTGGCACCCCCCAATGATGAAGATGAAGCCTTGGTTACTCACCGGTGATGGCCGATGCGCTCGTGTCAATAGCCATATCTCAAGATGAGCTACTTTTGAAAAACAGTGCTGTTTGCTCAGAATCACTCAAAATTGCTCAAAGTTGAGTTTTTTTTAAGCTTCTACAGACAGATTAGTCTTCTCTTTTTAGCTGTACGTTTTTATCCCGGTTGTATTTGGAAAAAGGCAAACTGACAGCCGCAACCAACCATAGATGTATAATCCATAGATGTATAATCCATAGATGTATAATCCATAGATGTATAATCCATAGATGTATAATCCATAGATGTATAATCCAGATGGCAGCTTCCATTTAGGTCATGACTGGCATCTATTGCTAGTGTACCCATGAGTTTAATAGTCAAACTGCTAGTCTTGTTCTATATTTGACGAGAGTGATTTCCCAACTGTAAGTGATAGACTAAGCTATTTTTTTAGAAGCTATTGAGATTCTGCGGCTAAATTATGCTCCCTGGTGTAGTATATGGGGATGGATTTTTCAACCAAGAGTACTATAATTTCAGGCAAAATGATTTACATTTATCAGGGGGGATGCAGCATCTCCAGCACCCCTACTTCCCGCGGCTATTGGTGTTGGGGGGCTGGGAGTGCTTCTACAGGCCTTAATCAGTCCCAAACTGGCACTTTGACAGGGGGATGTTGGATGGCGGTCGGCATGGGGATTGGGGAGGTTAATGTGAGTGGTTTTCTGAAGCGGTGGCACAATAAGCAGCAGTCCAGAGGTCCTCCCATCAGAGCTATAGGGCCGGGGCGGTCGCCTGCAGCCGCGGGACCCTTTTTGTCTGTCTCATTTCTATTGGCCACCACTCCTCTCAATGCACCATAAGCCCTATTAGAGGAAGACACAATTGAACCTGGCAGATGCGTATCGCAAGGAATTCTGAAGGAGATGTGGTGTCACTTTTGTCTTCTTTCACAGTTTGTGTTGCTCCCTCTTTAGTTGTTTTAACCCAGTGTGGATCTCTCTCTCTCTCTCTCTCTCTCTCTCTCTCTCTCTCTCTCTCTCTCTCTCTCTCTCTCTCTCTCTCTCTCTCTCTCTCTCTCTCTCTCTCTCTCTCTCTCTCTCTCTCTCTCTCTCTCTCTCTCTCTCTCTCTCTCTCTCTCTCTCAGACTGTGACTCCTATTGCAAGGCGTCGAAAGGCAAACTGAAGATCAACATGAAGAAATACTGCAAGAAAGATTACGGTGAGCTGAGTTCAATCCTCTGTACAGTACAGTCTACAATCCTACAGTAGAAGCTCACGCTGCCTCCTGAGCCCTGGTGGACTTGGGAACTCAGCTAGCTCAAGTAGCTAGCTACATATCTATTTACAACACCCAGCACCAAGCCCAGGCATCCCCGCAGGACAATCCTACAGCTCCTGGGCATTCTAGGGACAGCTTACTCCAGCTTTTCAAGAAAGAAAGTCAAAGGATCAAAGAAAGGGGGGGGGACAAGCCATCAGAGAGAAGAGCTTAGGGTGTGAGGATAGAGAGGGTGCGAAGGGGGGGGGGGGATGATGGACAGCCCAGCAGGTATTTAAGGGCAAGGCGGATAATGGATAAAGCAAAGTTGGTGTGACGGACAGTTGGGGTGCGCGTCTAAAGGTCCTCATTAAGGGGAACTTAAGGGATGGACCTTTTCAGACAGGCATTCCTGTGGCCATCCCATCCGGCTGCCCTGGTCATTGAAAAGGTTGAAAGGTTGAAAAGGTGCTTTAGGTGGTTAAGACCCTGGTGAAGGTTGTGGAGGTTTGACCCCGACCTGATTGAAGCCAGTCTGTTAAATCAGTCAACCAAGAAGGGGCATCCTGCCTGAAAATACCTTGGCAGATTGAATGAATGACAGCCCAGGCATTGTTCCTGAGGTTTTGAGGGGTTGGTTCCAGGCATGGTGTCAGGAGGAATCCCTTGTGCCACAAATGAAAAGTGGCTTAAATTCTCTCATTGCAGCTCTTTTTTTATTTTGTTTTATTTATTTATTTAACCAGGTAGGCCAGTTGAGAACCAGTTCACATTTACAACTGCAACCTGGCCAAGATAAAGCAACACAGTGTGAAAAAAAACAACAACACAGAGTTTAACATAACCAAACAGTCAATAGAATAAAATAATGATTTCTCTATTTATGTACAGTGTGTGCAAATGTAGAAGAGTAGGGAGGTAGGCCATAAATAGGCCCTGGAGGCGAAAATATTTACAATTTAGCATTAATATGGGAGTGATAGATGTGCAGATGATGATGTGCAAGTAGAGATACTGGGGTGCAAAAGAGCAAGAGCGTAAGTAATAATACATGGATGAGGTAGTTGGATGTGCTATTTACAGATTGGCAGTGTACAGGTACAGTGATCGGTAAGCTGCTCTGACAGCTGATGCTTAAACTTAGAGAGGGAGATAAAAGACTCAAGAGATTTTTGCAATTCGTTCCAGTCATTGGCAGCAGAGAACTGGAAGGAAAGGCAGACAGAGGAAGTGTTAGTTTTGGGAATGACCAGTGCAATATACCTGCTGGAGCGTGTGGGTGTTGCTATGGTGACCAGTGAGCTGAAATAAGGCGGAGCTTTACCTAGCAAAGACTTATAGATGACCTGGAGCCAGTGGGTTTGGCGACGGATATGTAGTGGGGGCCAGCCAACAAGAGCATACAGGTTGCAGTGGTGGGTTGTATACGGGGCTTTGGTGACAAAACGGATGGCAATGTGATAGACTACATCCAATTTGCTGAGTAGAGTGTTGGAGGTTATTTTGTAAATTACATCGTCGAAGTCGAGGATCGGTAGGATAGTCAGTTTTACGAGGGTGTGTTAGGCGGCATAAGTGAAGGATGCTTTGTTGTGAAATAGGAAGCCGATTTTAGATAAAATTTTGGATTGGAGATGCTTAATGTGAGTCTGGAAGGAGAGTTTACAGTCTAACCAGACACCTAGGTATTTGTAGTTGTCCACATATTCTAGGTCAGAACCGTCCAGAGTAGATGGACGTTTATAGATGTGAAAATACTCTACCGTGTGGTGTTTGGTAAACGCTTGCCATGCATATGTATATACAAATGTATTTATTTATTTACTTTTCTGCACACCAGTATCTCTACCTGTACATGACCATCTGATCATTTATCACTCCAGTGTTAATCTGCTAAATTGTAATTATTCGCCTACCTCCTCATGCCGCCTTTTGCACACAATGTATATAGACTCTTTTTTTCTTTTTCTACTGTGTTATTGACTTGTTTATTGTTCACTCCATGTGTAACTCTGTGTTGTTGTCTGTTCACACTGCTATGCTTTATCTTGGCCAGGTCGCAGTTGTAAATGAGAACCTGTTCTCAACTAGCCTACCTGGTTAAACAAAGGTGGAATAAATAAAAAATACAAAATAAAGAAAAGTTCTGCACCACAGTAACTAGTTTGTAGCCATTTGTAGGCGAGCAGGTTTAATGAGTGGTAAAAAACAAAAGCTCTGTGGATCATTGATCCCGGCAGTGGAGCTTGTGTGTGAAGGAGGTGTATTAGTTAGGGTCTCCAGTGAGTCAGGCATTAGGAGCCCTCGGTGGAGGATTTGGAACATGCACCTCCAATGGAGTGGAACGGGGCCATGTTTCTCCTCTCAGGCCCACGCAAGAATCAATGGACTCCTGTCGGGAGACACACTCTGTCCTGAGGAAGCCCAGTGATGTGTTGTGGTCTTCAGCTGTACAAACTCTTACCCTTATACACTGAAAATAAGTCTGTCTATGAGTCAGAGCTTGTCAGTGCCCACTGAAGACCCACAGGGGAGAGGAGATGGGGAGTGAGGTGGGACCCTACCCAGGTGCACCCCAGGTGCATGTCATCAAGACATCATAGTGTGTCTCACCGTAGCTCAGACTCAGCAGTGTTGAGAGCGCTGCTCAACAACACAGGGAGTGTCCTCTACCCCCGTCCTAGTCTCTCACAGGCGGGCAGGTCTGGCAGGCACCGGAGGAGGAGTGTGTAGAGGGGACCTGCTGGTATTGATGAGTGATCCCAGCACCACCCCAGCATGCCTCAGGGAAGGCATGGTGTGTGTGTGTGTGTGTGTGTGTGTAATAGTCCACAGTGGGGTTTGGGTACACGCTCCTGGGCTTCAGAGCAGGCGACAGTAAGGGAACCCCTACTGTTTTACTCTTACTGTTCTCCTCAATGTCCAATTACAGGCAATTTCCTCTGCTTCCCCCCTGGCCGTCTCCAACATTACCCAAGTCCTACGCAGACCTCCCTAACCTGCCCTGGGCCCTGGGGCCAGCCTCCCTGCCAAGGCCTGGGTCTAATCCACTTTCTCCCTGCCTCGCCATACCTCAGGGGGGCTTTGTACTGGTCCTGTACAGGGATAAGACTCGCCTCGCGCTTTACACTTCAGGAAGGTTTACTGGAGGGTCCCGGTGTGGCGGAGAGCATTAGGAGTGCAGTGTCTCGCTGTGCCTCGGTTCTATGCTGGATAACATGCAGACACTCTCCAACCCCCATAGAGAACCACTTGGATACAGCAATTTCTCCGTACAAAAGGCCTGAAATGACAGTGGAACAGGTTAAGTTATTTACAGTTTGGTCTCTCAGGGTTTCACCCTGTGTTGTTGTGCAAACACAAACAGAGAGCGCCTTCCAGTGGTGACACCAGGGAAGGACAGGGTGACAGAGGGCACCAATAGGGTTCACCACCAGGTCAACAGCCAGTTCAGCCAATGCCCATGCTAATAGTGACAGTAAAAGACACCAGGAATGCTAATGCTAGCAGAAAAGAACACCAGGGCCCTATTTGATAACCCTGTGATCTACCATGCATGGCGTCAAATCTGCAGGGCAGTGCAGGACACGTCTCATTTGGAGCCATTGAGAGAGCCATTACATTCACGCTCAGTGATAGTCAGTTTGTGTGTATAGGAGGTTAAGTGAATGACCCCTGGTTTAACGACTGCTGTTACATTTTAAGGTGATCTATGCTGCTTTTGAGAGCTGTTGGTGAGCAATGGAACATATTGTCAACGTAGTGCTCTCTTCATACTATCACAGAGCTGCTCCCCCCAAAACCCATCTCCTCACAGCCCATCCCTGCCTCTTAATCACGGCCCAAATCAAATCACCTGACATCTATAATGGACGTGGAGCTGGATCTGCTACCGGACAACTTTGTCTTGACAGCATTTCCCTTGGAGGATACAAGCCTCTGATGGGCGTCTGGTTAGGTTACAGGTCCAGTCTCCTGTCCACTGGGGCCGGTTGAGTAGGTAGTTGCTGCTGACTCCACTAGAATCAGCGCCAAATGGAGAAGCCAACCTCACTTTTTTTTAATAAAGAGAATAGAACAGAACCCTGCCCTTGAGGCTTTGTCAGTTATGGTGTTTTCATGGTCCTGTAATGCCGCTTGGACAGTGGAGATCACAGCGTCTCATGGTGCTAGTCTGTGGAGCCAGTAGCGCTGACTGGAGACGCACATGGACCAGTGGACACAGAGGACTAAGAGCTAGAGGATTCAGCTACAAAGAGCAGGCTACCCGGCGTCAGTACAGCCTGCTTCACGGTCTGTCTGATACCCATACTTGACTTACAGATGTAGGATCTTAATATGAGCCAGTCTCCTACAGCAGGAAAATAATCCAACAGCAACAGGAAATGTAAATTACTATGTGGATTATAATTAATGGACATTTTTGTATTTAAAGGGAACATCAAATCTGAAATTACAAAGTGTAAATTACAAACATTAGAAACCTTTTTAAAACTCAAAGACGCTACAAGTTTTAAATGTCCTATGTTGCAGGAAACTTCACCTGCAACAGGGTGATTCAATTAAGATCCTGCATCTGTAGTGGGAGATACACTCACACTAGCACTTTCCCCTCCCTCCAGTCATACAGAACGGCCAGAGAGAGAGAGAGATGAGAGAGAGATGTCTTGGCAAAGTTTTTGCAAGAAGGAAAAGGGATTCCATGGGAAATGTCTGACTCGGTCAAACTGAATTATTTTGTCCCAGGGTGACATAGCAACTGTTGCTGGGATCATGGCTTGCCGGTCTAGAGAAAAAGAGCAAGGTCACAGTCAGGATAGCAGGAAGGAATGGAGCAGACGATAAGGACCGGGTTGCTCTCCTGTGCCAAGAGGACATGGATGGGGTTGTAATTAAAGTCTGTGATACAGACACGAACCCCAGTGATAGAGATAGGAATAACAGCACTGTACTGTGTATCCCATTGAGCAGGAAATGATAATGCTAGAGTTGAGTCGCACACAAAGACATAACAAAAACACATTGTAAATAACTCGCCGGTTAAAGTCTCTCTCTCCTCCCCAGCTGTCCAGGTGCACATTCTGAAGGCGGACAAGGCGGGCGAGTGGTGGAAGTTCACCGTCAACATCATCTCTGTCTACAAGCAGGGCGAGAGCCGCATCCGCCGCGGCGACCAGTTCCTGTGGGTCAGGGCCAAGGATGTGGCGTGCAAGTGTCCAAAGATCAAGACCGGGAAGAAGTACCTGCTCCTGGGTAACAATGAGGATTCTCCAGGGCAGTCTGGAGTGGTGGCCGATAAGGGCTCCCTGGTCATCCAGTGGAGAGACACATGGGCCCGTCGGCTGAGGAAGTTCCAGCAACGGGAGAAGAAAGGCAAGTGCAAGAAGGCATAGGCGGAAAGTACGGACGACGCCTGGAGCGAGGGAATGGAACGCGGGACAGGAGAAAGGATGAGTGGGCGTTGAAAAAGGACGAGAGGAGAGAGAAGGAGACTGAGGAAGGACAGAAAGGGCCTGTGCGTTGTCGCTACTTTATTATTGAGAAGATCTTTTCTAGTGGACTTTTGTGAAGGAGCTCACGCTGCAGGTGTCATTGCTTCGTTGTTTTTTTCCTCCGAGATTTGTCTCTGTGGATTTGCCAAGTTTGCACCTATTACCAGTATATATAAAGTTATTTGCGTTTTCATTTTTTTTTCATATTGATATTTCATAACCCAATTTTATGAGCATTTTGTGCTGGTGCGAAGACACCACCAATCAAGCCACTGCATTATCACAAGCTCTGTTTTCTGTCGTTTTTATGGTTAGCTAATAATATCACTGACAAACCAGCCTGCATCGTCAAACATCCTCACTTCAACTTTTTTTTGTGTGTTGAAATTGTGTATCCTATTGGCAGTGCAGTAAAAATTGCCATAAAATAACATTGGTTCTGCGCCTTGGAAATGCACGTTTCATGTATTATCAAATAGGTTGCCTTGCGCTTCGCCTGGTCGTATGTGTATGTGACATAAAACGCACAGTAACTAGCTACGTTTTTTTATTATATCGCGGGTGTGACATATTGTACATTTGATTGAATGTTGGCCCCTAGATGCAGACAGTGAAATGGGAAGAAAGAAAATGAATGTCCATTCTTAAAAGGTGTACAATATATTTGACTCCAGTATTGTTAACTAAGCTTAATCAAGGATTTTATTTTAAATCTACTCATTTCTCTTTGTCCGGTTTCAGTATTCAGAATGATCTGAAATGAATGAATGTTCATTGTGAATTGTGGTGATTAACACACTCGTGTACAGTTTCAAACTGCATGTCAACCTGTCTCCAAAAAGGATGGTTCTTATGTCAAATACATGGCGTCCATATTAGGACAGCGTCAGATGAGTTGATGTCCTAATATGGACACCGTGTCCTTACTCTCTTTTTGACTGGTGCTGCTGTCTAATTTCATGGTCAGTGTTTTTAATAATACTATTGCTGGATTCCCAAGAAGATGATGGACTGCATTCAAAAGGTCTGGGATTCCACAAAGACTCCTGCTATTAGAACAATAACAACCAGATTTCAGTTTAGGATCTTCAATCTCTATTTAGGATCACTTGTTTTAATATTTTATCAATGTTTGGTTCAATTATACTGAACAAACATAAGTGCAACATGCAATAATTAATGATTTTACAGAGTTACAATTCAATATAAGGAAATTAGTCAATTGAAATAAATGAATTAGGCCCTAATCTATGGATTTCACATGACTGGGCAGGGCGCAGCCTTGGGTGGGCATAGGCCAACCCACTGAGGAGCCAGGCCCAGCCAATCAGAATGACTTTTTCCCCACAAAAGCGCTTTATTACAGCTA
This sequence comes from Oncorhynchus masou masou, assembly GCF_036934945.1. Classification (NCBI taxonomy): domain Eukaryota; kingdom Metazoa; phylum Chordata; class Actinopteri; order Salmoniformes; family Salmonidae; genus Oncorhynchus; species Oncorhynchus masou. The sequence continues at coordinate 24,482,006 of NC_088216.1, forward strand.
AAAGTCCTCCTCAGTTTCATCAGCTGTCCTGGTGGCTGATCTCAGACGATCCCGCATGTGAGAATGCCAGATGTGGTAGAGAAATGAACATTAAATTCTCTGGCAACAGCTTTGGTTGACATTCCTGCAGTCAGCATGCCAATTGCATGCTCCCTCAAAACTTGAGACACATGTGGCATTGTGTTGTGTGACAAAACTGCCTTTTATTGTCCCCAGCACAAGGTGCACCTATGTAATGATCATGCAGTTTAATCAGCTTCTTGATATGCCACACCGGTCTTGTGGATGGAATATCTTGGTAAACAAGAAATGCTCACTAACAGGGCGGTAAACAAATGTGTATACAAAATTTGAGAGAAATAAGCTTTTTGTGCGTATGGAAAATTTCTGGGATCTTTTATTTCAGCTCATAAAACACTTCACATGTTGCTTTTATTTTTTTGTTCAGTATATATTTAATGATCGAGTGATTTTGGAGCCAGTTCTTCTAAGAGACAGAAAGCGGTGCGGTTCTTCCCCATGTTGCCCAGATTTAGTATATAGATGTTTTTTTATTTGATATTGAAGGTGTACATTTATGAAATATGAATTCACATTACTATTATAATATAGTACACATGCTTTACACAAAACCAAAAGGAAGCATTTGCAATGATGTGAATATAAAACCTTATCATACCTAAGGTTTCAAATAGATTAGCTACCACACTAGGCCCTGTGTGTGGACAACACAAATCTGATTGTTTTCAGAGAACGTTAACCAAGCAGTGAGATATTAGTACATATTGAATTGAAAGCGTTACAATGTACATATGTATACGACCTCTCCATAGGAACAATATTTCCTAATACTGTAGGCTATTCACCAATCGGCACAGAATTGTTTCTGTGTCGTATTAAATTCACACTATTTGGATGCAAAAAAAATGTAAAATCACAATGTGTTAAGCATTTCTAATTGAAACAAGCCTCTTCCCCAAGGTACTAAAAAAGGGATTGGCAGTCAACAATAAAAAATCTGTATTAGTAGTATTTTTATGTGAAAATGATCTAGATAATAAAACTATTATTAACTTCAATTTATTGGTTGTAGATTTTAGCAAAGAGAACGGAGAGAGTGCACACCTAAGAACAGTATTTACGTTCTTGTTGTATTGAGGCAAGAGAAATGTAAGAGTGCAGTTTACCTCTGACGGACAGTGGACTGTTCCAAACATTATTACACAAGCATTATTAGTCATTATTAGGCTTCATACCCCTTCTCCCCCCACTTAACCATCCATAGACCTCACTCTTGTGCATAAGATATACATGTTACAAGCTGGACTGCCTGCCAGCTTGTGTGGTGTCCGGCATCCATATTAGCAAGTCATCAGATTTCAAGCAAACCTTTCAGTGGTCTTCCTAATATGGAATACCTAATATGGATGCCGTAGCAGCAGCTATTCAACAGCTGCAGACATTCTTCAATGTCTCTTACAAGGCTGTCAAATTAATTCAGTTCAGAACGATTCAAAGAGGGCGAAACGAGGACTAGGAGGGGGGGAAATCCTGTAATTCAATCACCTGATTATCCCCAAATGAATTAAAACCACATCTTTCTTTAATTTCAAACCAATCAGATGTACATTGAGTGTCTGATTGCCAGCATCTGTGTTCCATACGGTTTCTCTCTGTGCTGGTGTATTGAAATATTACAGATGACATATTACACGTATTTATACATATATTTACATGTTACTTCCTTTCATCATTATATCCATACTCGTGACATTAAATGTAAATGTATTTCTGTTTGGCACATAGTATATAATCAAACCTCAATCGTCTTTTCCCCATTCGGTCTCTGTATCCCCATGATGTACATTTTAGATCAGTATTCCAAGCAATGGATTGACAACGTCCTCCGCTTTGATGAAATATTACGACCGCAGATCTGTCAAAACGCTGCTTTTGTTCATACTTTTTAATTGTAAATGTTGTTTAGCTGTGGTGGCCTTTGCAAAACCATTTTTTGCAATGTTTGTTTTACAATGTGTACTAATATATTATGGTTATTATATATGGATATATTTAATGACACGAGACATTGTGGATTTTATTCTGTCTTTTTTTTTGTTACTTGTTTGTGGTTGTTTAGATGTTTGTGATTTTAAGAAGGAAACAATAACTACTGAACACCAAGCTGGTAGAACTAAATCCAGAATTCAGTTGAAATAAACTCCTGTTAAGTCGCCACTAGTGTGACTCTTTCTTTTTTTATTCTGCCTCTCTTTCTCTATCGTCTTAAATCATTCAATGTCTGCCTTAGGTCTCTGAAGCCGGAGTCCTGGGAGTAAACATACACACTTCTATCAACAGCTCCATGCGTGACTTAGGGAAGTACAGTAGAGGGCTAAGCATGCTGGGTGTAGATCGAATAGCTTTAGACCACCAAGCTCAGACCACACGGACCAGTAGTGGGATAGCTAGACTGTTCACACAGACCAGTAGTGGGATAGCTACACTGTTCACACAGACCAGTAGTGGGATAGCTAGACTGTTCACACAGACCAGTAGTGGGATAGCTAGACTGTTCACACAGACCAGTAGTGGGATAGCTAGACTGTTCACACAAACCAGTAGTGGGATAGCTAGACTGTTCACACAGACCAGTAGTGGGATAGCTAGACTGTTCACACAAACCAGTAGTGGGATAGCTAGACTGTTCACACAGACCAGTAGTGGGATAGCTAGACTGTTCACACAGACCAGTAGTGGGATAGCTAGACTGTTCACACAGACCAGTAGTGGGATAGCTAGACTGTTCACACAGACCAGTAGTGGGATAGCTAGACTGTTCACACAGACCAGTAGTGGGATAGCCAGACTGTTCACACAAACCAGTAGTGGGATAGCTAGACTGTTCACACAGACCAGTAGTGGGATAGCTAGACTGTTCACACAGACCAGTAGTGGGATAGCTATACTGTTCACACAGAACAGTAGTGGGATAGCTATACTGTTCACACAGACCAGTAGTGGGAGAGCTAGACTGTTCACACAAACCAGTAGTGGGATAGCTATACTGTTCACACAGACCAGTAGTGGGATAGCTATACTGTTCACACAGACCAGTAGTGGGATAGCTAGACTGTTCACACAAACCAGTAGTGGAATAGCTAGACTGTTCACACAGACCAGTAGTGGGATAATTACACTGTTCACACGGACCAGTAGTGGGATAGCTAGATTGTTCACACAGACCAGTAGTGGGATACCTATACTGTTCACACAGACCAGTGGTGGGATACCTAGACTGTTCACACGGACCAGTAGTGGGATAGCTAGACTGTTCACACAGACCAGTAGTGGGATAGCTAGACTGTTCACACAGACCAGTAGTGGGATAGCTATACTGTTCACACAGACCAGTAGTGGGATAGCTATACTGTTCACACAGACCAGTAGTGGGATAGCTATACTGTTCACACAGACCAGTAGTGGGAGAGCTAGACTGTTCACACAAACCAGTAGTGGGATAGCTAGACTGTTCACACAGACCAGTAGTGGGATAGCTCGACTGTTCACACAGACCAGTAGTGGGATAGCTAGATTGTTCACACAGACCAGTAGTGGGATACCTATACTGTTCACACGGACCAGTAGTGGGATAGCTACACTGTTCACAAGGACCAGTAGTGGGATATCTCGACTGTTCACACGGACCAGTAGTGGGATAGCTAGACTGTTCACACAGACCAGTAGTGGAATAGCTAGACTGTTCACACAGACCAGTAGTGGGATAGCTAGACTGTTCACACAGACCAGTAGTGGGATAGCTAGACTGTTCACACAGACCAGTAGTGGGATAGCTAGACTGTTCACACAGACCAGTAGTGGGATAGCTAGACTGTTCACACAAACCAGTAGTGGGATAGCTAGACTGTTCACACAAACCAGTAGTTGGATAGCTAGACTGTTCACACAGAACAGTAGTGGGATAGCTACACTGTTCACATGGACCAGTAGTGGGATAGCTAGATTGTTCACACAGACCAGTAGTGGGATACATATACTGTTCACACAGACCAGTAGTGGGATACCTATACTGTTCACACGGACCAGTAGTGGGATAGCTAGAATGTTCACACAGACCAGTAGTGGGATATCTCGACTGTTCACACAGACCAGTAGTGGGATAGCTAGACTGTTCACACAAACCAGTAGTGGGATAGCTAGACTGTTCACACAGACCAGTAGTGGGATAACTAGACTGTTCACACAGACCAGTAGTGGGATAGCTATACTGTTCACACAGACCAGTAGTGGGATAGCTATACTGTTCACACAGACCAGAAGTGGGAGAGCTAGACTGTTCACACAAACCAGTAGTGGGATAGCTAGACTGTTCACACAGACCAGTAGTGGGATACCTATACTGTTCACACGGACCAGTAGTGGGATAGCTAGACTGTTCACACGGACCAGTAGTGGGATATCTTGACTGTTCACACAGACCAGTAGTGGGATAGCTAGACTTTACACACAGACCAGTAGTGGGATAGCTAGACTGTTCACACAGACCAGTAGTGGGATAGCTAGATTGTTCACACAGACCAGTAGTGGGATAGCTAGACTATTCACACAGACCAGTAGTGGGATATCTAGACTGTTCACACAGACCAGTAGTGGGATATCTAGACTGTTCACACAGACCAGTAGTGGGATAGCTAGACTGTTCACACAAACCAGTAGTGGGATAGCTAGACTGTTCACACAGACCAGTTGTGGGATAGGTAGACTGTTCACACAGACCAGTAGTGGGATAGCTAGACTGTTCACACAGACCAGTAGTGGGATAGCTAGACTGTTCACACAAACCAGTAGAGGGATAGCTAGACTGTTCACACAGACCAGTAGTGGGATAGCTAGACTGTTCACACAGACCAGTAGTGGGATAGCTAGACTGTTCACACAGACCAGTAGTGGGATATCTAGACTGTTCACACAGACCAGTAGTGGGATAGCTAGACTGTTCACACAGACCAGTAGTGGGATAGCTATACTGTTCACACAGACCAGTAGTGGGATAGCTATACTGTTCACACAGACCAGTAGTGGGATAGCTATACTGTTCACACAGACCAGTAGTGGGAGAGCTAGACTGTTCACACAAACCAGTAGTGGGATAGCTAGACTGTTCACACAGACCAGTAGTGGGATAGCTCGACTGTTCACACAGACCAGTAGTGGGATAGCTAGATTGTTCACACAGACCAGTAGTGGGATACCTATACTGTTCACACGGACCAGTAGTGGGATAGCTACACTGTTCACAAGGACCAGTAGTGGGATATCTCGACTGTTCACACGGACCAGTAGTGGGATAGCTAGACTGTTCACACAGACCAGTAGTGGAATAGCTAGACTGTTCACACAGACCAGTAGTGGGATAGCTAGACTGTTCACACAGACCAGTAGTGGGATAGCTAGACTGTTCACACAGACCAGTAGTGGGATAGCTAGACTGTTCACACAGACCAGTAGTGGGATAGCTAGACTGTTCACACAAACCAGTAGTGGGATAGCTAGACTGTTCACACAAACCAGTAGTTGGATAGCTAGACTGTTCACACAGAACAGTAGTGGGATAGCTACACTGTTCACATGGACCAGTAGTGGGATAGCTAGATTGTTCACACAGACCAGTAGTGGGATACATATACTGTTCACACAGACCAGTAGTGGGATACCTATACTGTTCACACAAACCAGTAGTGGGATAGCTAGAATGTTCACACAGACCAGTAGTGGGATATCTCGACTGTTCACACAGACCAGTAGTGGGATAGCTAGACTGTTCACACAAACCAGTAGTGGGATAGCTAGACTGTTCACACAGACCAGTAGTGGGATAACTAGACTGTTCACACAGACCAGTAGTGGGATAGCTATACTGTTCACACAGACCAGTAGTGGGATAGCTATACTGTTCACACAGACCAGAAGTGGGAGAGCTAGACTGTTCACACAAACCAGTAGTGGGATAGCTAGACTGTTCACACAGACCAGTAGTGGGATACCTATACTGTTCACACGGACCAGTAGTGGGATAGCTAGACTGTTCACACGGACCAGTAGTGGGATATCTTGACTGTTCACACAGACCAGTAGTGGGATAGCTAGACTTTACACACAGACCAGTAGTGGGATAGCTAGACTGTTCACACAGACCAGTAGTGGGATAGCTAGATTGTTCACACAGACCAGTAGTGGGATAGCTAGACTATTCACACAGACCAGTAGTGGGATATCTAGACTGTTCACACAGACCAGTAGTGGGATATCTAGACTGTTCACACAGACCAGTAGTGGGATAGCTAGACTGTTCACACAAACCAGTAGTGGGATAGCTAGACTGTTCACACAGACCAGTTGTGGGATAGGTAGACTGTTCACACAGACCAGTAGTGGGATAGCTAGACTGTTCACACAGACCAGTAGTGGGATAGCTAGACTGTTCACACAAACCAGTAGAGGGATAGCTAGACTGTTCACACAGACCAGTAGTGGGATAGCTAGACTGTTCACACAGACCAGTAGTGGGATAGCTAGACTGTTCACACAGACCAGTAGTGGGATATCTAGACTGTTCACACAGACCAGTAGTGGGATAGCTAGACTGTTCACACAGACCAGTAGTGGGATAGCTAGACTGTTCACACAAACCAGTAGTGAGATAGCTAGACTGTTCACACAGACCAGTAGTGGGATAGCTACACTGTTCACATGGACCAGTAGTGGGATAGCTAGATTGTTCACACAGACCAGTAGTGGGATACATATACTGTTCACACAGACCAGTAGTGGGATAGCTAGACTGTTCACACAGACCAGTAGTGGGATAGCTAGACTGTTCACACAGACCAGTAGTGGGATAGCTAGACTGTTCACACAAACCAGTAGTGGGATAGCTAGACTGTTCACACAGACCAGTAGTGGGATATCTAGACTGTTCACACAGACCAGTAGTGGGATAGCTAGACTGTTCACACAGACCAGTAGTGGGATAGCTAGACTGTTCACACAAACCAGTAGTGGGATAGCTAGACTGTTCACACAGACCAGTAGTGGGATATCTAGACTGTTCACACAGACCAGTAGTGGGATAGCTAGACTGTTCACACAGACCAGTAGTGGGATAGCTAGACTGTTCACACAAACCAGTAGTGGGATAGCTAGACTGTTCACACAGACCAGTAGTGGGATAGCTACACTGTTCACACGGACCAGTAGTGGGATAGCTAGATTGTTCACACAGACCAGTAGTGGGATACATATACTGTTCACACAGACCAGTAGTGGGATACCTATACTGTTCACACGGACCAGTAGTGGGATAGCTAGACTGTTCACACAGACCAGTAGTGGGATAGCTAGACTGTTCACACAAACCAGTAGTGGGATAGCTAGACTGTTCACACAGACCACTAGTGGGATAGCTCGACTGTTCATACAGACCAGTAGTGGGATAGCTATACTGTTCACACAGACCAGTAGTGGGATAGCTATACTGTTCACACAGACCAGTGGTGGGAGAGCTAGACTGTTCACACAAACCAGTAGTGGGATAGCTAGACTGTTCACACAGACCAGTAGTGGGATAGCTAGACTGTTCACACAGACCAGTAGTGGGATAGCTAGATTGTTCACACAGACCAGTAGTGGGATACCTATACTGTTCACACAGACCAGTAGTGGGATACCTATACTGTTCACACGGACCAGTAGTGGGATAGCTAGACTGTTCACACGGACCAGTAGTGGGATATCTCGACTGTTCACACAGACCAGTAGTGGGATAGCTAGACTGTTCACACAGACCAGTAGTGGGATAGCTAGACTGTTCACACAGACCAGTAGTGGGATAGCTATACTATTCACACAGACCAGTAGTGGGAGAGCTAGACTGTTCACACAATCCAGTAGTGGGATAGCTAGACTGTTCACACAGACCAGTAGTGGGATAGCTCGACTGTTCACACAGACCAGTAGTGGGATAGCTAGATTGTTCACACAGACCAGTAGTGGGATAGCTAGACTGTTCACACAGACCAGTAGTGGGATAGCTAGACTGTTCACACAGACCAGTAGTGGGATAGCTAGACTGTTCACACAGACCAGTAGTGGGATAGCTAGACTGTTCACACAGACCAGTAGTGGGATAGCTAGACTGTTCACACAGACCAGTAGTGGGATAGCTAGACTGTTCACACAGACCAGTAGTGGGATAGCTAGACTGTTCACACAGACCAGTAGTGGGATAGCTAGACTGTTCACACAGACCAGTAGTGGGATAGCTAGACTGTTCACACAGACCAGTAGTGGGATAGCTAGATTGTTCACACAAACCAGTAGTGGGATAGCTAGACTGTTCACACAGACCAGTAGTGGGATATCTAGACTGTTCACACAGACCAGTAGTGGGATAGCTAGACTGTTCACACAAACCAGTAGTGGGATAGCTAGACTGTTCACACAGACCAGTAGTGGGATATCTAGACTGTTCACACAGAACAGTAGTGGGATAGCTAGACTGTTCACACAGACCAGTAGTGGGATAGCTAGACTGTTCACACAAACCAGTAGTGGGATAGCTAGACTGTTCACACAGACCAGTAGTGGGATAGCTACACTGTTCTCACGGACCAGTAGTGGGATAGCTAGATTGTTCACACAGACCAGTAGTGGGATACATATACTGTTCACACAGACCAGTAGTGGGATACCTATACTGTTCACACGGACCAGTAGTGGGATAGCTAGACTGTTCACACAGACCAGTAGTGGGGTATCTAGACTGTTCACACAGACCAGTAGTGGGATAGCTAGACTGTTCACACAGACCAGTAGTGGGATATCTAGACCGTTCACACAGACCAGTAGTGGGATATCTAGACTGTTCACACATACCAGTAGTGGGATATCTAGACTGTTCACACAGACCAGTAGTGGGATATCTAGACTGTTCACACAGACCAGTCGTGGGATATCTAGACTGTTCACAGGGATTCAAGCATCTCCCAACTTTTTGGAGCATCTGCAAGGCTTTTAAATTGACATAGTGGAAGAACGCAGAGTATGCTATAGATACAGTACATGATCCTTAGTAGATTACCAATATTATATAACACAAATGTCTTTACACCAAGGAGTCCATGGATTGTGCTGTTAACTGTAAATGTTGTTTATTAGAAATGACAAGGTTGCATTAATCTAAACTGATTCACTTTCATGTGACACAGTCAAACGTGTTATTTGTTTTGGCTGGCATTATCCTATAAACATGATCAAATCCCAAGACAAATGATGGCATTAGAACTGCTAGTGGGTAAATATAATAATAATACTTAATATATAGACATGTGAGAGATGATATGTGTGAGTGAATTGCTAAGCTAGCAGAATTAGCAACCCGGAACCCCGGACCTCTCAGCCCACAGACAGTATTAGTAAAGAAAAAGCCCCCCCCCATGGGAGGTCCTACAGTAGGGTCAGTGCTACCCTTTACCCAACCAACACCCACGTAAGAAAATAAAACATTGTTGCTGGTTCCCCATAAGCCAGGGCTCAACTCTCCAAGTGTCAAGGTACAGTAGAAAACAGTACAATGCACCCGGTTTTCATACAAGGGGAAAGGAGAGAGGAAATATAGAGGGAGGGAGGTGGAAGAGCGTGTGTGTGTCATTATTAGTGTATGTGTGTGTTTAACAGGGCACAGGGGTGGTATGTTAGAAGGCTTGGAAGCACTGGGGCCGTATGTATCAAGCGTCTCAGTGTAGGAGTGCTGATCTAGAATCAGGTCTGCCTTGTCTATGTCATTTTATTCATTGGGATATAAAAGGCAAACCTGGTCCTAAATCAGCACGCTTGATACATACCTGCATAAGTGCCTCTGCACCTCGTCTCCCCTCCCTGTAGGCTCTCTACGCAGTCTCAGTGGTCATCCCACGGACGGTGCGACGTCCAAAACGCTCCCCTCAGCCTCTTCGTTAGGTGGGCCACACAGCAACCACCACTATAGCAATGAGCAGGAGAACTATCACCACCAGCATCCCTGAAACAAGAATAGAAACACAAACCGAAGGATAAGTACTGTAGGGGGGGGGGGGGGGAACTCGACAGAAATTCAAACAATCAACAACTTTACAAAGTGTACCTAATGCAGAGTAGTTACAGCACATAGACAGGTACAATACATGCTAGTTACATAGACAGGGAATTCTACACATTGCCTAAATTCTTCTGATCAGGCTAAGCTGGACAGCCACAGACCAAAGGAACAGGTGGTGGAAAAGCAACCAATCAGTAAACTTGAAAAAGGTAGGCTTTGTCTAGTCAGCTCCGACCTTTGGCCCTACCCAATTTTATAAATCCTTGCTGCGCCCCTGTGTTTAGGCTAGTACCCTCATATTACCTGCACATTTTCACCACGATGACGTAATACACGTTTATATGCAATCTAGAACTGTGACAGGTTTTATTGGCACAGATCACGCTGCGGTGGACATGTGTTTCAGATCTGACCTCACTGGAGAGAGAGGGTAATCAATGTTTTTCCACCAATGCTGTGGAGACAGAGAAGACCTGAAAGATTATACTGTAGCTACCTCACACTTAAATCAAAAGCTTTTTACCAAAACAGGACCTGAAAATGATATAGACAGATCAAATTAACGTTTTTATCATGGCCAAGATAATAAAGAAAATATAGAAAAACTATTCAAAAAGTTCAAGACGAACATTTATTATCCAGACTGTAAAATCGATAGTTATTCTGTGTTTGCATATGAGCCGACAACCACCGTTCAATGGGTTTTCCAGTTGTCTCGGCTAGTCTGTTGTCATCTAACCTACAGCTGTTTCAAATCCTGAAACCTTTCTAAGGTGTTGGTAAGAATAAAAGGACTGGTGGATGGCTGGTGTCAAGTGTCATGCCTCTCAACTGGGGTCAGCTTTCATGGCAGCTAGGGGGATTTCTCTCCCAACTTCATGCCACACGTTACAGTAGATATGGAAAACTCCAAGGACACGTTTAGCCACATTTTCCTCTCTCTCGCTCTCTAGTGTTTCTCCTTGAATGGCATCACCATCGGGGGTGAAGTTTTCAAACAACTGCATCCTGGAGAATCTGATGGCTTGATGGCTGTCGACAGTCTCTGGCTGACTCAAGTTGTCCGTGGTTATTTCGCATGCGAGCTGGTATTTCCCCTCCCGGCCTTTTCACTTTTGGTTAACGTTTCTTCCATACCTTGGCTTTCTCGTCGTGCATTCTACTCTGCAGCGTAATTGCAGTCTGGTCCACAGGGAGAGATAGGGGGGAAGATGAACCCAAGCTGAACTAATTGCCTGCGTCGTAGTCAGAGTAGAACTCCTAATCTAGGATCAGCCCCCCATCCCGTCCGTCCGTGGATGATTCTAGATCAGATGCTCTTATGAGACATAGGACTTGGCTAGGAAGCTTGGATGTGGCAGCAGCGAGTCCAAAGGTCTGGATGCCTCGTTAGCTTGGTTGGATGCGACACTTTCTCCTACTTTTAGGATTCCTTAATTGAATACGGTGGTATGGCTACTGCAAGGATACACTACTAAACAGTTCCAAACTGAGGGAAAGATCCCTCAGAGGGAAAGATGTCTCTGTCTGAGTTGAGTGAAGGAGATGCAGGCACAACTTAGTGGCTATGCACATTCACCATACTCTCCATGTAACCAATTAATCCTAGTCCTATTTCCCCTTCTTCTCCTAAGTTTTTATTTCAAACTTTCAATAAAACAGCTCTGTCTGAAGCCTAGCATGCTAGTCTCCGACCTCTCAGAATGATCATTGGTCGAGACAGGACCTCCCCACTTGATAACTTACACATGTGAGCAGAGCCGCAACAACGTAAATGTCAAGTGGGAGCATTCCTCCCAACAGCCCTCATGATGGCTTTTTAAACACCTCACACTTAAGAGAAATATACACACATGCACACACACGCACACACACGCACACACACCCCAGACAATTAACTACACTTCAGTGTGAAGGATATTAAAACAGGATAGTATGCTGTCATCTTTACATTGAGCTCGACTTGACGGAGGGCGTAGGCAGATAAACATTCTGAAGTCAAATTACGTGAGACGTTCATGTACAGTGCCTTGCGAAAGTATTCGGCCCGCTTGAACTTTGCGACCTTTTGCCACATTTCAGGCTTCAAACATAAAGATATAAAACTTTTTTTGTGAAGAATCAACAACAAGTGGGACACAATCATGAAGTGGAACGACATTTATTGGATATTTCAAACTTTTTTAACAAATCAAAAACTGAAAAATTGGGCGTGCAAAATTATTCAGCCCCCTTAAGTTAATACTTTGTAGCGCCACCTTTTGCTGTGATTACAGCTGTAAGTCGCTTGGGGTATGTCTCTATCAGTTTTGCACATCGAGAGACTGAATTTTTTTCCCATTCCTCCTTGCAAAACAGCTCAAGATCAGTGAGGTTGGATGGAGAGCATTTGTGAACAGCAGTTTTTAAAAGGTCGCAAAGTTCAAGGGGGCCGAATACTTTCGCAAGGCACTGTACATCGTTGGGATAATAAAGTCATCTTCTTCTTCGATATGTTCCCTACCACCAAGTCACGTCAGCCCCCAGACACCCAACTAACACTCCCTCCCCTTCTCTTTGGGAAAGTCCCCGTCCCGCTAAGTAACTAAATAAGTTACTCCTGACCCAGTCTCGACGAAGCAATGACAACAATCACATTTGCAGGCCAAATAGATGAGACTACGCTTCGCCATTGAAGCCAAGGGGTCTACAGTGCAGTCAGTGCCCCCCCCCCCCACCCCCAAGAGCTTTAGAGATGGGCAGAGTAAGAAGGATTGGGGTACACCCTTTTTTAGCATTTCCCGACATATCGGTAAGACAAATCCTACTTGGTGGAGAAAAGGAAGGGATGCGGGTGGAATTTGTATTTCTGTCTCTGCCCTTGCCAACACACACACCTCCCCCGTTCGTACCCTTTGCCTATGGTTCATAGCTTTTCGGCCACAAAAGACCGGTCAAATTTGATGTTAACATGGTTTGCGAGGTCACCACTTTTCTAACTGTGAACCTTCAGGTTTGTCACACCACGGTAGATAGTTATCCTCCAGCAATTCCATGGTAATATGAATATATCACTTCAGAACGCGTTGATGACCATCATGTTGAAGTAATATACAGTCAAATGAAAAGCGTTCGCAGAGGAATAACACTTCTCAGAGGGGCAGATCAAATCAGTCGGATGCTTGTGGAGTTTGACAAAGAAGCAGTAAAGCGACGGCTGTTTCAGATCTATTGTTTTACAGCCATCCAATGTTCCACTCTTGCCAGCCAAAAACCAGTGGTAAAGCTGGAGGAAAACATTTGTAAACGTGACAAACCATGACATTCGGGACCTGTTACCCCCTCTAGGTCATGGGATCAACACCGTCATACGTAACAAAACTCTTGGATCTTTCGTTGTTTTAGCACAACCCCAGATTTGAATGGTTTGCTTCAGTATTTTTTCGGTCCAACACTGAAATGAATGCTAGGGCATGGGAGACGAGTAAAAAATGATCATATCGGCATCAAAAGTATTCAAGGTTTACTTAACAGGCTTAAAGGGATTCGGTGAAATTAAGTTACATTTACCTATCCTCAATGACAACCCCTCGAAAGCCCTAACTATTCAGGCCTACTTCAGATGCAAGCCACCTGCGGGATTCGAGTCTGTGAGTATGTGTGTGTGTGTGGGGTTTCCCTCCAGCCTCCGCAGGCCCATGGGATTAGTCCATTGGAGAGAGGGCGAGAGGTCTGCCCCAACGTTGCCTGATGAGACACTTAAACCCTGGGAAACTCACACCACCCTCCTAGGGCCCTTTGGTGCTAAGGGGTCATCTGCCTTTCTAATGCCCCCTACCCCCCTCAAAACCTGTTCACTACCCATTTCCCAGTAAAGGGAAGTGAAATTGAAAAGTAGGCTTTACTTTATTGCATCTTTTAATTGGGCAGCCTTCAACTTTCTCATTTTGCTCAAAGCTTAAACACGGTTTAAAAAGGCTAACCTCAAGTTAGCTTTAAAATCTTTAACGTTTTTCTTGTCACCCATATATCCTGGCGAAATCCACAACCGTGTTGTGGTCTGATTGTGGCTCTTCCCCAATCAACCTCAGCACCGTGAGACTGATGGCTGGAGGACTTGTAATGTGCTCGTGTCTCGACTCTCAGTATGTCTCAACAAGATCCAGGAGGTTTCACAAGCCTGCCCTGAGACCCAGTCCCGTTCCTGCAGGACGGATCCATGGCGGTATGTTAGGCTATATGGGTCCTTCCTCCCTTCAGCGGAGAGATGACCCCTAACCATGTTCAGCCCGTGCTCGTACAGCCTTCAGCTTGCCAACAAAACACAAAAGGTAGGATGGATTTTCCACAGCGTCCTCAGTCACTCATCTCTCTATCCTTGTTTTGTCTCTGGCAGAAGGTCTAAGAGGTTGATTAAAGATTGACACAACTGCAAAAGAAAGCCTCAGGTTCCATCAGTACACGTATAAGAAGATGTGAGTTTGCTGCAGTTAATTCATCTAAATGCTGCAACTCCAAACAGTTAAAATCCCAACAGCAGCAACATCTTATGTTAAATCCTCAAATTAAACACACATCTTAAATCAGGATTCTGCCCCCACTGTGCATAATCTGGGATGTTTCTTCTCTTATGAGATAAAGTATGACAAGTATGCTCGTCTCCTTGTCAAAGCCAGTCTTTCCCACCCATAGAAGAACAGAAGGAAGACATAACACTCAAGCCTGGGCTTTGGACGAGCTGGGTTCCAAAAACAAATAAAGCCCAGGCTCAGGAATTATCAACACACACCCAAGAACAAGAGGAGAAACATGCCAAAAGATGTGTGGCGTGTACTAGTTTCAATTATTTCTTTGCACGAGACAAAGACAAATGTCAAACAAACCAGGAGAAGAGAGGATGGAAAAAGGGGAAATGGAGCGGGTGGGGACACCCTAACTACCCCCCCAGTGCATTGGCACTGTAGAGAAGAGAAGGGATAGGGAGAAAACATTGAGATAGATCGCAGCCAGATATGTGTGTGAGCGGGCGAGTGAGAAAGAGAGAGCGAGAGAGTGAGAGAGAGAGCGAGAGAGAGAGAGAGTGAGAGAGAGAGAGAGAGAGAGAGAGAGAGTGAGTGAGAGAGAGAGAGAGAGAGAGAGAGAGAGAGAGACTGACTCCTGGGTTAGCACAATGTGCCCGGTGACACTAGTTCTGAGATCTTCAAACAAACCTTCCCTGGGTGTCATGGTGACTGGACATAAACGGCATAAACTGTTATATTAGCTGAGCGTTCATCGCATCCCCAGATCTTACGGTTGTATCCCCGCGCCACTGTTCGCCTGTTAGTGGGGGCTCCTGGTGCAACACTGCGACCATCTCCAAGGTGACGGGGACTGGCGTTTACCAGGCAAACATAGCTTGACGACGCCAACAAGCTTTGTCGGACATTCCTGTTCTCGCTGTACGGTAGCTAGCCTAGCGACCTCCCCTCTCTGGCATATCTTTTTCCCAGCAGAGAGAAAGAAGCAGGGTGGCCATTGAGAGAGGAAAGCCGGGCTTTGTAAAGGCTAAAGACCAAAGAGCCGAGTTAAACAAATTAAAGGGGATTGGGGGGGTAATGGTGAGGGAGGGCCCCATTGACACAGCATCACAGCTCCTCTTTAGCTCTGTAAACCACTGAACTCTATCAAAGACTGGTTACAAGAGAGGGTGGTGCTGACTTACTACACTACAGACTGGCTCCCGGGAGTCCTTTGAAAGTGGTACCAAGAAAAGCTTTTTGACTTACTACAGAGTCTGTACTACAGCCTGACTCTTGGAAGCCCCTTTCACAGAGTAAGGGACTGGGGATTGGATATGGGGACCTATGTGGGACTGTTTTCTATAGCAGAGAGTAGTAGATGTGAGAGACAATCCCCACGCCACTGTGTGGTGTTTCGGTGTCATCAATGTCGTTGTTTCTGGTCAATTAAGCAGCATCGAGTCTGCTTCCGGTGGGCACAGCAATGATATCGCTGAATGGACTACGATGGATGGAGCTACTCTTGAGAGAATCCAGCTTCAGATGGTTCTGATAGGAGCTCTTCAACACGATCTTTAACCATCATGAATGACTTACCTGGAGAGTAAAGATTATAGGACCGAGACTCAATATAACACATAACTGAGTGCATTTGGAGTTTGGGTCTGGCTTTCCCATTACTGAAGGTCTATGCTCCCTTTACTAGGCCATTCACAGCACCCTGAACTGTACTGAGGGCTGCAGAAAGAGAAAAAGGGGCCGATGCTTATAAATCTGGATGAGAGACAGACTTATCACAGTTGGGTTAGGAACACAGAGCAGATCAAATGGCCTAACAGACCGCAGCGACCCGGGAGAAGAAAGAGAAAGAAGATGTGCTCACCGCAGGAAGCCGACTTAGTCTCCACCAGCTTAACCCTTCGTGTCTCGTTGCGGATCCGGTCATCCGTCTTGTCCACCAGGTGGGTGAGGTCATCGATGATTGCTAAGAGGGAAAGAGAGAAGTGACAAAGTTAGTTGGAACGATGCTTCAGTTCAATATCAGTTAAAGTACATCTCAAAGACCACAATTTTTTTATATATTTTTTTAAAAGTATGATTCTTTTCAGATTTAAGAGACCCCCAACAGTCCTATACTCTCGGCACTCGCTAATAAAATCACCCTTTATAGAAACGCTATGGACTTGGAAGGAAACAGAGCCTATATAGGTGCTGTCGGCAGCCTCAAACAGCCCTCGAGACAAAAGACAAGAGCGATGGGGGGAATGTGTGAAAGCCCTCTTCTCCCTTTCAAAATCGTTCAGTACTTCCTGAATCAATGCTGGATTTAATCAGTGACTCTACTGTGTTTTAACGGCTGCTCATGGAACAGACGCCAGCCGGGCGCTGCTGCAGTACAGTAGGCCTTCCTGTCATGAAGGCCATCCAGCTGGAGGCCTGCGATTCATAACGACGAGTTGCCATGGTGACACGACAGCCATGGTAGTCCACAACTGCTGGAGACCACCCGAGACCACGACTTAGGTCACTGCCATCCAACACTACAGCGCAGCAAAATCCCAGCAGGCAAAACTGGTTGACATGATTGTAAAACTGGTCATTTAAAAAAGTGGCATTTCAACCAGTTTTGCTCCCTAGGAAATGCAGTGAGCATTTACATATTAAATCGCTTCACTCGCTGCAAGAGACTGTTTTTGTATGACATTGAGTGAACTGTGTTTCAGCGGCGAGAGCCTTTGAAAATGTTCCCACTGCTGTACTTGCTATTCAACTCATAGGCGGAGTAAACCAATTACTCAACAATGAAACACAAACATGAAGAAATATCTGAAGAAATATGAGCGAAAAAGTGTCAAAACAGCATGGCTCATTGATCGAGTGCTACATTAAATTATTTATTGCTAAACAGAATCTAAATGATCCATTTCGTCTTTAGCGTTTGGGGGTACGTCTGTAGCTGTGTGGCACTGGCTCGTCGTTTGTTCAATTCAAGACTCGATGATAGGTCCTCTCCAGTCTCCAGCAAACCTTTAACAGAATTTAAAAAAATGCTAGGGGCACGAACAATGACGTGTTGCGGACTTAGATTTTTTTTTAAACTACCTGAGGCTGAGGAGAAAAAGACCAACTGAACGGACAGAAACTGTTCACATATTTACCCGATTTGGCAAGTTGGAGTTTTTTCAGGAAAGGAAAGCAAGTCTTTCACCTACAGGTCCTCCTTTGGCTGCCAACTCAAACAAGCTGCTTTCTTATTTCCAGGAAACTACCTGTTTTCTGATGTCTGAGACAGACATACATGTCTCAGAGAGGGTTTTCAAGCAAGTTACAAAATTACTCCAATATAATTTGCATCCGTCCTGCGTAACATCAACTAGGCTAAATAATGAAATTCTCACGAGTGAGTTCGAAGGTCATAATCAGACTATTCTTATCTCTAGGTAAGTTCTCTTTCCTAGTTTCGAGACGCCCCTTCGCCAGTGAGAAAACATGCTTCGGTAAGTGGAGTCATCAGTGGTTGACTGAACCTGCTTTCGGCCCAACTCAGATAATTAAGTTGGGGATAATTTGGGTGAGGCGGGTCAGGCAGAGTAAGTTTTAAAGGGGCAAAGTGCGGAGCAGAGAGGAAAGGGGCGACGGAGAGACGTGAGAGGGCCATGTGTAAAACATCTCCTGGGACATCCACCTCATCCTAGCATGAGGCAACAATTTATGAGCAGCGAAAAAGAGAGAAAGAAACAAAGAGACGGTCCTACAAGTTCGACCAGCTACCCCTTGGGATAGGTACGCAAAAAAATGAAAAATACACAACGAACGAACCGACTCGCTTTCCCTCTTCGCATGCCGCACTCCAGAGACATAATTCCCAATTTCCTAATGTAGCACGTTGCTCCGATACATGACAGCTGCTCTCCATGGCTCGGACTGGGCCTATCAGCCACACCACAATGCAGGCCCTGTTCCAAAACGAAGGTTGTTTATTTTAAATGCTATTACACTGGATAAACCTCCAAACCCACAGTGTGGGAGAGAGCACAGAGTCATAGGCTCATACTCACATAGTAATGTCATCCGGTGCACTGTAAGTGATGGCTTGCAACCCCCCCCCTTCACATTGGTAAGTAGAGGAAGCCATCTTTCTAAACTCTGAGCAGGCACCTAACGCTAGCATCAGAAACAGTGGAACGTGTGCTGAGGTCTGCAATCACTGCAATCACAATCATTTTTCCCCCTAAGGGGTGGATCAGCTTAATATTGCGTAAAGATAGTTGCTTCCATCAATGTAATTGTCTGCATCATTTCCAGTCCCCCGTATATTTTTGGGGTAAATATATATATCCATATACATACACGCATGCATACATATACACACACATACCCATATAGACAAACATACTTTTTTTAGAATATTCCTTTATTATTCTCCGCAAACCCCACTCCCCCGATTGGAGTAAACCAATAAACACTTAGGCTTCTACCTTCAGTTTATATATCTTATACACATTTTACAGACACAATCTATTTCACAATAGTTATATTTTGTTTGTTTTTAGTCCTTCCTCTATTTCTGACGTCCATCCAGTTTGATGTATATGTGTAACTGTGCTATTTCACAAAGGTTCTGAACCGATATACATTTTCCAGACCCCGTATGTTTTACATTGGTTATCTTGTTATTAGTCCCACCCTTCAGCTCCATTCAACCCCTCCCATCTATCTCTCAACATCATCCATTTTGGATTTCTACTTGCCATATATTTTTCAACTGTGCAGTGATGCTTCATAAAAGTATTGAACCTTTCTATTCTCTTAGCTTATACAAATTGTAAATTAAAAATACATTTTTTTGCTAAAATAATTATTATATTATTGATTGATTGACTATGGCTTTTCAAATCACCCAGTATTGCTGTCTGCAGCGTTAGTTCCAGGCAAATGTTGTAATTCTTCAGCCATACCTGGACCTGTGACCAAAAACGAGCTACATATGGACAATACCAAAATAAATTATCTAATGACTCTACCTCCTCGCAGCAGAATCTGCAGAGCTGGGAAGATTGTATCCCCCATATATATAACATTCTATTGGTTGCAAGAATTTTGTATAGTAAATTAAATTGAAAAATTCAAAGTTTTGAATCCGGCGTTGTTTTGCGTATCAATTCATAAACCATGTGCCATGGAATGGGTACATCGAAAATCTCTTCCCAACTATTTTATCCCACACCCCCTTACTAAACCCCCTCTCCCCTCGGTCGTCAAGGACAAACAATGGCAAACACGCTGGTCGAACAGAGCCTTTTGTCGATGTCAGTGATGAGGCTCTCTTTAGAATAAGCCCACAGTCAAGGCGAGGCATTATTGCTAAGATTCTGCTTAGACAGTATCTCAATTTGAGAATTCAGGAGTACCACTTCAGAGACAGAAAACACACAGTCACACAGAAGCTTCTGAACTTAAATGAGAAGAAAGTTGGCGAGACACAGCGGTTTGTGTCTAGTTACCATTCAGTGTGCAGCACATCAACAAGTTGAATGAATGGATTTCTCCACCCACACATCCCCACAGACACAAACCAATGTGAAAGCCCAATCTAAAACAGCAATCGAAAGTTGACGGAAAAACTCTAATCAAAGACTTTAAAAAATGCAGATTAATGGGCAACGAGCCATCGATTTTCCACCTTTTTGAAATGAAGGGACAAGTGATTGCAAGTCAAAGGAATTGGTAAAAACAAACAAGAATAGTTTCCTTCACAATTAAGACAACTTCGGTGTTCTTCCTTCCCTGAGGAAAGAGACATGAATCTATCAACGTCATAATATTCACAAGTAACTAACTACACTTTTCTTAATTAACCTATGCAAACATATTTATGTTTGACTCCAACATTCCCTAAGAAAATGCAGGAGGCAATTAGCAAGTTCTTAATGGATACCGACTGTTCCCATTGTCACCTCATTTGTTTAGCTAACAACACAATTAAAAACTCCAGGCGCAGTCGCTCGGGGGAAAGACCGGGTGGGTGGGTGGTTGTTTGGCAGCCAAAAGACAGAGACAGCAGTGCTGTTGAGATTACACGGATGTGTCAACTGACAGGCCAAGTTCACAGCTCAGGAAAGAAAAAAAAAGAAGACACCTTCCTTCCCAAACAGCAAAATAAACAGCGTAATCCTGTCTCTTCCAGAAGGGAACACGCCATTGTCACCTTGCTTCCCTCTCTTTCTATAGCTCTATCTCTCTCAACTATATGCAAAGAAGGGAAAGCACCCTCGCATGAGTTTGTTTTCAGGTTGTATCATTTCCCTAGTCTTCTCTGGTCTTTGTCCTGTGTACAGGTTGCAGAGGAGGAAAGGTGTAGGCCTGCCCACGAGTGATGTCATTTGACACAGCAATTCCCCAACCACACTGGTGCATCGTAGGACACCTCCGACCACATTCTTCTGACGAAACATGACGCCGCCGAAGGCTCTGGAAAACAGATGTTGTTCTGCAATGACGTCACTCACATCTTTACTTTCTCCTCCGCGGCAGACTACACTGCGCCCTCTCAGAGTCCCATCATTTCCCGTCCAAGACAATTACGCTGCTTCTCTAAACAACGTTCCTGATTGCCTTTAGATCCAATGCCAGCTTCCTGTCTCAAGACACAATAGTTAACAGGTTCATTTCCATCCCTGTTGGATGGTCATCTGGATGGAGAGACTGAGAGACTTCCTCTCCTCTGCACATAGGGAACAGTGAGTTCTAGGATGAAGGCCTTAGTTTCAGTATTGGACGGCCAATTGTTTTGGGAGACCAAAGAAGCAGAAATCCCTTTGAGGAATAGTGTTTGTCATGGACAATGTTCTCCTTCCGTGTCCTATCACTGGCTCTGGCAATGACATTTTCCTCTCAGACGACACAGAGCAGAAGACTCACATCATTCTCCATTTCCTTGTCTTGCGTCTCAAATCATGTCTCACGCCTGCAAACAAACATTGGAGGATTGGAGGATATGATCTCAGGGTCCAACATTACCGGTTCTTGCTCATCCAGATCCAAGAGCCAACTTTATTACACAACTGTGAGCAGAGCAATACTTATGGTCCGGTACTAACAGAAGCAAGGAGGCCATTCGGGACCAAAGGAGGAGAGCTGGGGCCTTGGTGCCAGTTACGAAATGGAATGGAGTTTGTCAAGGGGCAGGAAGTGCAACTGAGTGAAGCAATGGTTCAGGTACTGGGGTCTGTCAACGCAGCATCCTGGGAGGGATTTCCCAGTCTCACCCCCCACAGGATGTGGTGTTGGGCCATGAGCCAATAGGCATCCAGTACCACCAACAGGAGCTGTCACGGCAGAGTGTGTAGAAGAGGCAAAGCAGCAGCAGTCCTTTGCCCCGAGTGTCTGTCTGCCCCCCACCCCCCACCCCACCCAGATGAATGAGAGAGAACTTACTCCCTTCCCCAACCATCGTCATATCCCTCCAAACACCCAAGTTGCGGACTTATTTGTACTGGGTTTGCTGTTGCGGCTTTGGGGCACCATTCTAAACAGTGACACTCCACTGGCTCCAGGACATGCTGTATTAACTGTGTGTGTTATTGTAGGATGCCTTCCCAATCCGATGGCCTGGGAGCGCAAACACACACACACACACACACACAGGCGCACACACACACACACACACACACACACACACAGAAAGAGAGAGAGAGAGAGAGAGAGAGAGAGAGAGAGAGAGAGAGAGAGAGAGATCGAGATCGAGAGATGCTTATTTTTCAAACACAAACAGACTCGTCAGGCACTCATCTCGTTGCACTTACCCGAGTGATTTCTCCTGAGGATACGACAGACAGAGCGCTCCACTTTACACTGGGCCCCTGTAGCTAGTTACCCACCACGACTGTTACCAATTGGCCCCAATGTAGAGAGAAGAGGTTTCTGGTTGCCAAGCAAAACACAACACTCAGTCGTTACTGGAACTTCACTTGGCACATCGTGTACGCAGCACTCCGCGTGGATAATACACTGTAGGGCCGCCGCAATTACACTATTTACAACAACTTGCGCCTTTCCATCAAAGTTTTTGTCCTCTTTTTCTTCTTAAACTTTCCCGCCCCGATGCGCATTGTAAACAAGTGAGGATTAGTAAGGGCTGCACTCACAGGTCTGAGCTTTCTGACTTTATAAACTGACAGCGAAACCCAGAGAGAGCAACGCTGAGCTGGGGCCAATGAAAAAAACTCAAACGAGCCATTTTGGTTTCAATAAGAAGGACTTGGGTAAAGAAACAGTGCAGAACATGTGTTTTGGCCAGTCTGACATGTGGGAAGTAGAAGAAATAAACAACGCCACTTTCTTGTCCTAACAACCATCTAGCGTAGCTAGTAAAAAAAAAAGAGCTGTCCGTTTATTTGTTCATAATGGAGTGTCTATTGAGGTTTTACAAGAGTACTTGCCGATGGCCAGTTAATGCCATGATTTCTGAAGTGGATCCAAAACCAACATCATGCCTCAAGACACGTTTATTCATGATGAAAAAATGTGACCACAAAAATAACAAAATC
Organism: Oncorhynchus masou masou; assembly: GCF_036934945.1. Lineage (NCBI taxonomy): Eukaryota > Metazoa > Chordata > Actinopteri > Salmoniformes > Salmonidae > Oncorhynchus > Oncorhynchus masou. The sequence goes on from NC_088216.1 coordinate 24,505,192, forward strand.
AACAATAATAAAAAATAAACACTACATTTGGCCTGTTAGCGTTGCTTGTCCAATGAATCTGATTTATAAATGGTTTGTAAAGCCTCTAAGGCTCTTAGAAGCTGAAAAGTAAGTGTAGAATGGACAGCTTACGAGAGGGGATCGATTGGCCTCAAACCAAGGCATTGACAAATGGCACCTTAGGCCCCCATGAAATAGCCTTGCCATGGGGTCAGAAATGTGTGTGAGTGTGTGTGTGTGTGTGTGTGTGTGTGTGTGTGTATGTCTTCCTCCTGTGTGTGTCAGTCATTGTCTGTAAGCAATAACACACTCGCCAGGAGCTTTTTGGAGCTGAAGCATCTCCATGCGTTTCCTCCCAGCATCTGGTCTTCTGAAGTGCCTCAGCACATGTGCATAGATTAGTCTCACCACAGGGTTGGAATTGCCCCTGCCTCCATGAATCCACAGCCCTCCACCGAGCACGACGGGGTCCCGTGCCATTTACCCAGAAGATTCGCCGTCAGTCTTCACGCGGACACCCAAAATGGAGGTCAGGTTGACGGATGACTCTGTTTAAGGTGGAACCTCCACTAGAAAGAATGCACTTGAAAGAGAAGCCATAGACATCCCCACCCCTGAGCCTTTCACTTTGACGGGGGCAGTCCTATCCCGCCGCTGTGCCCTTGCTTTGACGAAATACAGTTGATTTGGAGTCCGACTGGTGTTAGCGAAACAGGAAGTCAGGTGAATTACGGCAGTGGTTCTCAAACCTCTCCTCGGGGACCCTCAGCCATTTCACAATTTTGCCGTAGCCCTGAATTAGCTCACCTGACTCGCTTAGTCAAGAGCTTGATGAATAGTCAACAAGTTGAATCACGTGTTCTAGCTCTGGATTAGATTAAATACATTGAATGGCTGATGGGTCCCCGGGGAGAGGTTTGAGAACCACTGGATTAGGGAGTCCAGCAAAGGGCCGTAAATAGGACTGCCTGGTTTAACCACATTGTAGAAGGACAAGGTGAGGGGCTTATGACCACTTGGAAAGACTATGTCTGTCATGCTGTACGATCATGTCATTCTGCTGGGGTTCTCTGGGGGTGAATCCATCAAATAACTCGCTTTCCAATGGAACGTGCAAATCCGAACCATTTCGAGAGTGAAAATGCATTGAGCATTTTCTTCTGTCAGGTAAACGTCAACCCTCCCGTGCCGAACGTCAATGTTCTTGGAGCCTCATGGAAGTTCTTGGAAATCATCTCAAGGGACATAAAAATTCAATTAATGCCTCTTTAAAAAGAGAAGAAACCCAAAGCGCAGGTCAGGGACACAGAGGAACGTAGTATACTGGCCGGTTGCCAGGTTCTCAGAACCAAACCTAGGTCTTTCATACCCACCAGGCCGCAGCCATTCAGGATATTGCTTCAGAGGGTTGCCAGATTCCAGATTGATCCAGCAGCTCCCCAGCATGGCCAGGTGCCACTGAACAATGAGAGTGTGATGAGCATGAGGGTGCCAGCAGAAAAACGTCAGAGGAGCACGGGACCCATGATGGGCACGGACCCACAAAAACCACACTTCCTTACCAAGACCTTGGAGGAGGAGGTGGTAACACATTGAAATGGGGGAACATTTCACTTGTGCCTCCAATTGACTCAGTTTAGAGCAAGGTGCTAGGAACACCAGGATTGTGGGTTTCCACAAGGGCCACATCAACTAAGAATTGGTTGACCGTTCTGTAAATCGTTTTGCATACAAGTGCCGGCTAAACGACCATGCTATTATCGTTATTAGGGAAAAGCGGAACAGTACAACTGCGTCTGTGCCCTCTGGACCGGTTTCAGACACAGACGCAGTAAGCATTAGGTTGTTTCCAGGATCTAGCTGGCCTGGCACAGCGGTACTGTAAAAACACCCTGTAGGTATTGTCAATGTAAACACCACCCGCGGAGACTATGATTCTCACCAACAAAACAAATCTGGACTAAGTTATACTGCACCCCTGTGGAGCTGAGCGGAGCTGAGCGGAGCTGAGCGGAGCGTCCCAGCAGTACGCCGAGTCTGTCTAACTGACTGCTAAGAGTTATAGTGGGACTTTGATGTGCAGACAGGGCCCGTTTAACCCGGAACACACACACACACACACACACATTCTGCCATTACCCTTGTCTGGGTCCAGAGTGACGATTCACCATCCATAATAATGCCAAGTCCATTGACAGTGGAGAAGGAGAAGGAAAGATGTGTCTCAAACAGAAAACTATGATAGAGACGTTTTATTATGGAAAACCGATTCCACCGCCAGCTGTTGTTTAGCCACTCGGAGTACAGGAATGTGTAACAAGAGACAGTTTTGGTATTGAGTATTAAAAAAACGCTTTGCATGCTGGGCTTCCTTTAGCATCATTGCCCTTTAGAATGGTTCCTTACATGTCCCAGGGCTCCGAGTCCCTTTAAGTTACCACAGTGCATCTGAAATCTGCTGCTGATCTATGCTGTGAACTGGGTTCAAAGTTTTGATTGGATCAGAAGTCCATAACACCTCTGATAGGGGTGATATCATTGGCTTGTAAAAGTTCCATAGCACTTCATACAAAGACTAAAATAACAGCAAGTAGGTGAAATAATAAAGTCACCTTCAAACATACACAACATGTTATTTTCCCTTCTGAAAGCTTCCCTGGAGCTGTCTTTATTTATAACTGTATATTACTTTCATTTATGATACCATTATAAACTGTGGGTTAGAGAGAGAGAGAGAGAGAGAGGTAGGCGGGCAGGCAGGCAGCGAGAGATAGTGAGAGAGTGAGAGAGAGAGAGTGAGCGAGACAGACAGAGAGTGAGAGAGACAGAGAGAGAGTGAGAGGGACAGACAGAGAGAGAGAGTGAGCGAGAGAGACAGAGAGAGAGTGAGCAAGAGAGACAGAGAGAGAGAGTGAGCGAGAGAGACAGAGAGAGGGAGTGAGCGAGACAGACAGAGAGCGAGAGAGAGAGAGAGAGAGAGAGTGAGGGAGAGAGTGAGGGAGAGAGTGAGCGAGACAGACAGACAGACAGACAGAGAGAGAGAGGTGGAGATACTATTGTGGTAAAAGTCCCTCTATTAAAATGCTTAAAACCCACAAACTTGGGCCGTGGCAGGACTATGTGTGGTTGTAGCTCACGCCAGAATAAATGTTTGGGTACAGTGTTCCTGAAAAACATCCATACAGGAAGAATACCCCCCCCCCCTCCCCACGTAGCTTCTGGACACCAAGGAAGGTATTTCACCACCCAAACACACACCAATACATTCTGCAATCATGCACACACACAAACGGATTCACGCACATACGGACAAGTGCTCACACACACACTGTTGTGAGAAACAGACAGGCGCGTACACACACGCTCATGTACTTAACATACATAAGCGCAACCTATCTAAATGCCATCACAACGTATATAGGAAATCTAAGTGAAAAGAAGAGGGGTTTAGGGGAATATTATGTTGCAATCGTCTCCACAGCTGCGAGTGCAGATGCTGTATAATTACAGAATGCCCTCACCGCAGATGAGGAACATGAGTAGGTGGTGATCGCTTACAGATAGGGAAACCACCTCTAAAGTAAAAAAACAAATTAACAAACTTTAATTGACATTTACGACTTTCCCTCCTCCCAAAACCTCCCTTCAAATCCACAACTCAGTCCCCACAAAACCTCCCATTTCATCATCAGAACCGTCTCAGCTGTAGTCTACTCTACTGCCCACTGGTGGCGATGTTGCTGAATTACAGCGCATTGTACCGCACAGGGCAGCAGCCAAGCAGCACACTGACCAGACAGTCAGTATCCTCAACGCACTGACGTGGATGTGTGGTTACATGTTCTTGCCGTTGTGTTCAAGACACCTCTGTATAGATAAAATACGGTTATGTTGTGAATGAAAGGTCAAAAAAGTAGTGTGTACAAAGGCTGATGTTCCTTCATATATGGCCTCAGCTGGCAGAGAGCCATAGAAACAGAAGCTGCCATAGGGAGGGAGCGGTAAGATGAAACACCGGCGTGCCCTGTGATGTCGAGATCTGTATCTGTCTGGACTCTGTCCTCCAGCCAGTATCAGCTCCCATCCACACGCCAGTCAGTGCACGAACCCCCTAGAAAGACTATTCTCGATCATTCACCTTGTGTCTACTGTACTTCACCCTGACAACAGAACACAGACAGGTAGGTACAGTAACACAGTAGGTCTCCTTTGCTCTTCCGCAACATTTCACTTTGTGTCTTTTAAAACAAACACTTTGTTGTCGTGGATCCTAGCACAATATACACCGAGTGTATAAAACATTAGGAACACCTTCCTAATATTAAGTCGCACCACATTTAGCCCTCAGAACAGCCTCAATTCGTTGGAGCATGGACTCTACAAGGCGTCGAAAGTGTTCCACAGGGATGCTGGCCCATGTTGACTCCAATGCTTCCAAAGGTTGTGTCAAGTTGGCTGGATGTCCTTTGGGTGGTGGGCCATTCTTGATACACACCCAGCAGCGTTGCAGTGCTTGACACAAACCAGTGCGCCTGGCAGCTACTACCATACTCTGTTCAAAGGCACTTAAATCTTTTGTCTTGCCCATTCACCATCTAAATGGCACACATAGCCAATCCGTGTCTCAATTGTCTCAAGGCTTAAAAACCCCTTCATTAACATGTCTCCTACACCTTCATCTACACTGATTGAAGTGGATCTATTAAGTGACATCAATAAGGGATCATAGCTTTCACCTGGATTCACCTGGTCCGTCTATGTCACGGAAAGAGCAGGTGTTCCTAATATGTTGTACACTGTGTATTATTACTGTTTACTTTGTGGGAATTCTGCCTTTCTCTCATTACGTAGGCCTCTCATGACGTAGGCCTCTCATGACGTAGGCCTCTCATGACGTAGGCCTCTCATGACGTAGGCCTCTCATGACGTAGGCCTCTCATGACGTAGGCCTTACACAGCCTGGTTGGAAAACGGAACAGCAGCCACCTAGATTCAAATTTGAACAGTACTAAGCCAAAACCATAACAGATGAGAAAAATATGATGATTGGCTCGATCAAAAGGACTTGGTTGTTCATCTGAGCGTAGGCGATCTGAGAGAGACAACACAGAGAGCGAACCTTCAACGTTCAACGAAACGAGGCTAAACGAGCTCATTTGTGAGGCCAAACTGCTTTTGAAGCTCGCCGTACTATTACAGGGAGGGAGCCGTGAAGATGACTTCAATCAAACCTTCTACTCCATGTGTTTATCTTGTGGATTTCACACATAGAACAACAGATCAAATAGAGTGGACAGAAACAGGATTTCCTCTTTTGAAGCATTTCAAAAGCCTTATCTTGGAAACAAGGTCAGATAGGTGATACTCATCCGCCGCGGTTTCAAATAATCATATTATGATTCAAGCCTTTGAGCTGCTCTTTCAGTCTCTGATTGAGATCGGTTGTCTCTGCGCAGACTTGAGGGTTACATGATCGCCATTGGTCAAACCATGGTGTGAACTCAGATGAGTAATCTTCACGGGTGATGTCAGACACTTGTGGCAAAGGGCTGGAACAGAAGAGGGGACTCACACGACTACAGTGTTCTAGGATTACAGTCCGGCAATATGAGATGGACTTAATATCAAGCAATATTGTCTATTGACAATTAGACAAATGCCATTTAAAATGTGCTTATTAAGGTGTCTTTACAGATATGAATAAACAATTCCACCATCCCCAACAATTCCACAATTCCATGTAAAACATGTGTGCGCTGCATTTTCAACAGCCTAAAGAGGCGTGCCCCCCCCGTCCCCGTATCACATCCTCTACATTTTCACTTATGGAACGACGCCCTTCAAAAGCTCACCAAAGGCTTTGAGACGCTAATGAAGCATTACCTAATTCAAACATGAAGCCTCCCTCTCTTTTCCTAGCTCCGTCTCACCGCTTCTCTGCATCAGCTGTGATGAATGACTTCTAATGAGTCCCTGCTGCGTTGTTCAACTGGCTGCTTCTTCCAAAGCCCCCCCCACCCCCCACCCTCTCACTCCCCCTTCTTCTCTCTGTGGATGAAATCATTGGAAAACGACCCGTCTCTAGGCTGCCTCGTTTCAATGCCACTGCACAGTGTTTCTAAGCCTATGCTTAGCACCGAGTTCGATTTTACTGTGTGAAATGTACCCAACCCCAACCCTCCACAGGTAGCTTGTGCCTCCCCTCAGACACCCTGACACACTCATATGAACCGGTCCTATTCATAACCCGAGTGTGAACACATGCCCCGTATATTCCATGTGTGTGGAATGTTAAAAAGTAACAGCGGTGAATATTCTCTCTATTAAAAAGGAGAGTAGATGAAGGTCTCTGCTCTTTAGCCGAAATGGGAACCACCTGCTGGACTGAGGTGGCGGGTAGGCCTAAGCCCTTCCACTCGATATATGGGGTGACCCACTTTACCTCCAGACGGGTGGCGAAGAAAAGGCGGTACTTTAAATACATTTACTCCACCGAGACCCCGGCGGGTTCCAAACCGTTGGATGTGGCTTCCAAACCGGAGTCGTTAGTGATTAAGTAAACAGAGTGGGAGATTTGTTCTCGCCGTCACTCACGTTAGCCAATGAGGCCCGGCAGAGCCAAGCGAGAGCTGAGCCAGGGCCAAAGTAACATTCAATTGCAGGGAATCCTTTGCCCTCCACCAAAAGGGAAAGCGCCAGATGAAATTGCAACCTCACCACATGGCAAATGCACTTTCCTGAATGAATGATGAAGCCCTCCTGGGGAATATTACAGAGCGATATTAAGACGTTAAGGCCAGTTTGGCGTTAAATTGTACACATACCACTGTGGTGAGGTAACACTCCTTGAAAAGTTAAAAAACTTTTTTTTTTTTAAGTAATAGCAGTGACACGGGTATGTGAACGAAGGTACGGTCACAGCATAGAGTTAACCCTTTAGCTTCTGAGGAGGAGCTAGTGAGGTCGGTGCTGTCAAGGCACCTGAAGAGAAGTTCTGGGTCAAACACAGGGAGGTCGATCGATCCTGGAATTCAGTCGAATCCACACACACACACACACACACACGAATCCACGCAAACACCCAAAACGGTGAAAATGCTAGCTTTAAGTGAAGGAGAAGTGACAAAACATGTTTTACCTCAGTGCAAGCTCAACCATCTGATTGACGTTTGGAAAGGAACAAGACAAATGCACAATATTGGAGTGTGTTGCGCAGTCTAACAGCGGCCATTTTAAAACCTTAACACCAGCTAAGACCATTTAATGTCATCTAAGTCACTTTAAAGAGGCAGATTACTCAAAGACACGGTAATGAAAACCAAAAGTTTGTTTCCAAGCATTGTCTCATTCTAAAACAATCAAGTAGTTAAGATGGGGGGGGGGGTGAGCCTGCTGGTGAAATCATAGTTTACTTCGCTTACATGGAGTTTTTACTGCTTATTACTGCTTATTTTTACTGCGTATTAGTTTGTGGTTTTCCAAGGGACAAAATACACAATTAATAGTTTGCGAATGAGCATGTCCCTGCCAGGCAATCTGGATGTGGTTGTTGTGAGTGGAGCACCAAGGAGCCTCTCCCACTGACTCGCTGGGCCCAGGACAGGGCTATGAGCTAGGGGACATCTGGAGGTGATCTGGGGCCTCGCTGAGAAACAGACGAGGTGCAGATGAGCTGGAGCCGGGCGACACTTCGGTCTCTGACACCCTGCCCTGGGCTGCTGCTGTGGGGTGGTGAGTTGTCTCCATCAAAGAGAAAAAGTATGTTTGTGTGTGTATGTGTGTGTGTGTTGAGTGCGCCCGCCTACGTGTGCGTCAGACCAACGTGTTGGACCAGAGAGCTTCTTCCTCAGACTCCACTTTCACCCACGCCGGTGGTCGGACCCCACTGGTTGATAAGTAACTCGATGAGTGACTCTTTATACCAGAGTATGAGACGGAGAGGCAGCCAGCTAATCTTCACATCCCCTTTAAATCATTCAAAGACGATCGATCATCAAACGCACTCATCCCTTTAAGACCAATAACATACCCACAGTGAGGACAGTTGTCAGCTAGCAGTCTTTTTAATTGCTGACAAAAGGGTCAGGAGGAAAGTTGGCACTTGTAATTGTTTATTCGAGGATGCTGTGGATGTGATATTGCACATGCTGTGCTTAATGGGCGATATACGTAGGGTTGAATTGTCTTGGGTTGAGTTTTTTATTCAGCTATTCCAAGCACAATTAGCCGTGGACAGGCTTTGCCGCTCGCTTTAAAAGCAGACTCAGGGTCATTCGATCCATATGGCTCTATATCACTGGCAATCCCTTAGCCAATGAGAACAGACGACCAACAAAATGGGGAAAGAAAGAAAGAAATACATGAACAAGGGCTTTTTATTCCGCCTCTTCTTTCAAAGCTGTTCACTCTCTGGTGGTGAAGCGAGCTAAACAAGGCCACATTCAAATCGAGCTAATTTTGTTAAAAGGGTAAATGATCATTAAAGCTCAATTAGGGTTAACCGCATTGCAATGCATTGCCATTCCTCAGTGTTTTGAAAACAGCTCGCTTTTAATCTGTCATCTCGTTCATATTCCACTGCAAATGATTGTTTAGTATACTTCTTATACACATATGCCACTATCGCTCATGTTTGAGATTGTGCCAGACCCTGTAATATAACATTCACACTGCCCTCAGCGCACTGACATTATTGGTGCAAAAGAGAGAGAAAAGACTGGGTTGGAAAAAGAAATAGGCTTTTCCTAAATAATTCTATTTACTTTCCGTACAGTTGTCCTAACATGACAAAGAATGTGTGAAGAGGTGTTAAATCTCCCTCTCCTGGTCGTGCCTCGCCCTCTCCGTCACATAGTTGGCACACCCATAGACCACTCCTCTTTTCTGGCGTCTGGGAATTCCTGCCAGTTGCCTTTTAATGTGGGTCTCATTTCTGCTGCTAGTGTGTGTGAGTGTGTGTGTTGGTGTGTGTGTGTGTGTGTGTGTGTGTGTGTGTGTGTGTGTGTGTGTGTGTGTGTGTGTGTGTGTGTGTGTGTGTGTGTGTGTGTGTGTGTGTGTGTGTGTGTGTGTGTGTGTGTGTGTTGGTGTGTGTGTGTGTGTGTGTGTGAGTGTGTGTGTGTGTGTGTGTTGGTGTGTGTGTGTGTGTGAGTGTGTGTGTGTGTGTTGGTGTGTGCGTGTGTGAGTGTGTGTGTGTGTGTGTGTGTGTGTTGGTGTATGTTGGTGTGTGTGTGTGAGTGTGTGTGTGTGTGTGTGTGTTGGTGTGTGTTGGTGTGTGTGTGTGTGTTGGTGTGTGTGTGTGTGTGTTGGTGTGAGTGTGTGTGTGTGTGTGTGTGTGTTGGTGTGTGTGTGTGTGTGTGTGTGTGTGTGTGTGTGTGTGTGTGTGTGTGTGTGTGTGTGTGTGTGTGTGTGTGTGTGTGTGTGTTGGTGTGTGTGTTGGTGTGTGTGTGTGTGTGTGTGTGAGTGTGTGTGTGTGTGAGTGTGTGTGTGTGTGTTGGTGTGTGTGTGTGTTGGTGTGTGTGTGTGTGTGTGTGTGAGTGTGTGTGTGTGAGTGTGAGTGTGTGTGTGTGTGTGTGTATGTGTGTGCATGTGTGTGTGTGTGCATGTGTGTGTGTGTGCATGTGTGTGTGTTACTAACGACTGTCATGAGCGGAGCACCATATTCGTTCCAGATGTACAGCAGCTAATCAAAGCCAAGATCCACCGAGCAAGACAGCGGCCTGGACTGACGGCGGGAATACCTCCTACATGCTTTATGGCATCTATAAAAACAAAACATTTAAATACAATAAATCGGAGAATTCTCTCTCTCTCTCTCTCGCTCCCTCCTCTTTCTCGCTCTCAGACAAAAACTACAGCTTTTATCGAGGTCTCCGAGCTGCGACAGTATTTAAATGGTTAACAGTAGACTGCCACGTGCACAGGGAAAACAAGTTGTTTAGCCTCGACCACAATACAGATCTACACAGAGATTGTCTGTGTATTCTTGGTCTGCTGTTTCAGAGCCCAAACTGCATATGAATCATGGGACGTGCCTGAGATGAGAGGAACGGCAATACTGTGTCACCCAAAACACAAACTATTCCAACGTGTATAACACGTGGGAAAGCCCCGAGCGATGCCAGGTATACCCCCTTTTCCCCCAGTGTCGCTATATAATACTGTTGAATGTGTGACTGGAGAATCAGCCTATTGGCACTTCTCCAGTTCAGCCACGTAAATAAACATTAGACACTCATTTAGGTATATGGCCTTTCTTCCCAAACCACCATTGGCAGAGGAGTCCATGCATTGGGATAACATCTCTTTAAATCACTCAATGGTTGAGGTAGTACTACACAAGCCTGGTCTCAGATCTGTCCGTGCTATCATGTGCGGTCGCGCCAATGACCACAGGAGTTGGCAAGACGGCACAAACAGATCTGAGACCAAGCTAAGGTACTACTACACAACCTGAAGAAGTTCCAGAGTTCCAAACTTGGACTTCCATTAAAAGGATATGACTTAATCAATCCTGACTGTTGCGTTGAATTGTACTCTTTAATAGATGAATGGCAGTTTGCAGCATAGCTCTCTCCTCTCTCCTCCAGCTGGACTGTCTTTGTGATCCCATCCTGACCACCACATCTTTGTCACAAACCCCCTCTGGAAAAAAAGATAGGAGAAACCGACCAAACGCCTCACCAGCCATTTGTGAGAGAGTGCAAGACAAGCAAATGGAACCTCAAAGAAGAAGCCATTGGGAAGTGAAACGAGTGAGACCATTTGCAAGATCAGGGACATGGCACATGCAAGGCCAGCAAATGGAATGTCAAAGAAGATGAAGCTGTGCGAAGAAGTGAAAAGAGTGAATCAATCTCACAGGGAAAACTTAAGTAGACATTTGAATGATGAAGCTACCTTCTCCAGAAACGCTTTGAGTTCCCACACGCTAATTTGCTAGCGGTCTCAAACCAAAGATCATTCATCACCATGTGGTCGCTTGCCCTAACCTGAATCCCCTTCACCGCCTCATTGTTACTTTGTCCCCTTCCACTCTGCCGTAGTGACACTGTGCCTCAGACAGAGACGGATGCAACTACCATCGCATGGGACAAGGAGATGGCATATGATCGATCGCGTCCAGGTCAGGATTTGTCAAACAGGAGGCCCATCTAGCATTTTCCCGCCTTGGCTATTTTTTGTCACTCGATCACAGAGCAGTGTCATTATGAATGGGGTGGGCAGTGAATTCATACTCCTGCAGCAGCGCTAGTCTGCACAGTAGACATTCCCAGATAATGTAGACATTATCCTGGATAATGACGTAATTTCAACCAGCTTCTCCCGCTGGATTGGTTGTTCCCAGATCTTGCTCAATTACAACTTGATCACATTTGTCAGATGATCTCTATGAGAAATAAGCAGGAGAGAAGCGTAACTGCTGTGAGATATTCAGAATACGTCATTTCAAATGTCCTTTTCCCCCAAAGGCTATTAAAATGACTGCATATGGAAAGACCTGTGCTGCCCACCACCTTCTCGCCCAGAGTTCTGTCCACAAACCTCTGGCAAGTTCCCAGGCCTTTCAGAAAATATTTTCCATCTGAGTCAGAAGTTTAGAGTGTCACAGTCACCAAGTGGGCATGAACCCGGTTATACAAGCTGAGGCAGACCCTATGTACTGATCCAGGACCAGCTTACCCTCCCCCAAATCCTAACCTTAATCATAAGGAAAGAAAATGTTAAACTGACCTTAGATCAGTGTCCCTACTCTGACCTATAAACACCCGACTCAGAGGAAGTGACTAAATATGTACATGCTCTGAGACTGTTACAGAAAGGAGGGCTTCCACAGGACACCTTCAGAGAAGAGAGAGATTAGTGGAAAATAACAGTAGTGTGACTCAAGTCAAATTAGGCTATTCTTCAATGAGGGGGTACAACACGGCAGCCAGCAGTAGCACTCGACACGTTCAGCGCTCCAAAGCACCATAACACTGAACCTGAACCTTAGAACTGTCCATGAACCACCAACAGACTTGTTTTAAGGTGTTAGGATTGAAGGTATACAAGGTGTATTTTCTTATATCTAGTACATGAAGAATCCTCCCTATGTCCAACTCTGTGGGGCAGAGTCGTGTCAAACTCCAGCCACCAAGTCAGTTGGTCATATCCACTCTCTGTAACTGCTACTCAAAGCTCAGTGACACCAGACAAATGTCGGGCGTGTCTTCATGTATGACGACACCCATTCCCGTGACACGAACACCACCCCCACCCCTCCTTCCTCATCCCCAAGCCCTACTAAGTTGTTACCTTACCACCCTACCGTTGGCTCGCAGCTGGAGCAAAGAGGACGGGTGATAAATCAATCGTCGACTTCGCCCCGGCAACCCGGCTCCGCCTCAACGCCGAGCGCCGCCATTAGCGTACGTTTATTTGTTCGCGGGACTGTTTCTCTGAAGAGTGTGACCAAGAGCTCTGTTCTCCACAGCCAGGGTTGACCACCCCACTGGTGAGGTCACTGGTCCTCCAGCAGTTCTAACCAAACAGTCCAGAATGTTCCCCGGGTTCCACTATTTATTTGGACCTCATTAGAGTTCCCCGGCCGCGACTCTGATGATGCAGCAGCGAATCAATGACGTAATCATTAGTGGGAAATAACAGACTAATGGCTATGTCATAGAAACATATCTCCTTTTTCCCCCCCAGCATAAAGAGTCCTTTACAAAGAGAGAGGGTGGTAGTTGTTGCATACTATTGAGGCCTAGAGATAGCCTGGTCGCAGATCTGTGTGCCATCTTGCTAGGTCCTATATACAGTATGGTCATTGTCATGCCAAACAACCATAAGAGTTGGCTATACAGCACAAACAGATCTGGGACCAGGCTAGCCCATAGGCCCATCCTCAACACTGACAATAGACTCCTATTATGACCTGACATGGCTTAAAAAATAAATAAGTCATCACTTACTCATACAGAAATGGATACACGTCTAACAATCTTAGCAAGTGTCTGACATAACAATCCTGGATGTTTAGGCCACATGTATCTGTTCCAAGTGATCTTCCTTCTGGATCTTTCCGTCATCTTCCACCGGCAGATCTCAATCTAAATGAAGTTTTGTTTCTCTCTCTCTCTGGTCTGAATGAGCTCACTTCTGTGCAAAAATATAGTCGCCTAACAGAAAGATATGGACACCGTGTTGCCTAGCGATGGTGAACTCCACTCAGAGTGTTATTAGTAAAACAGAAAAAGAGCCAGGCAGGAGTACACACAGAGGTCATGGCTGGGATATTTGATGTGCAAGCGACGAGCAGCACATTTTGGCGGAGTCGTCGCAGGGCCGCAGTCTATTTATTAAAGTGGAGAAGAGGTGGAGGAAAGGAGAGAAAACAGAACAAACAGCAATGACTGATTCCTCTGAAAGGTCTGTGCGTGGGGAATTTGAAGGGGATCGGCTTAGCGGGAAACTTTGTTGATTAAATAGCATCAAACAGCGTGTGGAAAATAAATGAACTCATCCATCCATTTGATCAGCCCACGTCGACTATGTTGGATTCTTTAATGAGGCTTGTAATAGGGAAGATAGACAAACCCTGGAATGAAAGGGTGTGTGTGTGTGTGTGTGTGGTGTGTGTGTGTGTGTGTGTGTGTGTGTGTGTGTGTGTGTGTGTGTGTGTGTGTGTGTGTGTGTGCACGTACGCTTCACCACACACCCTCCTTTCCCTGGTTATTCCAACCAAAGTGAGGGTGTATTGTGGAAAACTAGTCTCTACAGCTGGAACCCTCCACAGCCCCGCAAAATACCCACTTTTACAAGACTGGCCGTCACTCATAATCACAGACCACTGTGACACGGGCTGATGTCATTGTTCCAGACCCGAATCAGAGAAATATCAACACCAATAAAGTCAAACAATGTTGATTCTAGCAGCAAAAACCTTCATTTCGTTGATATAGAACATTTAGTGAGACGCACAGGGACATTTTCTGCCACATTGAATTTGGAAATAAAAATATGGTTGATTTACGCCACATCATGTCAGAAATATGAACAGGCCTGGTGATGACACACATCATAAATAATCTTCACACCCAAAAACGTAGATTGACTTTTTCTTTTTATAGGTATTGAAGAAACGGAACAAAAAGAGGGAAATATCTACTGTCCAAATGGGAAGAAGGCTTTCGTGTCTTCACAGATCACACCTGCAAAGCCTGGGGATTAAAACTGCTACTACTTTGCTCAACCCTTTCTCACCATTCATTGTAGATTCACAGTGTTTTTTAAGACAGGGATGGAAGAGAAACCGAGGGCCTTGGGTTCATTTCTTAAACTCATAACAGGTCACCTTCACTGATGACCCTGGCTTCAAGCTCTTTCCCAAAAAGGAGCCGACTGCAACCTCCACTGCACTCAGGTCTGAGGCTAGCCCCGAGCACAGAGCTTAATCTATTTACAGGGAAACACTGCAACAGGACTGAGATCAGAAGAAAAACAGAACCCCTAAAAAGACAGAGAAAGGGAACACTCAAACTGTCGGAGTCTAGGCTTTTCAAATGAAATCCATTTTCCCTGCCTCTCCAAAAGCATTATGCTGGACTGTTACTTTTACGTTGTCAATTTTGTCATTTAATACAAGTAAGAAATGCAGCACCTACAAAGCTGTACGACGCAATAATACGGGTCACTTAAGTACAACTCGGCAAGAAAAACATTCCAAACGCTTATTCACACAAAGTATGCAGAACACATTAACTGAACCTCTGTGTCTCATATAGGGGCATATAAAGCATTAACTGTTCTGTTAGGTTGTGTGTGTGTGTGTGTTCCCTGAGTGTGTCCCCTGAGTGTGTTCCCTGAGTGTGTGCGTGCCTACAGGCCCGCATTCCATCATGCATTTGGTTATATAGCCCTATAGCTTAAAGACCTTTTTAAAACACCAGCACATCCTTAATTGTACCATCAAATACAGTATGCCCATCAGAACCTGGGTGGTATGATGTCTTTAGGGTGGCATGGCTTGGTTTGGTGTTGTTTCAAGTCACCCACCAGTTTCTCCAGCCTGCAGCCACGGCGTCCTCTAACCCAGGACCCTGCAAGGCCTGCGGGGCTCTATGCAGACTGTCCCGCCCCTAAATCAAGCAAGGGAACTCTCAGGCTAACAGCAATCAGTATGCCTGGCTGTTTGAAGTCCTTCCCTGGCCTCCCCTGCTCACCACGCTGTGTGATATATCCTCTTTTTTCCACCTGTCCCACACCTCTTCTGGGACCATGACATCTCAGCCATAACTCACAGAGAGGAGAGAGAGAAGAAGGAGTGGAGAAAGAGGAGGTGGAGAGAGGAGGGAGAGGGTAGGGGAACAGAGAGAGGGAAGACGGGAGGAGGCAGAGGAGAAAGAGAGAGGAGGTCGAGGTGGACGAGGCAGAGGAGGTAGAGAGGAGGCAGAGGGAAAGAGGGAAAAGTAGAGCCAGAGAGAGAGAGAGGAAAGAGGGTTAAAGAGAGGTTAACGCCTCGATCACACCCATAGCGTCACTGCGCAAAATGGTACGATGCATCCCGGGATATGTGTGCAACAAACGGTGGGATCCACTGTCGGTGGGATCGAGGCGTAAGGAGAGAAAATACAGAGAAGGGAGAAGAGAAGGGCAGAGGTAAAGAGGGGAGGAAGAGAGAAAGCGAGGGAAGCCTGTAGGCTCCAGAGCCCTGAGGGCCTGTGTGTGAGACCGGGTGAGTAATAGTCGGTTGGTCTCGTGAACTCTGAGCCCCACTGTAAATTCAGATGGGAAGCCGGTGGAGACTGCAGGATGTTGGACTGATCCACTATTGGATCCACTATTGGACCCCCCCCCCCCCCCACCATCTCATCCCTTTGTTTATCACCTCTATGTAATACCTCCGGGGACAGGCATACAGGTGGGCCAGTCCGTGAGACCAGGCAGGCCTCCTAACACTCTTATTTGCCGGGTTTGGTTTCAATTTCAACCAGGCGGACCTGGTTAGAGGTTCGAACATGCACAGGGGACTAGGCGGCGTTTGGAGATGCATTCGGTCGTGATCGAAAATATGGAAAGAGTGAAAGAGAGCCGTTATCGAAAACTTTGGATAAAGTGCACTTTAGGGGAATGTGGACTGCCTAGCTAAAATATCAAAGCCACTTTGTATCAGGGCTGAAGTGTTCAATCGCCTGCTCTGCTCGCTTGCTGCCGGGGGGCATCTGGTCCGGACTCTCACTTAAACTCACCGTCGTCGCGTCAGACGATTTGCCGCGCCGAGGTCTTTTGTTATTGGAAACACTGACGCCACACACTTCAATAAAGAAACGCGAAAAGAGAATAACACATCGGTTCGGACTCTGAGGATTGAAGGGGAACCAATGATCCTTCTCCAGCTCAATAAGGTAAGAGGAGAGCAGGCTGAAACAATCAAGCCGTTAGCTACCCTCTGACTCGGGGAGGATCGCAGGCCAAACGTCTACTGTTTGTTCCCAGCAGCAGAAGGGAAACTCGTTTTTGTTTCCATCTCAAAAGGTCATTCGATTACACATCCCTGTGGGATCAGAGCACAGTCCCAGAAAAGGACCATACAAAGTCATCTGACCCAACTTGGAACTGGCCGTCTAAAATAAACACACTATAAATAAATTGAAATATGCATTGAATATTCATAGGTGTCCACCAAAACGGCTGAAGAACATAAACAAAGTGGTGTGATTTTGGGGCTATGGCTTCATCCGCTCCTCTCCGTTAGGACTAACAAGATAACTAAGAAGCTGTTTAACACTATTGGGATATAGCCTACATTTACAATGTCCCAGAGGAAGGAGTCTGGGCTGTTTAGGGAGAGAACATCAATCATGTCATCACATTGTGCTCATGGCGGGAGAAAGAAAAGCACCATTTAGTCCAACGGCCCACTAATTGTCGGGCCCGCGGGGGTTGTGGCGTTGCGGTGCAGCCCGGGAACATGCCAAGAACAGCAAGCAGGAACTAATGAACTCTGTGTAACGTTCCTCTATCAGACCACTAAGCCCACTCACTCTATACGCTCTACAGTCAATATACAGTGACAACAAGCATGATAGAAGTCCATCTCGATCTTCCTCTGCCCCCTATAGGCTTTGGGTGTCCTCCACACGTCAAGAGGGCCCTAAACATATTCTGTTCTCAGAAAACATCGCTTTGAAAGGAGACAAAGGCCAAAAGTGGCAAGTGGTATTATATATATATATATATATATATATATATATATATATATATATATATATATTTATATATATATATATATATATATATATATATATAATTGTTTTCTTTTTTTAAAGGCCCAGTGCAGTTAAAAACTACATTTCCTGTGTTTCATATACATTTCCACACTAGCTTGGAATAACACTGTGAAAATGATGATAATGCCCTTTTAGTGTAAGAGCTGTTTGAAAAGGCAGCCTGAAATGTCTGCCTGTTTGGACTGCCTGGTGATATCACCAGGTTGTAAATGAGTTAATAGACCAATAAGAAACAGATTCCCAAACCTCTCTGCCAATAACAGCAAGTTTTCAGTTTTCCCCTCCACACTCAGACCTCTCCCAGACAGTCCTAGCAAAATTGTTTAAGAAATTGTTCTTTGCTACAAAGGTGTTTCTGTTCATTTTAGATTTTTTTTATTGAAAACAATCCTGGTAAGGTACTTAAATGTTACCCAGAAATGATTGGATATCGAGACAAAAACGGCTGCATTGGACCTTTAAAACGAATACTCAGGCAAAACTGGAGTCTCTTGAGGATACAACTAAGAAATGTGTAGTTGAGATGGAGAGTGTACAGTTGAAGAAACAATGAGATCTAATGGTCCTGCGAGAGACGGTTGAGGAAACAACGAGATCTAATGGTCCTGCGAGAGACGGTTGAGGAAACAACGAGATCTAATGGTCCTGCGAGAGACGGTTGAGGAAACAACGAGATCTAATGGTCCTGCGAGAGACGGTTGAGGAAACAATGAGATCTAATGGTCCTGCGAGAGACGGTTGAGGAAACAATGAGATCTAATGGCCCTGCGAGAGACGGTTGAGGAAACAATGAGATCTAATGGTCCTGCGAGAGACGGTTGAGGAAACAATGAGATCTAATGGTCCTGCGAGAGACGGTTGAGGAAACAACGAGATCTAATGGTCCTGCGAGAGACGGTTGAGGAAACAACGAGATCTAATGGTCCTGCGAGAGACGGTTGAGGAAACAACGAGATCTAATGGTCCTGCGAGAGACGGTTGAGGAAACAACGAGATCTAATGGTCCTGCGAGAGACGGTTGAGGAAACAACGAAATCTAATGGTCCTGCGAGAGACGGTTGAGGAAACAACGAGATCTAATGGTCCTGCGAGAGACGGATGAGGAAACAACGAGATCTAATGGTCCTGCGAGAGACGGTTGAGGAAACAATGAGATCTAATGGTCCTGCGAGAGACGGTTGAGGAAACAATGAGATCTAATGGTCCTGCGAGAGACGGTTGAGGAAACAATGAGATCTAATGGTCCTGCGAGAGACGGTTGAGGAAACAACGAGATCTAATGGTCCTGCGAGAGACGGTTGAGGAAACAACGAGATCTAATGGTCCTGCGAGAGACGGTTGAGGAAACAACGAGATCTAATGGTCCTGCGAGAGACGGTTGAGGAAACAACGAGATCTAATGGTCCTGCGAGAGACGGTTGAGGAAACAACGAGATCTAATGGTCCTGCGAGAGACGGTTGAGGAAACAACGAGATCTAATGGTCCTGCGAGAGACGGTTGAGGAAACAATGAGATCTAATGGTCCTGCGAGAGACGGTTGAGGAAACAATGAGATCTAATGGTCCTGCGAGAGACGGTTGAGGAAACAATTAGATCTAATGGTCCTGCGAGAGACGGTTGAGGAAACAACGAGATCTAATGGTCCTGCGAGAGACGGTTGAGGAAACAACGAGATCTAATGGTCCTGCGAGAGACGGTTGAGGAAACAACGAGATCTAATGGTCCTGCGAGAGACGGTTGAGGAAACAACGAGATCTAATGGTCCTGCGAGAGACGGTTGAGGAAACAACGAGATCTAATGGTCCTGCGAGAGACGGTTGAGGAAACAACGAGATCTAATGGTCCTGCGAGAGGCGGATGATGACTATCTGGCATCCTACAACATTTTCTCAAGTGCCTCCATCTGTAGATGAACCGGAGCGATATGCTCAGACCTGCCTTCTGCCCGCCATCTGCCTCCTATGACAGAGCTATTTACAGCAACACAGCCCTTACCTCAAAGCGGATCTGATTCCAGGACAGCACTTGACTCTCTCCGCAAACGCATTAAAACAGTACGTCAGGGAGCTCACATTCCTCCTAACCAGGCTATACAGCCTGACACAGTCACAGATCCACCCCCAGCAGAGCTCTTCTAGAAGGACGGCTGGACGTTTTAAGAGAGCTCACCGTGAGGTCACTTTAACAATAGAGATGTATAGTTTATGGCACCCTATTCCCTATATAGTGCACTATTTCTGACCAGGATCTGGTGAAAAGTAGTGCACTGTGTAGGGAATAGGGTCCCATTTGGGATGAACACTTTATTTAATTCTGTGACTCTGACCAAGATGGCTTGGAACACCTGTAAAGGGTACTGACCCCTGTTCCATGACTGAAATAATAGCGTGTCTGATTGATTTCACACAGTGGTTTGGAGTAAGGTGTGGCTGGTCTGGTGTGTGGCTGGTAGAACTATGCATGAACTATATACACCCTTCCCTTGTTAGGGAGACACATACACAATATGATAAAGAGCTTGTGTCTTACTGTTGGGGTGAAAGGTAGGGTGGACTTATCTGATTGACGCAGAGTAGGTCGTAGAAGCAATAGCAGACACACACACACACACACACCCCTCCTTACCATTCTGCCCGTCCAGCTCGTTGCCTATATCCTGACCCATCAGCTTCTGTCGGCTGATGACGGCAGCTAACGCATCCAACCCAGCATCCTGAACTGTTCGGAGAGAGGGACAGAGACAAAGGGGTTAACTCAGCCCTGTTCAGCATGATAGAGAGAGACAGACAGAAATAGAGAGGTGCTCCATAAGAGAGTACCTATACATTATAGCAGGGTTCCCCAACTGGCGGTCCGTGGGCCAAATTTGGCCAAAGGGGGATTTTATTTGTACCTCCAACTTTTCTGAGCAAAAATTTTTTTTAATCCTGCAAAGGTAAGCGTTGATACTATGATGACAACCTGATGTTTCCTCAAAAGTATATATCTACAGTGCCTTCAGAAAGTATTCAAACCCCTTGAGTTTTTCCACATTTTGTTGTGTTACAGCTTGAATTTAAAATTGATTAAATTTAGATTTTTAGGATACTGGCCTACACACACAATACCCATTTTTTAAATACATTTTATGTTAACAAATTAATAAAAAATGATAACTAAAATGTCTTGAGTCAAGTATTCAACATATTTGTTATGGCAAGCCTAAATATGTTCAGGAGTAAAAATGTGCTTAACAAGTCACATAATAAGTTGCTTTGACTCACTCTGTGTCCAAAATAGTTTTTAACGTGATATTCGAATGATTACCTCATCTCTGTACCCCACACATACAATTATCTGTAAGGTCCCTCAGTCGAGCAGTGAATTTCAAACACAGATTCAACCACAAAGATCAGGGAGGTTTTCCAATGCCTTGCAAAGAAGGGCACCTATAAAAAATAAACAAATACATTTAAAAAACACACATTTAATATCCCTTTGAGCATGGTGAAGTTATTAATTACACTTTGGATGGTGTATCAATACACCCAGTCACTACAAAGATACAGGCGTCCTTCCTAACTCAGTTGCCAGAGAGGAAGGAAACTGCTCCAGGACTTCACCATGACTTTAAAACAGTTCCAGAGTTTAATGGCTGTGATAGAAAACTGAGGATGGATCAACAACATTGTAGTTACTTCATAACACTGTGAAAAGAAAAAAGCCTGTACAGAATATAAATATTTCAAAACATGCATCCTGTTTGCCACAAGGCACTAAAGTAAAACTTTTTGTCCTGAATACAAATAAGTATGTTTGGGGCAAATCAAACAACGCATCACTGAGTACAACTATTCATATTTTCAAGCATAGTGGTGGCTGTATCATGTAATGGGTATACTTGTCATCAGCATGGACTATAGATTGTTTTAGGATAAAAAGAAACAGACTAGAGCTAATCACAGGCAAACTCCTAGAGGAAAACCTGGTTCAGACACAGGGAGAGAAATTCACGTTTCAGCAGGACAATAACCTAAAATACAAGGCCAAATATACACTGGAGTTGCTTACCAAGATGTCATTGAATGCTCCTGAGTGGCCTAGTTACAGTTTTGACTTAAATCTACCTGAACCAACTTAACAGAGCTTGAAGAATGTATTTATTATTTTACAATCCAGGTGTGAAAAGCTTACCCAGAAATACTCACAGCTGTAATTGCTGCCAAAGGTGATTGTAACTTTTTCCACTTTGACAGAGTATTTTATGTAGATCATTGACAATAAAAATGCCACTTAAATCCATTTGAATCCCACCTTGTTGTAGCATAACAAAATGTGGAAAAAGTCAAGGGGTGTGAATACTTTCTAAAGGCCCTGTATATATTTGTATTTATAAGACTGTAAAAACACCACCAAATCAGCTCTAAGGGATCGTCATTCTGGAGATCTGTTCCAAAGTATTCACACTCATCATAGAGAGAGATACGTGACCGTATACAAATGTAAGCAAGGTTTGAAAATATTATGTTTTAGTGAAATATATCTGTTTTGGCTTCTTGCGGTCCATTTGCAGTCTACAAATGATTTGTAATTGCGTTCCGTCCCCCTGACCATCCCCTCAAGAAGAAACAAAAATTGGCCCATAGCTGAATCGAGTTGATGATTCCTGAATTATACAGTTCATCAATAAACAACCCACAATTAGGAAAAACCCATTCAACTCACATACTCTAGAGCACATTACGCATCTAAACAAAAATGTGTCAGATGTAGCAGCGGAGAGGTGGTAAAACTATAAAGACATGCCGAAATTCTTCTTTAATGACTCATTGGTAGAGAAGAGAGCAATTTTGTGATTTCACAGGGCAACCATTTGGTAAGTAGGAATGACGCTATTGGGGTTCAGCACTGGGGAGCAACACTAGGGGGCAGTGTGCCACAGGTGACTCACAGCACTTAAAACACACACACACACACACACACACACACACACACACACACACGACAAAGACATGCCTTTAAGCACAAACAAACAAACAAACACACACACACACACCTCAGCCTGACTTCTGTTATTCTAACTGTCCTAACTGTACTGGGTGAAAAAGGAGAGGGGGGCAGCTGAACAGTGACTTTGTGAAAGAGACGGATACATAACTTGTGGGAAGCTATCATTCGCTATCACAATTTTACAGAGGAGTAGTGTTACACTGAGTTTGTCCAGGTTATTATATGTGCTTCATGGGGTTCAGGGAATTGTTGAAGAGAGGAGAAGGCCCCTTGTCTCTATATTTGACACAGACACCACCACAGGAATCTGTGAGACCACAGATTTGGTTGCACACTATAGGCCCTAAACTTACATCCGGAACTCCCAATGGGGGCTCAAAACCTTGATGCGGCTTCACTGTATCCCCACAATACTGACAAACTGAAAATAGCCAGATCGCAGCCAGAACCGTAATGGAGACATAACAAAGGAGACTCATGTGGAGTCAGGTGAACTGTACTAGGATCAGCCTGGATGTTGCAGTTACAGTGCATGTGGGAACGATTTAGGAACTGGGAGAGGCTGGAAATCGAATCTGCTGAATGTGAGTTACTGTGTTCACCTCATCCTGTGACCGTGTGGATATAGTTATCAAGGTGTAACCTCGAGGAGGACCGCCACCTCTGTGTTTCCTACTAGAGGCACTGATCACAGGTCAGTTTTGCATGGGTGAAGTTAGGCCTCTGAAGGTACAAGCTGATCCGAGATCTGATCAGGGGTGTATTCAGAGTCAGTGATGTGAAACGTTCGGACTGTTGTAGACAGATATACAATGAATAGAAATGACAACACCCCCTCGACTACCTGACAGTTCCACACCATACACTTCTATCTGAACTTTGTGTAACCTTACCCTCGACGATGCGCTGCTGCTGCTGTTTGATCGCGGAGAAGCCCAGGCCCCTGGTCTCCTCTGGCTCGTTGACCAGCCAGGGGTTGGCCGAGGCCCCTCCTTCTCCCCCCGCCCCTGGCATCAGGGTCGACCTGGGAAATGTCACACAACAACATGATCAGCATGCCAAGGGTGTAGAGAACGCACTCCCTGTACCTGTCAATCAACTGAACGGGACACACGTCGGAACAACCGACACGCGTCGTCAACCCTCGGCTTCGCAAACAAACACGGTACAATGGACACAAGTGCGACCTCTGTGGCAAGCGGTTACATCTGTAACACTCATGTTACTCATCTGATGTGGACTTGTGTAACAACATGTCCTTCCCTTCAGATGAGACAAGGCTTATTTATTTTCTTGTTTGGTTTTTACGTTCTGAACAAGGAAGGAGATATGTTTAGTTGCTTTAAAAAAAAACTAGTACCGGCTTGTTGGACATGTAAACACTGCATGCTAATCATACACAGCCACGGGCCCTCAAGTTTACAGTCGTGTTTCACTCTGACTGACACACACACGCGCACACACACAGGCACACACACCAGAGTGCTCTTGTTGTGTTGTGTAGCGCTTAACACTGTTGTGTGGTTTTGAGCTATTTTTCTGTTAATGGGGAAAAGCTGTCTGAGAATGCCTCAGACCCAGAGGTTGTGTTGCGGTGAAGTGTCAAGCTCTCTGTTAGTACAGATAGATCAATCCCGTCCGTCAAGACAGTGTCACCTACTGGTCAGACCCAGCAATTCACTTCAGACAGCGCTGACTGGACTGACTGGAGGACTGGCATTGGCTGTCAGGGGACCTTGGGGGACAGCCTTTGGCTGTCAGGGAAATTAGGATTGCAGCCATTGGCTGTCAGAAGTAGGCACTTAAAATCTCCTCCACTTCCCTTAACAAAGCCCATTTTCTACAATATCATACAGCTCATCAAATCCTTGTGGTACACTATGTTGAAAAGAATGAAAAATATGTCATTGTAGATGTGATTCCAGGCTCATAACAAACCACAATGTCACCAGGTAAAGTAATGGTGTGATCAGAAACCTCAAATAGGTATACTTGTTGACGTTGTGAAGTTCCTCTCCTCACGCTGGTATTGGACAGGACAGGTTGTACTAAATTTGAACTCAAAGTTGGTTGTGATGTGTGTCAAGCATGGCGCCATGACGCCACCTCCTTCCTTCCTCTTTCCGAGGGCGAGTGTGTAGTTTGAAGCACCCCATCTCCCTCTCTTTACTCCTTGGCCCAGCTTACTCAGCAGCGGCGGCCAGGGCGAGACAAGCGAGACAAGGAGGTCGGCAGCCAGCGCTAAGCTAATCTTTCCGACAGGTTTGGTAACTATCCTACCGCGTGGCGGATCTCCACTTCCTCCCGCCGTGTGAAGATTAAAGCTTATCCAATTAACCGCCCACTGGGGCCCGCCAACTTATTAATCAGGCATCTCTGGGCAGCCCACATCACACTCCACCGCCGCCGAGGACCCGACAGACAGACAGGCCTCTGAGGCTGTAACTTGGACAAGGCCGATTGAACTCATTTCGAGTGATCAAATATAAAGTCTCTTTATGTAGTGTTGTGGTGGCTCTCTTGTCGAGATGTGTGTTTTGTCATATATATATATATTTATTTATTTATTTATTTATTTTTAAATCCCAGCCCCCGTCCTCTTCAGGAGGCTTTTTGGTAGGCCGTCATTGTAAATAAGAGTTTGTTCTTAACTGACTTGCCGAATTAAATAAAGGTTAAACCCATTTAAAATAAGGAGAGATTGATAAAGGGAAAAGGGGTAAGGGGTTCCAAAGAGGGTCGGGGTGCAGTGACCCTTAAGAATGGAGGCGCCACGTCTCTTCTTTGCTTGATTAGAGGCTAATCTCTCTCTAATGTATTGTTTCACAAATAAAATAAGCCCCCTTATCCCGGACCAACCCCTCTCCTCGAAAAAAATGGAACAGCTTAGGTTATCCAAGCGAGGCTAATACCCACCCACCCCAAAGACCACACACTGAGTGCCAGGTCTACCTACCCACTCTTCCCCACCCCCTCTCAAATCATCCACCCACCCCACGTCAGTATCAAAGTACAGAATACACTGTACATCAAAATACAGTACCAGTCAAAAGGTTGGACACACCTACTCAGTTTTTTTTATTTGTACTATTTTCTACATTGCAGAATAATAGTGAAGACATCAAAACTATGAAATAATGCATACGGAATCATGTAGTAACCAAAAAAGTGTTACAAATCAAAACATATTTTATATTTGTAGCCACCATTTGCCACCATGTAGCCACCATTTGCCTTTATGACAACTTTGCACACTCTGGCATCCTCTCAACCAGCTTCACCTGGAATGCTTTTTCAACAGTCTTGAAGGAGTTCCCACATATGCTGAGCACTTGTTGGCTCCTTTTCCTTCACTCTGCAGTCCAACTCATCCCAAACCATCTCAATTGGGTTGAGGTCGGGTGATTGGGGAGGCCAGGTCATCTGATGCAGCACTCCATCACGCTCCTTCTTGGTCACATAGCCCTTACACAGCCTAGAGGTGTGTAATGCCATTGTCCTGTTGAAAAACAAATGCTAGTCCCACTAAGCGCAAACCAGATGGGATGGCGTATCGCTGCAGAATGTTGTGGTAGACATGCTGGTTAAGTATGCCTTGAAATCTAAAATCACAGACAGTGTCACCAGCAAAGCATCCCCACACCATCACACCACCTCCTCCATGCTTCACGGTGGGAACCACACATACGGAGTTCCTCCGTTCACCTACTCTGCGTCTCAAATTTGGACTCATCTGACCAAAGGACAGATTTCCACCAGTCTAATGTTGATTGCTTGTATTTCTTGGGCCAAGCAAGTTTCTTCTTCTTACTGTTGTCCTTTAATATTGGTTTCTTGCAGCAATTCGACCATGAAGGCCTGACTCATGCAGTCTCCTGTGAACAGTTGATAAAGAGATGTGACTGTTACTTGAACTCTGTAATTTCTGAGGCTGTTAACTAATGAACTTGTCCTCTGCAACAGAGGTAACTCCCTTTCCTGTGGCGGTCCTCATGAGAGCCAGTTTCATCATAGCACTTGATGGTTGTTGCGACTGCACTTTGAGAAACTTTAAAAGTTCTTGAAATGTTCCGTATTGACTGACCTTCATGTCTTAAAGTAAATGATGGACTGTCTTTTCTTTTTGCTTATTTGAGCTGTTCTTGCCATAATATGGACTTGGTCTTTAACCAAATAGGGCTATCTTCTGTATACCACCCCTGCCTTGTCATAAAACAACTGATTGGCTCAAAAGCATTAAGGAAAGAAAAGCATTCCAGGTGAAGCTGGTTGAGAGAATGTCAAGAGTGTGCCAAGCTGTCATCAAGGCAAAGGGTGGCTACTTTGAAGAAGATAAAATATCAAATATATTTTGATTTGTTTAAAACTTTTTGGGTTACTACATGAACCCATATGTGTTACTTCAAAGTTTTGATGTGTTCACTATTATTCTACAATGTAGAAAATAGTAAAAATAAAGAAAAACCCTGGAATGAGTAGGTGTGTCCAAACTCTTGACTGGTACTGTATATTTTCCCAGGGAAACTTGAAACGGTAAGATAACAAGAGTAAGATCAACTGTGTAATTCATTAGATGCCATTTGATTTAGTTATGGGCCACCAATATTCGTAATTGGCTGTGGGATCTATAAAAAGGCTAAAAGCAAGTGTTCTCATCCCTCGCTGCTTTCAGCCCCTAAGTGGATTAATCCAAACAAGAAAGTCTGCGAAACACATATAAATGGAGTAGTCTCAGATCAGACTAATAAGAAAATAGTTAACATTTCGAAAGTCTGCAAATTTTATCAATCGATGACTGATCCTGAGTTTTACCACACACGGCCATTCCACTATTCCTGGAAGGTCAATTGAAAACCTCAGTATTATCCCTGTAGCCTGTGTATTATTAAAAGAGCACGATCCTGTCAAATGAATGGGGTTTGACCCTCATTTCATTTCACATACAAAACATGCTCAAAACCTGACAGCGGAAGTCCATGCCGTTACCACTGAGTGAGCGCCATTCATTTCACCTCCTGGCTGTCCAAATATATGTCACCTGGGATGGGGCAGGTCAAGCCCGATGCTAAGTAATGACCGTTTTCCGAAGTGTTTTCCTAAGCTCCTGTACAGAGCTGTCACTACAATTAAGAATAATATGAGAATACAGGATATAGCCAGTGGCGTCCGGTGCTTTGATTGGTCCACTGGCAGATGAGGATGACAGGATGAGGATATGAGCTCAGCGGAGAGTGATAAACTATAAATTCTAAAAGCTTGGGTTAAACATCCGATCCCTTAAATTTTTTCACTGAGCCTCAGTGTACCAGTTTCGGGCAGTGCCAAGAGTGTGATCACCAGTGCAAGACAAGCAAAGCCTCTTGATGAATGAGAAACTGAGCGATTTAGAAGTCAACTGCCCTGCGCCGGCCCCAATATGACAGACTAGACAGACTAGACTTCCAATGGCGTCGAATGGGCTCAGACAAATGGTTGTACGGAAGTCCAAAGTCCTTCTTTGCACACAAAGTTAGTGACCGGTGACTTATCCTCAAAAGAAACCGTGGATCCGTTAGACCCTTCAGACACATCTGGGCTGAGACAAAGTCAAGACTCAGATTAATTGGCAGCACTAGCAGATAGAAAGAGATAGTTCTCTGCTGGCAGGACGGGCTTTGGTGCATCACCAATTGCCTATGACCGATGTTCAGATTCTGGTCCATTTACATTCACTTACAATGAGTGGCATATGCTAAAAGGAGACTTAATGAGCAGTGTGTGTGTGTGCGTGTGTGTGTGTGTGAGCGTGTGTGCGTGTGTGTGTGTGTGTGTGTGTGTGTGTGTGTGTGTGTGTGTGTGTGTGTGTGTGTGTGTGTGTGTGTGTGTGTGTGTGTGTGTGTGTGTGTGTGTGTGTGTGTGTGTGTGTGTGTGTGTGTGTGTGTGTGAGCGTGTGTGTGTGTGTATTACTTATACATTATGAGCTGTTAGAGGGAGTAATACCTCGAGAGCTCTGGATGTGTAACATCACCCTTGAACGTGGCATTTAGCTGCTTGTCCCTGGTGACCAGGTCGTCAACAAGATTCTGTCTCCGATCGGCTTCTGACTGCATTCTGGAGAGGCAGTTGTGTTAAGGTCAAGATTATGGTAAAAAAAAAAAATTGACCCCACAACATGATTAACAAGGAGTTGGACTATTAGTTTACTATCATTCATCTATAAAGTAACAGACAATGCAAATCACAGATTTTCATTGCAGAGAGTGAAGGATTGATGCAATTTATTACAAAGCACTGCCCTCTACAGGACCTTTACATACAGGACCAAGAGGACCAGTGATAATGTTGTGAAAGGAAGGATACATGCGCCGGGAGGATGAGGCTCGGATCAAACTCTCTCTGAGCTGGTTGATGTTTTGTTTCAGCTTCTGCAGCGACGCTCGCAGTGTCATGTTGATCTGGACAGACAAATAAACACTTTTACAATCAATTTCTAAACAGAAATGGTAAAATACAGTAGCTACAGTGCCTTCAGAAAGTATTCACACTCATTTACTTTTTCAACATTTTGTTGTGTTACAGCCTGAATTTAAAATGGATTAAATTGAGATTTTGTGTCACTGATATACACACAATACCCCATAATGTCAACGTGGACATTTGTTTGTAGAAAATGTTAAGAGATTACTACAAAATGAAAAGCTGAAATGTCTTGAGTTTACAAGTATTCAACACCTTTGTTATAGCAAGCCTAAATAAGTTCAGGAGTAAAAATGTGCTTAACAAGTCACAGAATAAGTTGCATGTACTATTCCAGTGTTAAATAATAGTGGTTAACATGATTTTTTTACAACTACCCCATCTCTGTAGCCCACACATACAATTATCTGGAAGGTCTCTCAACCAAGTAGTGAATTTGAAGCACAGATTCAAACACAACGACCAGGGAGGTTTTTCAATGCCTCGCAAAGAAGGGCACTGATTGGTAGATAGTAGCATTTTAAAAAGCAGATGCTGAATGTCCCTTTGAGTGTGGTGAAGTAGTTAATTAGGCCTTGGAGGGTGTATTAATACACCCAGTCACTACAAAGATAATGGTGTCCTTCCTAACTCAGTTGCCGGAGAGGAAGGAAACCATTCAGGGATTTTCACCATGAGGCCAATAGTGATTTTAAAACAGTTACAGAGTTTAATATTGTTGTGGATGCATCAACACTGTAGTTACTCCACAATACTGACATATTACAGACTGAAAAAAAGGAAGCCTTCACAGAATAAAAATATTCCCAAACAGGCATCCTGTTTGCAACAAGGCACTTAAGTAATAGAGCAAATACATTAACTTTATGTCCTGAATAGAATTTTATTTATTTATTTATTTATTTCACCTTTATTTAACCAGATAGGCAAGTTGAGAACAAGTTCTCATTTACAATTGCGACCTGGCCAGGATAAAGCAAAGCAGTTCGACACATACAACGACACAGAGTTACACATGGAGTAAAACAAACATACAGTCAATAATACAGTATAAACAAGTCTATATACGATGTGAGCAAATGAGGTGAGATAAGGGAGGTAAAGGCAAAAAAAGGCCATGGTGGCAAAGTAAATACAATATAGCAAGTAAAACACTGGAATGGTAGATTTGCAATGGAAGAATGTGCAAAGTAGAAATAAAAATAATGGGATGCAAAGGAGCAAAATTAATTAATTAATTAAATACAGTAGGGAAAGAGGTAGTTGTTTGGGCTAAAATATAGGTGGGCTATGTACAGGTGCAGTAATCTGTGAGCTGCTCTGACAGTTGGTGCTTAAAGCTAGTGAGGGAGATAAGTGTTTCCAGTTTCAGAGATTTTTGTAGTTCGTTCCAGTCATTGGCAGCAGAGAACTGAAAGGAGAGTCGGCCAAAGAAAGAATTGGTTTTGGGGGTGACTAGAGAGATATACCTGATGGAGCGTGTGCTACAGGTGGGAGATGCTATGGTGACCAGCGAGCTGAGATAAGGGGGGACTTTACCTAGCAGGGTCTTGTAGATGACATGGAGCCAGTGGGTTTGGCGACGAGTATGAAGCGAGGGCCAGCCAACGAGAGCGTACAGGTCGCAATGGTGGGTAGTATATGGGGCTTTGGTGACAAAACGGATTGCACTGTGATAGACTGCATCCAATTTGTTGAGTAGGGTATTGGAGGCTATTTTGTAAATGACATCGCCAAAGTCGAGGATTGGTAGGATGGTCAGTTTTACAAGGGTATGTTTGGCAGCATGAGTGAAGGATGCTTTGTTGCGAAATAGGAAGCCAACTCTAGATTTAACTTTGGATTGGAGATATTTGATATGGGCATGGAAGGAGAGTTTACAGTCTAACCAGACACCTAAGTATTTTTTAGTTGTCCACGTATTCTAAGTCAGAGCCGTCCAGAGTAGTGATGTTGGACAGGCGGGCAGGTGCGGGTAGCGATCGGTTGAAGAGCATGCATTTAGTTTTACTTGTATTTAAGAGCAATTGGAGGCCACGGAAGGGTTGTTAACACAGTGTCCAAAGAAGGGCCAGAAGTTTACAGAATGGTGTCGTCTGCGTAGAGGTGGATCAGAGACTCACCAGCAGCAAGAGCGACCTCATTGATGTATACAGAGAAGAGAGTCGGTCCAAGAATTGAACCCTGTGGCACTCCCATAGAGACTGCCAGAGGTCCGGACAGCAGACCCTCCGATTTGACACAATGAACTCTATCAGAGAAGTAGTTGGTGAATCAGGCGAGGCAATCATTTGAGAAACCAAGGCTGTCGAGTCTGCCGATGAGGATGTGGTGATTGACAGAGTTGATAGCCTTGGCCAGATCAATGAACACGGCTGCACAGTAATGTTTCTTATCGATGGCGGTTAAGATATCGTTTAGGACCTTGAGCGTGGCTGAGGTGCACCCATGACCAGCTCTGAAACCAGATTGCATAGCAGAGAAGGTATGGTGCGATTCGAAATTGTCGGTAATTTGTTTGTTGACTTGGCTTTCGAAGACCTTAGAAAGGCATGGTAGGATAGATGTAGGTCTGTAGCAGTTTGGGTCAAGAGTGTCCCCCCCTTTGAAGAGGGGGATGACCGCAGCTGCTTTCCAATCTTTGGGAATCTCAGACGACACGAAAGAGAGGTTGAACAGGCTAGTAATAGGGGTGGCAACAATTTCGGCAGATAATTTTAGAAAGAAAGGGTCCAGATTGTCTAGCCCGGCTGATTTGTAGGGGTCCAGATTTTGCAGCTCTTTCAGAACATCAGCTGAACGGATTTGGGAGAAGGAGAAATGGGGAAGGCTTGGGCAAGTTGCTGTGGGGGGTGCAGTGCTGTTGACCGGGGTAGTAGTAGTCAGGTGGAAAGCATGGCCAGCCATAGAAAAATGTTTATTGAAATTCTCAATTATGGTGGATTTATCAGTGGTGACAGTGTTTCCTATCTTCAGTGCAGTGGGCAGCTGGGAGGAGGTGTTCTTATTCTCCATGGACTTTACAGTGTCCCAGAACTTTTTTGAGTTAGTGTTGCAGGAAGCAAATTTCTGCTTGAAAAAGCTAGCCTTGGCTTTTCTAACTGCCTGTGTATAATGGTTTCTAGCTTCCCTGAACAGCTGCATATCACGGGGGCTGTTCGATGCTAATGCAGAACGCAATAGGATGTTTTTGTGTTGGTTAAGGGCAGTCAGGTCTGGGGAGAACCAAGGGCTATATCTGTTCCTGTGAGAAAGCATTATGTTTGGGGAAAATCCATCACAACACATCACGGAGTACCACTCTTCATATTTTCTAGAATGGTGAAACATTGAAAGTTCCTGGTTTGGCCTAGTTAAAGTTGATATAAATCGGCTTGAAAATCTATGGCAAGACTTAAAAATGTCTGTCTAGCAATCATCAACAATCAACTTGACAGAGCTTGAAGAATTTAAAAAGAATAATGGGCAAATATTGTACAATCTCGGTGTGCAAAGCTCTTAGAGACTTAAGCAAAAAGACGCAAACGGTGCTTCTACAAAGTATTGAATCAGGGGTTTAAAAGGGTATGTGAATTATATATTTCTGTATTTCATTTTCAAAAGTGTGCCAACATTTCTAGAAACATGTTTTCACTGTCATTATAAGGTATTGTGTGTACAGTAGATGGGTGAGGGAAAGAAATATTCAACATATTTTGAATTCAGGCTGCAACACAACAAAATGTGGAGTAAGTCAAGTGGTATGAATACTTTCTGAAGGCACTGCTATATACTTTTGAGTTAACAAATATGTAGTTAAGCAGGTTGTCATCATAGTTACCTTTGCAGGATTCCCTCCTGTCCTCTGTTGCCTGTTTCTTTCATGAATATTCTCTGCAATTTCTTGAACAAGGCGGCAAGTGGCATCATAATTCTGTAACCTACAAAAACCAGGTTGGTATACAATTATCGTGAGTAGTACTATAGTTGAATATGTAGTTACAATAATTCGTGTATGAACCACTATAATAAAGCCAGTTCAAAAGAAGATGTTGCAATTATTCAAGGTATAACAATAACAACAAATAAATCAGTTGGAGACAAATTCATTTGGGCTGATTGAGTGTGGCCAACTTTGTCTCGAGTTTAGATTAACTGTCATTCAGCACTGGAGACAATTTGTTCCTCATCATAGCTACTAGTAACGTTAGATACATTAGCTAGCTAGCTCGTTAGCTACTTAAGTCATAACCCTGCGTACAGTATGTTGTTATCGGCGAACGTGCATTGCAATTCATTTCGTGTGAACTATCAATGGGAATGATAATATAACGACTTATCGAGTCAAGTCGTATTTAGCTATTTATTTTAGAAGTAGCCGGTTAAAGGGAAATTAGTTACTGTTACTAACGTTAACAATCCAGCTAATAACACACATATATAAATTTGAAGACGTATTTTTATATTTCATCCAACGCTATCTTAAACATACTCATAATGGCCACCTTAAAATCTGCTTACCAGGGATCTTGAGACATGTTAACGAATTTTTTTTCGATATTTACTCCATAGATTGTGTGATAATTAGGAGGCACTTCCTGTTTGGGTGTGATGTCAGGATGGTGTCCTGTGAGTAACAAACGTTCAGTCGTGAATCGTTTACTGTAATGAGAAGCTGATCAAATGAATCCAAATCAATCAATTGTAAAGTTCCTCTCTGGCAGAGCTGCTGCTGTCCCCAAGTCCCATACCAGACCCACTGTAGCCTGCAAACCAAATGTTCATTCACAGTTTACAAATCTTCTAGTCTCTGTCACTGTGTTGGTGTGTATCTACCCTCTTAAAATAAGTAAATAAGACAATATCCAAATAATTTATCATAATCATTATGACTTTATTTGTTTCTAATTTATTTATAGAGCTGTGGCTGTGTGGCCTTGGCGACAGCCAGCAATGTAATTACTTTTGTTTTGGTGGAGTAAAGGTCATAAAAGGGCAACATAACCACTGCTCATGTTTTGTTGTTTTTGAAAGAAATGTCAACACTGCCTCACATTGCCCCCTGTTTGTCTAGTGATATGGAAGTCCTTATTGTAACATTATGTGAGGATTATGACACTACTAGTATAAACATACCGTAGGCTACAGATCCTTCAATCATCAAGATAGTATACGAGTTTGTTTTTCCTCAACAACATGTAAGCCCACATTTAAATAGATCTATTTACAGAGGTTTCTTTGTTTCATAGCAAAACAATGTGTGTTTTGATCAAAACAATATCTGTTGTGTGAAATGATAACCTTTGCTAATTCTAGGAATAGAGGAGCCCATTTGGCACGCCCATGTTTTCCTATAAAACAGTTTCATAGAGCTGCTGTATGTTCCTCCAGGAAAAGGGAAGGGAAAGGAAAATTCATTCAACTGAAATGTGTCTTCCGCATTTAACCCAACCCCTCTACAAAGACTTAGAAAGTAAAATAATCTTTCATGTTTTTGTTAAATGTTGCCATAACATGCAAATTAACAATAAAAGATAAACCCAGATACCAAACACAATATCAGATAAACCCAGGAAGGTAAACTGGTTAAAAGTAGGATACATGCTTTGTGAGAACACTCATTTCTGTATGGTCATGATTTTCACACATATTTTGATACATCTAAACGTGTATCAACATAATAGCATAGGCATTCACTTCCCATATATGGCAATGGAGACTGTCCTTTACACAGTAGCCTATTATCAAATGAAACAATAATAATTTTCCACTTTATTGATGTTTTGATTTCATTACCCTAGTTAATTTGTTGCTGTCTGCTGGTGTTGGAAGTTGAAGAAAGGAGGCATTCCTTTTCTCCACAGTAATTGGACTTAAGTCAGAGGAATTTTCCACTCGGAATACACAAAAACACTGTAAACAAACCCATATCACTTTCTATGCCGGTCACCTGACCAACTGACAACTGTGTATAAAACCTACATCCACAGGGCACATGGAAAACATTGGGAAGTATACCACCACTGGAGACTGTCTTGTCATTGATATAGAGGAGAACTTGACATTTGCAGAGGAGAATACTGTACTAGGCAGCATGATCCATGTTTCAAGAACACCCAAGTTCTCCACTTGTGGGACTATAAATTTAGACCCGTCTCCTATGGAAACAACCACTGACCCGGACCAGAACTTGAGCTCAGCAGCCAGACACAGAAGACCCAGGTCCCATTCCTACTACAGCCCAGAGGACGCCAAAAAGTATGGCATAGAGACGGCAACAGATGAGAACGTTGTCAGGCCACGCTCCAGGTCTTTCTATAGTTATGAGACGTCTGAGCTCCACAGAGAAGGGAACTTTACCAGGTCCAACGCCATGAGGCCGAGATCCAACTCCCTGGAGAAGAGTGGGGACAGGAAGATGGAGAATAGTGCGGATGGGAATCAGGGGATCATGGCTCGGCTCAACAAGAGATCCAAGTCCAACACCAACAAACACTTGCCATGCAGAGATCTCAATGGTATGCAAATTACAGTATGTTTAAAAGTGTCTGATTTATGTTTATTTGACCATTTATGTTTCTTTTTCTATTTTGCCATATTCCTAGTGTTATATGAAGAACAGAGGGGAAAAATGCAGAATATGCACAAACACAGTGTATTTAATACAAAACAAGAATGTTACTGTGGATGGACACAGATCTATAACAATTAACTTATTAAATAATACATTTATTAATTATGATGTTAGTAGCTAATTTTCTTCCTTCCTCTCTCCAACAGGCAGAAGAGGCAGTCTGAAGGGTGTCCCTATGATGACCATCTCTGAATCAGAGAACTGGGAGATCAGCTCCTGTTCTGGCATGAAGTATGGCCAGTTTGTGGACTGGGAGAAGATCGACCCTGAATCTTCAGAGCGCTACCAGAGGATTCTGAAGTCGGACCACCAGGAGCTGAAGACCATGGGTCGATCAGGGTTCTGGGCCATGCCCCATACACTAAGGGCCAAGGCCTATTATCATATAATTCATGGTATCAACTGCAGGTCCATCAACCCGGATCGAGATCGTTACCAGGATGTGGCCAAGAAGCTCTTCGGGGAGCAGAAGATGAGCACACACCCGTTCCCTGAGTACATGGATGATGGCGTGATCCCTAGGTACTGGCTATGAAGCTATCAGAGAAGAATGGTTCAGATGATCAAATCATGATCAAATCATTTTTGTCATTAAACTTTGATAGGAGAATCTGAAGTTGATCATGCTTTTTACAATATTGTATGTACATTATGTTCTGTTCATAACATAATAACATAGCAAGTATCTTTGTTATTCTTCGCACCCCCAGGTACTGCCTCAATGAAGCTGGTCTCAATTCTGTCAAAAAGATCCTCCTCTGCATCGGCAAGCACTTTCCGGACATCAACTTCTGCCCAATCCTCCCAGCCTTGGTGGCTCTCCTCCTGCATTTCAGCGAAGATGAAGCCGAGTGCTTCCACAGTATCTGCCGCCTTATCGCCTACAATGACCCCAACAAGCGCTACATCGACCAGACATTCCTCACCTACCGGGCCTCCTGCATGACCTTCGGCGACTTGGCCAACAAGTACTGCCGCGGCATCCGCAAGCTCATCGCCAGCTCCCACCAGAACCTCTTTGAGTTCTACTCTGATTGGATCATGTGGATCTTTGCCGACCTCCCCTTCACATACGCTATCAGGGTCCTGGATGTCTATCTCCTGGAGGGTTACAAGGTTCTCTACAGGGTGGCTCTGGCTCTTCTCAGCTTGTACAAGGTCTCGGTTTCGTCTCGTGTCGCCGACGTGGAGGACTTCAGGCGAGACATGAAGAGCTTTGTAGAGAATGTGGCACGTCACTGCACGGTGGAGAAGCTGCTGGAGAGGGCCTTCAGTATACAGCTGGCCACGCGGAGGGAGCTCAACCTACTGTTCAACGCGAACAAGGACTCGCTCATGCAGAAAGGCATCAGTATCCACCAGAAGCGGTGAGGGATTTCTTTGAGAAAATGTTTCTACTCTTGATGAACATCTAATTGGTCCACTCTCTGTTAACGGAAAACAAAAGATAGCAAGCCATCACCAAGTCAGCCCTATTCCTCATAGGACGATTATGACAGATTACTTTCAACCCACTTTGTTATAGAGATGCTACCGTTGTTCTACCAAACTATACCTAGATACGGTATCCTTTTGAACTATAAACCGTTTACAAATCTATACTTTCTGAGTTTCTTTATATTTATCTGAAATTTGAAGATACGCTTAAAAACAAATATTTACATTCTCAAACTGTTTTTGTTCCTCCATAAAGGCAGTCATGCCAGGTAGTGGATTTTGACAGCTTCAGCTCCAGCGTTGTCACAGGGACAGAGATGAGGATTGTCTGGGCCTGGATCCCTGAACGCTTTGCCCTCTTCAATCCCAAAAAGCTGTTCAGCACCAACGAACATGGCCGAAGCCTGGCCTCGTAAGTGACTTTTATTCATTGTTTTACCTTAGTAGTGAAGACATGTACATTCAGCAGCCCAGAACTGTCTACAGTAAATGCAACAGCACAGAGCTGTATAAACTCGCATTAGGGTTCAGTTTCATAATAATGAAAGGCTGTATTGTTAGTATCAGTAACGTTTTTGCGTTGAGACGCCAATAGTTATTTTTCTCCACTATGAGGAATATCTATGCATGTTGACTCTGATGTCCTTCAAAGAGTTTGATTGGGATTCTCAGACTTTCCCTTGTCACTGCGCTGACACGTACCTGCCTCAGCAGACATGCTTTTGAATTGGTTCTAGCCATACACAGGGTGGTCGTGACAGGATGTGATGACCCCAATTAAAAGTCTGACCCTGACCAGGACGTGACCCCTCCATTGAACTTTGAACTTTCACCCCCATAAAGACATTCCAAGGGGCTGGGATTGTTGAATAACCGTTGTCTAAAAACATTACAAGTTTCATTGCTATTGTTCACAGTGAGTGCTTAAAGTCATTTTTTTCCCTCATTTAAAGATTTTATTCCTGTGTTGAGGGGCATGAGCCAGCGATCTTGCTTCTGAAAACTGTGGATGAAGAGGTGAGTTTACAGTAGCAGAAAAACTTTTTTTGTCTATTTTTTGACACTCAACTAGATTCTATGCAGACTTCCCCTGTGTCACTCCACAGGTCTGTGGTGCCTTCCTGTCGACAGATTTGATTGAGCGGAAAAAATATGATTCAGAAGAACCTGTGTATTTTGGGACTGGGGAGAGCTTTGTTTTCACGGTGAGAGAAATTACAATCTACAGATCTGAAAAGGCTGGTTTTGCAAATGTTTTTTCCTTTGATTTTGATCAATTGTGTTAGCGTAAAAAATACTGGTTGAAATCTTTACTGATTGTGCTGTCGAAGAACACAGGCTCCATTTCTTTCCCATGTCAATCAGTCAATTCAGGAACTTAATTGTTCATTCTTAATTCATTGGTCTTTCAGCTTCGTCCAGGCATGGAGCGCTACCAACGGGCTGTGGTTAACATTACGGCCAAGAGACAACCTTCTCCAGACCTTCGAGCTGCTCGGGTCTGTGTATACACTTCCTCTGGTAAAGAGGACTCCTCCTCTACCCCACTCTCCACCACCTCTACTACCAACCACACCACCCTGACCTGTCCATCCGGGACCCTCCAGGACCCCAGCTACCTGACCATCCCCTTCACCGCCTCCTCCCCCGGACCTCTCTCCCCCTCACCCAAGAGGGCCAAGGAACAAGGGGCCTCCATGTTCATCGCCGGAGACCACGAAAGGCTAGTCATTGGTAAGCTGCTCATATGTAGGCTAAATGGTTTGCTGTTCAGAGTTGTCAGTATAGTGTCACAAGGAGTGATCCCGGATAGGCCTGATTGTCTCAGGAGCATTATTGCAACGTACGAGAGTTTTTGCAGTGACTTTGACAATGGTGGTAGGAAACAGCTTAGGGTTTCTCACATGGCCTATTCTTTGTATCCACCCTTTGTATTCTTTGTGTTGATGTCAACATTACTGAGAAGTGCAGCAGCTAGAAGTGGGCTGCTGTTATTACTGTAAATTCAATGCTGACATATTTTACAGTGAGCGTGATATGTTTGTCTCGCCAGGTGGCGATGGGGGTCATGCTCTCTGCCTCCAAGCTGATCTGGAGGGGGGCTACACGGAGCGATGTGACACCTTCGAGAGCGCCCCTCTCTGCAAGAGACACTTCAAGATCCGATCACTGGAAGTGTGGGGAATTCAGAACTCTATCTCGTTCTCACACTACTTCTCTTACTGTCATTAAAAGAGGAGGCTGACATATGTTTTCCCCTCTTATATGAACCTCCTAATTTCTCCTAATTCTATTTCTCCTAATTTCTCCTAATTCCATTGTCCATTTGATAAGACTGTATTTTTCTTAGTTATGTGTGTTGATGACAATGACCCATAGGCTAAACTAAACAGGGTTTTTACAGTGCATTCGGAAAGTATTCACACCGCTTGACTTTTTCCATATTTTGTTACGTTACAGCCTTATTCTAAAATCTTTTTTCCCCTCATCAATCGACACACATAATGACAAAGCGAAAACAGGTTTTTAGACATTTTTGTAAATTTATTCAAAATAAAAAACTGAAATATAACATTTACAAAAGTATTCACACCCTTTACTCAGTACTTTGTTGAAGCACCTTTGGCAGCGATTACAGCCTGGAGTCTTCTTGGATATGATGCTACAAGCTTGACACACCTGTATTTGGGGAGTTTCTCACATTCTTCTCTGCAGATCCTCTCAAGCTCTGTCAGGTTGGATGGGGAGTGTCGATGCACAGCTCTTTTAGGTCTCTCCAGAGATGTTAGATCAGGTACAAGTCCAGGCTCTGGCTGGGCCACTCAAGGACATTCAGAGACTTGTCCCAAAGCCACTCGTGCGTTGTCTTGGCTGTGTGCTTAGTGTTGTTGTCCTGTTGGAAAGTGAACCTTCACCCCAGTCTGAGGTCCTGAGCTTTCTGGAGCAGGTTTTCATCAAGGATCTCTCTGACTAGTCTCCCAGTCTCTGCCGCTTAAAAAAATCCCCACAGCATGTAGCTGACATCACCATACTTCACCGTAGGGATGGTGACGCTTGGCATTTAGACCAAAGAGTTCAATCTTCATCATCTTGTTTCTCATGGTCTGAGAGTCCTTTAGGTGTCTTTTGGCAAACTCTAAGCAGGCTGTCATGTGTCTTTTACTGGCTTCAGCTGGCCACTCTACCATAAAGGACTGATGGGTGGAGTGCTGCAGAGATGCCTTCTGGAAGGTTCTCCCATCTCCACAGAGGAACTCTGGAGCTCTGTCAGAGTGACCATCGGGTTCTTGGTCACCTACCTGACCACGGCCCATTTTCCCCCGATTGCTCAGTTTGGCCTGACGGCCAACTCTAGGAAGAGTGTTGGGGGTTTCAAACTTCATCCATTTAAGAATGATGGAGGCCACTGTGTCTTGGGGACCTTCAATGCTGCAGACATTTGGTACCCTCCAGATCTGTGCCTCGACACAATCCTGTTTCGGAGCTTTGCTGACAATTCTTTTGACCTCATGGCTTGGTTTTTGCTCTGACATGCACTGTCAACTGTGAGACTTTATATAGACAGATGTGTGCCTTTCCAAACCATGTTCAATCAATTGAATTTATCACAGGTGGACTCCAATCAAGTGGTAGAAACATCTCAAGGATGATCAATGGAAACAGGATGCACCTGAGTTAAATTTTGAGTCTCATAGCAAAGGGTCTGAATGCTTGTGTAAATGAGGTATTTCTGCTTTTTATTTTTAATACATTTGCTAAAATCCTACAAACCTTTTTTTGCTTTGTCATTATGGGGTATTGTGTGTAGATTGAGGGGAAAAAATAATTGTATCAATTTTAGAATAACAAAATGTGGAAAAAGTAAAGGGGTCTGAATACTTTCCGAATGCATTGTATTTGAATTGTATGCTATATTTGTTTGTTGATTATTCATATACTTCTCGATGAATGTGTATATTTGTGCATATATTAATAGGGTTGCAAAGGGAGGATATAAGTGGCCTTCAGAAAGTATTCACATCCCTTTACCTTTTCCACGGTGTTCTGTTACAAAGTGGGATTAAAATTGATTTAATTTCAATTTTTTGTAAAATATCTACACAAAATACTCTAATGTCAAAGTGAAAGAAAATAAAAGCTATCAT
This sequence comes from Oncorhynchus masou masou, assembly GCF_036934945.1. Classification (NCBI taxonomy): domain Eukaryota; kingdom Metazoa; phylum Chordata; class Actinopteri; order Salmoniformes; family Salmonidae; genus Oncorhynchus; species Oncorhynchus masou. The sequence goes on from NC_088216.1 coordinate 24,546,103, forward strand.
TATTATTAGAAATTAACCCAGCAATACTTGTTGATTAAATAAGTATTCAACTCTCTGAGTCAATACATGTTACAATCCCCTTTGGCAGCTATTACAGCTGTGAATCTTTCTGGGTAAGTCTCTAAGAGCTTTGGACACCTGGATTGTACAATATTTGCCCATTATTCTTTAAAAAAATTGTGTCAAGCTCTGTCAAGTTGGTTGTTGATCATTGCTATACGGCCATTTTCAAGACTTGCCATGGATTTTCAAGACGATTTAAGTCAAAACTGTAACTAGGCCACTCAGAAACCTTCAATGACATCTTGGTAAGCAACTCCAGTGTATATTTGGCCTTGTGTTTTAAGTTATTGTCCTGCTGAAAGGTGAATTTTTCTCCCAGTGTCTGTTGGAAAGCAGACTGAACCAGGTTTTTCTCTAGGATTTTGCCTGTGCTTAGCTCTATTCCATTTCTTTTTATCCCCCCCCAAAAAACTCCCTAGTTCATGCCGATGACAAGCATACCAATAACATGATGCAGCACCACCATGTTTGAAAATATGAAGAGTGGTACTCAGTGATGTGTTGTGTTGGATTTGCCACAAACATCATATTTAGGACAAAAAGTGAAATTCTTTGCCACATGTTTTGCAGTATTATTTAGTGCCTCGTTGCAAACAGGATACATGTTTGTGAATATTTTTTTAAATTCTGTACAAGCTTCCTTTTACTCTGTCATTTATGTTGGTATTGTAGATTTATGTTTGTGTTGTTGATCCATCCTCAGTTATCTCCTATCACAACCATGAACTCTAACTGTTTTCAAATCACCATTGACTTGGTGTATTGATACTCCATCCAAAGTATTAAATTAATAACTGCACCATGCTCAAAGGGATATTCTATGTCTATTGTTGTTTTTACCCAACTACCAATAGGTGCCCTTCTTTGTGAACGATGGGAAAACCTCCCTGGTCTTTGTGGTTGAATCTGTACTCTAAATTCACTGTTCAACTGAGGGACCTTACTGATAATTGTATGTGTGGGGTACAGAAATGGGGTATTACACACAGAATGAATCCATGCAACGTATTGTGACTTTGAAGCACATTTTACTCCTGAACTTATTTAGGCTTGCCATAAGAAAAGTGTTGAATACTTTATTAACTCAAGACATTTCAGCTTTTCATCTGTTATGCATTTCTAAAACTGGCTCTGTCTTCAACCTAGCTCCCTGTCTATCTCCCTGGCAGTGATCAATCCATAGAGTTTGGAATTAGAATACTACAATGGACATGAACCTTCTTATGATGGTAATATAAAGTGGGACATTCTGGTAAGGGAGTTGGTCAACCATGGTTTTGCCAATGCTTTGATACGGGTGTAAAACAATCAGTTGATGATAGGACTTAGACAAATTGTAATTGCAACAAGTACTGCTATTGTATCATATAATAACAATTTAGAAGAAAATGCAAATGTAGACATTTATTATGGTCTGTTTATGTGAAAGGCTAATTATACAGAAAACGTGTATACAAACTTTATAATTATATGACAGTATTTTAGGTTGCCAACACGTATATTACATGATTTCTAGCATATCATTTGCCTTACTTTTATTTCCCTGCATAAGTAAAAGCAGGAAATGCATCACCTATGCCTTTACTGCATATTCATTCCAGATTGTTTTGGATTTCTCCCTGACCACAATAGCTTCCATTTTCACTTCATTCTGGATCTTTTTAATTTAATAGGATCTCTAGCCATGTCTCGATGGAATACAGCTTCTGTCAAATTGACTTCATTTTACAGGCTTGGAGACTTGGTGAAAAAATAGGTGCAATATTGTTGAATCATGGCTGGAGATGCACTAGGGATTCCACGGCTTGAGCTGGAGGCTGTAATTGGGTTCAACGGTAATGTATAATATCATAGCAGGCTATGGTAGCTACTAGTTACTAACGTTACTGTTGCTTGTTGCCAGTGGGGGTTTCAGCTGGTTTGTCATCTTTTCAATGTGTTTAAATATAACTCAATTATTTGTAATGTGCTGTTCAGTTTATGGAAAGTATTTGGAAGTTTCCTTCAAAACTCTAATCCACCCATGTTGAGGGGTGGGGGTGTGTGTCTTTTTTGTCAATAACAGCTGGTACGCGATATCTAATATTAAAGAAGTCTTGAATTATTGCTTGTCTGAGGTAGAGTACCTTATGATAAGCTGTCGACCACACTCTATCACACTTCTCATCTGTATTATTCGTAGCCGTCTATTTACCACCACAAAGTGAAGCAGGCACTAAGACCGCTCTCAACCAACTCTATAAGGCCATAAGAATACAAGAAAATGCTCACCCAGAAGCGGCGCTCCTAGTGGCCAGGGACTTTAATGCAGACAAACTTAAATCAGTTTTACCAAACTTTTACCCGCATGTCACAACCAGGGAAAAATAAATCCTAGACCACCTTTACTCCACACACAGGGATGCATACCAAGCTCTCCCCCACCCTCCATTTGGCAAATCTGACCATAATTCTATCCTCCTGATTCCTGCTTACAAGCAAAAACTAAAGCAGGAAGTAGCAGTGACTCGCTCAATACGGGAGTGGTCAGATGACGTGGATGCTCCACTACAGGCCTGATTTGCTACCACAGACTGGAATATGTTCCGGGATTCATTCAGTGGCATTGAGGAATACACCACCTCAGTCATCGGCTTCATCAATAAGTGCATCAATGACGTTGTCCCCACAGTGGCTGGACGAACATATCCCAACCAGAAGCCATGGACTACAGGCAACATCCGCATGGAGCTAAATGCTATAGCTGCTGCTTTCAAGGAGTGGGAGACTAATCCGGACGCTTGTAAGAAATCCCGCTATGCCCTCAGACGAACCATCAAACAAGAAAAGCGTCAATACAAGATTAAGATTGAATCCTACTACACCGGCTCTGACGCTCGTCGGATGTGGCCGACTTTGAAAACTGTTACGGACTACAAAGGGAAACTCAGACGCGAGCTGCCCAGTGACGCGAGCCTACCAGACGAGATAAATGCCTTTTATGCTCGCTTTGAGGCAAGCAACACTGAAGCATGCACGAGAGCACAAGCTGTTCTGGATGACAACGCTCACGGTAGCCGATGTGAACAAAACCTTTAAACGGGTCAACATTCACAAAGTCGCAGGGCCAGACGGATTACTAGGACTTGTACTCAAAGCATGCGCGTACTGTCAAGTGTCTTCACTGACATTTTCAACCTCTCCCTGACCGAGTCTATAATACCTACATGTTTCAAACAGACCACCATAGTCCCTGTGCCCAAAGAAGCGAAGGTAACCTGCCTAAATGATTACTGCCCCTTGGCACTCATGGCAGTAGCCATGAAGTACTTTGAAAGGCTGGTCATGGCTCACATCAACAGTATCCTCCCGACACCCTATACCCACTCCATGTATTGCGAGATCTTGGCCAACATCCTCCTTCCCTCAGTAAGAGCATTGAAGAAGGGTCGTGGCTGGGTCTTCCAGCATGACAAAGACCCGAAACACACAGCCAGGGCAACTAAGGAGTGGCTCCGTAAAAAGCATCTCAAGGTCCTGGAGTGACCAAGCCAGTCTCCAGACCTGAACCCAATAGAAAATCTTTGGAGGGAGCTGAAAGTCCGTATTGTCCAGCAACAGCCCCGAAACCTAAAGGATCTGGAGAAGGTCTGTATGGAGGAGTGGGCCAAAATCCCTGCTGCAGTGTGTGCAAACCTGGTCAAGAACTACAGGAAACGTATAATCTCTGTAATTGCAAACAAAGGTTTCTGAACCAAATATTAAGTTCTGCTTTTCTGATGTATCAAATACTTATGTCATGCAATAAAATGCTAATTAATTACTTAAAAATCATACAATGTGATTTTCTGGATTTTTGTTTGAGATTCTGTCTCTCACAGTTGAAGTGTACCTATGATAAAAATTACAGACCTCTACATGCTTTGTAAGTAGGAAAACCTGCAAAATCGGCAGTGTATCAAATACTTGTTCTCCCCACTGTATGTGAGAATGCTGTTCATCGACTACAGCTCAGCATTCAACACCATAGTGCCCACGAACCTCATCACTAAGCTAAGGACTCTGGGACTAAAACCTCCCTCTGCAACTGAATCCTGCACTTCCTGACAGGCCACCCCTAGGTGGTAAGAGTAGGCAACAACATGTCTGCCACGCTGATCCTTAACACTGGGGCCCCTCAGGGGTGTGTACTTAGTCCCCTCCTGTATTCCATTTTCACCCACGACTGTGTGGCCAAACACGACTCCAACACCAGCATTAAGTTTGCTGACGACACAACAGTTGTAGACCTGATCACTGACAACGATGAGATGGCCTATAGGGAGGAGGTCAGAGAACTGGCAGTGTGGTGCCAGGACAACAAACTCTCCCTCAATGTGAGCAAGACAAAGGAGCTGATTGTGGACTATAGGAACAAGCCCCCATTAACATTGGTTGGTCTGTAGTGGAGCGGGTCAAGAGTTTCAAGTTCCTTGGTGTCTACATCACCAATGAACAATCATGGTCCAAACATACCAAGACAGCCGTGAAGAGGACACAACAAAACCTTTTCCTCCTCAGGAGACTGAAAGGATTTGGCATGTGTCCCCAGATACTCATAAGGTTCAACAGCTGCACCCTCAAGAGCATCCTGACTGGTTGCATCACCGCCTGGTATGGCGGTGATGCTCGGAACCTTGTTTTTGGATTTCTGTGTTTGGCCTGGTATGGTTCTCAATCAGAGGCAGCTGTTTATTGTTGTCCCTGATTGAGAACTGTATTTAGGTAGCCTGGTTTCAGTTTTGAGTTGTGGGTGATTGTTTTCTGTGTCTGTGTCTACCATACAGAACTGTTTCGTGTCGTTCACTCTGACTTGGATGGAGAATGATTAAATAAATAAAATGTATTATTAATACAAAGATGTCAATTCAACGTCTATTCAACGTAATTCCATTGAAATGATGTGGAAACTTTGTTGTTTTTGGTCATTTAGTGTTCTGTGTATTTTATTAATCATCATGAACACTTACCACGCTGCACCTTGGTCCGACCTCTCTTACTCCTCGTCAGAGGAGGACGAAGATGAACGTTACAGAATCACCCACCACCAAAGGACCAAGCAGCGTGGTAACGGGCAGCAGCAGCGATCTCAGGACTCCTGGGCATGAGAGGAGATTCTGGACAGAAAGGGACCCTCGGCACAGGCTGGAAAATATCGCCGACCCAAGGCTGAGCTGGAGGCAGCGAAAGCCGAGAGGCTTTGGTATGAGGAGGCAGCATGGCAGCGCATCTGGAAACCCGAGAGGCAGCCACAAAAATGTATTGGGGGGAGGCACACGGGGGGTGTACACGGGGAGTGTGGCGAAGTCAGGAAGGAGGCCTGCGCCAACACCCCGTGCTTACCGTGGAGAGAGAGAGGGACCGGGCAGGCACCGTGTTTTGCCGTGAGGCGCACGGTGTCCCCGGTGCGCAGGCATAGCCTGGTGCGATACATAGCAGCGCCTCGTATTGGCCGGGCCAAAGTGGGCATCGAGCCAGGTGCCATGAAGCAGGCTCAGCACATCTGGTCTCCAGTGCGTCTCCTCGGGCCGGGGTAAATGGCACCAGCCTTATGCATGGTGTCCCCGGTTCGCCAGCACAGCCCAGTGCGGGCTATTCCACCTTGCCGCACTGGCCTGGCTACGGGGAGCATTCACCCAGGTGAGGTTGGGCAGGCTTGGTGCTCGAGAGCTCCAGTGCGCCTTCACGGTCCGGTCTATCCGTCACCACCTCCACACACCAGCCCTCCGCACCAGGCTGTCTCTCCGTCTCCTTCCTACAGGTGCTCCGGCCTGTCCAATGCTGCCAGACTCTCCCTCCTGCCCAGCGCTGTCAGAGTCTCCCGTCTGTCCTGAGCTGCCAGAGTCCCCCGCCTGTCCTGAGCTGCCAGAGTCCCCCGCCTGTCCTGAGCTGCCAGAGTCCCCCGGTCAGCCAGGAGCTGCCAGAGCCGTCGGTCAGCCAGGAGCTGCCAGAGCCGCTGGTCAGCCACGAGCTGCCAGAGCCACTAGAGCCATCATGAACACTTACCACGCTGCACCTTGGTCCAACCTCTCTTACTCCTCATCAGAGGAAGACGACGAACGTTACAACCACACAATTAGCCAAATCTGCTAAATAGCGCAGCTAATAACTCTATATAAAAATACTGTGATCAAATAAAAACAATACAATAAAACAAATTAGGAGAATAAATGATAAAAAATGTATGTTCATGATAATTTATACACACTTTCTACCTGGTATTAGTAGTTTAGATTCAGAATGGAGCATTTTTTTGCGTCCCATTCAAAACCTCCCGCGACCCACCAGTTGAGAACCACTAGTTTATATCATCTATCTAAAACTGTCATGCTGCATCCATACTGTAGCTTAGCCTACACATTAGACTGGCTACATTTCTTCAGCCCCTCAGCTTCATGGCAAACAAAGAGGTGGGGCTGACATTTTGTATATATTTTTTTATTACAGAGTGGGCCTTCTTTTAACGCTATGTGTAGAAGTACATAAAGTACTCAATGTGGTATTCTGCCATTCATCATCTAACCCCCATAGAAAGGTTGAGTTGGAGGGGGGAGTGACGTCCATCGCTGTGAGAGGCGAGGGCCACCCGTTCTTTGCAGGAACGGAGGCGGCTCAGATCTACCGTCTCGGCTACACAGACTTCAAAGAGGAGCTGATCGCCACCAGTCACAACAATGCAGTCAAAGATGTGGCCTTCCCTTTGTGAGTGACACCCTTCAAAATATAGGCACCCATTTAGAGACAAGATTACATACTGTATGTGATTCACTTTTTCCCCCCACATTATTGTTTTATAGCACACATTCTATTATCACTACTACCTGATTGCCATATGTCACCTCAAATATATAGCTGTCTTTACCTATATCCACCTCAAACATAGTCTATGCTGTCAAGAGAAACTACCTCAAACAACATTGCTTTCGTCTACCTTCATGCTTTGCCGTCATTGCCCATTTACTCCCACTAGAGGGCGACATGACCATGTTTAAAGCATAAACATGTATTATTGACTATGGCTCTGGTACAAAGCAAATCCTCTTCCACAGACTGAAGTGCAGAATGACTGGTCACAAACTTATTCCAGTGATGATTCTGATTCTCTCTCAGTGGCTTGTCAGAGCTGTTTGCCACGTGTTCCCAGGATGACATCAGAGTGTGACACGCCGAGACCTCCAAGGAGCTGCTGCGGCTCTCCGTCATGATATTAATAAATGGTTTGATCCTCTACTGTACATTTTCATTCCAGCCATTTACAGCTAAGACACGTGTCCAATATGAGGAACTGAGCCCACAGTCTTCACAGTAGCCTGGGTGCCAGTCTGTTTGGGCCATCATGCCACTCCTTGCCACAGTGTTTGGCATGATAGCACAAAGATCTGGAACCAGGCTATCATCTCAACATATTACAGCACAATCTCAATATAGAAATACTTAGGAATGTCATGTATCGACTATTCCCATCTAATGTATTTTTCTTGTTCCTATTGTTTAACAGCCTGGAACGATGGGAAGATCCGTGTGTTTGCCCCAGAGACTGGCAGAGCCATGCTGGTCATCCACAATGCCCACAGCATGGGCGTGACTGCCATCGCTGGCACCAGGGGACTGCAAGAGGATCATTAGTGGAGGAGGAGAGGGACAGGTCAGATGGAAAGTCAACCTGGCATGACACAGGACACACTTTAGTCTATATTTAAATAGAGAACATAGATTAAGAACTACCAGTATCAATTAACCACCACATGAATGTGACATTTGTACAAATATTTGAAGCTCTTCTATTTCTCCCATCCTTCTCACAAAAACACTCCCAGAAAACACGTATTATTGCATACATATGTAGTGGTGTTCCTCAACGGCATCATTGTATTGAGTCCTAGTGCCAGTCTCTGGCCTGTTGCAGGTGCGTGTGTGGGAGATCCTCCAGGGCTGTCACCGGCTCATTGAGACCATGAAGGAGCACAAAGCCACCATCACCAGCATCAAGATCAAGAGCAACGACAAGGAGTGTGTCACCGCCAGCTTGGATGGGGCCTGCATCATCTGGGACTTGGTGTGAGTTCAAATGCACATTCTCATGTACTGTATACACACATGCATGGATGTATGCATGCTCAAATCTATAAACACATGTAGATGTGTAAGCAAGCACACACACACAGACACAATGTACACACACACACATACCCACATACACACACACACACCCAAACACTTCTATACCCCATACCCCTAATCCTTTATCCCTCTCTGTCTGATTGCATTGGCTTCCCACTGTGAGAGGCTTTCAACACACATCATTACTACCACTACAACTGCCACTACCATTAATACCACTCCTCCATTCATGTGTTTCCTGTATTCAACATTCAGTTCAAGTCTCTTGCTCTCCTTCTCCCCCCTCCCTTTCTCTCTCTCTCTCTCTCTCCCTGGTTCTCCTCTCTGTCTTCTCCTCTCCTTTCCTCCCCCTCTCTCCTCCTCCCGCTGCAGGCGTTTTGTGAGGAATCAGATGGTCCTGGCCAACACTCTGTTCAGCAGTGTGTGTTACCACCCCGAGGAGTACGAGATCACCACCAGTGGCACCGACAGAAAGGTTTGGAATTAGAAAAGACTCATAAAGTATTGGTGCCAAGACTCACTGGCACAGCACATTGTAGCTAGCTGATGATTTCTCTGTGCAGCGTATGGTCCCCATTCGCCAGTCATGGAAAGTTAGAGAAGCCTATTCTCTGTATTGAGGCATTCTTGTTAGTCTTCATCTCATCTCAAGATGAGCTCTGTTAGAGAGGCTAGTATTGATGTGCTGTAGAAAGGCCATGTCAAGCTTGTACACATGCGCGTCAGCTGTGTCGTGTTTTGAAATGTTTCCCTATACCTTCTTTACCAGTCATAATAAGCCACGATGTCGCAGTCCTGCTGCCAGGTGTCTGTAACACCTCTTTAAGCCTTGATTACCTATAATGAAAACTGAGTTACTTAAGGTGGGATCGGAGGTTCACAACAGCCCCGCTTCAATATGCACCGTAATATCCACTCATCACAAGCTCTACAGACTAATAAGGCCCGTATTGTTGGCTCAACACCATGCTGTGAGGTGAGGACAAACTGTGCTGATTAGCGAGCACTGTGAATGCGCTGAGGCTGAAAAAAAAGAGAGACTGAGAAAATGAGGGGAGGAAAAAAGAGCGAGAGAGACTAGAAAGAAAGTGCTCTGGCTCTCGCGTCTTCCTGCGGATGCGATGCCCGCCTATGCCATCCAAGTGCCCGTGTGCCAGATACACCATCTGCTCGCCCCAGGACACAGGCGCTCTGTCTGGGGTGAGCAAGCAGTAACACCCACAGATACACACACTGAAAGAAAGAGAGAGATAGAGGGGGGGGGACAGGAAGAGAGGGATTGGATGCAGCGGCACCTTGGCTCAGAGTTCAGTCAGTGGTAGAGGGTCTTTGGGGACAGCTTCACACTCTCCAGTCTGTCGGGTGGAAGGAGACAACAGAACAGACTACTGCTGCTGGTGGTTCTGTTGTGGGGTCATCCAGAAGCCTTGTGTGATGGTGACCCAGCACTCCTGTGTGTTGGTACCAGTTTGGGCTGATTGTGATGTAGGGCCATCAGGGTCTTGGGATTGAGCCTGTGGTATTTATTGTGGCATGTCAGTTATCAGACACATGGTATATAGGCTTCTGTGGCCTTCCCATTGTCCAGCACTAATAGGACAATAAAGACCTTCTGAAGTATTCAGTTTAAAAGAGAGCTCTTGAAAGTCCTATAACTTATTTATTTGACTCATGTCCTTGAGATGTTGGCGAGATACTGTATGTGTAAATGGATTAGCATGGTCAAATACATGGCTGGGCGTAGCGTCGGGATAAATGGAAGCCCACACAGTAGCTAAGAAGGCTATATCGGTGTACAGCCCCTCGTAAAGTGGGTTACTGTCCTCAGTGATATATTGCCTCAACATGTAGGTGGAATTACACAACACTACACACAACAGTGAAAATGTAGACTAATCTTGGCACAGCATGCATTTGTGTTTTCAACATACTGGTATTGAAATTACACAACGCATACTGTACCATAAGATTGCACAAAAGACTGGACATTTGATCTCAATTTGGCACAGTGGTGTAGCTTTCAATGCATTTTAATGGTTGTGTAGCTTTCAAGGCATTGTAAAGATTATAGGACCTATAGCTGAAGCTATCCTGCCAGGCAATTATTATTTAAAGTTCAATGGAGCCATTTTTTAAATCTCAATATCAAATCATTTCTGGGTAACAACAAGTACTTTACTGTGAATGTTTTACATTTAAATGGTCAATAATCATACGAAATTGCAGTTTGTAGCGTTGTTCGTTCTGTGTTGTGTACTTTTAATTAGGACGCTGCCACAACTGGAGGTCTGCTAGTTTAATTATTTTTTTATTTGCCCTGCACACGAAGAGACAACACACATTATGTTAACCCTTGGTGCGGTCCTAGCTCTCAGGCACCTTGAGAGCTGAAGGTCAGGCAAAAGAGCAATTTCTCAAGCAAGACTTTTGCTCGGACTGTCTGGGAGTGATCTGAGTAAGTGGACTAATTGGATGAGCCTAATGGAGGGATATGTAACCTGAAAACTAGTTGTTATTGGCAGAGACTTATACCGCCTGGCCAAAACTCCATCCCACCAAAACAGGCAGGAATCTCAAGCGGTCTTTTCAAACAGCTCTTACACTAAAAGGGCATTATTATAATTTTCCCAATTTTACAGTATTATTCCAACCTCATAGTGTGTAAATATATATAAAACACAGAACAGAACACAGCACTGTGCCTTTGAAGAAAGAATCATGTCATGTCATTTCAACAAGCCATGACACCCACCATCTCAGATTGTTCTGAAATTGTTTCTGTAGTAAGAAACCGGCAAGATTAGCATTTTTGAAACATTATTTTTGCTGAAATTAAATGTTAAATCTGAGAAATTAAGCTAATTGATTGCATCCAAATTGGCCATTTTAATTGATAGGATTCAGATAATATTCAATAAATATAATACCCAACATCCAACCCAACATCCGACCAAATCTCTTCTTATTAATGACAAAAATTAGGTATCCTAAAAAATTGTCTAAAGCCAACAACGGGCCCCACACACCCCATGCCAATCCCACCCCAACAACCAGTATACAGTATCAGTTCTCTGTTTGACAAGTAGAATGAAGCTGTGGCTTGGAGTACTGCTTCTCCATACTGTAATTTATTCCCTGTGAATCTAGTGATGTTTTTTCCCAACTGCTCAGAGAAATGAATAATTGAAGTCACTTGCATTAATTACCATAAAGAAGTGTGAAAGTCACATATTTTGACCACTAGATGCCGCTGTTCCTGCTATACCGCCACACTCTTTTGTCTATTTTGCCGGTCTCTTGTGTTTATTAAATAGATTTCCTTTGCAACTTTGGATAGAAAACCAATAGATTTGGCTCATTATGAAAATACATTGTGTGGTCATCCTCACAATTCAAGCCAATCAATTTAGTGTGTCCTTCTCTCAGCAACCTAATGCTTCAACCTAACTCTCCTTGAATAGGAGCCAGGTTCCACAGGAGAAGGGAGGGAACACAGATGGGTTAGGGTGACTCGGCCACTCTCACACAGGTGCTGGTCTCTAATAAGCCCGCCATGACACCAGGAGAGGGGAGAGAGGTCGTGACTAGATAATCAAACTGGATTTGAACCCATTCGTTATGACACAACACAAACTATACTGGAGAGAGGGAGCGTTGTGTCTGCTACTTGGCTAACTCTCCTCCCTCTCACTTTTTTGGCTGTGTCATATCTCACCTCATATGATAGCCAGTAATTTGATTAAGATTCAAATCATGTAAGCTTGTTGCTGCTTGTATTGAGGGGTTTTTCTTTCTTTCACTATGCTGACCAAAAATATTATTTCATAAAGTGAATGAATGCATGCAAAGAATGTTGGATTTCTCCATTTAATTTCAATCATATTAAAAAAAGATAATGTATGCATAAATAATGGTTGTTGGTCATTATGTTGACCATATGTTTTCACAAGGAATGATGCATGTAAAGAACCTTGAGCCTTTCCATTTTATTGAATTATACTGAAGAACAGTCCTGACTGTTGTGTATTTCTCAATAATGTCTTACAAATGTGTTTTCCAGTCAGTAAGCTTTTCCATTGAATTTGAATTATATTGAGGTACAAAAGTATTTTTTTTACCATCCCACAGAAATGTCTCTCTTTGGCTGCCTCTTTGCTTTAAGTGCTGTTTTTCATTCTTAAAACTATAAATACCTTGTTGTTTTTTTGCCATTTGTTTCTCTTCAAATCCCATTATTACAAACTGTATTTGATATGTCTTTGTGAGATTACATTTCCTCAGTCCATAATGCATTATGTTTGTGGTCTTACTAAGAGATGAAATCCAGTCCGAGAAGCTATTCTCATAAATGCGATTCTGAGCTCTCTCCCATGTAACATTGCTTGTTTCATTGCATACAACTGGAGCTTTTTTCTGATTGGCCGACACCTTTCTGATGAATCCTCTGAACTGGTTTATTCAGATATTCTCGTCATTTTCTCACTTCTGTGTGAGGAGATTGCGTTGGTTATTGTAATATTCACTCTATAGCCTAAACATTGACTCGTTGATGATTTAGATTTTCAGTTAATAAAGCCCATAATGCGTATAAAGAAATCATTCATTTCCAGGTACAATCAGTTTGGCCAGTTCCAATACTTAAAATCACAAATGGTTTAGTTATGTGCTGCCAGACAGTTAAGCTGCCAGTTTCCTCTTCCTTGATACCTCACATGCTGCATTTTAATGATGAAATTCGTCTGTCCTCTCGTTTGCGTCAGTTAGTTTGTAATTGTAATTAGCTTTGTCATAAAAATAACAAGAAAGGACCTCGCTTGTGTGTGTGGGGAGATTGTGGCGTTACTGTGAGGCTATAAATAAACTTCAAATAACAATTGAGCCTTTGAGAGACGCAAGTCTTTGACAGCTGCAAACCCTCGGGATGATTAACTCTCATTTAGAGTCACAAACATGTTGTTTTAACTGTGGCGGGCGCACAAAAACTTGATAGGATTTCTCCGGCCTCATTTACATATAGTGGAATAATGAAGATAGATAATTCAGTGAGGCAGAATTACTATACTATGAACGAACAGAAGACATACAAGGAGTGGCATTCATACTTACTATAAAACTGTGATGCATGGTCATTTTCAGAATTTATTGTAATATAACATAGATTCATTTATTTGACATATTCTGACAAGTTTTATATGTACAAGCTCTCTCATTCATATTCCATATAGCTGAATGGCCTTCTTCTTTCCCAGATTGGTTACTGGGAGGTGTATGACGACTCAGCCATCAGAGAACTGGAGGGCTCCCTTTCAGGAGCCATCAATGGCACATCTCACAGGACGAGCAGCACCTTGTCCTGGTACAGTACCCTTTACATTGGTTTTGTTGGCTGAGTTGAAGAGGTAGAGCATGAGTTGATTTGTGATCTCGCCAACTGTTTGACGTGACATAGACATAGGAGTTGGCACAGCTCCCAACAGATCTAGGACTAGTCTACTGTTGACTACTGTCATGACGTTGGCCTGGGGGTTAGGTTTATGACAGTCATAAATACCTCTTTCCCCCTTTTTCCTCTCTCTATGCTACTGATGTTACATTTGCAAACCCCTTGGTTAACAAAGAGATTCTGGGGACATCAGAAGGTGTGGGGAAATTAACTATATTCTGGTAATCTGACCAATTGAACATATGCGGTGATACTTAATGAATATGATGTCCGTTCGGTTGAGACATTCTCATCGATGATAAGATGACATAAACTCTACAGTGGAAAGTCTACACATCAAAGTTATCGGATTCACATGGAATTGTTGTTCAATTTAAATGTTTGAATATGAAATTATTTGTGATGGGATGAAATGTGATTTTAGCTTCTAAAATGTGAGATTTGGGTTTTCATAAGGTAGGGCTCTGCTCAATCAGTGGCCCGCCCCTGTGAAGGGACATGGGCTATAAAACTTTTCAAACACGCCCTCCTCTCCCTTCCTATATAAAGCCTTGATGACAATATAACCTCCTGTTCCGAGGATGTGAGGACGACGGTCCGATGTCAGAATGGTTCAGATAATAACTACAGAACGAAGCCAACAGCGTGAGCTTTGGTTGCGAATGGTATGAACTTTGAACTCTTATTCACTACAGAAGTGATACCTCCTAGCCGTTGAGTTAGCAACAGCAGCTGCAAACGCAGGTTAGGAAGGAACAGACAGAGTATCCCGTCTACCACACAACGATGTTACTACAACGTATGCAGTTTACCAGCAGAGACATTCTTCAAAGGACTCGGTTGGGCAACACGGCCTTCCATCTACCACCAACATACCGACGCGCAGCTCAGAGTATATATTTATTGCATTTTCCTTTTCCAAATGGCCGGTAATTTAGAATGCATAAGATACTGTATTTACGATAGCACAGCTTCGCCCTTTGTTCCTCAGTCTTCCCGCTCTTTCACTCAAACCCGGATCCTTTTCTTTTGTGTAACAAGCTGTCATATCTGTTCCGCCCGCTAGGGACGTTTTCCTTTATGACGTAATTTGTAATCAAGTTATGATTAATTATGTGTATGTGTAATTCTGTGTGATTAGTTAGGTATTTAGTAAATAAATAATTAAACACAATTTTGTATTGCTGATTCAACTTGTTAGCCAGGGTTCGTGAAGTTAACCAAGAATTTACAACTTTCAGATGAGACTGAATTAAAGTGACGATTAATATTGACTGCTATTGATGTAAGATATTACTAGGTCTTTAAGAGTTTATTCGGAAGATAACAGCTCTATAAATATTCTTTCATGGTGCTCCGACTCTCTAGTTAATTACATTTACACGATTAGCTCAATCAGGTAATATTAATGATGGAGAAATTATTTTATAGAATAGCATGTCATATCACTTAATCCGGCATAGCCAAAGACACGACACTACCATCGATCAACAACAGCACATGGTGTGTCCATTAAATATCCCTGTATCGACTCTCAATAGCTTGGGACTATCGTGAAGAGCACTTGGTTGAACGTGACTTCAGCATGCGGTTGGATCAATGTTCAAGGCTTTTCCATAGAAATAAACAAGATATATGTGTCTCTGCTTGTCCACTGCAGGTGGAGAAGCTGGTGAAGGTGTGGGACTACTCAGAGGGCGAGGTGACCCACGTAGGCGTCAGCCACAGCGGCAGCATCACCAGCGTCAAGATCTCCACCAACAACAGGAGCATGGTGAGCGCCAGTGTCGATGGGGCCGTGCTCCGGTGGAGGTACCCCCACCCCTCCTCTCCCTAGAGCGCCTTCCGGAGGCCAGGAGAACAGAGAGTCAAAAAACCCATGACCCTATGGCCTTTGACCCACACACCCTACAAACTTTTTACTTTTGAACTTGACCCTGCCCAGTCCCACTACACACCTGTCCCCACACCAAACAACTCTGAAGAACTCATGAACACTGAACATGCCCTTAACTCATGAACATCCCCTTAGTGCTATCATAGAGCAAATGTTTGGATATAATAAATGGATATCATTTTTATTTGTGCGATATTGACTGAAGTATGCATTACTAGCTACATTTTGCTTGTTGAAGGTAATTGCATAATTGTAGTGTGGTATTCGCCATATTCTAATAATGTACTGTATCAACAAACTTGGCAGACACACATGTTCTAATATGCATGGAATTAACCTAATAAATTGATGTAGGGACTCTTAACCTCATCAATACAAAGTTGGATATTGTAGTCACAGAACATTATAAAGATACTCATCTGCTCATTATAGCCTTGAATAGCATTCTCTCGGATCTTCTAAGGGAAGAACAGAAGTGATCGTGTCATCCCCATTTTTCCATTTACACACATGAATGTAAAAAGGCAGGCTACACAGTACATTAAATGCATATTTCATACAGATATGACTTATATGCATGTCATGTGGTAAAGAAGAGAAAGAGAGACAACGAGGCCCAGATTTACAGGCACTTTAGCACACCGCTGCTGTCAGCTAATCTATCACTAGAGATTCCCCAGAGACTTCGGTAAAGAAGTGGGTGGGTGTGTGTGTGTGTGTGTGTGTGTGTGTGTGTGTGTGTGTGTGTGTGTGTGTGTGTGTGTGTGTGTGTGTGTGTGTGTGTGTGTGTGTGTGTGTGTGTGTGTGTGTGTGTGTGTGTGTGTGCGAGCCTCTTGGAATGCTTCCATCTTCTCAAACTCATTCCCCTCTCGATTGCTCAGAAGCTCAAAACTCAATAATTAATAGCTACCCCACTAGTACGCTACCCACAAAAAGAGAGCAAACCTGCAGTGCGCTATCGACGGACCAAGTCAACAAAACATAACCTACACCCCTAGCTCTGTAAAATAGGGCATCCCATCCAACTGCCCATGCACGCACACACACACACTGAATACTCCGGAGGCCATGCTATGAGATAAGAGTAATGTATAGCCCTATAGGGTAAGAGTTTGAGTTTCTGACTCATCGCAGAAGTTTGGAACCGGGGGCTGCAGAGAGCAGACTCCTCAGAAATACAAGGTTTCCGTTTACACTGCAATAATACGTGATATTATACAAATATTTGAAGTGAAATATGAATATTATACATCTGCGTGAGTAAATCAGCACATCTGGCTCACTAAATCCAATCTATGGTCTTGGCGAGCTGTGAAATTAAAACCGAAATTGATTGAGACTATTAGCAGTGTATTGCAGATTGCGGTACAAAACATGCACTACCAAGTAGCATTAAAAACCATTTATTCTCTGTGTCTTTCCCATCATTTGATTCATCCTCGTGTGTGTGTGTGTGTGTCTCCAGATTGCAGTGAGGCAGGGGGATGTGCCAGCCTGACAAAATTATTTTTAGGACATTTGTTTAATAGTCGTGATGAATAATCAAATCAAAGTTGATTGTCCGTGTACACAGATTTGCAGACGTTATCGCAGGTGAAGAAAAATGCTTATGTTTCTAGCTCAAACAGTGCAATAATATCTCCAACAGTGCAGTAATATCTCCTAACAGTGCATAAATATCTCCTAACAGTGCAGTATTAGATGAGGCATTCCATCAGAGGATAGGATAGTGCAGGTGCAGTCTATTAGTGTACCATCACCAGGGTGCAGAACCATCTCAGCCTAAAACAGTAGGGGGCTCCTACACACCTCAAAAATATCCTTATTTTCCGTTGGGACCATCTTGTAACAGAGGACATACACCGTAGCCTACTCACATCATGCCAATATAGATGATAGTAAAAACGGAAAGAAAGGGTACTGTACAGTGTAGACCTTGAATTGCTCTGATACAAAATAGGTTCAGTATTTTGCTTATATAGGCCTACAGAACGCTTGCAATAGTTTTGATTAAACAATACACAATAGTCCTTATCGTGCATCTAATTATAAGGGAAGCTTATACGCCTGTTACTAAATGAGTGTCAGCAAGCTTGTTCAAGTTGTCATTAAGCCAACTATCCATCCGTTTCAGAGTCCTGTCACTACGTGCGCCATCTTCAATGTGGAACACTTTAATAAATGGAACACTGGTGACTTTAATAATGTTGACATATCTTGCATTACTCATCTCATGTGTATATACTGTATTCTACACGTATCTACTGTATCTTAGTCTATGCCGCTCCGACTTTGCTTGTCCATATATTTATATAGTCTTAATTCCATCCCTTTACTTAGATTTGTGTGTATTGGGTAAATGTTGTTGAATTCTTAGATATTACTTGTTAGATATTGCCGCACTGTCGGAACTAGAAGCACACGCATTTCGCTACGCCCGCAATAACATCTGCTAAACACTTGTATGTGACCAATAAAATGATTTGATTTGATATAGGGTAAAATTGTAGGAGGGCGGGAATAACGCGCACTATCCACCAAACAGAAAACCATTCAGAGCGCTGCTGGAGGGAGAGAGAGATAAAGACCGCCAGCTGTTTGTGCTCGAGCACCGTGTCAACGACGAGGAAGTATTGAGCCGAGGATCATGGAGTTGGAGACAACTCACCTACATGGTGGTTACTGGTTACAGGTGCCCGCTGCTTCACCATTTTACCAGCGAAACAGTATGACAAGGGCGCGCCGAGACCTGGCGGGAATTACCGGAATGTCTGAGGGACATTGTTTAGTCATGTGCCTAAACCACCGTATTGTCTATTAGAGGAGACCGGAGTGGTTTCGAGAGGAGGAGGTGTAAGGGCAGACAGGTAGGAGTCTATTGCTTCAGTAGTTGTTTCGTTTTCACTTCTTGTTACCTGGTAAATAACCAACCACCATGGATAACCACAAGGAGAGTAAGACGAGGAAACAGTCAATGAAAACCAAATCTACAAAACGCAAAGAGAAGAAATACAAAGCCGGGAAGCTTTTCAGGAGGAAATCGTTGAAGTCCGTTGGGAATTTTATGAGCAGGATACTGAAAACTTTGGGAACTTTGGCACACTTTGGCGACGTCGAGCCACCTGACGGTGAGGATGATGATGGCGGGTTCAGAGACAGCGCCGCGTGCACGTTGAGTGCCAACTCAGGGAATTTTAATAAAGATGAACTTCGGGTCTCGAGGGAGATTAAGGTGAAGAAGAGCGCCTCAACTTTGTCTTCTCATGGATCTATAAAAGACAGGCTGTCGTGGTGCTATGGCGACAAAACTCCAGGAGTCCTTGGGTTGAAGAATCATGGAAACACTTGTTTCATGAATGCGGTGGTTCAGTGCCTCAGTAATACGGACCTGCTGGCCGAGTACCTTGGTTTGGAACAATACAAGTCTGATTTGTGTCAGGGGAGAGTAAACGGAATTGTAAAAAACGAGGACGCGCAACTTGCCAGGGGTGAGGTGACCACACAGTTGGCATCCTTGGTGCGGGCGCTTTGGACCCTTGAATATACACCTCAACTGTCCGTGGAATTCAAGGTGAGTCGCTTGTGTAGAAACACTTCAAACGCAGCTCATGTTTGAGGTTTAATTGGTTATTTTCCATAACAGTTCCCGCTCATGTTCACCTAAGGTATAGACTTATTTATTGCTTCAGTGCGACTGATCACGAGAAATGTTCAAAGCTCGGAGCAATCGCGTGCTCACCGCTACAGTTTCCTGCGCAGCATTTAATTCTAATATGATTGGCATTTGCGAATTAATAATATTTAACTAAAGAGGACACATTGTTCCTTTTACACGAGGGTTTGTCATAGTAATAACAGTAGGCCTATGTGTGGGCGGCTATATCAACATGTCAGACTCAACAGGTTTCCACTGGGCACAAGCTGGTTGAATCAACGTTTCTTCAACCTAATTTGTCAACGTATTGTGACGTGGAATCTACGTGGAAAATGCATTCGACTTGAAAAAAGTCATCAATGTTGTTTTGAGGGTGAAATTGGGGTGATATTTCAACCACAGGATTATGTAATTGTAACTTTAAACCGTCCCCTCGCCCATACACGGGCGCGAACCAGGGACCCTCTGCACACATCAACAACAGTCACACACCGCACCGAACCACAAAAGACTCGGGGAACCACTTCTTCAAGGTCTCAGAGCAAGTGACGTCACCGATTGAAACGCTATTTAGCGAGCACCACCGCTAACTAAGCGAGCGTTTCACATCCGTTACACTCACCCCCTTTTGACCTCCTCATTTCCCGCAGCAACCAGTGATCCGGGTCAACAGCATCAATGTAACAGTAAAACTTTAAACCGTCCCCTCGCCCATACATGGGCGCGAACCAGGGACTCTCTGCACACATCAAAAGTCAGGGCAAAGGGACCCACTACTTCAAGGTCTCAGAGCAAGTGACGTCACCGATTGAAACGCTATTTAGCGCGCACCACCGCTAACTAAGCTAGCGTTTCACATCCGTTACACTATCATTGTAACCAAGTTACACTCTTCATTTCATAGCATTCCTCTTGGTTGCACTGCTTCCAGCCCCAGGTTAAGATTTGGAGGGCTGGTCTTTGTTAGATATTTTATCCAATCATATTCAGCCATCATGTGTTGCCAGGGGTCTAAAATCTGCCCTCGGGCCTTCAGAATCAACAGTGCGGGCGCTTGTAGCTTAAAGTGAATGGAAATTAAAATTTAGTGTCAACCAATCAGCTTTAGAGTTGGCTATTGTACTCCTGCTGGCTGGCTCCAGTATTACACAGGAGCCAGCTAGCAGGCGTAGTGCCTGCACGTCTTTTGATTGGATTACCAATATTGAGAGGCAGGTCCTATATGGGCAGGTCTCAGAACTAGGAAACTGAAATTGATCAACAAATTAATTTGCATACTACTAAACTGCTTTTTCAACCCACAATGGCGGAAGAAGAAGATATCGATTTGGTCGAGGATATAATTATAACGCCATTCTCAAGACAAACTTTTCAAGAAAAGTTAGACATTGTCAGGAGAGGTAGACGCCAACGCTACAAAGCCGACGCTACAAAGACAGGCTCCGAGAAGCACTGCAAACTGTACTGCTGGGAATGCCTATTATTTGCAAGTGATCGATTTGGTGTTTGGAGCCACACTGGCTTTGCAAACCTGAGTTGTCTAACCAAGACAGCAACGAGACACCAAAGTACGGCTGGGCACTTACAAACAATGGTGCTTTTGAAAACTTTTGGGGACACCCGAGTGGATCTACAGCTCAACGAACAAGCGCGCAGGGCAATGAAGCTGCACATTGAAAAGGTATTGTACTCTTCCCCTGCAATTCTCTGAATAAAAATGTCAATTTCAAGGTGACGCAACACCTGGTTATACTGCGTTTCTGTCTAAATGTAGAGTGTCTAGAGCCATGGCATCATAATGATGGTAATAAGAGGTGGATTAATTCGCGTGGGACTGTGTAGGACTTCACTGAAGGCCCAGGCCCCAGAACCACGGCACGCTACTGCACTGTAGTCAGTGGAAGTAGTCACTGACTACTACCTATTGTGGGAATGATTATTGAGAGATCTCCTAATAACTAAATATATTCGCTGTTGCTATCAAAGTCATTCCAAAGGGTAGGTTTATCAAAGTAAATGATATGTAACCATACCTCATAAGTCATATACTGACTGCATCATCAATGATACTATTTAGGCCTATATAGCGTTTGCAAAGTTATCAACAGCTATTGTTTCAATGCAACCCAGGGTTAAACTAAAAATAGATAATATATAGATTTGCTTGATTTCAAATCTTCAAGTTATCATAAATATGTTGGATTCACCTCTATCTCAACCAAAAATCAAAGTTAAAGAAAAGGATTAAATCAAACTTTATTTAAAGTGCATTTAAAGTTATATTAGATTTAGTCTTATTCTTTAACTTACATTTTGGGTTGAGATGGAGACGTGAATAAAACATATCAATTATTAATTTATAGACAAACTGGATATTGAATGGTGTGGTTGGCAACGCAACCAAATATCAACATTTGATGGAGATGTGTCTTCTGCTTGGATAGTTCCATCTGTACCACTGACTTAGTCTGGCTTTAATTACAGCATGTCTACTAATTAATCATTTATATGTTGGATTCACGTCTCCATCTCAACCAAAAATCAAAGTTAAAGAATAGGACTAAATATAATCGACTCAAACTTTAAATGCACTTTAAATATAGTTTGATTTAGTCCTATTCTTTAACTTTGGTTCTTGGTTGAGATGGAGATACAAAACCAACATATCAATTATTAATTTATAGACAAACTAGAATTAAAGCCGGGTTAAGTCAGTGATAACCAAACACAATTCAACATCACTTTTGCAAAACAGTAAATAGCCTATTAACTTGTCGACAAGTTAACTAATGATAGGTTCTCCAACTAAACCCAAAATAAAGTTTAAAGAATAGAATTAAGCCAGTGGCTCAGATGAAACTATCCAAGCATTAGATATCCTTAATTTTTATATTTGGTTGTGTTGTCAACCAAACACAATTCAGTATTACTTTTGTTATACAGTAAAAAGCCAAGTCAAGGCTCTTACAAACTAATAACAACATTTATTCAACCTTAAAATGAGTAACACGTCAATGGTGACATTTTGAGGTTAGCCTACGGTAACAGAAAATGTCTTCTTATGTAATCATAGAAAGTGTGCATGTTTTAAGATGGCATGCAGAGGTCGCAGGTCGGTGGAGATCTTCACAAGTGCTATAATAATCTGTGCAGAATATAAAACAGCATTGATCACTTGCACTATGCATTTTTAATGTAATCTCAACTGCAATCCAGATCATTTGGTTGTGCTTTTAGATGAAGCACAGTAATAACACATTAAGTTGTATAAATACAAATGATCTGAGACGGTATTCACCATTTGAACTTGTTGTGCTTTTAAATGGTTGAAAGCACAGCGATAACACACACAAATGACAACTAAACCAAAAATCAGACATTAATTTTCCATTGGAATTCAGTTGTGCTTTTAGATGGTTGAAAGCATAATGATAACACATTGGGAATTCAACTAACTTCTGGCTGTCTTTATGAGTGAGTGAATAAAGGTTGAAATCAAATATTACCCACATTTCCACACTGAAATGACGTGGTGTGCCTAGTGGGTTGTGACTGGAGGGAGTACAGCTAAGACCGGAAGCATTTAAGCTAACCCTATGCCTAACCCGTTTCCTAACCTTAACCCACAGTAAGTCTCCTAACCTGCCACGTTAATTATCTTAATGAACCTGCTGCATAAATTCTCTTAACCTGCTATGAAAAAGTTAACTGTACTCCCTCTAGGCAGATCCGACTCAACAGTTCTCACGTCCCATTTCTGTGTAAGCAGACAGGTAGCATTTCAGGGGAGGAGCCTGTGGCAATGGTCAAAACAGGTGAGACATGTACTAGCATTACAGGCAGTGTCAAAACTCCCATATGTTTGGATTAATATTGAAATTCGGGTTCTCTTTTTCTTTACCCCCCAACACAAACATGGTCCAAACCATGTGTCAATGCCTATTGCCTAATGACCATTGACCACACATCAGGGCACATTTGCTAACTAATACGCATGCTGTGTGTGTGCCTTGTGGCTCCCACCTGCCGCAAACCCAGATGAGGTGGCTTGTCTGCATTCCCTGGATGTTCTTACTGGGAGGAAGGGAGCGGTACTTCACATGCATGGATGGTGCACTGAGTTTACGGAATGCTGATGAGAGTGAGCCAGACCAAGTCAACACAGTGGTCAGGGACTGCCAGGAAAGCAGGCCAGAGTCCCAGGCGGCTGAGTCAGCGCAGGTGTCTGTCTGGCCTGATGATGTATGAATATGTATGTCTATGGTCTGGCCCCACAGGGACACCTGTGGCTGGTCATCCAGGGGCACAGTGCCCAAAGCTAATACCCCTGGGCCTGGGTGAATGGCATCGCTCACTCTCATTTACTGCTGCAAATATAGATGGTACCAGAATTCTGAATTAGAGCATTTTGATTTGGTTCGGCTCATTATAGGCTCTAAGCTAATTATGATTCTAGCAGTAATTTGTGGAAATCGAACTGAGATGCAAAGATAGAGGGCTATGAGGTGAAGGATTCCATAAGCTTCAGAACAGGCAGGGCAATCTGAGATACTTTTTGAAGTTTATTCGTTAAGTTTTGTGTGCAGTCTCTCGAAATGTAGTACTCAGATCTATTGAATAATCAACTGCACTTGGGTATAGATATTCCCATTCATTCATTCTCATTCATTCCCTCCTCTCACTGCAGTTATAAGGATGGCTTTGACTTGAACAATACACCGATTTCTATCTGTTGGTCTTCTTTGAATGAGATGAGGATGTTTACTGCTGTAGCAGTGCAGCCAAGTGAATTTAGCCTGGGAAAGGTGGAGACCCCCTACTGAGCAAGCTCCACTGGTGCGTATGGAGAGTGCAGCAGTGAGCTCCAAAACAAACAAGAAATCGTGTTGGTGA
Organism: Oncorhynchus masou masou; assembly: GCF_036934945.1. NCBI lineage: Eukaryota > Metazoa > Chordata > Actinopteri > Salmoniformes > Salmonidae > Oncorhynchus > Oncorhynchus masou. The sequence goes on from NC_088216.1 coordinate 24,570,193, forward strand.
AAGACAGGAAAACACCCACCTATCCATTTACTCCTGTCCCACGTAGGAATGGTACTAGTTTGTGATGCGGAAGGATTCTCCACAGTTGTTCTTTGACAGCTAATTGTTTTTGTCAATTTCCGTGTGCTTTTAAAGAGCACTAGTCAAAGGCATTGGCCTGGTAAACAAGTTCAACAGTGACTGAGTGAGGATAAAAGTTGGCTCTGCGAGCTTTTCCCTCCCCTCACTTTCCTTGCTGAGTCTGGAGGTGGTGGTTGTATCACGTTTCTCCATGACTCCTGTGTCGGCGGTGGTGGGTGTGAGTGGGTGTCATGTTGGTTGTTTTGGAGCACAGTGTTTGTGTTTTCCTGTCTCTGCTTTCTTTCAAGACCTATGGTACTCACACATTTCCGCAGGATGTATTCACCACCATGATTAATGGTCTAGGTTCAACAGGGGGGGGGTAAATCAATTTCAACTACACTAGGCTATAAGACCACCCAATCTCCCTACTTTATCTTAGTGAAGGTAATGGCACAGAAACCATTAAAGGAGCAATCTGCAATATTTACAGCAGTTCAGTGGACATTTTAATTCATGATATACAGAACACCCATTGATTATTGAAGAATACAACACAAATGCCTCATTTTATCTTTAGGCAAGTCCGTTAAGAACAAATTCTTAATGACAGCCTAGGAACAGTGGGTTAACTGCCTTGTTCAGGGGCAGAACAACAGATTTTTACCTGGTCAGCTCAGGGATTCGATCTTGCAACCTTTCGATTACTAGTCCAACGCAGGGCAGGAGGCAGGGCAGGAGAGGAATTAAGTGATGACCCATCAGTGTCTGCCTGATCAGCGGAGGAGAGGATCGCCAACCAGCAACACCAGGCTGCTGCTGCAGAAATATGTAACAAGGAATGGAGGTGCCAGTAATGATGGTGATGGATACCATCCAGGCTCATTCCCACCAGGCAGCAACATCTGCTCTTGCGTGTGTGTGTGTGTGTGTCAACATCACAACCTCTAAATCTTATGTAACGTCCTAATTCCTCATGGTTCTCCCTCCCAGACTGTCATTGTGGAATCTAACAAGGTCCATTTGACAGGCCAGGCTGGGATGACCCTGTAAATGTGTTTTTGAAGGAGAGGAGTCATTTTGTTAATGTATGGCACATTCCTAGTCCTGACGGAGCTCTCCTTATACCTCGCTGTTTACATTAGAAAGTGCATTGACGATGTCGTTCCCATAGCAACGACTAAAACATTCCCAAACCAGAAACCGTGGATTGATGGCAGCATTCGCGTGAAACTGAAAGTGCGAACCACTGCTTTTAACCAGGGCAAGGTGACCGGAAACATGACCGAATACAAACAGTGTAGCTATTCCCTCCACCAGGCAATCAAACAAGCTAAGCGTCAGTATAGAGACAAAGTAGAGTCACAATTCAAAGGCTCAGACACAAGAGGTATGTGCCTGGGTCTACAGTCAATCACGGATTACAAAAAGAAAACCAGCCCCGTCTCGGACCAGGATGTCTTGCTCCCAGGCAGACTAAATAACTTTTTTGCCCGCTTTGAAGACAATACAGTGCCACTGACACGGCCCGCAACCAAAACCTGCGGACTCTCCTTCACTGCAGCCGACGTGAGTAAAACATTTAAACGTGTTAACCCTCGCAAGGCTGCAGGCCCAGACGGCATCCCCAGCCGTGTCCTCAGAGCATGCGCAGACCAGCTGGCTGGTGTGTTTACAGACATATTCAATCAATCCTTATCCCAGTCTGCAGTTCCCACATGCTTCAAGAGGGCCACCATTGTCCCTGTTCTCAAGAAAGCTAAGGTAACTGAGCTAAACGACTTCCGTCATCATGAAGTGCTTTGAGAGACTAGTCAAGGACCATATCATCTCCACCCTACCTGACACCCTAGACCCACTCCAATTTGCTTACCGCCCAAATAGGTCCACAGACAATGCAATCTCAACCACACTGCACACTGCCCTAACCCATCTGGACAAGAGGAATACCTATGTGAGAATGCTGTTCATCGACTACAGCTCAGCATTTAACACCATAGTACCCTCCAAACTCGTCATGAAGCTCGAGACCCTGGGTCTCGACCCCGCCCTGTGCACCTGGGTACTGGACTTCCTGACGGGTCACCCCCAGGTGGTGAGGGTAGGTAACAGCATCTCCACCCCGCTGATCCTCAACACTGGGGCCCCACAAGGGTGCGTTCTGAGCCCTCTCATGTACTCCCTGTTCACCCACGACTGCGTGGCCATGCACGCCTCCAACTCAATCATCAAGTTTGCAGACGACATTACAGTGGTAGGCTTGATTACCAACAACGACGAGACGGCCTACAGGGAGGAGGTGAGGGCCCTCGGAGTGTGGTGTCAGGAAAATAACTTCACACTCAACGTCAACAAAACAAAGGAGATGATTGTGAGGTTAAGGAACCATCAGAGGGAGCACCCCCCTATCCACATCGATGGGACAGTAGTGAAGAGAGTAATAAGTTTTAAGTTCCTCGGCGTACACAACACGGTCAAACTGAATTGGTCCACCCACACAGACAGTGTCGTGAAGAAGGCGCAGCAGTGCCTCTTCAACCTCAGGAGGCTGAAGAAGTCACCAAAAGCCCTCACAAACTTCTACAGATGCACAATCGAGAGAATCCTGTCGGGCTGTATCACCGCCTGGTACGGCAACTGCTCCGCCCACAACCGTAAAGCTCTCCAGGGGGTAGTGAGGTCTGCACAACGCATCACCGGGGGCAAACTACCTGCCCTCCAGGACACCTACACCACTCGATGTCACAGGAGGCCATAAAGATCATCAAGGACAACAACCACCCGAGCCACTGCCTGTTCACCCCGTTATCATCCAGAAGGCGAGGTCAGTACAGGTGCATCAAAGCAGGGACCGAGAGACTGAAAAACAGCTTCTATCTCAAGGCCATCAGACAGTTAAACAGCCACCACTAACATTGAGTGGCTGCTGCCAACACACTGACTCAACTCCAGCCACTCTAATAATGGGAATTGATGGAAATTGATGGAAAATATATCACTAGCCACTTTAAACAATGCTACTTAATATAATGTTTACATTACTCATCTCATATGTATATACTGTACTCTATATAATCTACTGCATCTTTATGTAATACATGTATCACTAGCCACTTTAAACTATGCCACTTTGTTTACATACCCTACATTACTCATCTCATATGTACAGTGCCTTGCGACACCGACCTTTTGCCACATTTCAGGCTTCTTTTTTGTGGAGAATCAACAACAAGTGGGACACATTCATGAAGGGTAGCCTAGTGGTTAGAGTGTTGGACTAGTAACCGGAAGGTTGTGAGTTCAAACCCCCGAGCTGACAAAGTACAAATCTGTCTTTCTGCCCCTGAACAGGCAGTTAACCCACTGTTCCCAGGCCGTCATTGAAAATAAGAATGTGTTCTTAACTGACTTGCCTGGTTAAATAAAGGTAAAAATAAAATTTATTGGATATTTCAAACTTTTTTAACAAATCAAAAACTGAAAAATTGGGCGTGCAAAATTTTTCAGCCCCCTTAAGTGAATACTTTGTAGCGCCACCTTTTGCTGCGATTACAGCTGTAAGCCGCTTGGGGTATGTCTGTATCAGTTTTGCAGATCGAGAGACTGAAATTTTTTTCCATTCCTCCTTGCAAAACAGCTGGAGCTCAGTGAGGTTGGATGGAGAGCATTTGTGAACAGCAGTTTTCAGTTCTTTCCACAGATTCTCGATTGGATTCAGGTCTGGACTTTGACTTGGCCATTCTAAAAATATTTTTATTTTTGAACCATTCCATTGTAGGTTTTGCTTTATGTTTTGGATCATTGTCTTGTTGGAAGACAAATCTCCATCCCAGTCTCAGGTCTTTTGCAGACTCCATCAGGTTTTCTTCCAGAATGGTCCTGTATTTGGCTCCATCCATCTTCCCATCAATTTTAACCATCTTCCCTGTCCCTGCTGAAGAAAAGCAGGCCCAAACCATGATGCTGCCACCACCATGTTTGACAGTGGGGATGAGGGTGATGAGCTGTGTTGCTTTTACGCCAAACATAACGTTTTGCATTGTTGCCAAAAAGTTCAATTTTGGTTTCATCTGACCAGAGCACCTTCTTCCACATGTTTGATGTGTCTCCCAGGTGGCTTGTGGCAAACTTTAAACAACACTTTTTATGGATATCTTTAAGAAATTCTTTCTTCTTGCCACTCTTCCATAAAGGCCAGATTTGTGCAATATACGACTGATTGTTGTCCTATGGACAGAGTCTCCCACCTCAGCTGTAGATCTCTGCAGTTCATCCAGAGTGATCATGGGCCTCTTAATCTCTGATCAGTCTTCTCCTTGTATGAGCTGAAAGTTTAGAGGGACGGCCAGGTCTTGGTAGATTTGCAGTGGTCTGATACTCCTTCCATTTCAATATTATCGCTTGCACAGTGCTCCTTGGGATGTTTAAAGCTTGGGAAATCTTTTTGTATCCAAATCCGGCTTTAAACTTCTTCACACCAGTATCTCGGACCTGCCTGGTGTGTTCCTTGTTCTTCATGATGCTCTCTTTTTAACCTCTTGACTAAAGCCTCAGGTTCATTAGCATAACGCAACGTTAACGATTTCTGAAAATCGCAAATAAAATGAAAACAATGCGCCTGCTCTTTCTCAGATTTTCAAAATATGCTTTTGAACCATAGCAATGACTAATTTGTGTAATTCTAAGCTAGCTTAGCATTTTGAGTAGCATTTACAAAAACCAGATAACCAAATAAATAAAATCATTTACCTTTGAAGAGCTGGATGTTTTCATCATCTTTTTCCTGAGCTGTGTGTAGGAGAAATCGCTCCGTTTTGTACATCACATTTGGCTACAAACTTTTTTTCCGAATAATATCAACCGAAACATATGGTGTTTTTTCACATATCCACTGACTTTGCGCACCAATTTGGTCAATCTTCCAATGATATGCACGATACCCAATTTTTCAGTTTTTGATTTGTTAAAAAATGTTTGAAATATCCAATAAATGTCGTTCCACTTCATGATTGTGTCCCAAAATATCTTGTTGTTGATTCTTCACAAAAAACTACAGTTTTATATCTTTATGTTTGAAGCCTGAAATGTGGCAAAAGGTCGCAAAGTTTTTGATTTGTTAAAAAGTTTGAAATATCAATAAATGTCGTGGGTCCCAATACTTCACAAAAAAATACAGTTTTATATCTTTATGGCACTGTATATAAAGTTCTGGGCCGAATACCCGATACCATCTCCTGCATCTTGCCTATGCCGTTCTGTATACCATCACTCATTCATATATCTTTATGTACATATTCTTTATCCCTTTACACTTGTGTGTATAAGGTAGTAGTTTTGGAATTGTTAGGTTAGATTACTCGTTGGTTATTACTGCATTGTCGGTACTAGAAGCACAAGCATTTCGCTACACTCACATTAACATCTGCTAACCATGTGTATGTGACAAATACATTTGATTTGAAAGGTGATGTGGGGTATTTGTGAGACCAACACTAAAGAGGGGAAAGTCAAACACTCTCCAGCTCACTGTCTTGGATGCCAGGGCAGGCGTGGTGTGTGTGTGTGTGTGTGTGTGTGTGTGTGTCTGTGGTGTGTGTGTGTGTGTGTGTGTGTGTGTGTGTGTGTGTGTGTGTGTGTGTGTGTGTCTGTGGTGTGGTGGTGTGTGTGATGTTATTGCCTGAGTGTGGGGGTCTCAACTTCTCCTTAGACGTGAGAGGGTGAGAGAGGACAACTTTGTAAACTGCCCCTGGAGACTGTGTAGGTTAATGATGTACCTGTGTTTATTTAAGAGGCTTGGTTAGGTCACCCTCAACTGTATTATGAGTGTTTGCAATTATTTCTACCTGTCTCTTACCCTCCAGCAAATGTTTGCCTCACCTCTCTAGTAAGAAGTAACTTGCAAGGCATCATGACATGGCGGTAGGAGAGTGCACTGTAGTACCGTACAGTCTGCCTATGTTTACTGCAGTTATGGAATAAGGTGCATCTTCACCATGGAAACCAGCAGTACCCTAAAGACAGCTGAGGAGTACAAACTGCTTTTAAAGAGGGGAGCAAATATGGTCTGGCATCTTCAGCTGTCTCACAGTGACACACACACAAAGTCATAAATCATTCAATCCAACAAACTGTGTAAAACACATTTTTACATTTCTACTTCTTGACATAGCAATCTTTGGCTATCCGATTCATTTTACACCCAGGTTCTCTCATATCCCTTCAGTGTTTACCAAATCGCCTGGATTATTATTCCCATGCTCCCCGTAGGGACAGAAACACAGTATATCATGTTTGTTTTAGCACCTTCATGGCCAGTCATTAAATGTTAGTATCAGGTGTCTGAGCTGTCTGTGATTTGGTTGGTTATGAGGATGACGATAAATGGAGGCTGATACAGGCTTACTCAAACAGGCCTCAACATGAGAATGTTATTCGTACTACTTTGGTGGCATTACGCCTCCATCTCCTCTCAGGCATAGGGTGGGTGTGAAAAGTAAAGACTGTGTTGATATGTCTATGCAGATATCAAGGGTAAATCCTTTGAACAAGAAGTGCAATCTGTTTTTGAAGGATGGGATGGGGTCCTTACTTTCCTAGCAACAGTGCTGCCGTGCAGACCCATTAACATGCCATTGCAGCAGGATCACCTCTGGACGTCAACGCAACAAAATGTGTGCACAGCAGACCATAACCCCTCTCTCCAAGCGCTCCTTCTCTCAACCCCCTGTCCTAATGAAGCTCTGTGACGTCATCAGGTTTCTGCTTCCCAGACACAACGGGCCCACGGTAACCTTGGACACATCGGTTGCTGTCCCCACCACTCTCTCCGCCACCCCCAACTCTGTTTCCCCCTTTCCCTCTTACCCTTTCTGGGGTAGCAACATAACGTAACATAACTGCACTGTCCTTTGATAGGCAGAGAGAGTAACTAGGATTAGTGAGGGGGGGAAAGGCGGTGTCCTAAATGGCACCCTATTCCCTATATAGTGCACTACTTTTGACCAGAACCCTGTTCAAAAGTATTGCACTACATAGGGAATAGGATGCCATTTCAGATACAGCCACAGTCAACATGCCCCTTTCGCCTCCCTATCACTCGGAGGGCCCCTTTCATAATGATTAAGCTCATTAGTGGTCCATCCCAGGTAGTAGGGAGGTAGGGGGCCTCCCAACCTGTCCCGTGTTTATATTTAGAACACTGGCGGTGTGATGCAGCAATTTTTTATGAAGGGTGGAGGAGTGTCTGGGATCGGGCTCTGTTACTCAGAGGGCGGAGGGAGGAATGGAGAGAGTGGGGGGGAGATGGCTGGTGGGAAATGAAAGTAGCCACCTGGATGTCCTGATGGTGTTGTTGTTAGCTACACCTGTCACTGTCTCAAGGAGAGTCAGGGTTGTGTAGATTACTTTCTAGTTACTAGTTACTTATCCAAAATTGTAATCAGTAAGGTAACTTTTGGATTGCCCAAACTCGGTAACGTAATCTGATTACTTTCTGTTTCTTTTGGATTACTTTACCCTTAAGAGGCATTAGAACAAGACAACAATTATTAATCAAACACATTTGGTGTGTCATCGTAGACTTGTGGTCTCTGACTTTGGTCAGACTAGAACAAACTATCTTTCCATATTTTCAATGCAAAATGTAATGTCATTGAGAAAACAGAAAGGTCTCTTAATATATACTACATGAACAAAACTATGTGGACACCTGCTCACCTAACTTCTCATTCCAAAATCATGGGCATTAATATGGAGTCGGTCCCCCCTTTGCTGCTATAACAGCCTCTGTTCTTCTGGATAGGCTTTCCACTAGATGTTGGGACTTGCTTCCATTCAGCCACAAGAGCATTAGTGAGGTCAGGTCGGGCACTGATGTTGGGCGATCAGGCCTGGCTCGCAGTCGGCATTTCAATTCCCCCCATAGGTGTTCGGTGGGGTTTAGGCCAGGGCTCTGTACAGGCCAGGTAAGTTCTTCCACACTGATCTCTACAAACCATTTCTGTATGGACCTCGCTTTGAAACAGGCCTGTACAGAGCCCTGACCTAAACCCCACCGAACACCTATGGGGGGAATTGAAATGCCGACCCCAAACTGTTGCCACAAAGTTGGAAGCACATAATCGTCTAGAATGTAATTGTATGCTGTGGCGTTAAGATTTCCTTTCACTGGAACTAAGGGGCCAAGAAAAACTTCAAAAACAGCCCCAGACCATTATTCCTCCTCCACCAAATTTTACACTTGGCACTATGTATTTGGGCAGGTAGCGTTCTCCTGGCATCCGCCAAACTCAGATTCCTCTGTCAGACTGCCGGAGGGAGAAGCTTGACTCATCACTCTAGAGAACGCGTTTGCTCTGCTCCAGAGTCCAATGGCGGCGAGCTTTACACCACTCCAGTCAACCCTTGGCATTGCAAATTGTGATATTAGGTTTGTATGCGGCTGCCCGTCCATAAGAACACATTTCATGAAGCTCCCAACAAACCGTTCTTGTGCTGACGTTTTTTCCAGAGGCCGTTTGGAACTGACTTGTTGGAAAGGTGGCATCCTATGACGGTGCCACGTTGAAAGTCACTGAGCTCTTCAGTAAGGCCATTCTACTGCCAATGTTTGTCAATGGAGATTTCATGGCTGTGTGCTTGATTTTATACACCTGTCAGCAACGGGTGTAGCTGAAATAGTCGAATCCACTCATTTGAAGGTGTGTCCACATACTTTTGGTGGTGTAGTGTATTTTTTCACAAACTTCCTTTCTGAATTTAAAAGTAATCCAAGGAGTATCTGTAATCTGATGACAATATTTTTTTCTGGTGGGGAGGGGGGGGGGGTCTTCGTTGTTAAAAATAATAATTTTTAAGGAACTCAGTCTGGCTTTCAACATACTCTTGATTGTTGTAATAGCAGACTGCACAATGCCATGTCAGCTAACTTTTTTTTTAGCTAGGTTTTTTAGCCCATAGATTTTGTAGAAATGGGCCTGTGTGAAAAGGTTTAAGAACCCCTGACGTAACTTGTTCCGGTTTTTTTCTGTTATCAGATAACATGTAACTGATTACATCTACATCGTTTTTTGTCCGTGTTCGATATTCCCTGTTAGGTTGACCGGTCAGCCTGTAACTCTTAAGCTTAATATCTTTGAGCTTCTACTGGAGTTTGTTGGAAAGTCGTTTTTATGTATTTTGTAATGTCCTCATCTGATTTCCTCCTCCCTGTTTGTCCCCAGAGTATTGTGTCCAAGTACGGCTCTCAGTTCAGGGGGAACTCTCAGCACGATGCTCTGGAGTTCCTGCTCTGGCTTCTGGACCGGATCCATGAGGATGCCAACCCCACCACCAACAACAACCACAGCAGCAGCAAGACCAAAGCCAACGGAAAGGTAGGAGCAGACCAAACACGGTCACAAAGTTGTCATGAAGCCCAAAGACATTCAAATGTCGTAGACATTGTCTTGTGTTGACAATGTCTATGACACTGTCAAAATAAGAACACCTGTCACCAAACTGAAACATCTTGATGTCACCAAACTGAAACATCTTGAAAAATATTGATCACTATTGTGATCGAACGGTCCTGACTCATGACACATTGTAGATATATACTGTAGCCAACAAGTTCGCTGAGGTAAGGTTTTTAGCTGATGGTAGTACTGTGTTATCCAACTGTGGCTGCAATCCAACATGAAAAGGGCTCTCTGCATTCTACAGTAGCAGCGTCGTCAGTCTCAGCTGTGTGAGAGCAGAGGTACAGTTGCAGAGGCCAATAATAGCTCCTTATTCAGGTGGAAGAGTTGCAGAGGCTTGAGTCATCATATCACCTGGGTCCCACTCATGAGCACACACACGTCTTGCTTTGCTCATCGACTAACTTACTTTAGAGCGGGGCAAGTACACACACACACACGTGCATAATGTAGGGTGGGGCCGTTGGGACGAGAGATTTCTACCGCTAGGGCCACCGCTGGGCCACCTTTGCTAAATGAAAATAGGAGAAACACTGAGAGATTGAACTTGGTTAGCATGTATCAACATCTATTTTTTCGCATTCAATTGAGTCATATTGCAAGCCTTGGTTTTGCTCACAGCCTAACCAGGTTACTCCTAGTGCAGTAGAGCAAAACAGCTCTGAGGTTCCCATGAATGCATATTTCTATTCTCAAGAGATACAATAGAGACTCGTTATGAAGAGCTTGTCTCAATGACAACAAATCAAATTCCACAGCATTCTGCAGCGATACGCCATCCCATCTGGTTTGCGCTTAGTAGGACAATATTTTTCCCCAACAGGACAACGGCCCAACTCACCTCCAGGTTGTGTAAGGGCTATTTTACCAAGAAGGATAGTAATGGAGTGCTGCATCAGATGACATGGACTCCACAATCACCTGACCTCAATCCAATTGAGATGGTTTGGGATGAGTTGGACTGCAGAGTAAAGAAAAGGCAGCCAACAAGTGCTCAGCATTTTCAGGTCTCAGCATATGTGGGAACAGGTGAAGCTGGTTGAGAGAATGCCAGGATTGTGCAAAGCTGTTATCAAGGCAAAGGGTGGCTATTTTGAAGAATCTGAAAGTATATTTACAATGTAGAAAATAGTAAATATAAAGAAAAATCCTTAAATAAGTAGGTGTGTCCAAATGTTAGATTGGTACTGTGTGTATATATATGTATTACAATAAACAAACATAGTCAAAAACAATAGACAACATAACTGACTATTAACTGTCTTGATGAGAGGCGGGTCATCAGCTTAATGAGCAGGCCTCCTCGTTAGAAGAGTCGACCAATAGCACAGGCCGCAGGCTAAGGAATGAAGGCCCCACCGTGGGCCCTCTCCTCAGCTCCTCTTGCCGTTGCCTGAAGAGAATAGTACAAAAGCACTGTACTTGTCATATTCACCCAGCCAGGTCACAGAAATCAATTAATGCATTTGAGGAAATAGAGACACGGAATGTGTGGGATGAGGCCACTTTAGCATCCCATTCCATTTACGACCCTGGTCCCTTTCTCAGTGGGAATGATGAGTCTAGCCACTGAGGCGTCTGAGTGTTGTGTCACTCATGGCTGTATTACTATTTACCCCCCGGGGCCTCTGAAACGATCCTTTGTGTGTGTGTGTGTGTGTGTGTGTGTGTTTGTGTGTAGCAGGAGAGGTTGTTGAAGTGGCAGCCTGCTGTGTGATGCCCCCTCTCATTCTCTCTCTTTCCATCCATCTCCTCTCTCCTCTGTCTGCTGCTGCAGAGGGGAAGGGATCAGGGGAGGGTTACCGCATTGGCAGAGAGAGCACGGCATTCTATGACTTATAATGCGGATGTGATCTCTAATATCATTTGAATGTAAACACACATTGCCCCTTTAGGGTGTGCGACGGTTACAATGATGCCTCGCTTCGTTGCGCTTCAACCGTATCCCCTTCGGCTTTTGCTCATCTCCGGCCTCTATTATTAGCCATTGAAGTCCTTATTCTCATTGACTGCCATCGCGACGCCTCCTAACAGCTAATGTCTTTCTCTGCGGCTACACTATAGAGGAGGCCCTTTATGCCACGTCAACAGCTCAGGGCTCTGGTTGTCATTAGCCGCCGCTGAATCACAGCTCCGTAAAGCCGCTTTGCCGACGCCTCGGCCCGAGAAAAGAGGTATTTCAGAGAACGCTGTGTGTATGTAAGAATGTGTGATCCATTTCCATTCTCTTCTGTAATTGAATGAATTCTCTGTGTTTGGTTGTTGCTCCATCTTTCTCACCTCCCTCGTCTCCTCTACTCTCCTCTCCTCCTCCGTCCTACTCTCTCTCCGTTGACTGGTGTTAGAGCACTGATGGTGGGCATTGTGGCGTACAGCGTACACACAGATAGCAAAAAGACAGAACAGATTGATAGATGGATGGGTGTATGGATTGATGGGCTGAGAGAGAGTGAGAGCAGGACAGGATGACACCTCCGTCGGCAGAGCCTGTGAAACGGGCGTTTCAAGTGAGAGCAAGGAAGACCCAGATCAATCTGCTGACTTGACAGAAACCTGAGGAGACACATTCTGATCCTGCCTGCCTCTTTCACTGAGTGAATGGTACCTTTCTTATACAGTGAGCTCCAAAAATATTAGGAGAGTGACACATCTTTTGTTTTGGCTCTGTACTCCGGCACTTTGGATTTGAAATGATACAATGACTATGAGGTTAAAGGGGAGACTATCAGCTTTCATTTGAGGGGTATTTTCATCCATATCAGGTGAACCGTTTGGAAATTACAGCACCTTTTGTATGAAGTCCCCACATTTTAGGGAACCAAAAGTATTGGGACAAATTGTGTATGTGTATTAAAGTAGTAAATTATTTGGTCCCATATTTCTATGACGCAATGCCTACATCAAGGTAGTGACTAGACATTTCTTGGATGCATTTGTTTTGCTTGTGTTTCAGATTATTTTGTGCCCAATAGAAATGAATGGTAAATAATGTATTGTGTCATTTTGGAGTCACTTTTATTGTAAATGAGAATAGAATATGTTTCTGAACATTTCTACATTAATGTGGATGTTACCATGATTACGGATAGTCCTGAATGAACCGTGAATAATGATGAGTGAGAAAGTTAGACGCGCAAAAATCATACCCACTGAACAAGGCCGTCATTGAAAATAAGAATTTGTTCTTAACTGACTTGCCTTGTTAAATAAAGGTAAAATAAAATAAAATACCCCAAGACATGCTAACCATTTTTTGGGGGGGTATGATATTTATGCTTCTAACTTTCTCACTCATCATTATTCATGATTCATTCAGGACTATACATAATCATGGTAACATCCACATTAATGTAGAAGTGTTCAGAAACATATTCTATTCTCATTTACAATAAAAGTGACTCCAAAATGACACAAAACATTATTGACCATTCATTTCTATTGGGCACAAAATAATCTGAAACACAACCAAAACAAACAGCAAATGCATCCAACAAATGTGTAGTTACAAGCTTGATGTAGTCATTGCATGCTAGGAATATGGGACCAAATACTTAACTCTTTACTACTTTAATACACATATAAGTGAATTTGTCCCTATACTTTTGGTCTCCTAAAATGGGGGGGACTATGTACAAAAAGTGCTGTAATTTCTAAACGATTCACCCAATATGGATGAACATACACTCAAATTAAAGCTGACAGTCTGCACTTTAACCTCCTCGTCATTGTATCATTTCAAAGTGCTGGAGTACAGAGCAAAAATGTCAATTTTGTAGCTCACTGTATCTCCTCCTCTACAGTAAATTTCCTTTACAACTCTATAACTGCTTAGTTTCAACATCCTTACACATCCACTTTCTGCTCCAATTCTTCACTTGTCCCCCGTTACACCCCACTTTTACCTTTGCAAAACTGCAAAAGACAAATTAGTGTCGCGTAAGCATCTTTCAGAATGGATGGTCTGTGTTTGAAGAATGCATTTCTGCATTATCTACATGGACTCACACTGGCCTGCAAGGCCCATAGAACAGAGCAGAAACCAAACCTCAAACCTAATGCACCTGCAGTCCTCATTTTAAGATCAGTTCTCTGTTATTGGTGTATGGGTTCAGTAGCAGGGGCCTATTTTATGTGTATTGGTTCAGTAACCGGGACCTACTATAACCTGTGGTCCAGCATACTACCAGCCATGTGACCAGCTGAGCCGGTTCACCTTCCTCAGCTAGTGGAAGGTTACGTAAGGAAGTCGGTCAACAGAGGCAGCTCAGTAAACTGACGTTTGATCAGTTGCTGAAGTAAGCCAAGTCTCTTTGAACCAGAACCCATCGTAGTAGAAGGGGATTAAAGGACCAGTTTGAAATAGCGTGTGTGTTGCCTTCATCCAACCCCTCAGGCTTGACAACAGTATTTCTCATAATATGAAAGTATCAGGCCTATCTAAACCAGTTTGCACAATATTTCTCTGGTGTCGGAATGAAAATAAATCAGACAAACTCACTTCGTTCCCTTTAGAATTGTTATATCTGGCCCTTGGCCTTGACCTCCCATCCAGTGAGTGGGCATGCCTGCCTGAGTGAGTGGTTTAAAAGCCGATCCATCTTACCCTCTCTCTCTCTCTATCCGTCTCACCCCTTCGGACGGTAGTGGTAAACGATGCCGAGCATCCCAACACCGCTGCTAACTCACAGAGGCATTATCTCTGCGTTAATCCATTTTAAACGTCGATAATAGCTGGCTTCTCACTCTGCGCCCGGAGAGAGTTGACAGGGTGAGTGGATGGAGGGGGAAAAAAAGGAGAAAAAAACAGCCTAGATGGATGGAAGTAAACTGCTTAGACTTAGACATTTGGTCTCTGGACGTTGTGGCAGCCGGCGAGGCGGCGATAGAACACATTATTGACAGACACGGAAATTGTGGGTTTAACATCTACGGATGTGAGGGTTAAGAGGCCCTGTTCTCCAGAGAAATGTGTTTGTTTATGGTACAGATCAGACGTCGATGACAGGTAGACAGGTAGGGGTTGATGGATGCTGTATCGGATGTCTCCTGTCAGTTTTGCCCATGGGGATGTTAAAGCTCTGATACACCTCATTCAGTTGTTCCATCAGACTTGACACTGGCAGTCCATCATATAGAGAGAATGGATCTACCATTGAACATCTCTGCGTTCCCTCTACTGCTCTGGACCTAAATGAAGTCAGCTTTCCTCTCTTCTCTGTTGGCACATTAGTGTTGTACATTGATTAGACATTGGGGTTCACAGGTTGCTTATCTTTCCTTTGCTCCCTCTCTCACTCTCTCCCCTTTTCTCCCATGCTCACAGTCTCAACTCTGCTTCTCCCTCTCTCTCTCTCTCTCTTTCTCCTCTGACACATCTCTCCATATGTCTGTCTGGTCTACTTGTCAGTGATGATCTGTCTAAGCCGTTGCCAGACTTCAGCTACAGCCGAGTGTTAATAAGATCAGGGCTGAGGGGTTGACGGGGCAGATGGCCACAGACCCTTTCTCCTTCTGCCCCGGCGATCCCGCTCCACCTCTCTCACAGGTGACTTCAAACAACACCTCTCCCGCCAGCCCCGCCGAACCCCAGCCAGAACACCAGTGACATTTCTCAGATGCTTCAAATTCCGCACGGCATAGGGAGAGAGGGAGGGAGAAAAGGAGATGGGGCGAGACGTTTGTTGGTGGATTCTCCCCTGTCTGTTTGACTGCATGATGGGCTCCGATCTCCTTTTCCCTTCACAGATGTCTATTTTGTGTGAAATTGAGCAGCTGGAGAGGAAGGAAATTGAAGCAAAACTCCTTATTTGCTGCTTCCTGTCATGGAACAGATACCGTAACATCAATATCACCACTAATACCCATTATTTTGCTACACTACTGTATAAAGAAGAACACAGTGGAGAGGGGCATTGTAGTAGTGGCGCTGTGGTGTATATTTTTATCACTGAAAACATGTGGCCCCGAATGAAGGGAATCTGGGACCGATGGGGAACTAATCCCACCACTACACACACACACACACACACACACACACACACACACACACACACACACACACACACACACACACACACACACACACACACACACACACACACACACACACACACACTACCTCACCTCCTAATAGGATTTAAAACGCACAACAAAAAATCTCGGCTTTATGAAATATTTCTCGACATGCCTCCTTTTTTCCTTTTCTCAACGTTGGATTCTTCATCCATTATTCAGCCTGATCCCTTTCCCTGTCTTTTTAAAGCCTCCTTCCTCCTAACGTGGCTCCATCTACTATTCAGCTATTGAAAGATAAATGATTGAGCAGGGCCAATTTGCGTCCCCTCTCCCTGCCCCCCCCCCTCCCCTGACTCATTTCAGAATGCTTCTGAGGGATAAAAGAAAGAAAAGGTTTCAGGTGAGCTTTTGTAGTGGCATGGTATCGAGAGAGACAAATAGAAAGTTGTTGACACCAGCAGCTCTCAGCTTCAGGGATCCACCTAACTGAGCAGCTGCTTTGTGTTCTTTTGGCAAACCTGCTGAATTGGGCCGTCTAGGTATCAACACTCCTCTGTCTAGGTTTGTCTGATCAGTTAGCGCTTCTGAAAGACCGCGCACCTTTTTGGAGACCGAGGTGTTATTTTTCTTCCACTTGGCCTTATTTTGCAAAAGACGATGCCCTGTAAACCTTTCCTCCGGTTTGCCTGATTTTCTTCCTTCAGTAATTATTTGATGGTCAAAGATGGAGATAGATACTAAGAGAGTGAGAGAGTGATACTGAGTGGTTTGGCTAGAAACATCTCTGTGGATCAGGTGCCCTAATCAGTCACTAGCAGCCCATTATCCTGCTTGCCTGGTTCGCTAAGATGAAAGCGGCAGGTCCAGACCAGGACAAACAACTCTCTCGCACCACACTGAAGGTTTCCAGGGATTTGAGCTGATCCCTGATCCCTGCTGGCCCTCCTTCCCCCCCAGACAGGAAGTGTGGTAGTAGACTAACAGGTATGGTTACAGCACAGTGCACACCAGAGGGACAGAGTCACATGGGGAGACAGATGAAAGAGAGAAAAGTGGAAGCATTGTTGGACTTCATCTGTGAGGTCATAATGGGGTGAGAGAAGGAGTCTATCGTCGTCCACGTGCCACAGAGTGATGAAGATAAAGGAGGAGGAAGAGTGTTTGTGTGTGCATGCGTCTGCTTGCTGCCCAAGCCAATTACCGCTCCCACAGGGGCATCAGAGAGCCACAGTCACAACATGGTGCAGAGTCAGGACCCAGCCTCCCCACCAGGAGTCAACCCTGAGTCTATTATGATCCCAATGTGCCCTGGGTCTTCCACAGAGCCTCCAGAGACAGCGCTCTAGCTCAGTGACCCAGGGACCCCCTATCTGACCGTGGACATCCAGGCCCGCTGTGGGGTAGCTAGGCCTCTCAGAGTTTTGCCCGTGACTGAAGCCCCACAGGGGACTAATGAAATGGAATCTCAGGAGAGAAGCTCAAATTAGGAGGAAGAGCGTTGGCCGCCGCTCCATTAATGGCAGGAACATTAGCCCCGGGATCGATCTGCTGAGAGGGGGGTGGGGGGGGGGCACTCAGCCTCAGTTTCTCTCACACATAACACACAAACACAGACAGATTACATATGGCTTCCAAACACACTCATATTTATACATACTACTTCTCTCTCTCTTTCTCTCGTTCTCTTTCTTACTTTTTCTTTTTACAATGTCTCTATCCTCTGGGGGGGTAAGTAATGTGACTGTCCCACTTCTCCACTTTCACAGCCCAGCCATCTTCCACACACACACACA
Organism: Oncorhynchus masou masou; assembly: GCF_036934945.1. Taxonomy (NCBI): domain Eukaryota; kingdom Metazoa; phylum Chordata; class Actinopteri; order Salmoniformes; family Salmonidae; genus Oncorhynchus; species Oncorhynchus masou. The sequence continues at coordinate 24,587,519 of NC_088216.1, forward strand.
CACACACACACACACACACACACACACACACACACACACACACACACACACACACACACACACACACACACACACACACACACACACACACACACACACACACACACACACACACACACACAGGTAGGGTACCTCAGAGGTGCCACACAGAGACGGCTGACTGCCATGGGTTGCCATTTTAAAGGCCTTTAATGGATCACACACACACCTGCCTGAAATATTTAATACTTTACTTAGCTAACATTTGATTAAATCCATGAATATTTCAAAAGACGCCCAGACCCCCTAAATAGTTCAGGAATATTTAAAATATTCAGCTGCATCAACACATTTGTCTCCTTTTGAGAGGGAAAAAGAACGCTCATTAGTAAGTTGAGGGTGAGTCTGGTGTGTATTGAATTGTTGTTGGTGGAAGGTTGAGTTGGGTTAGTGCGGAAGAATTGACCAGTCTTTCTCTCTGGGTGTAAAATCAGAGCTGGGCTCCGCCAGGGAGAGCAGCACCACTCAAGCCTTTGATGAACACCAACACATGGTTTGAATGTTAAGAGCTATACACTATCATTTCATTCTCCTCCTAATTTATCATATTCAAAAATATATCTCCTTATGTGCCTGGCGGATTTCTCCTTGACTGTTTTATTAGAGTTAAAAGGCAAATGCGCACACACACACACACACACACACACACACACACACACACACACACACACACACACACACACACACACACACACACACACACACACACACACACACACACACACACACACACACACACACATAGGAGAGTAATATGAGCAAAATGCCTGTGTAAATGCATACCGATTATTTTGATTTGAAACATAATTTGAATAAAGCTGGATGGATTTGTAAGCAGGGAGCTTCCCTGGGCTGAAGGTAATAATGGTCCCCATGGATGAGGTTGACCTCAGTTAGTCTCTGAGGCTACTGCTCCCGCTGCTGCTGCTGAGACTGTTCTGTACGATGCTGTTGTGTTCCTCATTTAGCCTGGCTTACCAGACCAAGGGAAGAGAAAGTTGGCATTTGCCAAGGTGCATTTGCCGCGAGGACATTGTTCCGATTTAAAGTTCACTCTCGCTAATGTGCTGGTACTACTGTAGTGCACTACATAGGAGGAAAGTCTTCAATGGAGAAGTGCACTGTCTGTGAATTTATTGTGTGAGACTTGTCCACAGAAACCCACCTCTTCAACTGTACTCTACAGGCCTTGAGGACTTGTCATTCTCCTCACCTCACTATTTCACGCTCGTATTGCCTCTCTTTGTCTCTGTAGTCTCTGTGTGTAATGCCAACCTGTTCTGCTAGTGTGGAAAATGCCGTGAAAGAATACTACTGAATACAGCGGTGCCTTTTGTTTGCCAATAATACAAGTTCACAATGTCTGGCCTTGAGGCCCATTGTCTTGTGTCATCATATCCTACACCCATCTTTATTGTCATCGCTCCCATATAAGGTAATACCTTCCTGGCACTCTGAAGCTGTATAACTGGAGTGGTGGCTGTAACATGGCTTTACCTGTTCCGAGGAACACAGACGTTCTCTTCCACACCCTTTGGCTTGTGGCCTGACAAGAATATTTGCATTCTGTTCTCCCCTCCTCTGACCGAACACCTGACCGGACTAGCGTCCCTTTTGTTTACCTACCTTCAGCAAATGTTATTTTTGAACCCTGAGGGGCAGAAAGGTCACGGTCCTGAGTTTGTTTTTGGCTGCGTTCCACTTCACAGAGGAACAGGAGCCTGTTTTGTAACACCGCAACAGGTGTGTTTTGGTTTACCGTATCTTGTCTGTTTTTTTTCTGCTTCTCTGTCTTATAAGTGGATTTTGTTTACTTCATAGTTCATACTCTTGTCTCTTGTTCAGTTTAACTGGATTTTGGCCCTTTCAGTGTCCTCTTTCCTGGTCAATTTTAAAGTAGTGGATTATTTTACTTGGTGAGATTGCCACTTAACCCTTTGAACTCTGGTCTGGTAGACAGACAATGTGGCGACAAGGATACTCAAGGTTTGATTCTACAAAGCGGCCCATGTTGAAATCGCACCATAAAACCAACCTAGGCCAGATTTTATAACCCAATTTGATGTGAAAGTGATATGAGGATTTTTAATGGATGTTGTCCTTTGTAACCTTTCAGAGAGAGAGAAAGAGAGAGTGAGAAAACAAATCCTCCACATTTCATGTTAAAAAGGAATTTGCACTGAAGGGGGCTTTGTAGGAGATCTCTTACACATGGGCACTCTTGTGGAATGTGGTTTTATCTTAGAGCATCACTTTTTACTAAAATGAAAAACCGCTGACCTCTACGACCCGTTCCTCTTCACAAAATAATAGATTTTCTCTCCTTCCTCTTTCCTCTCGTAGCTTAGGTCGGATAATTTATTTCTGAAATTAATATTTGCCTGTGAACATAGCCAGTGTGCAAATGAGAGACTGCTCTCCTCTCTTCCTCTCACCCCTCTCTGGTCTTTGCCAAGTCAGATTTGGCTCTGAAGGAGCTGCCAAGAGCTCTGTTCTGTGGCCTCTTATTTTCAGTCTTTGTGCGTGTGTGCGTGCGTGCGTTGCGTTGCGTTGCGTGCATCTGTGCATGTTGGTTCAGCGAGCTTCTCCAAAGAAACTGCTAGAGGGCAGAGAGTTTGGCTGCGCCCCATGCCATCGGAGAGTATACACCCAGTTCCAGCACTCTTTGGACAGGTCTAGGATCAGTGTTAGAACACTTAGTTGGCAAGTTTCACTGTGTTTTTAGTAGGGCAAGGGCGCCATATTTTTTTACATGGAAAAAATGAAAACATGAAGCAGTCCAAACTCCTTGGTCCTTTAAAAACCAGCTGTATGTAAAATATTGTGTACTATTGCTTGGAAAATAAATACATGTGGCTCTGGATGACAACATAATGATGCCTGTTTTCAACATTAGGACTGTTCCCTTAAAGAAGTGAAATACGCTGTGTGTTTTGTTTCCTTGCCACGATACTGACGAGTATACTGGTATTGTCCCCGCTCTAGTTTTCAGGCACACGTTTGCCTATATGTGCTCAGTGGGCCTGTTATGGCCAAATTGGAAAGGAGTGGCCTCTCTCTCTGTGTCTGATGGTATAATAACCAACAGTGAAGAGAGAAACCCATTACATATATTTACTGCCCTCTACGTCAACAGTTGATATGTATTCTTCTAATAGGAATATAGTGGTGACCTTCATCTAGTGTCTGGACAGATAGAGAGAGGTGACATAGAGTGGGCAATGCTGTCATAACTGATAGAGAGAGGTGACATAGAGTGGGCAATGCTGTCATAACTGATAGAGAGAGGTGACAGAGTGGGCAATGCTGTCATAACTGAGAGAGGGGGGACAGAAGCAGAGAGACAGGGATGGATGGTCTACAAGTATGAGGACAGAGGGAGGGAGTAAGGGAGGGAGGGAGGAAAGGGTATAGAATGCCTTTTGTTTCCCCTTTCATCATCCAGACGGCCACATTACCGTAATCCTGCACTGAATAGACCCGAATTAGCAGCAGCTCTCCGCGGCTAAAAGAATAGGAGTGAGTCAGCCCCTTTACTGCAGGGCAAGCATTTCAGACCCCCTCTCTCTTTCCTTGCCCCCCCCCCATCTCTGTTCCTGCTGACCTCTTCCCTTTCTTTTCAACTCCTGCCATCCATGCTGCCATGTCGCCCTGTCCGCTCTGTTGAGTTCTTAATCCCTCCTTAACCGGAACAGAACATGAAGTTGGGACAGAAAGTTGAAAACAAAGTTGGGTTGTTAGGTGAGGGAAGAACACACCAGGGACCTGGATAGAGACCAGGGGTTGGGGGTCAACTCCGTTTCGATTCAGGAAGTAAACTGAATTCATGTCAATGAGGAAAAGAATCATTGTAATTAGAATGTCAGTTTACCTCATGAATTGATTTACTTCAATTGGAATTGACCTCCACCCTGCTAGACCCATTACTTTCCTTCCCTGTTGTGTTCTATGAAGCTTCAGAGGGTGCTGATGACACGGTTGTGCTACGCCTTCCATCTGAATCCGCTCACGCCGTCCAAACTCTGGAAAAGAACGACAGGAGGCGGTGGGGCTCTTCTGTAAACGTGAAAACAGCCGGCTGTGTCAATATTGGCTTGTCTCATCCGCACGCGCAGCGGGACAGATGTCATCTCGTACAGCACAGAGAACCGCTGAGCTGCCGGCTTACAGCATGTGCTTCTGTGGGGTGTCTGTGGAACATATCCAAAGAAAGTTTTTGTGTACACACACACACACACGCACGCACGCACGCACGCACACACACACACACACACACACACACACACACACACACGTACACACACACACACACACACACACACACACACACACACACACACGTACACACACACACACGTACACACACACACACGTACACACACACGCACGCACACACACACACACACACACACACACACACACACACACACACACACACACACACACGTACACACACACGTACACACACACACACGTACACACACACACACACACACACGCACGCACGCACGCACGCACGCACGCACACACACACACACACACACACACACACACACACACACACACACACACACACACACACACACACGTACACACACAGTCTTCTGAGACTCCATATAGTTTGCACACTCACATCCCATTCAGTGTGTGTGAGGGAGGAAAAAGATCCAAGAACAGAAACCATCACAGGGGACCACATCTTGTTCTGTCAATGCCTCTTTCCTTATCTCTCTACTACATCCATGAATGGAGCCACTGGATTCTTTGCCACAGAGCATGTCGCTACCCACTGGGTACACACTGGTTGAATCAACGTTGTTTCCACATTTCAGTGAAATTATGTTGAACCATGGTGGAATCTGTGCCCAGTGGGTATTAAGATTCAGCTCAGATTTATGGCTGACAGTTGGGCTTCTGGAGCTGCTGGGATTGACTCAGAGACACTATAGGAAGCACAGGTGGTGGTGTTAAGCTCAAGAGTCCAACTGTTGATTCAACTTGTTTTGAAATGATCACTGGCTCAGAGACCGGTTTGTTTCCTGCTGAAATTAGTCAGAACCACTATAAGTGGTAGGAAGCACAAGTGATTTTGCTAACCCCTTCAGAGTCTGATCTAGAAGCAAATGAAATGCACAGAAAATACCAAAATTCATGCACTTTGTCCCAATGTAATTAAGCTCTAGTCCTACATTTGATTTAAAAAAATGTGTTTTGAAATGATCACTTAATCTGGGTCTCGGAAGTAATCACTGGCCCCAGGACTCTGGTTTTATGACTGTGGTGATGACTGTGTTTTACATTTAGTGGTTATTAGTCTAATGCAGTTTAAACGTTGACTGAAGATTCACTGTGGATTCAGTCGTGTACAAAAACACAGTTGCTGACTTAGCGTTCAAACATCTTTAGCATATTTTAGGGCTGGGATTGCCAGGGACCTCACGATATCATATCACAAAACTTACACTATCGCTCAAACGTTTGGGGTCACTTAGAAATATCCTTGTTTTTGGAAGAAAAACATTAAAATAACATAACATTGATTAGAAATACAGTGTAGGCATCTGCTTTCCTGTCTATTTTTCTCACAATTGTATTTTGAAATTTGCAGAAGGTTAACTGACAGCTGCAATCAACTGTAGAAATATAATCCATAGATGGCAGTTCCGATTCAAGTCTAGACTGGCAGCCAGGACTCATACTAAGACTCATCTGTCTGTAGAAGCTAACAAATGATTTCAACAACTTCTGAGCGATTCAGAGTTTAGCCTAGGCTTCATCTTCATCACTGGGTGAGTCAGTGTGGCTGCAATAAAAATGACCTGGTCTTGAACTCGAACAATAGCCCAGGCAAATGTAAAAAAACACACAGAATGTACAATATTAGGAAGAATATATTCTCACTGTCAGAGTAGCCACTCATTTCGGCCGTTTGTGTAGTATTAAAAATGATTTTGCTAATGTCATCTATCATGTAAATGAAGTAGAGTTGCATGAAATGCAGTTTCCCCCCCCCCCCTATGTGTGGAAATCCTAAAAACACCTCTGCTCAACCTCTACCCAGCACCCCCAACTCCAAACATCTCCCTGTGGCTATGCGCACACACCGTGGTGCATAAATACACACACTGCGGTACACTGTGAAACAGGGGTAGGAAAACAACATGTGTTTCTATGTTCTGGCTGCCGCATTATGAAAACCTCAGAAGAAGCAACCAGGGACGTCTCTGCCACTACATGGATCACAGAGCACAGGACCATGCAGAGTCCTATGTGAGCTGCTGCTTCTGTCTGTTTCTCTCAGATATCGCAGGACCTGAACAGAATCAATTCTGACTCACACTGTGACTGTTATGAGTGTGAGTAAATCGTACAGGAGCCCTGTTGGGACAAACAGAACCAGTTTGCTTTGGGACCTGTAAGGTTACCTCTGCATACCCAGCAGTATAGTCACAGGCTAGCTTCAGGGACCCCAGAGAGCTTGGGCTCCTAGACAGGAGGGAGAGTACGGCCCAGGATGCAACAGCCCAGAACAGTGTGTGTTTTTAGGTCAGCACTGGAAAATAAAAGGGAGCCGCACACTCTAGGAGCTCAGATGCAAAAATGTAATTACCAACGTTTCGACAGCCAAGCTGTCTTCATCAGGGTCAGCACTGAGCATGTGGTAGTACAGTGAGCAACACCTCGCAACGTTTCTCATACTCCGGCAGAAGGTGAGCTAGGTCCGTGGGTCCTGGCAGAGGAGGACAACGGCTTGATTCCCCACCAGCAGAGCTCTATTTTTGGGCTAAACTCAATGGTAGTCCCCTCCCTGCCTAGCCCTACAGCTGGCATACACGGCCTCGTTTACGAAAAAGCGGGCGGTCCAGTTTTTTGGGGCAGTTGCTTGGCATCGTGAGAAGATATCATTATTTCGCTGCTTCGTATAAGAGACTCACTCTTCAACTGCATTTTTACATTGAGCCGAAACCAGAAGTGACGATGATGATCATCATCCATCCAGCTTGTATTCACGTCTCCAACTAGATTAGCGGGATCACGCAATGCCTGTGTCAAAAACACAGCCACCTGTGAGTATGTCCTCCGGTGTCAGGATTTGGCCAGGGTTGTTCCGGGTTTTGATCACTAGATGCCCCCATTGTGCTTTTTGACCTTATGTTTTTTCCCTTGTTCCCCATTATTATTTGCACCTGTGCCTCGTTTCTCCTGATTGTATTTAAACCCTTAGTTTCCCTCAGTTCTGTGCTCTGTGTTTGTATGTTAGCACCCAGCCCTAGTGTTCTGTGTATTCTTGTCGATTCCGGTGGATGCTCTTGTGGAATTCTGTTTTTGAGTATCTCTTGAGGCTTTTTTGTGCTATTCCTACCACCTTTTGGATTTGCCATTTTTGTATTGAAGGACTTCTCCTTTTTTACTTTATTAAATACCGTCTTAAGTACTGCTGTGTCTGCCTCATCTTCTGGGTTCTGCTGACTATTCGTGGCTCAGTTGGTTAAGTGACTGTTTCTCACTCCGGAGACCCAGGTTCGTAACCGGGTCCTGACAGAAGGCTCTGTGTTTCAGTCACTTAACCAACTGAGCCACGAATAGTCAGCAGAACCCAGAAGATGAGGCAGACACAGCAGTACTTAAGACGGTGTATTTAATAAAGTAAAAAAGGAGAAGTCCTTCAATACAAAAATGGCAAATCCAAAAGGTGGTAGGAATAGCACAAAAAAGCCTCAAGAGATACTCAAAAACAGAATTCCACAAGAGCATCCACCGGAATCGACAAGAATACACAGAACACTAGGGCTGGGTGCTAACATACAAACACAGAACTGAGGGAAACTAAGGGTTTAAATACAATCAGGGAAAACGAGGCACAGGTGCAAATAATAATGGGAATCAAGGGAAAAAACATAATGTCAAAAAGCACAATGGGGGCATCTAGTGACCAAAACCCGGAACAACCCTGGCCAAATCCTGACACTCCGGCATGTGGAACAAAGACAGACACGTAGGAAACATCTGTCGGGGACTTATTAAAGACTCCTATTGACAGGTGTGTCCTCTGATGACATCATCACACTGTCAAGACAGACACGAAGCAGACGTGGCTGTGACTTATTGAACTGTTACGGAAGAATCCTTGGCTTCGTCTCAAATGAGAACCTATTCCCTTTGTAATGGGAATACTGTTGACCAGGGCCCGTAGGAAACCATATAATATGGGAATAGAGTAGGAGACAATATAATATGGGAATAGAGTAGGAAACAATATAATATGGGAATAGAGTAGGAAACAATATAATATGGGAATAGAGTAGGAGACAATATAATATGGGAATAGAGTAGGAAACAATATAATATGGGAATAGAGTAGGAAACAATATAATATGGGAATAGAGTAGGAAACAATATAATATGGGAATAGAGTAGGAGACAATATAATATGGGAATAGAGTAGGAAACAATATAATATGGGAATAGAGTAGGAAACAATATAATATGGGAATAGAGTAGGAAACAATATAATATGGGAATAGAGTAAGAAATAATATAATATGGGAATAGAGTGCCATTTGGGATTCAGTCCTTGAGGCTACGGGTCGTGCATGTGCAGAAATGTGATGTTCTGATACCCAATAACCATGAGTATACCCTTGTGTGTGCCTCCCTGCGATGCAGCCTTAGTTCTGCTGATTGCAGTGATATGTATCTGTTTGACGTCACACCTTTCATGGCAAAAGCAACAACAGAAAAGGATCCTGGTTACAACATCTTCTGAGGGAGAAAAGGCATAGGTTATTTTTATTTCTGTGTTCAATACATGCTCCAGGGCAGACATTTTCAGTGCAAGCATTGTGAGAAAACAATAAAAAAAAATACAAATCCATTGTTTATGTAACTGCCTAGCAATACACAAAATGGATGGATGTACACAGTGCATGATCATCAAATCAAATGTGCAAATAGTCTGGGTAGCCATTTGATTAGGACTTCAGGAGTCTTATGGCTTGAGGGTAGAAGCTGTTTAGAAGCCTCTTGGACCTAGACTTTGTGCTCCGGTAACGCTTGCCGTGCGGTAGCAGAGAGAACAGTCTATGGCTAGGGTGGTTGGAGTCTTGGACCATTTTTAGGGTCTTCCTCTGACACCGTTTGGTATAGAGGTCCTGGATGGCAGGAAGCTTGGCCCTGGTGATGTACTGGGCCGTACGCACTACCCTCTGTAGTGCCTTGCGGTCGGAGGCCGAGCAGTTGCCATACCAGGCAGCTGTAGAACCTTTTGAGGATCTGAGGACCCAGGCCAAATCTTTTCAGTCTCCTGAGGGGGAATGGGTTTCGTTGTGCCCTCTTCACATCTGTCTTGGTGTGCTTGGACCATGTTACTTTGTTAGTAGACGCCAAGGAACTTTAAGTTCTCAACCTGCTCCACTGCATCACAGTCGATGAGAATGGGGGCATGTCCTCGCTCCTCCTTTTCCTGTAGTCCACAATCATCTCCTTTGTCTTGATTACGTTGAGGGAGAGATTGTTGTCCTTGCACGTTACGTCAGGTCTCTGACCTCCTCCCTATAGGCTGTCTCGTAGTTGTCGGTGATCAGGCCTACCACTGTTGTGTCATTGGCAAACTTAAAGATGGTGTTGGAGTCGTGCCTGGCCATGCAGTCATGAGTGAACAGGGAGTTCAGAAGGGTACTGAGCACGCACCCCTGAGGATCAGCGTTGTGGATGTGTTGTTACCTACCCTTACCACCTGGGGCCGCCTGTCAGGAAGTCCAGGATCCAGTTGAGGTTTGTAGTCCCAGGGTCCTTATTTATTAGCTTTGAGGGCACTATGATGTTGAACGCTGAGCTGTAGTCAATTAATAGCATTCTCACATAGGTGTTTCTTTTGTCCAGGTGGGAAAGGGCAGTGTACAATAGAGATTGCATCATCAGTGGATCTGTTGGGCGGTATGCAAATTGGAGTCGGGTCTAGGGGTTCTGGGATAATGGTGTTGATGTGAGCCATGACTATAGTCTGGCTACAGGCATGAGTGCTATGGGTTGGTAGTCATTTAGGCAGGATACCTTAGTATTCTTGGGCACAGCCATTATGGTGGTCTGCTTAAAACATGTTGGTATTACAGATTCGGACAGGGAGAGGTTGAAAATGTCAGTGAAGACAGTACACATCCTGATAATCCGCCTGGCCCTGCGGCCTTGTGGATGTTGACCTGTTTAAAGGTCTTACTCACACCGACTGCGGAGAACATGATCACACAGTCTTCCACAACAGCTGCTGCTATAATGCATGTTTCAGTGTTATTTGCCTCGAAGCGAGCATAGACGTAGTTGAACTCGTCTGGTAGGCTTGTGTCACTGGGCAGCTCTCAGCTGTGCTTCCCTTTGTAGTCTGTAATGGTTTGCAGGCTCTGCCTCATCCGACGAACATCAGAGCCGGTGTAGTACGATTCGATCTTAGTCCTGTATTGACGCTTTGCTTGTTTGATGGTTCGTCGGAGGGCATAGCAGGATTTCTTATAAGCTTCTGCGTTAGAGTCCCACTCCTTGAAAGCGGCAGCTCTAGCCTTTAGCTCAGTGCGGATGTTGCTTGTAATCCATTGTTTCTGGTTGAGGTGTGTATGTACGGTAACTGTGGGGACGACGTCATCCATGCACTTATTGATGAAGCCAGTGACTGATGTGGTGTACTCCTCAATGCCATCGGAAGAATCCCAGAACATATTCCAGTCTGTGCTAGCAAAACAGTCCTGTAGTTTATCATCTGCTTCATCTGACCACTTTTTCATAGACAGAGTCACTGGTGCTTCCTGCTTTAATTTTTGTTTGTAAGCAGGAATCAGGAGCATAGAATTCTGGTCAGATTTGCCAAATGGAGGGCGAGGGAGAGCTTTGTATGCGTCTCTCTGTGTGGAGTAAAGGTGGTCCAGAGTTTGTTTCCCTCTGGTTGAACATTTAACATGCTGATTGAAATTTGGTAAAACAGATTTAAGTTTCCCTGCTTTAAAGTCCCCGACTACTAGGAGCGCCGTCTCTGGGTGAGCGTTTTCTTGTTTGCTTATGGCGGAATACAGCTCATTCAATGCTGTCTTAGTGCCAGCCTCTGACTCTGGTGGTATGTAAACAGCTACACATGATCACTTGACTTCCCATGTCTTAAGCTTTGTACGTTTAATTTCTCACCTGATTTTAGGGATAAGGCATTCCGCAAGCTATCAGTGTATATAATAACCTTTTCAAATACACATCTCACTTTCTGTCTGCTTGGGAATAGATTCCCATTGACTTCAATGCAATATTCACGTAGCCAGTATGTCCTGTATATCTGCTTTAGCAGTGGAATAACTTCTGAAATCTTGCTCTGCTCCAATCATTTAAATTCTGGAAATCAATTACAGTAGCTTGCGAAAGTATTCACCCCCCTTTTTTGCTATTTTGTTGCTTTACAACCTGGAATGAAAAAATATTTTTGGGGAGTTTGAAACATTTGATTTACACAACACTTTGAAGATGGAAAATATTTTTTCTTGTGAAACAAACAAGAAATAAAACAAAAAAACAGAAGACTTGAGCGTGCATAACTATTCACCCCCCAAAGACAATACTTTGTAGAGCCACCTTTAGCAGCAATTACAGCTGCAAGTCTCTTGGGATATGTCTCTATAAGCTTGACACATCGAGCCACTGGGATTTTTGCCCATTCTTCAAGACAAAACTGCACCAGCTCCTTCAAGTTGGATGGGTTCGGCTGGTGTACAGCAATCTTTAAGTCAAACCACAGTTTCTCAATTGGATTGAGGTCTGGGCTTTGACTAGGCAATTCCAATATATTTAAATGTTTCCCATTTAAACCACTCAAGTGTTGCTTTAACAGTATGCTTCGGGTCATTGTCCAGCTGGAAGGAGGTCCTGCTGAAACAGGTTTCCCTCAAGAATTTCCCTGTATTTAGTGCCATCATTGTCCTGCTGGAAGGAGGTCCTGCTGAAACAGGTTTCCCACAAGAATTTCCCTGTGTTTAGTCCCATCCATCATTCCTTCAATTCTGACCAGTTTCTCAGTCCCTGCCAATGAAAAACATCCTCACAGCATGATGCTGCCACCACCATGCTTCACTGTGGGGATGGTGTTCTCGGGGTGATGAGAGGTGTTGGGTTTGCGCCAGACATTGTGTTTTCCTTAATGGCCAAAAAGCTCAGTTTTAGTTTCATCTGACCAGAGTACCTTCTTCCATATGTTTGGGGAGTCTCCCACATGCCCTTTGGCAAACACCAAACGTGTAGCTTATTTTTTTCTTTAACCAGTGGCTTTTTTCTGGCCACTCATTCCGTAAAGCCCAACTCTGTGGAGTGTACAACTTACAGTAGTCCTATGGACAGATACTCCAATCTCCGCTGTGAAGCTTTGTAGCTGCTTCAGGGTTTTCTTTGGTCTCTTTGTTGCCTCTCTGATTAATGCCCTCCTTGCCTGGTCTGTGAGTTTTGGTGGCGTCCGTCTCTTGGCAGGTTTGTTGTGGTGCCATATTCTTACCATTTTTTAATAATGGATTTAATGGGGCTCCGTGGGATGTTCAAAGTTTCTGATATTTTTTTATATCCCTAATTGGTTGCCCAGATCTTATTTAGGGGCTTCCTAGCAAAGGCGGGTGAATACATATACACACACCACTTTTCTGTTTTTTTTGTTTTTTAAGTCATTTTTGTTTTCATTTCACTTCACCAATCTGGACTATTTTGTGTATGTCCATTACATGAAATCCCCCACCCCCCCCCCAAAAAAATTAAATTACAAGTTGTAATGCAACAAAATAAGAAAAACACCAAGGGGGATGAATACATTTGCAAGGCCCTGTAAATAGCCTGGAAGGGTTTGGATGCCAGTGCTAATTTTCTCCTCTGAGCTACAGTGGGCCCAGAAAATGGATCTGTTAGCTGTTAGCATTCAGCACTTTTAGATTACACAATTTAACATTTTAGCTCTTTTTGCATATTAGCATCTCTCATGTTACGCTAACTCCTGCTTCGCATGTATTTTTGGCAGGCCCACCTGCCTTGGCAGACAATGGCAGAGCAAGGAAAAATACTGTAGGGGTATTTATTCATCACTGGTTCCCAGATATATGAAAATGTTAGTGCGCGCACACACCCACTTTTAGAGAAATCACAGTTGAATGGAGGCATCTGTTGTTTGTTCTAAGGTCCAGCTAAGTGCCTGTTGACCTACTTGTGGGGAAGGTGCCTTCTCTAGTGTGCAGCGAAGCCCACCGGGCTTTGGATTTGTTATGAATAGAGAATTAAGTAGCCCGAGCCTTCGCTGCAGTGCCTGGCAACACATGCCTTGGGTCTGCTGGTATTCCCCAATATACACTCTTACTGCTACTACGGCAGCGTCCACCCGGAGACTCTCTTTATCAGCCACTCACTCTCAACAGAGAGGACAGGACAGTCTATCCCCTTATATAAGCCTTATGTATTACCTTAACCTGTTAGTGGCATGATAAACAATTGGATTGCTAAAAGCACATTCCGTAGTGCAGAGTTGCGAAACTATGCACCTCTTAAAATAACACATTCTGGAGTAAGTAAAACATGCACTTCTTATTCTATGAGATCAAGATCAGCCAGTTCCCCCGTGTTTGTCTGTTTTTCCCCATAAGGTGCCTAAGCAATACAACCCAGGTTAAGCCCACTAGCTTCCCTTCCTCTCTATCAGGAAAATAAAATAAACACAACTCTGCAATATGTAACTGTTAAAAGGCATGTTGAGTTATTTTATGAAGATGAATTGCTGCGGGGAGAGTTTGTGCTTCGTGGTTTTAAACTCACAACTAATTTCCAAGGAGATGCTGTGTTTAATGAAAAACGTCCTCCTCAGTCCACATTTTGATGGGAAAGGAACCCAATGTTTCCATGGTGATTTGTGTAAGGACTGGGACCAGGCTACTTAGCTGAGGATTCTGTACTATGCTAGTATACTATACTATCTCTGACTATGGTTTAGTTCTGTCTCTGGCTGTAGTTGTGTTGATTCTTCCATCTACTCAAGGTATTGGTCTCGGTCACCTATTAGCATATCCTGTGTTTTTGTCCACATTTTGACTGAAAGGAAGGTCACATTAGAGTTAGCTGACCTGAAGGACTGTACCTATTAGCATTTCCTGTGTTTTTGTCCACATTTTGACTGAAAGGAAGGTCACATTAGAGATAGCTGACCTGAAGGACTGTACCTATTAGCATTTCCTGTGTTTTTGTCCACATTTTAACTGAAAGGAAGGTCACATTAGAGTTAGCTGACCTGAATGACTGTACCTATTAGCATATCCAGTTTTTCTGTCCACATTTTGACTGAAAGGAAGATCACATTTGAGATAGCTGACCTGAAGGACTGTACCTATTAGCATTTCCTGTGTTTTTGTCCACATTTTAACTGAAAGGAAGGTCACATTTGAGTTAGCTGACCTGAAGGACTGTACCTATTAGCATTTCCTGTGTTTTTGTCCACATTTTAACTGAAAGGAAGGTCACATTAGAGTTAGCTGACCTGAATGACTGTACCTATTAGCATATCCAGTTTTTCTGTCCACATTTTGAAAGAAAGGAAGGTCAAATTTGAGTTAGCTGACCAGCAGCTCTGTACCTATCTGTGTCAGCTTCCAACCTTACCGGGTACACAACTCTGCTAACAGGACACAACCAAGTGACTGAAATTCACCTCTCTAATGGCGCACCTTCTGCACTGTGTTGTAGGATTTGCAGAATCCCTAGATGTAATATTTTCTAGTGCTTTCGCTCTCTCTCTCGCGCGCTAATAGCTCCAATAAACCATTATTCCCCAGCACGTCTCAGGCCAGCCATGTCTGTATTTAATCTTTAATTGTGTTAGCGAAGGAAAAAATTGCTTTGGGGATTCGACAGCTTGAAAGAGACATCTTGTTCATTTGGCTCATCATTATCAGCGGAATAGCTTCTTGGTTGAAAAGACTTAATAAGAGACAAAACAATATTGTTACTAGATAGTCTGGAGTTTGTTGTGCATCATAATGTTTTTTTGTGTGTTTAAAAAAAAATCATTGGATGACAAGCTATAATGGAGGCTATTATCCAACTATTTGTAATGGTTGTTGTAAAATGTTTTCATGGTTTTGCTCCTCACCTTCATAATGTAACAACACGTAAGCCTATTTCTAATTTTTGTACCATCGTCCTTAGATCTTGCAAAATGTTGTTCTAATGTAGTTTGTCAGAAGAAAGCACGGCCATTATGAGTCTGACTCAAACCTATTGAGATGCTTCAACACGTCCTCATAAACACTTACTGTAGATGCATCAAACACGCTACTGCTGCTATTCCCAATGTAGGTGAGTGCTCTTCTGAAGAGAGTGTTTCTAGTGGCACGATGAGATTGTCCTGCCTTTGGGGAAACTAGGAAAGTGTACCACACACATCTTCTTCACAGGAAGCAAAATGGACTTTCTTACCTTTCTTTAAGAACATGGTGACACATTTAGGATGCAAAGAGGGGAGGAGAGGTATAAATAGCAGTTAGGCCTTTTGCTGTTGACACAGAAGTGTGTCAAGTAAGTAATTGATGACATCACAGATGTTGATGAAACAAAGCTGACAGATATTCTCCAGGGTTATGTTGTCAATCTTGGTTGTACAGTACTTACAGTATGTTTTATTGATACACATGTTGATAGAATAATCACACCATAAGATATTGATATTGTATGTGTGTTATGTGACCTTGCTCTAAATGTGTCCTGAATTAGTTTGAGGTAATTAGAGATTTTTAGACAGGCACAAACTTCAGGGCGGAACTTTTACCCCAAAAACGGAAATTGATGTCGACTTCAAAATCGCCTCCGATGCTTAGCTCTGGTCCCCAGGTGACAATGAATTCATTTTCAATCTCACGACATCACGCAGGGCATCTAAACTGTCCATTACCATCCAGGTCGGAAACAGCTACTAAAGTGATGTTTTGGGGCAGAGCAACTCAAATAGCTCCTTCATCCTCGGGGTGGCAGTGTAGCCTAGTGGTTAGAGCATTGGACTAGTAACCGAAAGGTTGCAAGTTCAAATCCCCGCGCTGACAAGGTACAAAATCTGTTGTTCTGCCCCTGAACAGGCAGTTAACCAACTGTTCCTAGGCCGTCATTGAAAAATAAAGGTTAAAAAAATCCTATTGCTCTATTTCTTTACCGTCAAGTGTACTGTTCTCACTGAAAACAGTCAGAATAGGTTTACCTATACTATGTAGTGTATCATGGGATTACACAAGACTTTGGCCCCATGGCCAGTCAGTATAGGTTTACCTATACTATGTAGTGTATCATGGGATTACACAAGACTATGGCCCCATGGCCAGTCAGTATAGGTTTACCTATACTATGTAGTGTATCATGGGATTACACAAGACTTTGGCCCCATGGCCAGTCAGTATAGGTTTGTTTACCTATACTATGTAGTGTATCATGGGATTACACAAGACTTTGGCCCCATGGCCAGTCAGTATAGGTTTACCTATACTATGTAGTGTATAATGGGATTACACAAGACTATGGCCCCATGGCCAGTCAGTATAGGTTTACCTATACTATGTAGTGTATCATGGGATTACACAAGACTTTGGCCCCATGGCCAGTCAGTATAGGTTTACCTATACTATGTAGTGTATCATGGGATTACACAAGACTATGGCCCCATGGCCAGTCAGCATACTATGTAGTGTATCTTTACCTATACTATGTAGTGTATCATGGGATTACACAAGACTATGGCCCCATGGCCAGTCAGTATAGGTTTACCTCTACTATGTAGTGTATCATGGGATTACACAAGACTATGGCCCCATGGCCAGTCAGTATAGGTTTACCTCTACTATGTAGTGTATCATGGGATTACACAAGACTTTGGCCCCATGGCCAGTCAGCATAGGCTTACCTATATTATGTAGTGTATAATGGGATTACACAAGACTATGGCCCCATGGCCAGTCAGTATAGGTTTACCTCTACTATGTAGTGTATCATGGGATTACACAAGACTATGGCCCCATGGCCAGTCAGTATAGGTTTACCTATACTATGTAGTGTATAATGGGATTACACAAGACTATGGCCCCGTGGCCAGTCAGTATAGGTTTACCTCTACTATGTAGTGTATCATGGGATTACACAAGACTATGGCCCCATGGCCAGTCAGTATAGGTTAACCTCTACTATGTAGTGTATCATGGGATTACACAAGACTATGGCCCCATGGCCAGTCAGTATAGGCTTACCTCTACTATGTAGTGTATCATGGGATTACACAAGACTATGGCCCCATGGCCAGTCAGAATAGGCTTACCTCTACTATGTAGTGTATCATGGGATTACACAAGACTATGGCCCCATGGCCAGTCAGTATAGGTTTACCTATACTATGTAGTGTATCATGGGATTACACAAGACTTTGGCCCCATGGCCAGTCAGTATAGGTTTACCTCTACTATGTAGTGTATCATGGGATTACACAAGACTTTGGCCACATGGCCCAAAACCTCTACAAGGTTTCAGCTGAATGAGTTAAATAGCAATTGAATCAGCCTCAGTCGTAACCCCATAAAAGCTTGGATATGTGGTTGTGACCCCTTTGTTTGCTGAGGCTATTTCATTTTTTTACTCTGCATAGCAACTAATTGAAGGCCTCTCTCATAGGCTATTCACAGAAAGAGTATGGAAGCATGTAGCTTCATACAACACTCCAAACAAGACAACAATAATCATCTTATCGAGTGTGCTGAAAGTCATCACACAACACACATTTCCCCATGTCCTAAATAATATATGCCTCAAAAACATCTGATTGAAATGTCTATTTGAACATTTTCATTGGCTGAGAGTATCAATGAATATCCAGTATGGAAGCATATAGCTCAACGAGCTCCATAATCCAGTGGATCTGTCTCCTTCAGTTTAGCAGGAAGTGATTAGTATGGTTATGATGACTAAGACTGTTTTTTTAAAGGCACTCCAAAACATAACACACCTGAGTCTAGAAGCTCTTGGTGAAAATATCTCAGTGTGCTGCTCTTTGATTACATCAAGCAGGCACTGTTCAGGTAATTGCAGAGTATCTACCTGTAGTCCCCTCGCACCATGAGTCACAGTGGTTCACTCTATCCTTCGTTTGATTTCGCTGTGCATTGAACAGAACTCAATACATCAACTACCAAAGCACTTCAATAAATTATAGTTGTGGGTGAATGCAGTTTCTCTATATAAGCAAGCTAAATACGAAGTTGTCAATGAATTGGCCAATGTTGTGCAGGACATCTACAGCAGGTGTACTCAACTACTACTTGAGAAGATCCGGTTACACAAATTCCTGGTGGCAAAGGTCTGGATGGATAATGTCATTTATCGGCGTAGTAACAAGCCCCCACCTTGCAACCCATGTGACCCCAAACTGTTCACACCCCTCTTGTTGGCGGAAAGAACATTTAGCCGTTTTAAAGCTAATTTCCCGCAATTCTACATGCTTTGCATGGGGCAGAGATTTGTTTTGCTGATTTAAAGCTAATTTCCTGCAGTTCTAAGCATTCTTCCATGTCTTATGTGTGTTTATATGATGCCTGAACGAGAAAAAAATATATATCTGGATCTGGTCCGCAGTCCACCAGTAGGAGGATCTAGAACTACTTTACACTGACAGCCCCTAACATTACCCCGGAGTGGTTAACACTGACAGCCCATCACATTACCCCGGAGTGGTTAACACTGACAGCCCATCACATTACCCCGGAGTGGTTAACACTGACAGCCCATCACATTACCCCGGAGTGGTTAACACTGACAGCCCATCACATTACCCAGGAGTGGTTAACACTGACAGCCCATAACATTACCCCGGAGTGGTTAACACTGACAGCCCATAACATTACCCCGGAGTGGTTAACACTGACAGCCCATCACATTACCCCGGAGTGGTTAACGCTGACAGCCCATAACATTACCCCGGAGTGGTTAACACTGACAGCCCATCACATTACCCCGGAGTGGTTAACACTGACAGCCCATCACATTACCCCGGAGTGGTTAACACTGACAGCCCATAACATTACCCCGGAGTGGTTAACACTGACAGCCCATAACATTACCCCGGAGTGGTTAACACTGACAGCCCATCACATTACCCCGGAGTGGTTAACGCTGACAGCCCATCACATTACCCCGGAGTGGTTAACACTGACAGCCCATCACATTACCCCGGAGTGGTTATCCGCTGACAGCCCATCACATTACCCCATTTAAGGAGTGGTTAAAGGCTGGATTCAGCCCATCACATTACCCCGGAGTGGTTAACACTGACAGCCCATCACATTACCCCCGGAGTGGTTAACCTCTTGAAACTCCCCATCCCGGATCCGGGATTGTGACTAAGCCTCAGGCTCATTAGCATAACGCAACGTTAACGATTTCTGAAAATCGCAAATAAAATTAAAATAATGCGTTTGCTCTTTAAGCTTAGCCTTTTCTTAACAACACTGTCATCTCAGATTTTCAAAATATGCTTTTGAACCATAGAAATTGACTAGCGGGCAGTCCTTCCCCGGGAGGAAGAGCAGCTCCGTCTTGCCGATTTGTGTAAGAGTATGCAAAGCTAGCATAGCATTTTGTGTAGCATGTAGCACGCAACATTTTCACAAAAGCCAGATAACCAAATAAATAAAATCATTTACCTTTGAAGAGCTTCTGATGTTTTCAATGAGGAGACTCCCAGCCACATACCAAATGCGCAGTGTTTCCTGAAAGCGTCTGTGTGTAGGAGAAATCAGTTCCGTTTTCTACATTGCGCCTGGCTACCGAAGAGTTTTGAAGCCGAAAATGCAGTCACCTACAACGTGAAACTTTTTCCCGGATTAACTACATAATATCGGAGAAGAGAGGAGGGATAGGGTCCGGGCACATGGCAAACGTTGTCTGGAATCAATCCTCAAGGTGTTTTTTCACATATCTCTTCATTGACATGCAGTTCTTGGAAGCTTGCTTCTCTGTCTGTGCCCCATGGAAAAATACTGGCAGGTGACTTTTTCCACCAATTTCGGCGCAGGACACCGGGCGGACACGTGGTAAATGTGGTCTCTTATGGTCAATCTTCCAATCAGAGATGATAGGATGGAAGGGAGAGATCACATAGCGATCTGCCTACAAATACGTCACAATGCTGCAGACACCTTGGGGAAACGACAGAAAGGGCAGACTCATTCCTCTTGCGTTGACAGCCATATAAGGAGATCATGAAAGACAGAGCCTCAAAAATTATCCTTGTCATTTCCTGGATGCCAAGTCATCTTGGTTTTGCCTGAAGCTCACGTTAAAGGGCACGCACAGAGAAGATATTTGTATTTCTGGACACGTCAGAGTGTTTTCTTTCGAACAGTAGCAATTATATGCATAGTCGAGCATCTTTTTGTGACAAAATATCTTGTTTAAAACGGGAACGTTTTTCTTCCAAAAATGAAATAGCGCCACCATAAGTGTAAGAGGTTAACACTGACAGCCCATCACATTACCCCGTAGTGGGAAATGAGAAGTACCGTGCTACAAGCAAGCCCCCTTTATGAGAGACACTCAAGTTTACATATTTTTTGTCTGTGTAAGAAAACATAGACCTATAGAATGACCACACGTATACCACAATAAGCAAACAGGAAAACACTCATCCAGAGGTTGTGCTCCTAGTGGCCGGGGAGTTTAATGCAGGGAAACTTAATCAATTTTACCTCATTTCTACCAGCATGTTAGTTGTGCAACCAGAGGGGAAAAAACTTCAGACCACCTTTACTCCACACACAGAGACGTGTACAAAGCTCTCCCTCACCCTCCATTTGGCAAATCTGACAATAATTATGTCCTCCTGATTACTGCTTACAAGCAAGAATTAAGCAGGAAGCACCAGTGACTCGGTCAATAAAAAAGTGGTCAGATGAAGCAGATGCTAAACTACGGGTCTCTTTTGCTAGCACAGACTGGAATATGTTCCGGGATTCTTCTGATGGCATTGAGGAGTACACCACATCAGTCACTGGCTTCATCAATAAGTGCATTGTTGATGTCGTTCCCACAGTGACTGTACGTACATACCCCAACCAGAAACAATGGATTACAGGCAACATCCGCACTGAGCTAAAGGGTAGAGCTGCCACTTTTAAGGAGCAAGACTCTAACTTGGAAGCGTTTAAGAAATCCCGCTATGCCTTCCGACGAACTATCAAACAGGCAAAGCGTCAATACAGGATTAAGATCAAATCGTACTACAATGACGCTCATTGGATGTGGCAGAGCTTGCAAACTATTACAGACCACAAAGGGAAGCACAACCGAGAGTTGCCCAGTGAAACGAGCCTACCAGACGAGCTAAATCACTTCTATGCTCGCTTCGAGGCAAGTAACACTGAAACATGCATGAGAGCATCAGTTGTTCCGGACGACTGTGTGATCATGCTCTCTGCAGCCGATGTGAGTAAGACCTTTAAACAGGTCAACATTCACAAGGCCACAGGGCCAGACGGATTACCAGGACGTGATCTCAGAGCACGTGCTGACCAACTGGCAAGTGTCTTCACCTGTTCAACCTCTCTGAGTCTGTAATACCAACATGTTTAAAGCAGACCACGATAGTTCCGGTGCCAAGAACACTAAGGTAACCTGCCTAAATGACTACCGACCCATAGCAATCACGTCTGTAGCCATGAAGTGCTTTGAAAGGCTTGTCATGGCTCACATCAACACCATTATCCTAGAAACCCTAGACCCACCCTAATTTGCATAACTCCCTAACAGATCCACAGATGATACAATCTCTATTGCACTCCACACTGCCCTTTCTCACCTGGACAAAAGGAACAACTATGTGAGAATGCAATTCATTGACTACAGCTCAGCGTTCAACACCATAGTGCCCTCTAAGCTCATCACTAAGCTAAGGACCCTGGGACTCCACACCTCCCTCTGCAACTGGATCCTGGACTTCCTGGCGGGCAGCCCCAGGCGGTAAGGGTAGGTAACAACACAGCCACGCTGATCCTCAACACAGGGGCTCCTCAGGGGTGCATGCTCAGTCCCCTCCTGAACTCCCTGTTCACTCATGACTGCACGGCCAGGCAGGACTCCAACACCTTCATTAAGTTTGCCGATGACATAACAGTGGTAGGCCTGATCACTGATCAACTACGAGACAGCCTATAGGGAGGAGGTCAGAGACCTGACGTAACGTGCAAGGACAACAATCTCTCCCTCAACGTAATCAAGACAAAGGAGATGATTGTGGACTACAGGAAAAGGAGGAGTGAGGACATGCCCCCATTCTCATTGACTGTGCTGCACTGAAGCAGGTCAAGACTTTAAAGTTCCTTGGCGTCCACCAACAAAGTAACATGGTCCAAGCACACCAAGACAGTTGTGAAGAGGGCACAACGAAACCTATTCCCCCCCAGGAGACTGAAAAGATTTGGCCTGGATCCTCAGATCCTCAAAAGGTTCTACAGCTGCACCACCGAGAGCCTCCTGACTGGTTGCATCCCTGCCTGGTATAGCAACTGCTCGGCCTCCGACCGCAAGGCACTACAGAGGGTAGTGCGTACGGCCCAGTACATCACCAGGGCCAAGCTTCCTGCCATCCAGGACCTCTATACCAAGCGGTGTCAGAGGAAGGCCTTTAAAATTGTCAGACTCCAGCCACCCTAGTTGTAGACTGTTCTCTCTGCTACTGCACGGCAAGCGGTACCGGAGCACCAAGTCTAGGTTTGAGTTTGAGTTTATTTTATTTTTGCAGGGACAGTGCACATTAATCAACGTTTCAGTAAAAGTGCCAGTTTTAGCCAAGCGGCTAATTTTCAACCGCAGTCCCTGGGCAGGTCCAAGAGGCTTCTAAACAGCATCTACCCCAAACCCATAAGACTCCTGAACATCTCATCAAACGGCTACTCAGACTATTTGCATTTCTTCCCCCCCCCCTCTTTTACGCTGCTGCTACTCTCTGTTATTATTTATGCATAGTCACTTTAATAACTACCTACATGTACTTATTACCTCGACTAACTGGTGTCCCCGCACATTGACTCTGTACCGGTACCACCTGTGCATAGCTTGTTATTTTACTGATGCTCTTTAATTATTTATTTATTTTATTTATTGTTTTTGGGGGGTATTTTTCTTGAAACGGCATTGTTGGTTAAGAGCTTGTAAGTAAACATTTCACTGTAAGGTCCTCACCTGTTGTATTCGGTGCATGTGACAGATCAAATTTGATTTGATTTCACTCATATTGCACTTTATTTTAGTGTTGTTGTGGATGAGTAATCATGTTTTTTCATTGAAGAAAATACAGTGTTGTTATTCCTGATTGTGCTGTCACCCTGCATTATATGGATCATGATCATATATGGAATCAGGAATATCAACACTGTGTACTTCTTAAGTAAACAAAAATGAATTACATTATGGTTGGATGTCTCATTTTCCCGCTGCACTGAAACTTAACCGAACCGTAACCCCAAAACCGCAGTACGTACCACCGAACCGTGGGTTTGGTGAACCTTTACAGCCCTAGTGGGCAGCCGGACCGACTTGTTTTGATTCAACCCAGATTTAGTATATTCACTTCAATGTGTTTACCTACCTACTGCTCTCCCTTCTACCCAACTCTCATCGATCTCCCCCTAAGCCAAGGAAAGCAGAGGAAAGTGAATTACATGGGAACGCAAACACACACACACACACACACACGTAATGACAGTCACGAGGTAAGATCTGGCTGTTTTCGTTCTCTCTCTTTGCCAGCGAAGCTGAACACTATAAGAAGTACAAGAGTGTATGAACGTACATTATCACCTCATCTAGCCCTTGTCCCATTGTAGCGCTCCTGTTTACATCTGCTGTGACACACCTTGTTACCTTGCTGCTGTTCAGCTCTAGTTTCAGTGTTGACGTTTTCACACACACACACACACACACACACACACACACACACACACACACACACACACACACACACACACACACACACACACACACACACAGGTCATTCACGCTTTCTCTCTCTCTGTTCCAGGGCCCGCTGGGTGGAGTGGAGGAGAGCCCTGTCTCCGGTCCAGCAGCAGCACACCAGCCTGGGACGCGGCACAGCTTCGTCCAGGACCACTTTCAGGCACAGTACAGGTAAGAGTCCTAGACAATATCATACAGGTCGGTTAGTAGTCACAGACGATAAGAGGTGAGGAGTCACATTCAATTAGTACAGGTCATGTGATAACGCATCCTTAAGTTATGCAGCAATTCAATAACGATATCTCACACCATGATTTCTCACACGATTTCTCACACCAGGCTTCATGGAGTACAAAAACACCTAATCTTCTCATCCAAGACTTTTGTAATGTCTGTGTGCATAGTTTCTTTTCTGGCCAGAATGTATAGCATTCCGTTATATAGAGTATAGGTATTCAGAACAGGTGAGCATGCACTTTCCCTCCTGTGGTTAAGAACCGCTAGCCTGCTAAAGTAGGTCACGTTGAGCTGGCTGTGAACACTTTCTGGGATTAGTCTCTGTCTGTATCTTGTTTGGCTCTTTTCCTCCTGGTCTGCAGTGTACACACACACACACACACACACACACACACACACACACACACACACACACACACACACACACACACACACACACACACACACACACACACACACACACACAGAGCAGCAGCAGCAGGATCCCTGCGTAGCCAGTCTCATGGAAATGCAGTGACCCTCTGCTAGCCTTGTCATGATGTTCTCCATCTCCTCCCCCTCCACCTCTTCTTCGATCAATCTGTTGAAATGTTCCACTTGTTGATTCATGATACTGATATGTATACCACATGGATTGACTGAGCAGTTTAACGGATGATTAGACTTTGACACATCCATATTGTATAGATAATGAGATTAGACCTGAAATGTACAGAGTCTGCAGGGAGTCGATTGCAGCCAACAGGCATCGCTCCTCTCTATAACAAAGAAGGACTCAAGTTGTATCGGGTTTAGTATTGGACTTAACACCATGCTGGTAGATTAGCGTGAGTCAATCAATATAGGGTTAACCCCAGACAGTTAGATTGTATTGATGATGATGCGGGGTTAACCACTCAATCAATAATGGGATTATGATTCCCACTCCCTCATCACAGGATTATGGATTATACACTTATACAAACCCACTGTATCCCTGCGAAGGCTGATCTCTCCAGGCTGCTAATTGGAAATTGCTCTCAGAATCCATTTTCCCTTATGGAAAAATGTGTGTCTAAAATGGAATATCGGAATTTTGAGGCAGAAAATCGGAATTCCGAGATGGAATATTCAGAGTAAAGTGTGTCTTCTTTAACATCCGACCCTCTTGGCTCTTGGCTATGATGTGTTTGCCACAACAGCACACAGGTAGTGTTTACGTCCTATTATCATATTATCCGTTAGTTCATTAGCAGATAAGAGTAGCGACACTCGGGGAAATCTGAGACGTAACCTTCAAGACATCCCTTAACAGCTTAGCAAAGAATGCTAATGCGATGGCTCCTCTCATCAATAGTTTTGTCTCTTGTCTCAAATGGCACCCTATTCCCTTCATAGTGCACTACCTAGGCTGCGGTCCAAACAGTTAAACGACATACCCTCGTCCACTTACCCTCGCCTTACGCCCTTGGGGGAGTCCCCGTCGCCATCTTGGAGGTTGATCCAAATGATTAGCCAAGCAAGGGAAGTCCCCATAATTCAATTTGCGACGATTGTACATCTGCGAAAACTTAAAAACAACATCAATGGAGAAGTCGATATACAAGTGTAAGTAAAAAAAGAATGCTACGTAAAAATGAAATATATGTTTTGTTTGGTTATCATTTGGAAATTATAGAAAAAAAAACATTTTCCTTCTTCAGAAGTTCCAGCTAGGCAGGCTAACTAATTTGCTAGCTATCATAAAGTAGGCGTATATTAATAATGATATATTCAATAAAAGTAGACATACACTCATCATTGACTGTAGTGTATATAAAGCACCACAAGTTACTGGTGGCTGAAAACACAATCATTGCGGGGAGTTTGAATGGTGAATTTCCGGCCAAGGGTGGTCCATTCCTTCTTCCCTCGCCCCTTGCCCTGGAAGTGTATTCTCGTCAGACGTCATGAGAAGTGTCCACTTCATTTAAGGGCTGAGGGGATAGGGTGTCTTAAGTGTTTGGACTGCAGCCCTCGACGAACAGTTTTGGCTGAGAGCTGTGAAGTGTCTGGACTCACCATCCAGGATATACAGATGTAGGATCTTAATTTGATTTTAAAAAAAATTGTTGCTGACAATTTTCCTGCAAGGCAGGTAATGCAAACTTCTAGTGTATTTGAGTTTTTAAAAGGCTTCTAAAGTTTGTAATTTCAATTTTTGAAATTTCAGACTTGATTTGCCCTAATTAAAAATGTATCCACCTCTACAAAAATGTTCATTTTTTATAACCCACATAATAATTCACATTTCCCTTTTCTGCAGGATTGTTTCCTTGCTGAAGCAAACTGGCTCAAATTAAGATCCTACATTTGTACACCTAAGGTGTAGTACACTCTTAGAAAAAGGGTTCCAAAAGGAACCGGTCCCCATAGGATGACCCTTTTTTTAATTCCAGGAACTCATTTTGGTTCCAGGTATAACTCTTTTGAGTTCCATGTAGAACACACTCTGGAAAGGGTTCTACACCGAACTCAAAAAGGTTCTACCTTGGAGCAAAAAAGTGTTATTCGAAGGGTTCTCCATTGGTGACAGCTAAAGAAAGAGTGTAGTGTGTGTTTAGTCAGGGGTTACAAAACAATACTTCAAGCCCCAGTAATTAGTACTTTGATGGTCTGCTCCCGAAGGATATGTCTCAGTATTGAGTACATGTTGTTGTCACATTATGCAGTCTACTGTAAAGTGATTACAGAACTACTCCAAACTCTGTTGTTTCTCCCGCAACGCACCTTGTAATTTTCTGCCTGGCTCCACCTCAACAGCTTGAAGTGTCAGAGTGTAGCAGGTTTACACTGTAATTGCGATTCCAGAGTTCCGGAGACAGACTCAGGTAGCAGGATAACGGCTGTCTGGTTTGGCTGGAGTGAGGTGGGAGGGTGGTACAGATGGAGGGGGGGGCAGATGGCTGGAGGGCTTGTTACAGATGACCTTGCAGGTAGAGCCTGGGAGAGGTAGAGCCTGCCTGGCTGTTCCACACCTCTGCCTGGCCTGGCATTACATGGGACTGTTTGTAAAGTTCCTTTTGTCTGTAGAGTTAATGCACTGTGCCTGCCTATAACTGTACTTCTTGTTCATGAAAGTGCATTTGAGTATGAATACAGATCAGCACTAGTAATGTATCCATCCACTGCACTCAAACTGTTGTGTTACATTGGGCTCTGTTCCAACATTCTAACTCAATGTTGCAGTATTGGGTGTTCTATCTTCCAGACTTCTGAAGACACAAGACTGTGTCGTAGTGTGACTGAGACAATGGGTGTTTTTCAAAATGCATACTACCGCGCTCCGAGCATGCAAATTGGAGCACGGGAGGGTCGGAGTATGAGTCCAAATCATAGTAGCCGAAACGGAGCACGGAGGGAACTTCTCAAATGTGAAATGTTGCTTATTCGCATGTAAAATGTTACCTGACTACAATATTTTATGTTGACATGTTAATAAATACCTGCTGTGTACATTTCTAGCATGTTTACCTGCCTAGGTATCATAGAACGCAAGCCCATAATAAGTCAATGGGGCTAACTGGCTAGCTACTACTATTACTACTGAAGAATTGTTAGCTAGCTACCCACAAAGAATTGACATCGACCTAGCATAATATTAGTTTTAGGTCATTTTTGCCTGTTTAACTAGCTGGTAAGTTAGATTATTATGATTCACATATCGAGCTGATAATTATGAAGTAAAACTTTTGCTTTGTGTAAATCTTGTTTTGTCTATTATTGTTGCCATTGTCCTGCAGTGTGAGGTAAAACAGTAGGGGAAGTGCTTCTCACGTGTAATGTTTTATGCATTCTCTCTCGTCCTCACAAGAACGTAGTCAAGAGAATGTCGTTGGAGCATGAGAGTGTGGAGCATGGTAGTATGCATATCGAGAGACACCCATTGGCTCTGATGAGTTTGGGTTCTGGGACTCGTCCTCCACACTTTCTCCTTATGTTATTGTCCTTCTATAATTGTGGTTGCCGTGGCGCTGGTTTCTAATAGCATGACTAAACAAAAGAATAATCACTCTTAGTTTGTTTCTCTCTCTCTCTCTCTCTCTCTCTCTCTGTCTCTCGCTCTCTGTCTCTGTCTCTCTCTCTCTGTCTCTCTCTGTCTCTCTCTCTCTCTCTGTCTCTCTCTCTGTCTCTCTCTCTCTCAATTCAATTTCAGTTTAAGGTCTTTATCTCTCTCTCTCTGAATCTGTCAGTCTCACTATCTTTCTTTCATTCTCTCTCTCTCTGCCAGTCTTTTTATATCTGTGAGACTCCTCGGGGGCGTTCTGATCTGAATAAATGTTTGCGATTAGAGTGGAGGCTGTCTGGTGGTTTAGGCTGCGAGACGAGAGAGACAAGCGACAGTCACTTTCCAGCCTCAAATGAGTCTTGGTCTATACCCTCAGTCTGTCATGTTGAGTTTGGAACGTTGGTTTTCTTAGTGTCAACGGTTGCATCCCAAATGGCACCCTATTGCCTTTAAAGTAGGCTACACAACTTCAATGGGCCCTGGTTAAACGTTGTGCACTATAAAGGGAATAGCATGTCATTTGGGAGGCAACCAAAGGACTGAGGAAATAGATCTTGTCTTTCTATTCGTACTCTCCCCTGTGTCTCTCCCCTGTGTGTTCAGCACAGCTGCCCAAGATGGTGGTGCAGATTTCTGTAGCCAAACCTTTTAAAGCAGATTATCCAGAGCTCACACTGTCACTCCTCATTCAACCTCTCCTTTGATTTTATTACCATGATGACCCACTCCCTCCCCCTCCACCGGGGAGGCCTCCTGGGCTGCCATCTTCCCCCTTCCACCTTGACCTTACCTGGGGCGTCTCTGAGCTGATCCCATCCCAGGCTGGATGCTTTGAAGTGGGGGTTAGAGAGTTGAAGTGGAGGGCTGCTTTGATCTCTCCACTGGTGTGTTTTTGTGAACGTACAGAGCGTAGAGACTACAAGCTCTGCTTCCCCTTTCCGACCCGACACCTTCTAACTATCATCAACTAACACTTACTCTCTTTCTCTCACACACACACACACACACACACACACACACACACACACACACACACACACACACACACACACACACACACACACACACACACACACACACAGGTCTGCCAATTACCCCACTAAAACAGTAGTTCTGTTTACCCTGTTTACTTCTCTGCCAAGCAAACACCAATACAATTGTATTGACCCACTACTGTCAGAGCTGAGGCACTTTATTACTCTCTGTGAAACTGTGTACGCTGTTTCACGATGCGGTTGACTAGTGGTTGAGGACGGTGGAGTAATTGTGAGGAGTGCCAATACGTTTCCCCTCCTCCTTGTTGATACCCCACTAACAGCTGAGGTAATAAAAAGAGAAATGGCGTACTAACGCGAAGAGAGGAGCTGAGAGTTCTCAGGTGTGCCTGCCCCCTCACAACGTGCCCTTTATTTTATGGAGTTGGATCTGTACTGTAGGAGCCTACACAGTAAGTGCTTGCAGTTGAAGCTTGCCAGAGATGATAGTGCAGTTGTTTGTTGAGAGAATGAGTTCAACAACTGGTGTCCGGGTCCCCAATGACGTGTTGACGTGGAGGAGGAGGCTGTCAACGGCCTGGAGAGAGAGAGAGAGAGAGAGAGGACGATCAGAGCCTCGTCTAGCCTCATATCTCCACAATGGGGACCAGAGCGCATCGCACCTCTCAGTATGCAAGCAGGATACACACAGGCAGGGATGCGGATACTCTTCTCTGAGTGGATAGAGGCAGTAACCATCCGCATACTCATGAACTCTCTGACATGAACACACTGGGACTGTAAAGGCCACTCGGAGATAGTACACATCGTCAACAGAGGAAATACTTTGGCAGGACGATGAGGATGGTCAACCTCAAACTTCATCAACACTGTGAGATGAAGGTCACAACAACTGTGGGTGGGGGGGGGGGTGATTTCAACTCAAAAGTTTTTAAACAAGTGAACATCCTTTTTGGCTTGGAGCTGCCTCCAATATCACAACTGTCACACGCAATCTCTTGAAGTTGAAGACACAATCCAAAAGTCCAGCACAGGAAGCTTTCGACAGACCAATCAGCTTGTCTCCTAACCGGCGTTGCGTTAACTCCCAGACTTCATCTTCCAGCTCGTCACACCCCTCAAAGAGAGGCAGCCGGAAACATTTGTCCCCCCTTTGAGGCGTAGCTCTCTGTTAATTTCCCATGGCGTGGGCCCTTTGTTTAAAGGTCTCTAATGGAGAAGCAGATAGGGGCAGATCAGCCTCAGTGCACTCATCCAACCCAACCTGGACAGCAGCAACCCAGACAGACTGACTGACTGACTGACTGACTGACAGGGGGATTTCGCTCTGGCTACAGCGGCCCTCCCCGTTTCACCAGAGGAAAAGAGGAAATGAGGAAGAGAGGAATGAGGAAGAGAGGAAAGGAGGGAACAGAGGAGGAACTGTCTGCTGACCTGTAGAGAAAAGTCTGGAAGGACCTGCCATGTGTTCCACTTTAGACGTTATGCTAATTACAGGGCAGAAGACGCTATACTGTAGACTTGTCTCTGTGGATTGATTGGTTAGTCGAACGACTAAGGGAGGGGATACTTGAGCCTGTGCCTTTGTCCTGGAGTGGCACTGGGCTGAAATGGCATCAGGACCTCTGTGCCGGGCCTGTATCCATCAGTGTCTGGGATTGGGGTCCTTTCATTTCTGTTCAGGCATCATTCGCATCCCCGGCCATTACCAATGTGTTTCTCTACCACTTTGCTTTTAGCCACATTTGTGGAAAATGCAAATCAGTAATGGCACGATATTGAATCTCAAATGGGCTTTTCACCTGAGCACTGAGTATTTATGAGACCCGGCTGACTCCAACCCCTGGGGAAGTCATATCTCACATTTGTCCTCTCAATTTTGGGATGAAATGGACTGTGAATGCATTGGAATACATTATTCAAACAGAGAGGGATTTTTAGCTGGTGAAACTGTAAGGAAAAGGGGCTTGATGGAAGACGAGGTTCACCGTGGGTTCAAATGTCTTCACTCAAAAGGTGTGTGTGGTGTGTTGCACACCCTATCTTCACTCTGTCTAATGTGGGTTCAGGGTAATGCACGGTGTGAGCTGTTTGCTATGAGAGCTGCGTTCACGAAAGCTCTTGGAGCAATTTACTGGTCAAACATTCTGTAAAAGCACTGTGTCTGTGTCATGATGCTTGAATTCTGTCTCATGTATGTTGATGCGTAGCATGTGCTATACGTAGGCCTGTGACACGAGAGCTGCATTCCAATAGGGTGAGGCTTGCAAGTTCAGTCATGCTGTTAGGGTTATTATGTCTTAATTCAGTGGTCTTGAGCGATATAGACGCTGCGTTCAAGAAAGGTGATATGAGCCGACGTGTTTAGTAATGCTGGTCACGTACTATTTATTTAGGTAGTGCAGGGAGGCTGTTCAAAACCTCATCTGTATAAATGATGAATAATGATCTCTGGTAGACCGTCGGTCGGTAGGACTGCTAACTCGTTGCTGTGGGCTCGAGGCCAGGGGATTGGTGCTGTGGAGTCAGCCAAATGCAGAGTGGATGGTGGTGCGAGGATAGGCTTGTCACACACACTGACAGACTCTCTCCTCACAGACAGGTGAACCAACCCGAGTGGAAACGCCGTCAGACTCCACATACTAAGTTCTAAGTGATTGTGTGCACGTCAGCCTCCACGGAGAGCGTTCCAAGTGACGTTGGGAGGTGTCAGCACCGCTAATGTTGTGACTGTCAGAATGTCATTTACAGCCTGACAGAGTGTTGAATGGGGGAAATCTGGGATCCATAGAAATACAATAACTAAGTAATACTATTGAAATCGTAATGCTATTTCTATGATATCTGGGCACATCTCTACAAAACCTCTCCGAGTAGGAGCGCTGATCTAGGATTAGTGTAGCCTTTTAGATCGAAAGGAATAAGATTTATAAGGACAGGTCCTAGATCAGCGCTCCTACTCTGAGACTCTTTGTGGATACAGGCCCTGTGTTGTAACAGCTCTCGCTACAGACCTGTACCGACTACACTTGACTGCATCACTGTCCTGGAGTGACTCAGCAGAACACCCGATAACCTGGACTCATTCAGCTGAGAACAACCAGGGGAAAAGAGAAGTCAGAGCAGTCAGGAGTATCAGCACAGTGGAGCTAATATGTTCCACACAAGCAAGTCTGAATGGTAGGAGAGAGAGAGGCAGCCAATCTACTTGGTGTCGACCTCGTCTTCATTATTTCCTTTTCCTTTCACTCTCCATCCTTCCCTCCACCACCACCATCCTTCCATCCCTCTACCACCACCATCCACCCTTCCCTCTACCACCACCATCCACCCTTCCCTCTACCACCACCATCCACCCTTCTCTCTACCACCACCATCCACCCTTCTCTCTACCACCACCATCCACCCTTCCCTCTACCACCACCATCCACCATTCCCTCTACCACCACCATCCACCCTTCTCTCTACCGCCACCATCCACCCTTCCCTCTACCACCACCATCCACCCTTCTCTCTACCGCCACCATCCACCCTTCTCTCTACCGCCACCATCCACCCTTCTCTCTACCACCACCATCCTTCCTTCCCTCTACCACCACCGTCCTTCCTTCCCTCTACCACCACCATCCACCCTTCCCTCTACCACCACCATCCACCCTTCCCTCTACCACCACCATCCACCCTTCCCTCTACCACCACCATCCACCCTTCCCTCTACCACCACCATCCACCCTCCCCTCTACCACCACCGTCCTCCCTTCCCTCTACCACCACCGTCCTCCCTTCCCTCTACCACCACCGTCCTTCCTTCCTTCTACCACCACCGTCCTTCCTTCCTTCTACCACCACCGTCCTTCCTTCCTTCTACCACCACCATCCTTCCTTCCTTCTACCACCACCATCCACCCATCCCTCTACCACCACCGTCCTTCCTTCCTTCTACCACCACTGTCCTTCCTTCCTTCTACCACCACCATCCACCCTTCCCTCTACCACCACCGTCCTTCCTTCCTTCTACCACCACCGTCTTTCCTTCCTTCCTTCTACCACCACCGTCCTTCCTTCCCTCTACCACCACCGTCCTTCCTTCTCTCTACCACCACCATCCTTCCTTCCTTCCTTCTACCACCACCGTCCTTCCTTCTCTCTACCACCACCGTCCTTCCTTCTCTCTACCACCACCGTCCTTCCTTCTCTCTACCACCACCGTCCTTCCGTCTCTCTACCACCACCGTCCTTCCGTCTCTCTACCACCACCGTCCTTCCTTCTCTCTACCACCACCGTCCTTCCTTCTCTCTACCACCACCGTCCTTCCTTCTCTCTCCCACCACCGTCCTTCCTTCTCTCTACCACCACCGTCCTTCCTTCTCTCTACCACCACCGTCCTTCCTTCTCTCTACCACCACCATCCTTCCTTCTCTCTACCACCACCGTTCTTCCGTCTCTCTACCACCACCGTCCTTCCTTCTCTCTACCACCACCGTCCTTCCTTCTCTCTACCACCACCATCCTTCCTTCTCTCTACCACCACCACCATCCTTCCTTCTCTCTACCACCACCGTCCTTCCTTCTCTCTACCACCACCGTCCTTCCTTCTCTCTACCACCACCGTCCCACCACCGTTCCTTCTCTCTACCACCACCGTCCTTCCTTCTCTCTACCACCACCGTCCTTCCGTCTCTCTACCACCACCGTCCTTCCTTCTCTCTACCACCACCGTCCTTCCTTCTCTCTACCACCACCGTCCTTCCTTCTCTCTACCACCACCATCCTTCCGTCTCTCTACCACCACCATCCTTCTCTCTACCACCACCACCATCCTTCCTTCTCTCTACCACCACCACCATCCTTCCTTCTCTCTACCACCACCACCATCCTTCCTTCTCTCTACCACCACCACCATCCTTCCTTCTCTCTACCACCACCATCCTTCCTTCTCTCTACCACCACCACCATCCTTCCTTCTCTCTACCACCACCACCATCCTTCCTTCTCTCTACCACCAAATCAAATCAACTGATATCTCAAAGTGCTGTACAGAAACCCAGCCTAAAATCCCAAACAGCAAGCAATGCAGGTGTAGAAGCACGGTGGCTAGGAAAAACTCCCTAGAAAGGCCAAAACTTAGGAAGAAACCTAGAGAGGAACCGACAAGCTTAGGGCCAAAATAAGCCCAGAGAAACGCATCGGATTTATTTTGGACAGATTTTGGTGAGAGTGAAACCCCTCTCTTCGCCTCTTCCTCTCTGATACTATGCATACAAGGACCGGACATTTTTTATTAAGAGCCTAATGGAAACATGCAACAATAGCAAGCCTATTGTCTTTCAGTCAAAAGGCCTATTATTATAATATAGCCTATTATTGACCATGCAACTCCTGTCATGGAGCAGCTAATAAAACTAGATTCTCAAACATTTGCCCAAATGCAAACACAGTTTTAATCTGTGCATCTAATATGAGCAGTTCCATTTGACAGAGATGACAGAAATCTCAATTAGGAACATAGAAAGAGGGGGAATCTAATACTAACTACTATGATGGGTTGCTAATAGAGGTCGACCGATTAATCGGAAAGGCCGATTAATTAGGGCCTACAACGATTTCAAGTTCTCATAACAATCAAAAATCGGTCATTTTGGATGCCGATTTAGCCTTTTTTCATATATATATATATATATATATCATTTCGAAATATTTTTTTTACACTTTTATTTCAACTTTATTTAACTAGGCAAGTCAGTTAAGAACACATTCTTATTTTCAATGACGGCCTAGGAACGGTGGGTTACCTGCCTTGTTCAGGGTCAGAACACAGATTTTTACCTTGTCAGCTCAGGGATTCAATCTTGCAACCTTACGGTTAACTAGTCCAATACTCTAACCACCTGGCTCACGAGGAGCCTGCCTGTTACGCGAATGCAGTAAGAAGCCAAGGTAAGTTGCTAGCTAGCATTAAACTTAGTCATAATTACTAGTTATAACTACACATGGTTGATGATATTACTAGTTTATCTAGCGTGTCCTGCGTTGCATATAATCGATGCAGTGCGCATTCGCGAAACGTGTACCTAACCATCAACATCAATGCCTTTCTTAAAATCAATAGACAGAAGTATATATTTTTAAACCTGCATATTTAGCTAAAAGAAATCCAGGTTAGCAGGCAATATTAACCAGGTGAAATTGTGTCACTTCTCTTGCGTTCATTGCACGCAGAGTCAGGGTATATGCAACAGTTTGGGCCGCCTGGCTCATTGCAAACTAATTTGCCAGAATTTTACGTAATTATGACATAGCATTGAAGGTTGTACAATGTAACAAGAATATTTAGACTGATGGATGCCACTCGTTAGATTTAAAAACGGTTCTGTATTTCACTGAAAATAAATGTTTTGTTTTCGAGATGATAGTTTTACATTTTACCATATTAATGACCTAAGGCTCGTATTTCTGTGTGTTATTATGTTATAATTAAGTCTATGATTTCATAGAGCAGTCTGGCTGAGCGATGGTGGGCACCAGCAGGCTCATAAGCATTCATTCAAACAGCACTTACGTGCGTTTTGCCAGCAGCTCTGCTGTTTATGAATTCAAGCCTATCAATTCCCGAGATTAGGCTGGTGTAACGATGTGATGTGAAATGTCTAGCTAGTTAGCGGGGTGCGCACTAATAGTGTTTCAGATGTCACTCGCTCTGAGACTTGGAGTAGTGGTTCCCCTTGCTCTGCATGGGTAACGCTGCTTTAAGGGTGGCTTTTGTCGATGTGTTCCTGGTTCGAGCCCAGGGAGGAGCGAGGAGAGGGACGGAAGCTATACTGTTACACTGGCAATACTAATATGCCTATAAGAACATCCAATAGCCAAAGGTTAATAAAATACAAAATGGTAGAGGAAATAGTCCTATAATTCCTATAATAACTACAACCTAAAACTTCTTACCTGGAATATTGAAGACTCATGTTAAAAGGAACCACTAGCTTTCATATGTTCTCATGTTCTGAGCAAGGAACTTAAATGTTAGCTTTCTTACATGGCACATATTGCACTTTTACTTTCTTCTCCAACACTTTGTTTTTGCATTATTTAAACCAAATTGAACATGTTTCATTATTTATTTGAGGCTAAATTGATATTATTGATGTATTATATTAAATTAAAATAAGTGTTCACTCAGTATTGTTGTAATTATCAATACATTTAAAAAATCGTACGATTAATTATATCGGCTTTTTTTTGTCCTCCAATAATTGGTATCGGTATCGGCGGTGAAAAATCATAATCGGTCGACCTCTATTTGCTAATATGACTAGGATTGTGCCTTTGGCTTCTGGACAACGAAATAAAGTAAATATGAAAACCAATAGAACAGGAGAGAAATGCTGGTTAATGGCATGAGGAAGTCTTTATTAAAAAAATGCCTCCGTGTTTCTATGGATGGATTTTCATTAGGCTACTTTGAAGCAAGGTAAGACATGCCTCATTATCTGAAGTGATGTAAAACGTTCAAGTTTCAAACAATTATACTGCCGCAAGCTCATAATGCAAAATAGTGGTGATGCGCTGATAGTCAGCGGTAGGCAGGTTAGCGTATGCATCCGATTGGCGAATGGGAGGTGCGCTTTACGAGTTGATATTGAGAAATAAAAATAGCTCCTTTTTTAATCGTTGCCACCAATGTTAATAACACGCGACTGCATTTAGAATTGTTATTTGTTGTGCAATGACTTGGCTTCCCAAAAGCAGTTTTCACTCCAATAAGTAGGCTCTTCTTCTCCTCAAACTAAGCTCTGTATGCCATGCACGTGTGATAAATAAGATGCGTGACGACTAACGAAAATACACACACGCCAATTTAATTCCACAAAATTATGCAAATGTGCCTAAGCATTACCGGTCAAATGTATGTAAGCTGGCTAAGCGATTAATGTTTAATCTCCCTACATCTACTGAATTCCTGCAGTATGACTTTTTTCTTCCCCACATTCCTCCCTTCCCACCACGATTTTTGAACACCTGCTAAAATATTCAAAAATAAAACCAGGTTATTTCTCTCCATCCTTGTGAATATCTCAGTCTATTCCGGTGTGTTTTCTAACTGGGGATGTGAGGCTCCAGGTGTAGTGTTGTCTCTCTTGGAGCTAAATGCACTTTCTCTGTTCTGTCCACCTACTCCGTAATACGCCATGCATAACGTTACACATATAGAAGCCTTGGCAGGTGAGGTCGAACATCTTTACCTCTCCACTCAACCTACACACACACACACACACACACACACACACACACGGTGCCCAATATCATGTGCATGTGTACCACACCATCCCACATCACGTGAGAGGAGCTGGATGGAAAAATGGATTTGTTTGCTCTCTGTGATTTGACCAGGTTGACCTTCTATTGTTTCTGGCCTACTCATCCTAAAGTATTAAAGCATTTATTGTGTAACTTAATGAAGTGACATAGATGATCTGGACATGAAGCGCAAAAATGCTAATATAGTTACCATTGACTTGCATTGGATTTGTGCCACAAATGATTAAATGTTAGCATTTGAAACAGTGGCCAGGTAAACAAAACCAAAGCGTGGATTGCTGTCTTACCTTGTCCATAGACTGTTTACAGGGTAATGAGACTATTATGTCATTTAGTAATTGGGGTGAACTATCCCTTTAACCCAACCCCCTCTCTCCCTTGTGTCGATAGGTCCTCCCTGACATGTCCACATTGCCTTAAACAGAGCAACACCTTTGACCCCTTCCTCTGCATCTCACTGCCCATTCCCCTGCGGCAAACCAGGTAAGCCACACCAGTCATAAAGCCACTGCGTGTGTGTGTGTGTGTGTGTGTGTGTGTGTGTGTGTGTGTGTGTGTGTGTGTGTGTGTGTGTGTGTGTGTGTGTGTGTGTGTGTGTGTGTGTGTGTGTGTGTGTGTGTGTGTGTGTGTCTCAAGATTAGCCTTTTCTTAACAACACTGTCATCTCAGATTTTCAAAATATGCTTTTGAACCATAGCAATTCACTAATTTGTGTAAGAGTATGCTAAGCTAGCTTAGCATTTTGAGTAGCATTTAGCACGCAACATTTTCACAAAAACCGGATAACCAAATAAATAAAATCATTTACCTTTGAAGAGCTTCGGATGTTTTCAATGAGGAGACTCTCAGTTACATACCAAATGTGCAGTTTTTCCTGAAAGCGTCTTTGTGTAGGAGAAATCGCTCCATTTTGTACATCACATTTGGCTACCGAAACGAACCGAAAATTCAGTCACCTACAATGTCAAACTTTTTCCGAATTAACTCCATAATATCGACCGAAACATGGCAAACGTTGTTTGGAATCAATCCTCAAGGTGTTTTTTCACATATCTCTTCATTGATATATCGTTCGTGGAAGCCTGCATTCTTCTCTGAATTCTGTGGAAAAATACTTGCAGCTGACTTTTGCGCACCAATTTCGGCGCAGGACACCGGGCGGACACCTGGTAAATGTGGTCTCTTATGGTCAATCTTCCAATGATATGCCTACAAATACGTCACAATGCTGCAGACACCTTGGGGAAACGACAGGAAGGGCTGACTCACTCCTCTCGCATTCACAGCCATATAAGGAGACAATGGAAAACTGAGCCTCAAAAATCCTGCTTATTTCCTGGATGCCGTTTCGTCTTGGTTTTGCCTGTAGCTCACGTTCTAGGGCACGCACAGAAAATATCTTTCGCAGTTCTGGAAACGTCAGAGTGTTTTCTTTCCAAAGCTACCAATTATATGCATAGTCGAGCATCTTTTTGTGACAAAATATTGCGCTTAAAACGGGCACGTCTTTTTCCATGTTTGGCCTCCGGATGGTACCCTGAAGATGATATAGACGCCCCCAGAGTTGGCAGAAGGCCTTCAAAACCTTGAGGTTCTGTCAAAACCATATCTTGAGGAATGCATTACTCGGAACACATGATTAATTACCAACTCAGGAAAGAATAGTCAGGAGGATAGTAGTATTGCCATGGGATGGAGGAAGTCCAGTAATAAAGTCCAATGAGATATGGGACCAGGGTCTGTGGGGAACAGGTAAAGGGTGAAGGAGTCCTTGAGGGCGGAGGTGACCTTCTCTTATGGTAGGCCACCAGAACTTACGCTGGATGAACAAAAATCCTCACTGCCTTGGGGACAAACAACCGATTGGCAGGACCTCTTTTCAGGTCCGGTTCGCTAGCTTGAGCACGTCTCACGGTATCCTCAACTTGCCACGGTCTTAGCAGCAGGAAGGACAGGCATGTCCGTGTCATCTCGAATGGCAGGAGCGTAGACACAGGGCATCCGGTTTGAGATTCTTCGAAAATCGATTGAAGAAAAGAGACCATCTAGCTTGTCTAGAAACCGCTGCCTGCTGGATATACTCCAGATTTTTGTGGTCCGTAAGCACTTGAAACGGGTGAGAAGCCCCCTCGAGCCAGTGTCTCCATTCCTTCAATGCCATCTTAACCGCTAGGAGTTCTCAGTTCCTCTCAGTCCAGGCAGAAGAAAGCGCATTATGAAGCTTCTTGTCTTCATCTGAGACAGGACAGCTCCAACACCAACCTCTGATGCGTCTAAAAAATGGTTCATCCGACGGTAGTATCAGGAAAGAGAGAACGCGCTGCCCTTGGAAGGCTCAAAGTTCCACCCCACAAAAACCTTGCATTGCCACCCTTGCTGAGAGAGGGGCTGCCACCAAGCTGAAGTTCTTGATCTTGTCCAACTTCCTTAACGGATTTGGGGTGGGCCAATCCGCTTACCGCCCCTACCTTCCTGGGGTCCATTTGGACTCGACCGGGTTCCACAGGAATTGTACTTGGAATTCACATTTTTCCGGCTTAACGTACAGATGGCTGTCCAGGAGGCGTTTGAGTACTTGTGACATGCTTAGTGTGTTCTGAAG
Source organism: Oncorhynchus masou masou (assembly GCF_036934945.1). Classification (NCBI taxonomy): domain Eukaryota; kingdom Metazoa; phylum Chordata; class Actinopteri; order Salmoniformes; family Salmonidae; genus Oncorhynchus; species Oncorhynchus masou. Next base: position 24,627,757 of record NC_088216.1, read on the forward strand.
GGAGCTCGAAAAAATGAGGATGTCATCCAAGTTATGTTAAGCCACATCGTTTAAAACACCGCTGGGGCGTTGGTCAAAATATAGCCAAGGCGTGTTGACATGTTCTGATCCGCACCAGATGGTATTCAAGTGTGTGAAAACAACTGCTTCCTGGAAAACCATATGGGGTAGCGGGTAACAAGGTTATGGCATTGAGTCCCCGGTAGTCGATGCAAGGACGTAATCCACCGTCTTTCTTGGCCACAAAGAAAAATCCCGCCGGGAGGTGGATGGACGCATGAGGCCTGCTTCCAGAGCGTCCTTGATGTAGGTATCCATAGCAGCTGATCGGGTGGAGATAGGGAAAGATCCGACCCTGGGGGGGCAAGTTTTGGAAACAGATGGGGCAAACAAATGGGGTGGTAGCATGGTGGCCCTCTGTTTGCTAAACACCAGTTTGAGGTCATGGTAACACTGGAACTCAGGTCATGGATTCTAAAGACTGGAGTAGAACTCGGGAATTCTGGAAAATACAAGTAGCTTGGCACGTAGGACCCCACTGCTTGATAGTGCCCACAGACCAGTCGATGGTGGCCAGGCCAAGGACGAGAGGGAACTCGGAACAGGAGATCAAATGAAAGTTCATCAATTCCTGGTGTTGTGAAACTGAAAGTCTGTCCCAAAGGGCTTCCATCCAATGTAGTGACCCTCATGGGTTCACTTAGAAGGGAACGCCATTCTCCTTCGACCAGACACCATCCATGAAGTTACCTGCGGCTCCAGTGTCTACCAAGGCTTGAAGGTGAAGCTTGTGGTTGTCCCAGGAGAGGGTGATGGAATGAGCAGACGGGAGTTGGACGGATGGGAGGAGGTTATGTTTCCCGTTATGTTCCCCCGGTCTGTACGGGAAAATTCTTACACGTGGAACGGAAATGGCCCGGTTTGCCGCAATATAGACAGCGTATCCGGCGGTCTCTCTCAGCCTGGGAGATGCTCCAATCTGATGGGTTCCGATGGAGCCAGCGAGGATAAAGGTGGGGACTGGAGCTGGGACTGATAGGGGCTATCTACGGTTGAGTTCTCTCTCTCTCAGACGCTGGTCAATGCGTGAGGCCAACTGATCAGGGACTCGAGATTGTCGTGGTTCCCGAGTGGCCAGTTCATCTTGGATAGTGTCGGAAAGGCCTTTCAACCGTGAGCGCCTCGTTGTTCCAGCCACTTGCTGTTTGCGGAACTGGATGGCAAAATGTTGGTGGAGAGTCAGGAGCTGTTTGGCTGAGTCAGAACCACTGCTTGGGCCTTGAAACACTCGTTTGAATTCCTCAGCAAAGGCAGAGTAGCTGGCAAGCAGGAACTATGGGCATCCCACACAGCAGTAGCCCAGATGACAGCAGGGTGATGATATAAGCGATCTTAGAAAATTGTGCTCAAAGGAGAGAGAACATTGGTGAGAAACCCTTTACAAGAGAACCGTTGGGGAGGTGGAAGATGGTTCAGCCAGGGGTTAACTGCCATGGGTACGTGAATCTGAGGTACTGGGACGGGAACTGTTGCCGGGGTAAGACGATCAGATATTTGCTTAATGGAAGTCAGCATCTCCGACAGAAGATGAGAATGTCTAGGGACAGTCTCCTGGTGGTGGGACAGCATGGCAAAAGCATGGGTTCATTTTTGTTCTGAGTTTCTGTCAGGACCCGGTTGGGTCTCCGGAGTTTTAACCATGAGCCAGAATAGTCAGCAGAACCCAGAAGATGAGGCAGACACAGCAGTACTTAAGACTGTATTTAATAAAGTCAAACAAAAATGGCAAATCTGGTCACAAAAAAAGCCTCAAGAGATACTCAAAGACAAAAACAGAATTCCACAAGAGCATCCACCGGAATCGACAAGAATACACAGAACACTAGGGCTGGGTGCTAACATACAAACACGGGAAACTAAGGGAAATGATGGATGGCACTAAATACAGGAAATTCTTGGGGGCAGGAAACCTGTTTGTCTTCCAGAGATTTGAGACTGGGACGGAGGATCACCTTCCAGCAGGACAATGACACGAAGCATACTGCTAAAGCAACACTCAAGTGGTTTAAGGGGAAACATTTAAATGTATTGGAATGGCCTAGTCAAAGCCCAGACCTGAATCCAATTGAGAATATGTGGTATGACTTAAAGATTGCTGTACACCAGCGGAACCCATCCTTCTTTAAGGAGCTGGAGCAGTTTGTTCTTGAAAAATGGGCAAAATCCCAGTGGTTAGATGTGTCAAGCTTATAGAGACATACCTCAAGAGACTTGCAGCTGAAATTGTTGCAAAATATTGCTCTACAAAATATTAACTTTGGGGGGGTGAATAGTTATCCACACTCAAGTCTGTTAAAAAAAATCTTATTTCTTGTTTGTTTCACAATAATAAATATTTTCCATCTTCAAGGTGGTAGGCATGTTGTGTAAATCAAATGTTACAACCCCCACCCAAAAAAAAAAGAAATTTAAATCCAGGTTGTAAGGCAACACAATAGGAAATATGCCAAGGGGGGTGAATACTTTCGCAAGCCATATATGACCTTAATGCCAAGAGACTGACTTCCTAAATCCTCATCAGTCCAAGTGAGACCCACACAGTTAGTGAAATCTCAGTGGCGGAGACACACACACAGTTAGTGAAATCTCAGTGGCGGAGACACACACACAGTTAGTGAAATCTCAGTGGCGGAGACACACACACAGTTAGTGAAATCTCAGTGGCGGAGACACACACACAGTTAGTGAAATCTCAGTGGCAGAGACACACACAGTTAGTGAAATCTCAGTGGCGGAGACACACACAGTTAGTGAAATCTCAGTGGCAGAGACACACACAGTTAGTGAAATCTCAGTGGCAGAGACACACACAGTTAGTGAAATCTCAGTGGCAGAGACACACACAGTTAGTGAAATCTCAGTGGCAGAGACACACAGGCAGTTAGTGAAATCTCAGTGGCAGAGACACACACAGTTAGTGAAATCTCAGTGGCAGAGACACACACAGTTAGTGAAATCTCAGTGGCGGAGACACACAGGCAGTTAGTGAAATCTCAGTGGCAGAGACACACACAGTTAGTGAAATCTCAGTGGCGGAGACACACACAGTTAGTGAAATCTCAGTGGCAGAGACACACACAGTTAGTGAAATCTCAGTGGCAGAGACACACACAGTTAGTGAAATCTCAGTGACGGTCGTGTCTTCTTACATCAGCAGGGGGTAAACTAACATCACTGGCTCTTACTTTGTACACCGCATCTCACTCTGCTTTTTGAGCACTCTGTTAGCAACGACGCAACACTTCCTGAATAATGCATGATGGGGAAGCAGGAAGCTGGGGCGTCATCAGAGCTCCTGTCTCTCTCCCAGACTTTCCTCTATTTCTCTATCCATCCCTCCATCTCTCTATCCCTCCACCCCTTCTTCCCTCAGCTAAGTCACCTCAAACCTGTGGCCTCATAGCACAGTCATAGCAAGTGCTCATCCCTTCATCCTTCCTGTTGCTTCACCTGTCATGCCCACATCTTCTGCACTAGCTTGCTCCTGTTGATTGTAGATATGCATTCCTAAGCAGACACAGACAGGCTCCCTGTGGTGCTAATGCTAACACGTTAGCATCACCTTGCAGTCAAGCATGCCCAGACAGACACCGTGGAGGAGATAAGAGAACAACACAGCAAGTGCAATGTCTTGACGCTGTCTTTGTGTGTGTGCTTGTGAAGAACTGTCTGGAACAAGATTCTCTTTCTGTCTCCCTCTCCAGGTGTATGAGTGTGACCCTGGTGTTCAGTACGAAGGGTCAGAGGTATCTACGTGTTGGTCTGGCTGTGCCTCTCATCGGCTCCATCTCCTGCCTGCGTGCCATGGTTGCTGAGGAGGGCAAGACCACGCCAGACCAGGTAAGGGCTACACACACACACACGCACACACACACACACACACACACACACGGTCAGTGGGCCAGACTTGTTAGCCTACTGAATCTAAAAGGCCCTATCCTGCTCTATCCTATGTCTATGGGGCGTAAATTAATTATTTCACTCACTCACTGTAACAGGCCGAGAAAGAGAGAGGGGCTAGACAGGTAGAGAAAGAGAGGAGCGAGACAGGAAGAGAAAGAGAGAGGGGCTAGACAGGAAGAGAAAGAGAGATGGGTAGACAGGAAGAGAAAGAGAGAGAGGGGCTAGACAGACAGAGAAAGGGAGAGGGGCTAGAAAGACAAAGAAAGAGAGGGGCTAGACAGACAAAGGGAGAGGGGCTTGAAAGACAGACAAAGGGAGAGGGGCTTGAAAGACAGACAAAGGGAGAGGGGCTAGACAGACAGACAAAGGGAGAGGGGCTAGACAGACAGACAAAGGGAGAGGGGCTAGACAGACAGACAAAGGGAGAGGGGCTAGACAGACAGACAAAGGGAGAGGGGCTAGAATGACAGAGAAAGAAAGAGGTGCCTCTCCTTTCTAGGGAGTTTTTCCGAACCACCGTGCTTCTACACCTGCATTGCTTGCTGTTTGTGGTTTTAGGCAGGGTGTCTGTACAGCTGATATCAGCTGATGTAAGAAGGGCTTTATAAATACATTTGATTTTGATTTGTGAGGGGCTAGACAGACAGAAAGAGAGAGGGGCTAGAAGACAGAGAAAGGGAGAGGGGCTAGACAGACAGAGAAAGTGAGAGGGGCTAGACAGACAGAGAAAGAGAGAGGGGCTAGAACGACAGAGACTGGAGCAGACCAGACAGATAGAATGACAGAGACTGGAGCAGACGAAGAGAGGGAAAGATAGGAATATTCCAGACAGAGAGAGTCTGCTGTCAGCCCCACAGCTGGGCCTAATGTCTCTTCATGGTATGTGAGAAGGAGCGGAATGGAACATCACTGTCTGTCTGTCTGTTTGTTTGTGATTTGATAAAAGCCTTCTCAGAAAACAGATGTGAGGAGAGAGTAAGAGATCCTAAAAGGTCCAATGCAGCCATTTTATCTCAATATCAAATAATTTCTGGGTAATAATTAAGCGTCTTACTGTGATTGTTGACAATTAAAAGGGTCAGAAAATAAACAAAAATAGCTTCTTAGCAAAGAGAATCCAAATAGGTCAGATCAGGTGTGCCATTAATAATTTCAATCAGACCCCCTTTCACCCATAGAGGGGGAAGGAAAGAAATAGTGGGGATTAACAACTCACGTCCAGTTGTAAATCAAGGGAGAAGATCCAGGCTCTCCCTCTACAAATTCACCAAAGGAATGTGCTTTGTCTCAACAGACCTTTTCCCACTGATTTTAGTCACGAAAATCAGAAAAGCAATCAAATTAATCATTTACCGTTGATGATCTTCGGATGTTTTCACTCACGAGACTCCCAGTTACACAACAAATGTTTCTTTTGTTCCATAAAGATTATTTTTATATCCAAAATACCTCCTTTTGTTTGTCGCGTTATGTTCAGAAATCCACAGGAAAGAGCAGTCACGACAACGCAGACGAAAATTCCAAATAATATCCATAATGTCCACAGAAACATGTCAAATGTTTTTTATCATCAATCCTCAGGTTGTTTTTAAAATATATATAATCGATAATATATCAACCGCAAATGTCTTTATCAGTAGGAGAGGGATAAACAATAGCTTTCCAAACTCTGTTGCGCGAGCAAAACTCATGTGGCTCAGTTTTCTAAATAAAAGCCTGAAACTATGTCTGAAGACCGTTGACACCTTGAGGAAGCGATATGAAACGGAATCTAGTTGATATCCCTTTAAATGGAGCAAAGGGAGGCTATGGAACATGGAGTTTTCAAAATAGAAGCCACTTCCTGGTTTGATTTTTCTCAGGGTTTCGCCTGCAATATCAGTTCTATTACACTCACAGACAATATTTTGACAATTTTGGAAACTTTAGAGTGTCTTCTATCCTAATATAATAGGCCGTTTACTTTGGGAACATTTTTTTTTCAAACATAAAAATAGTGCCCCCTAGCTTCAAGAGGTTTTAAGCAATGTACATCTCTTTAAACCATCTCCTCCTCTCTCTCTCTCTCTCTCTCTCTCTCTCTCTCTCTCTCTCTCTCTCTCTCTCTCCTCCATCACCCCCCACCCCCCATCCAGGTGGTCCTGTCAGAGCTCTACGCCACCGGCTTCCAGCGTTCGTTCTCTGACGACGACGATCTGACCAGCATTGCTGAGAGTGATGTGGTCTATGCCTTCCAGGCTCCGCCCCTCCACACACTGGGAGGCTCCACGCGAATGTCGGGTAACCATGGCTGCATCCACAGCCCCATGCATCTCTCTTTCTCTCTAGCTATTTGGCTTCAGCACAATGGATAGTGTTTGTTCAGACAAACACTATAGAGCTATAGGTTCTTAGCCATTTCAATTTCTTGCCATTTCATGGACAGGTACTGTATTTCTGTCTAGGTTATTAAATTCTCTCAGACAGTGTCTCTGACGTTCTTGTATCTAGCTGAGGGCTTGATGTACTGAGGTAAAGGCTCGCTCTCACTCACACGCACACACACATACGCTCACTCTCTCTTGGATTGTGAACGTGGATGAGATGGAGCCAGCCTTGCGTCACCTCCCTTTGAAATCAGCCACAGCTTTGCCAGAGGGTGTCAAATTAACTATTGATATGGTGAGTGCACGCATGTACGCACACACTTTTTTCACCTGTTGACTCCTATCTAGTTGACCCGTGTCCAAAAGGAGGGTGTCTTAACTCTTATCCCTGGGGGACGCCCGACCGGGAGGGCTACGTTCAGAGCAACACACCGCTAAATGAAACCCTTACTGTGTTTTTCCAACGTTCTTTAACTCCTGAAAGGGGCCACATCAATAATTCAATAATGTGCTCAAAGGGGTCATGAAAAATGTACAATCCTCAATCTCTCTCCGGGAACGATAGAACGATATCTTTATCACCTGGAGACAGAGGAGAGAAAAGAATGTCCTGTGCTACTAGAGGTGATCAGACTGAGGGTAGAGGAGAGAGGAAGAGGCACACAGGCACACACACCGACACACTCATTAGCACTCAAAAGCACACATGTATACAATAATTCTATTGTTTTATATACATTCTACTGTAAATGATGAATGAACTCCTATTACCAATGTAATGATTCAAAACCTGAACTGAGCTGATTAGACTCAACATAACATGCATTCAGTTACTGCAAGCGTCATTACTGTTTCTGACATCTCAGAACACCTCCCTGCCATCTCAACTACCCCACTGTCTCCATAACAATGGCGGGTCATTTCACAACAGCTAAACGCTCGTAACAGGTTTATTGAATAGGGCCTTCATTGCTTTAATGGAACAGATTGAATAGAAGCCTGAGTGTGTGTGTGTGTGTGTGTGTGTGTGTGTGTGTGTGTGTGTGTGTGTGTGTGTGTGTGTGTGTGTGTGTGTGTGTGTGTGTGTGTGTGTGTGTGTGTGTGTGTGTGTGTGTGTGTGTGCGCACTGTTAGCTTTACAGAGCTGTGTGGAGGGAGAGGACGTGATGAGATATTGTTACATTCTATTGTTGTCTCGTTGGTTAGTGTGCTCCTTATTGTGCTGGTTAAGTATTCTGTAATCATCACTCAGGCAGAACCCCTGGGTGATGTGGATGTAATCAAATGAGCCATTGAAATATACATGCATTATTACGGCGCTATAATGCTGTGGTTTCAGCATCCAGTACCACATTTACCCTCTTTGTTTTATCAAACAAATGTAGAAATGTAATACTGAAGAGTGGGGCTGGGTTGCTTATATATTTCAGGATGTAGGCTAGGATGTAATGATATTTTCATGATGAGCCACAATTAATTAAGAAATTGTCCTAATTAAGAATGAATTGGTGGGACGGCTCTGTCTGCTGAGTCTGTCACAAACAAGACCCAGACATTCCTACCTCTTGTGGCCATAGAAAGATGATGTGGAACCTTGGCAGACTGTTAGAGCCTCATTTCAATGGGCCATGTTAGATTAAGACAACCTGTCAGGCAACCCCTGTCATCGTCGGAAATAAACCACGGACGCTTACGTATATGGACTAGCATGCAAACCACTGCTGTCACGGCCCATATTGACTGTATTAAGCTTGTATTACCTCCCTCCCACCTCCCTCCCTCTCTTAGAAATATGTATTATTATGGACACTTGTCTCTTTTAACCTGTGACAAGACAGGCCCTCATTTGGCAGTTCAAATCAGCCAGTCACAACTCACTCACTCACTCACTCACTCACTCACTCACACACATGCACACATGTCCCAGCCCTCCTTTGGCTAGTACGTATGTGCCTTTGCCTGCGTCACTCCCCCCTTTGGGCTGCAGACAGACAGTCACACAGTTGACCCCCGGCGCTGTCCAGACTCCACACCATGATTAATGGCCCTGTGTGTGTAATCTCATTTCATGTGAGTGTGTGTGTGTGCGGGCATGTCTGCCTGTCTGTCTGTCTCAGTGTCGTGTGTGGATCTCATAACTCTCTCTACAACATCGGCACAACCTGAGCCCCAGCGGGCACAGCAGAGGCACAAAGCCAATCTGCTCACCGGCTAATAAAAGTCCCAAATTGAAATGGGGAATTTGGTTAGCGAAGGAAAGGTTTCGATTTCTCATGTCGGATAAGAGGAAGTAGCTCAGCGGGGGACTGGGAATCAGGCCCATTGCCTCCTGGTGGGGAGTCAAAATTAGCAGAGCCTAAGAAATGGGTTGAACACATTAGGAAAGGGAGAGCGAGAGGTATAAAATAAACACTGGCTGGTAGAACAATGGCATGCGTTTGTGTCGCACTGGCAGAAGAGAAAGACAAATATAACTTTAGGTGAGATGTTTTTAGGCGGAAGTCATAGTCTATTTTAAGAGATGGATTTTATGGATGGGCGCTTTGCTCTGGAGGAATCGTCTCCACCGTTTCATGGTTCTGAATTTCTGTTGAGTTTTCATATTAGAAGTTAATGGAAACCACAGGAAGACATTCTTAGGGATATTGGATCAACCCTTCTCCTTCATACACTGTAGTAATGAGATTTGTTATTTGGGAAAACAGTGTGGTGTAGCTATGGAGTCAAGCGCTCATGATAGAAAACACACACAAAAAATCTAGGAAACTTTATACAGATATGACAATATCCGATTTCATCTCTCAACAGAACAGTACATACAGTACATAAATGCCTTCAGTTGGAGGAAATCTCTGAAACTTTCCTTTTTTTAGACACTCTTACTCTACAAAAGGCCTGTTGTCCCTGAGGTAATCAAAGAGTCTATCAAGCTCTAGAGACAGAGTTGTCTGTTTGGCGAGGTCAGAGAATCAGGGCTGAGAGATGGTTTGTGTGAAATAAGAGGTGCCCTCTGGGAAAGGTGGCGAAGCAGGGACATATCCACCCAGATAAAGGAATCTGTCGATGGACACAGACATAAACACACACACACACTCTCACTCTTTCTCCACCACTGTATTCAGTATTCATCTCCCTTCACAATGGACAGAGGAGTTCTATGGAAAGCAACTCCGGTAGAATCTCAGTGTGAGTTTCCTTTTCATCCCATCAAAATGCTAAAAGCTGTGGACTGGAGACACGGTTGGGGTTGAATGTTGTGTAGCTCTGAGGTGTTGGTCTGAGCAGCGGAGGATGCGTAAGCACTTACACAGAGACCATTAGATCTGCCTTTAGTGAGCTCATGTTATTGTTATTGTATTGTTATATATTCACACACTCAAGGCAAGCATCTTTAAACCAGCACACACACACACACACACACACACACACACAGGTTGTGGATGTATCTGCTAATGGGTGGTGAAGAGAATGCTGAGAAAAAGCCCAGCTGTGCTCAATGGCTCAGCCCACATATCTCCATCTGCTTTTACAAGGCAGCTTTTCAATGATTGATGATGTGCTGTTTAAACCCATCGTCTGAAGTATTTCTAGAAATACTGTAGTTTGAAAGATGAATGGGAACCATTTGTTTCACGTTAAAGTTTGTGTTTGATTGTGACATTGTGTACACATGCACCATGTTACCATGTTACATTACATTTACAAAAGTATCTGGACACCCCTTCAAATGAATGGGTGTATAACATTGAGCACACAGCCATGCAATCTCCATAGACAAACATATGCAGTAGAATGGCCTTACTGCAGAGCTCAGTGACTTTCAACGTGGAACCATCATAGGAACCCACTTTTCCAACAAGTCAGTTTGTCAAATTTCTGCCCTGCTAGAGCTGCCCTGGTCAACTGTAAGTGCTGTTATTGTGAAGTGGAAACGTCTACGAGCAACAACAGCTCAGCCGCAAAGTGGTAGGCCACACAAGCTCACAGAACGGGACCGCCAAGTGCTGAAGCGCATAGTGACTAAAAATGGTCTGTCCTCAGTTACATCACTCACTACCGAGTTCCAAACTGCCTCTGCACGCAATATCAACACAAGAACGGTTTGTCAGGAGATTCATAAACTGGGTCTTCCATGGCCAAGCACACAAGCCTAAGATCAACATGCGCAATGACAATCGTCGGCTGGGGTAGTGTAAAGTTCGCCGCCATTGGGCTTTGGAGCAGTGGAAACGTACTCTCTGGAGTGATGAATCACGCTGTTTTTCATGGTTCGGGCTAGGCCCCCTAGAGTCAAATATCGGGATTTCTTAACGCTACAGAATACAATGACATTCTAGACAATTCTGTGCTTCCAACTTTGTGGCAACAATTTGGGGAAGGTCCTTTCCTGTTTCAACATGACAATGGCCCCGTGCACAAAGCAAGGTCCATGCAAAAATGGTCAGTGTGGAAGAACTTGACTGGACTGCACAGAGCCCTGACCTCAACCCCATTGAGGTGAATTGGAATACTGTGAGCCAGGCCTAATCGCCCAACATCTGTGCCGGACCTCACGAATGCTCTTGTGGCTAAATGGAAGCAAGTCCCCACAGCAATGTTCCAACATCTAGTTGAAAGCCTTCCCAGAAGAGTGGAGGCTGTTATAGCAGCAAAGGGGGACCAACTCCATGTTAATGCCTATATACACTACTGTTCAAAAGTTTGGAGTCACTTAGAAATGTCCTTGTTTTTGAAAGAAAATCACATTTTTTGTCCATTTAAAATAACATCAAATTGATCAGAAATACAGTGTAGACATTGTTAATGTTGGAAATGACTATTGTAGCTGGAAACGTCAGATTTTTAATGGAATATCTACATATGCGTACAGAGGCACATTATCAGCAACCATCACTCCTGAGTTCCAATGGCACGTTGTGTTAACTAATCCAAGATTATAATTTTAAAAGGCTAATTGATCATTAGAAAAGCCTTTTGCAATTATGTTAAAACATTATTTGACTACCACCACTGATTTCTGAATGCTAGAGTTGCTATGCCAACCAGCTTTTAAGAAATGGAGTTCGCATTAAGCAGTCACTTCTTCTAAACCTAAAAGGGGACAACTTCTACATGTTATGCAGAGCAAACAGCCAAATAACCAAATCGACATACGTAACCACATTGTGGGACTGTTAAAATACATAAATCATGACGGATTTGACAAATATTCACATTGTTCCATCAGATTTGTTGAATGTGCGCCAGTCTGGTCAATGAAACGTCTGTGTTCCATTGACTCCTTTAACACATCTATTGGGACAGCCGAGGAACCACTTTGGAGCCCTTTTTTCGAAGAGTGTGTTGAAAGACAGTCTTTTAGCTGTTCGCAGCAGGGCCGTGGTGTTTCATCTCTGGCACTGATATATTGGTGCGTCAACAAAATTGCTTCAGAAACATGAGCTAATTGATTTCCTCACCGTTATGCTTTACTTCTGAGTAAACATCCGGAGTAATGTCATGGCATATTTTACACAAGCCAATCAGAGATAGGCAGGATGGGGAGATGGCCATTCAGAAAGAGGGAGGGAACAGGTTTAAAGTCAGTGAAGAATGCCATCCATGTGAATATACCAGTTATGTAGTTGTGGTTTTAGACTCTAGGTATACATCCACAGAGGATGCAACAGCCTGATTACAACCACATACCAACATTCCATCAGTGAGCTAGAGCTTCCTCTGCTTGTCTTACAGCCTCTATAATCTCTGACTGTCTGTGTCGTATAATTTACTGGATTTTAGACCCAAGACTCTATTTCCTTTTTTGACTTACTCACTATAGATGGCACAGATAGATAACTTATCAAGATACATGTTGCCGAGATACCGGGAGGCAACCGTGGAATCAATCATAGGGGTCGGAAGGTCTTCTGGGACCTGGTGTGGCGGTGATGAGATGCAGGTTTGGAATCCGGCGAGAGGGGGGTCTATATCTCCCCCTTCTCTCTCTCTCTCTCTCTCTCCTCTCTCTCTCTCTCTCGCTCTCTCTCTCTCCCTGACGGTTTCCTCCATCTGTCATTTATCCAAGCAGCAGCCAACTCAGGTGTCCTCTGGTCACCCGTGGTGATGGCAACCAGACACAGGAAATGTCGGGACGTCTGTCTTGTCTAGGGCTTGTCCCCTCCTGCCCTCCGCTGGACCCCACTACCCCCTGGGTATTTTTAGCACAGAGTGTGAACAGAATTAACAGGGGTCACTTGTCTAGGTGACAAACCAAGACACTAAGCTTGTAGGAGCAGAAAAGCATTTGAAAAGCATTTTGTGGTATTTACTATTACACAATAATAATTGATTTAGGTTGAGCATTCAATTCAGCAGTCACAGGCACAACAACCAGCTGGAATTGTATGACCAGACTAAACTGAAGCACCTCTGTATGTGCTGTAGCCTGCAGGTTCGCCAGCCAACAACAGCTTCATGTCTATAACCTCTATTCACCCTGTCATAAAAGAGACTAGTATGTCAAGTCATCATCAATGAGCCAATATTCATATATTCTCACTATCTTGTCAGACAGAGATAATCGAGTCGTCATCCGGCATGATGGCACTTCAGGGAACACAGTTTTAAATAAGGCTCTGATATTAAAACTAGCTTAAAGGAGTGAAGCAAAAGAAAGTAGGCCTGAGTAACTGCGATGAAGAAGTAGATCCCTGGGGGTTATTGTAAAAAAAAAAATACAAAAAATGATTAGAGCCGTAGTTATTTTGGTGTTCATTACAATACGTATCCCTCCTCCTATGTGAATGTGAGACAGGTGCTGCGGGTGCTCTGGTGCAGTGCGCTACAATGTTCCAATGTCCTCTTGCGACCACCCTGCGTCCCTACATCTTCTATACTGAACAAAAATATAAACCAAACATGCGTGAGGTGTGAGGCCGGTAGGGTGTACGGCCATGTTCTCTAAAATGGCGTTGGAGGTGGTTTGTGGTAGAGACATTAACATTACATTCTCTGGCAACAGCTTTGGTAGACATTTTTTGCAGTCAGCATGCCAATTGCACACTCTCTCAACTTGAGACATCTGTAGCATTGTGTGATAAAACTGCACATTTTAGAGTGGCCTTTTATCGTCCACAGCACTCCTGTGTAATGAGCATGCTGTTTAATCAGCATTAAATCAGTGTTTAATCAGCTTCTTGATATGCCACACCTGTCAGGTGGATGGATTATCTTGGCAAAGGAGAAATGTTCACTAACAGGGATGCAAACATATTTGTGCAGAACATTAGAGAGAAATAAGATTTTTGTGTGTATGGAACATTTCTTGGATCTTTAATTTTAATCTCATGGAACATGGGACCAACACTTTACATGTTGTGTTTATATTTTAAGTCAGTATACACTACCGTTCAAAAGGTTGGGATCACTTAGAAATTTCCTTGTTTTGAAAGAAAAGCAAATGTTTTGTCTATTTAAAATAGCATCAAATTGATCAGAAATGCAGTGTAGACATTGTTAATGTTGTAAATGACCATTGTAGCTGGAAACAGCTGATTTTGAATGGAATATCTACATGGGCGTACAGAGGCCCATTATCAGCAACCATCACTCCTGTGTTCCAATGGCACGCTGTGTTAGCTAATCCAAGTTTATTATTTTAAAAGGCTAATTGATCATTAGAAAACACTTTTGCAATTATGTTAACACTGCTGAAAACTGTTGTTCTGATTAAAGAAAAACACAAGTCTCCGCGTCAACAGTGAAGAGGTGACTCCGGGATGCTGGCCTTCTAGGTAGAGTTTCTCTGTCCAGTGTCTGTGTTCTTTTGCCCTTCATTTTTTTTTTTTTGGTCAGTCTGAGATATGGCGTTTTCTTTGCAACTCTGCCTAGAAGGCCAGCATCCCGGAGTCGCCTCTTCAAATCAAATCAAAATCAAATCAAATTTTATTTGTCACATACACATGGTTAGCAGATGTTAATGCGAGTGTAGTGAAATGCTTGTGCTTCCAGTTCCGACAATGCATTAATAACCAACAAGTAATCTAACTAACAATTCCAAAACTAATTTCTTATACACCGTGTAAGGGGATAAAGAATATGTACATAAAGATATGAATGAGTGATGGTGCAGAGCAGCATAGGCAAGATACAGTAGATGGTATCGAGTACAGTATATACATATGAGATGAGTATGTAAACAAAGTGGCATAGTTAAAGTGGCTAGTGATACATGTATTACATAAGGATGCAGTAGATGATATAGAGTACAGTATATACGTATACATATGAGATGAATAATGTAGGGTATGTAAACATTATATTAGGTAGCATTGTTTAAAGTGGCTAGTGATATTTTATCTTCACTGTTGACGTTGAGACTGGTGTTTTGCGGGAACTATTTAATGAAGCTGCCAGTCGAGGACTTGTGAGGCATCTGTTTCTCAAACTAGACTCTCTAATGTACTTGTCCTCTTGCTCAGTTGTGCACCGGGGCCTCACATCCTCTTTCTAGTCTGGTTAGAGCCAGTTTGCGCTGTTCTGTGAAGGGAGTAGAACACAGCGTTGTACAAGATCTTCAGTTTCTTGACAATTTCTCGCAAGAAATAAAAGCATTCATTTCTCAGAACAAGAATAGACTGACAAGGTTCAGAAGAAAATGCTTTGTTTCTGGTCATCTTGAGCCTATAATTGAATCCACAAATGCTCCAGATACTCAACTAGTTTAAAGAAGGCCAGTTTTATTGCTTCTTTAATTTCAGCTGTGCTAAAATAATTGCAAAAGTGTTTTCTAATGATCAATTAGCCTTTTAAAATGATAAACTTGGATTAGCTAACACAACGTGCCATTGGAACACAGGAGTGATGGTTGCTGATAATGGGCCTCTGTACGCCTATGTAGATATTCCATTAAAAATCAGCTGTTTCCAGCTTCAATGGTCATTTACACTGCATTTCTGATCAATTTGATGTTATTTTAACAAAAAATGTGCCTTTCTTTTAAAAACAAGGAAATGTCTGTGACCCCAAACTTTTGAACGGTAGTGTATATCAACTCTAGACACTGATTTTGTTCACTGCAGTATTGACACAATGAAGATAATTGGGTAAGCATCAATGGAATATTGGAGTAGGTAAGCCCCAAAGCATCAATGGAATAGCTAAAGAGAGAGAGAGAATTGTAGTGTGTGTGTCTGTGTGTGAAAAAATTATAGTGAAATTGTAGGTCTAAAAAGAGAGGGGGGCGGAGAAGAAAAGCAATAGAGAGACAGAAGTAGGGAGGGAGATGTGAGAGTGTGACATTTGTAATTAAACAGCTCAGTCCCTGAAGAGACACTCCAGCGACACTCCCCTTCTACTCGCACTGCTCTCCCACTCTCTCCTCCTTGTCTCTCTCTCCCTCTCTCTCTCTCTCCCTCTATAAATCCCTCTCTCCTGGCTGGCTGAGAAAGAAGGAATGAGGGCGAGGGTGTGAGAATGAGAGTCTGGCATGGGGTTCTCCCCTCAGACCCTGTCTGGAAGATACAGCAGCCAGACAGACAGACCCACCCGCACTCCTCCCCGACTCAGCTATCCCAACACAGCACTGCCTTCCTGAGTAATTTCAGGACATAGAAGCGTAGGTTTTGTATATGTTTAAAATAGCATACTTGGATTGTCTTGTGGGAGAAGTAAGCTTTTGTGTCCTTGGTATTTAGTTTTTGCGTATGCTCCTTATTGTCGTGGTAACAGGCTGGCCTTTCTGTGTGGATGGAAATGAAACTGGCTTTGGCCTTTCAGTGCCTTTTATCTTCCCAGTGGGGAATTCAATATCAGAAATGGGGGGGAGGGGTGAGAGGGTGAGAGAGAGAGAATGGGTAGGCAGCCGTCAAAAGGGCAGACAGGAATGACACGGTGTCAAAATAGCTTCCACATGATTTACTATCCGATGGTTGAGAGGAGTCAACTAAGCCAAAAGCTATTTCAATTTATCTTGTAAAATGGGATACTTGATCATTCATTCATTTAGTCTTACTCACCAAAGGCCATGCACTGGTGAATACAGTTGAAGTCGGAAGTTTACATACACTTAGGTTGGAGTCATTAAAACTCGTTTTTCAACCACTCCACAAATTTCACGTTAACAAACTATAGTTTTGGCAAGTCGGTTAGGACATCTACTTTTTTTCATGGCTTTAGCAGCTTCTAATAGGCTAATTGACATAATTTGAGTCAATTGGAGGTATTTGAAGGCCTAACTTTCAACTCAGTGCCTCTTTGCTTGACATCATGGTAAAATCAGAGTAAATCAAATGGACAATGACCCCAAGCATACTTCCAAAGTTGTGGCAAAATGGCTTAAGGACAACAAAGTCAAGGTATTGGAGTGGCCATAACAAAGCCCTGACCTCAATCCTATAGAACATTTGTGGACAGAACTGAAAAGGTGTGTGTGAGCAAGGAGGCCTACAAACCTGACTCAGTTACACCAGCTCTGTCAGGAGGAATGGGCCAAAATTAATTTGTGGGACACTTGTGGAAGGCTACCGAAACCTTTAACCTAAGTTAAACAATTTAAGGCAATGCTACCAAATACTAATTATGTGTATGTAAACTTCTGCCCCACTGGGAATGTGATTAAAGAAATAAAAGCTGACATAAATCATTCTCTCTTCTATTATTCTGACATTTCACATTCTTAAAATAAAGTGGTAATCCTAACTGACCAAAGACAGGGAATTTTTACTAGGATTAAATGTCAGGAATTGTGATAAACTGAGTTTAAATTAATTTGGCTAAGTTGTATGTAAACTTCCGACTTCAACTGTACATCCGTTGGTCCTCAACTGGTGGCCTTTTCTCTGGCAACTTCGATATCTGAGTTGACATGATACGATGTTACAGTACACTTCCTGTGCTCCTGAATGATTAGAGTCTCTCAGTACATGCACCACTGTGTGTGTGTGACACATTTCTACAGTGATTAATTGCTCGGCGGTGTTGAACAAGTGTGTTTAATTAAATCCTCAGATAATTTAAACATTTACAATGTTTACGTTGCCCGGGAGACAGAGATTCCGCCTCCTACACACTCCCCCTGTAGCTATTACCTACGATGAATCAATGTGTACAGTCAATATTACAACGCCGCCCTTTGGGTAAATCACAATCGTTGCTCCATTGTATAATGATTTTCACTTAATACGGTTTGTTTTCACAGTTGTGGGTGGTGTCAAATGGTGTCTTTTTGAGTCATTGAGACCTGATAGAACACCTCTTAAGCACACTCTGGCACAAGCTACCCCCGTTATGTATACGACCTTGTGTCTGAACTCAACTTTGACCTCTCTCTTGACCCGTGTCTAACCTTTAACTTCTCTCTCCTCTTTCAGGCTACCACCACAGCCTCCCATCCTCGCCGTACACCTCAGGGCCAGAGGGTCAAAGGTTACCCCCATCGACCACTCTGTCCTCAGAGTTTCTGAACCACGGTGGTTCCACCAAGGTCCTCCTCGTAATCTGCAACACGGCAGGCTCCGGCCAGCAGGCTGTCAGGTGAGTCAGGTTTGGTTGATTGGGTGGGTGAGATGGAGGTAGGCCATTTTGAAAATATGAGGTGTTTATAGAGAAATAGTATCTCATGGGTGAACAGAGGAGTTATGATAAACGATATACACCAACAGTTTGAACAGAGTGTATTTTATAAGGGCAAAAGCTCTGCTTTCTCTTTACTAGTTCCAGCTGTAACGAGTACCCACTGGGCCCAAGGGGACGTACTCCGAGTTCCATTTTCCAGTTCACATTACACAGGTTGCACAATTTACACAGACAGAACAATTCTGATCTTTTTCCACTAATTGGTATTTTGACCAATCAAATCAGCTGTGTTGCCAATACTTGGGCAAAATATCGAAATTGGGCTGATATACAGGTATGACATAATTTTTGGGCATCTTTTAAAACATGTATTTTTTCCTACTGAGAATCAAAGGGAGCATCGCTCCTGAGAGAAACCAAATACTGTAAATCCCAGTAAACAGCTTTGAATTATTCAATATCCATGAGAGAGAGAGCAAAAATAGGCTGATTCCCGCTAATTATCTAAACCTACAGAGAGATGAACCTGGAGAAGAGTCCCCTAAGCATGCTGGTCCTAGGTCTCTGTTCACAAACACACCTCACAGAGCCCCAGGACAGCAATACGATCAGACCCAACCAAATCATGAGAAAACAAAAAGATAAGTACTTTACACATGGGAAAGAATTAACAAACAAAAAACTTGCAAATTATAATTCTATTTGGCACTAAACAGAGAGTACACAGTGGCAGAATACCTGACAGCTGTGACTGACCCAAACTTACGGAAAGCTTTGACTCTGTACAAACTCAGTGAGCATAGCCTTTCTATTGAGGAAGGCCGCCGTAGGCAGACCTGGCTCTCAAGAGAAGACCTGCTACTGTATGTGCACACTGCCCAGAAAATGAAGTGGAAACTGAGCTGCACTTCCTAACCTCCTGCCAAATATATTTCACCATATTAGAGACACATATTTCCCTCAGATTACACAGATCCACAAAGATTTTAAAAACAATCCCGATTTTGATAAACTCCCATATCTACTGGGTGAAATACCACAGCGTGCCATCACAGCAGCAAGATGTGTGACCTGTTGCCACAACAAAAGGGCAACCAGTGAAGAACAAACATCATTGTAAATTCAGCCCATATTTATGTTTATTTATTTTCACTTTTGTATTTGAAATATTTGCACATCATTACAACACTGTATATATATACATAATATGACATTTGAAATGTCTTTATTCTTTTGGAACTTCTGGGAGTCTAATGTTTGCTGTTCATTTGTATTGTTTGTTTCACTTTTGTTTATTATCTATTTCACTTGCTTTAGCAATGTTAACATGTGTTTTCCATGCCAATAAAGCACTTAATTTGAATTGAGAGATTCAGCCCCTTGTGTCTCTGTTTCATCCCATGCCCCCTGACTGGCACATGTTAACTGTGGTTGGCTCAGATTGCTGCCTGTTTGACAGAAACCTTCTCTCTCTCTCTTTCCCCCCAACTGTCTTTACAACAGAGGAAAAGCCTACAGATCATAACCTCATAATGGTGTTAATGGCTGATATTGGGCCAGTTTGACAGACACAGATTAAGCTCAGTCCTGGACTCAAATGCAATAGAGATTCTCCAGTAATGTGTCCAGGTAACCAGACCATTGAGTAGTTACAGTTGAAGTCGGAAGTTTACATTCACTTAAGTTGGGGTCATTAAAACTCGTTTTTCAACCACTCCACACATTTCTTGTTAACAAACTATAGTTTTGGCAAGTCGGTTAGGACATCTACTTTGTGCATGACACAAGTAATTTTTCCAACAATTGTTTACATACAGATTATTTCACTTATAATTCACTGTAACACAATTCCAGTGGGTCAGAAGTTTACATACACTAAGGTAATTGTGCATCTAAACAGATTGGAAAATTCCAGAAAATGATGTCATGGCTTTAGAAGCTTCGAATGGGCTAATTGACATAATTTGAGTCAATTGGAGGTATAACTGTGGATGTACCTTCAAACCTAGTGCCTCTTTGCTTGACATCATGGGAAAATCAAAATAAATCAGCCAAGACCTCCACAAGTCTGGTTCATCCCTGGGAGCAATTTCCAAACGCCTGAAGGTACCACGTTCATCTCTACAAACAATTGTATGCACGTAGAAACACCATGAGAGTATGCAGCCGTCATACCGCTCAGGAAGGAGACGCGTTCTGTCTCTTAGAGATGAACGTACTTTGGTGTGAAAAGTGCAAATCAATCCCAGAACGACAGCAAAGGACCTTGTGACGATGCTGTAGGAAACAGGTACAAATGTATCTATACCCACAGTAAAACGAGTCCTATATCGACATAACCTGAAAGGCCGCTCAGCAAGGAAGAAGCCACTGCTCCAAAACTGCCATAAAAAAGTCAGACTACGGTTTTCAACTGCACATGGGAACAAAGATCGTACTTTTTGGAGCAATGTCCTCTGCTCTGATGAAACAAAAATAGAACTGTTTGGCCATAATGGCCATTGTTATGTTTGGAGGAAAAAGGGGGAGGCTTGCAAGCCGAAGAACACCATCCCAACCGTGAAGCACGGGGGTGGCAGCATCATGTTGTCAGGGTGCTTTGCTGCAGGAGGGAAAGAAAATTATGTGGATATATTGAAGCAATATCTCAAGACATCAGTCAGGAAGTTAAAGCTTGGTCACAAATGGGTCTTCCAAATGGACAATAACCCCAAGCATACTTCCAAAGTTGAGGATATTCACCCTGGGCTCACCTTGTGTCTAGTAGAACGTTTGAATGGATGATGATCATACATGTCTTTGGGGTAGAGTTTGGGACTTGGGCTAACCTAAAGGAGAAACAATTCCCATAACAGTAAACAATGGCTTACCTGCTCACTCTAATAAACCAGTTTGAGGGACGGGGTGGCACTGGTGGTAAGGACAGACTATGTTTCACACAGACACACACTGAAGTCTCAAAACAGCCTTCTCCGGTTTTATGAGAAAACCAATCTAAGCAGTAGATAAAAAATGTGTTCAATTCATTGAAAATACTTTCTTCTAGGTTTTATCATTGGGATCACTGACTGACTAGTTCTCTCTCAAATCCACACAATGCTATTGGAATTGTAAATCCATCATTTCAAAAAACAAATTCTCTCTCTTCCTCCCTCTCGCTCATCTCTTTACCTCTTCTTCCCTCTCTCTCTCTCTCTCTCTCTCTCTCTCTCTCTCTCTCTCTCTCTCTCTCTCTCTCCTTCACCCCTCCCCCTCCAGGTTCGGCCCTCCCTTCCTCATGAGAGAGGAGCGTACCCTGTCCTGGGACCAGCTCCAGCAGAGTATCCTCAGCAAGCTCTATTACCTGATGCTGAACAGATCACAGGCTCAGGTCAGATAACACTGGCACCACTGGTCACTACCATTCATTCACTACTACTGGTTCCGACTGTTTACAACCTGAAACAGTAGTACATTCCACCTGAACAACCTCGTGCTATTACCACCACAAATAACATTCAGCCTACCAATATGCACGTAATGGAGAGTGGTGGAGATCCTAATGATCTAGTGAGTCTCTCATACACACACACACACATCCGGGAGTACACACACACACACATCCGGGAGTACACACACACACACACACACACATAATGACATACAAATCATAGTTTATTTGTCACGTGTGCCGAATACAAAAGGTATTCTTACAGTAAAATGCTTACTTACAGGCCCTAACCAACCATGCAATTTCTAAGTAAAAAATAGGTATTAGGTGAACAATATATAAGTAAAGAAATTAAAAAAAACAATAGTAAAAAAAACAGCCTTGCTACTGTTATTTTTCACTATATACAGTAGCGAGGCTCTATACAGGCACTGGTTAGTCGGGCTAATTGAGGTAGTATGTACATGGAGGTATGGTTAAAGTGACTATGCATATATGATAAACAGAGAGTAGTAGTTGTGTAAAAGAGGGGTTGGCGGGTGGTGGGTGGCGGGACACAATGCAGATAGTCCGGGTAGCCATTTGATTTGACCTGTTCAGAAGTCTTATGGCTTGGGGGTAAAAGCTGTTGAGAAGCCTTTTGGTCCTAGACTTTGCGCTCCGGTACTGCTTGCCATGTGGTAGTAGAGAGAACAGTCTATGACCTGGGTGGCTGGGGTCTTTGACAATATTTTAGGGCCTTCCTCTGACAGAGCCTGGTGTCGACCTCCTCCCTGTAGGCTGTCTCGTCAGTCGTGGGTGAACAGGGAGTACAGGAGGGGACTGAGCATGCATCCCTGAGGGGCTCCAGTGTTGAGGATCAGTGTGGTAAATGTGTTGCTACCTACCATCACCACTTGGGGACGGCCTGTCAGGAAGTCCAGGATCCAGTTGCAGAAGGAGGTGTTGAATCCCAGGATCCTTAGATTAGTAATGAGCTTTGAGGGTACTATGGTGTTGAACGCTGAGCTGTAGTCAATGAATAGCATTCTCACATAGGTGTTCCTTTGTCCAGATGGGAAAGGGCAGTGTAGAGTGCAATAGAGATTGCATCATCTGTGGATCTGTTTGGGCGGTATGCAAATTGGAGTGGGTCTAGGGTTTCTGGGATAATGGTGTTGATGTGAGCCATTACCAGCCTTTCAAAGCACTTCATGGCTACGGACATGAGTGCTTCGGTCTGTAGTCATTTTGGCAGGTTGCCTTATTGTTCTTGGGCACCGGGACTATGGTGGTCTGCTTGAAACATGTTGGTATTTCAGACTCAATCAGGAGTGGTTTGAAAATGTCAGTGAAGACACCTGCTAGTTGGTCAGCACATGCCCGGAGCATACGTCCTGGTAATCCGTCTGGCGCCGCAGCCTTGTGTATGTTGATCTGTTTAAAGGTCTTACTCACGTCGGCTACTTGAGAGTGTAATCACACAGTGTTCCGGAACAGCTGATGCTCTCATGCATGCCTCAGTGTTTGCTTGCATCGAAGCGAGCATAGAAGTGATTTAGCTCGTCTGGTTGGCTCGTGTCACTGGGCAGCTCGCAGCTGTGCTTCCCTTTGTAGTCTGTAAGCACTGCCACATGAGACGAGCGTCGTAGCCGGTGTAGTATGATTCAATCTTAGTCCTGTACTGACGCTTTGCCTGTTTGATGGTTCGTTGCAGGGCATAGCAGGATTTCTTATCAACTTCCGGGTTAGAGTCCCGCACCTTGAAAGCGGCAGCTCTACCCTTTAGCTAGTGCGAATGTTGCCTGTAATCCATGGCTTTTGGTTGGGGTATGTACGTACAGTCACTGTGGGGACGACGTCCTCGGTGCACTTATTGATAAAGCCAGTGACTGATGTGGGGTACTCCTCAATGCAACCGGAAGAATCCCGGAACATTTTTTATTTCACCTTTTATTTAACCAGGTAGGCTAGTTGAGAACAAGTTCTCATTTACAACTGCGACCTGGCCAAGATAAAGCAAAGCAGTGCGACACAAACAACAACAGAGTTACACATGGAATTAACAAACATACAGTCAATAATACAATAGAAAAAGTCTATATACAGTGTGTGAAAATGAGGTGTGTTAAGGGAGGTAAGGCAGTAAATAGGCCAAAGCGGCAAAATAATTACAATATAGCAAATTAAACACTGGAGTGATTGATGTGCATAAGATGAATGTGTAAGTAGAGATACTGGGGTGCAAAGGAGAAAAATAAACAAATAACAGTATGGGGGTGAGGTAGTTGGATGGGCTATTAACAGATGGGCTATGTACAGCTGCAGTGATCTGTGAGCTGCTCTGACAGCTGGTGCTTAAACTTAGTGAGGGAGATATGAGTCTCCAGCTTCAGTTATTTTTGCAGTTCATTCCAGTCATTGGCAGCAGAGAACTAGAAGGAAAGGCGACCAATGAGGAATTGGCTTTGGGGGTGACCAGTGAAATATACCTGCTGGAGCGCGTTCTACAGTTGGGTGCTGCTATGGTGACCAGTGAGCTGAGATAAGGCGGGGCTTTACCTAGCAACGACTTATAGATGACCTGGAGCCAGTGGGTTTGTTGACAAATATGAAGCGAGGGCCAGCCAACGAGAGCATACAGGTCGCAGTGGTGGGTAGTATATGGGGCTTTGGTGACTAAACAGAGGGCGCTATGATAGACTGCATCCAATTAGCTGAGTATGGGTAACATGTTCCAGTCTGTGATAGCAAAACAGTCCTGTAGTTTAGCATCTGCTTCATCTGACTACTCTTTTATAGACCGAGTCACTGGTGCTTCCTGCTTTAATTTTTGCTTGTAAGCTGGAATCAGGAGGATAGAGATGTGGTCAGATTTACCAAATGGAGGGCGAGGGAGAGCTTTGTACGCGTCTCTGTGTGTGTAGTACAGGTGATCTAGAATGTTTTTTTCCCTCCGATTGCGCGTTGATAGAGATGAAGTAAAACTGATTTAAGTTTCCCTCTATTAAAGTCTCTGGCCACTAGGAGCGCTGCCTCTGGGTGAGCGGTTTCCTGTTTGCTTATTTCCTTATACAGCTGACTGAGTGCGGTCTTAGTGCCAGCATCCATCTGTGGTGGTAAATAAACAGCCACGAAAAGTATAGATGAAAACTCTATTGGCAAATAGTGTTGTGTACAGTTTATCATAAGATACTCTACTTCAGGCCATCAAAATTTAGACACTTCCTTAGATTTCGTGCACCAGCTGTTGTTTACAAATATGCACAGACCCCCCCCCCCGTCTTAGCCGGTACAGCGAATATACCCTGCTGGCTGAATATCCATTAAATCATTCAGCCACAATTCCGTGAAACATATGATGTTACAGTTTTTGATATCCTGCTGGTAGGATATTCGTGATCGTACCTCGTCTAATTTATTGTCCAGTGATTGTATGTTGGCGAGTAATATTGACAGTAACGGCAGCTTTTCCCACTCGCCTTCTGCGGCTCCTTACGAAATATTTGGAACATATGCAGACACTCTTGAGACACAAGCCACCGTGTGTGTGCGTCCGTGTGCTCTTGAGTCCTCAACAACTTCCTGGATAAAATAACCCCATCATTTCAAACGGGAGGCGTTCCTTTAACCGGAGTGGCCGTAGGGACTGTCTCAGGACTCTCCATTTACACCCAGTCAGTTTAGACTCTGCCTGAGACACATTATCTGCTGTCTCACTGCTCCTTGTAACTGACAGGACAGCCCCATTGTTCTCTCACCATAGCAATTAACTCTAGATGTGTAACAAGTGCGCTGAGAGTCGGGAAGCAAGGGCAGGGAGTGAGTGTTTGAATAAATAATTGAAACTAATAAACACATAACACAAACAACGCGCCGACATGAAAACAGAGTCAACGACACCTGAGGAAAGAACCAAGGGGAGTGACAGATATTGGGAAGATAATCAAGGAGGTGATGGGAGTCCAGGTGAGTGTCATGAGGTACATGTGTGTGAGACGATGGTGACAGGTGTGCGGGTTAATCAGCAGCCTGATGACCTAGAGGCCGTACGTGACCGTACCCCCTCCCCGACGCGCGGCTCCTGCCGCAGGACGCCGTCAAAGAGGACAACCCGGGGATCAAGAGCGGACCGGTCACCCCTGCTGATGCACGAGATCCTGTTTTTTTTTTTTTTTTTTTTTTTAACTTCATTTTTTCATTATGGGGTATTGTCTGTAGATGATTTTAATAAATGTTATATTCAGGCTGTAATACAACAGAATGTGTAAAGGGGAATGACCACTTTCTGAAGGCACTGTATGTTGTTGAGAAACCCACAGGAGGTGCCACAACATCTTGTGAATTTCCTCTACCACAAAACAAATAAGAATGACATGAGAAAGCAGGACAAACTACACTTTGAAGTGAAAAATCCCCCAGGGAGTCAAACAAACACCTCAAATACAAGTAAATGCCAAACAATAATTCTGTCCTGGAACTTAACTGTGAATTCAGTCTGCATACAGCTTTGCTATGAATGAGAAATAAAGGGAACCAGACAGTGCAGTTGATGGTCACACAGCTTGACGGAGTTAACTTAACAAAGAGCTTGTTGCCGTGGAGATGCATATCAGGGTGTCAACATTAGGTGTAAAGAAATAGTTCCTTCTCTGTGGGGGTAGGACCTTGTTTGGGGCCTATCACCCTTTGCACTACCTTGACTTTGAGCCCAGCGCTGTTTGCTCTGGATAAGGCCTCCTTGTCAAACACTACACTATCACCATGGCGTCTCCCATAGCGACAGGGCAGCCCGCCTTAGGAGCTGAGGATAGTTGTGTGTATAAAAAGCAAGTGTCAAGGTGAAGTGAGGGGGTCATTGTCTATAGCAGTGGTCACTGACTGGTCGATCTCCAAGGCATTCCTAGTCGGTTATTTATGTAAAAAACAACAACCATACATTAATATTTTTAAAATATGTCTCACACTGTTGACGATAGGTACACATCATGATTCAGCTGCCCTGCGCGCCGGGTAGGCATCATGTTCCCATTCTGAACCATTTAATATGGTCTGAGAAGAACAACAATGCATTGGCAGGGCAATATGCAGAGATAATGTTTTGGGCCTATAGCCTACTGCACAAACCTCATTACTACAGTACTGCCTTTAATAGGTTAATGATACATAAGTGTACATTTTCAAGTCATGTCATAAATAATGCATGTGTACCAAACCATGGTTCCTGCTTAATGTGTGTGTAGAGTAGCCCTACAGTGTATAGTGAATGCAGGATGGCCAGGGGAAGGGGCTCATTGCTTACAGTACTTATAATGTCTATAGTGGATCCACTGTAACAAATTGAGGACATACCGGTCTACGTAATACCGGTCTTGTCTTTAGTCTCTCCCTGTATTCTGGATCAAATCTGTGTGTTATCAGGGCAGAAGCCACAGTGGGATGTATGGATGCTGACATAACTCCACCACTCTGCTCAGTGCATCTAGTCACGTGGGCTCCCTCTCCGGCCTCTAGGTCACCAGACTGCTCGAAATGGCGCAGACCTGTCACCATCGTTACGCGCATTATGACACTCACCTGGTCTCCGTCACCTCCTTGATTACCTGCCCTTTATATGTCACTCCCTTTGGTTTCTTCCCCAGTTGTCATTGTTCCTGTTCTAAGTCGGTGCTCTGTTTGTGTTTCTTGTTTTGTTCTTTTATTTATTCAACGGATTCACTCCCTGAACTTGCTTCCCGACTTTCCGCGTACATCGTTGCACCACCAAAACAGTCTAGACATTTCAGCCAATCTTTTCAAACAGCTCTTACACTAAAAGGGCATTATCATCATTTTCACAGTATTATTCCAAACTCAGTGTGGATATGTATAGCTATATATAAAACACAGTAAAATCTCATTTTTGACTGCACTAGGCCTTTAATGTGATCCTTAGTTTGACCCCATGTTTCATTCTCACACACAATGTTACATCAGATAACTGATGCATGTCGGCTGCTCAATGTATAAACTTCAACTTCCCTTGAACCCTCTATCTATCTATCTATCTATCTATCTATCTATCTATCTATCTATCTATCTATCTATCTGTATTCACATTTCATATTAGCTTAACATCAAACTAACATAACAAGCTGCAGTTCATACATTATCAATGGACCAAGCTGCAGTTCATATAAAGGATTATGATTTAGGGAGCAGAAAAATCCGTATCGAAATGGTGTGGTAAGTTCCTTGCCACACCATGTGTTGTAGAGGTCAGATCTTGCAGTTGGAAGATCCCACATTACATAAAAGCTTTAGTACCCACCTACATATGAGTCATTCCAGCATTGTGTCAACTTCAGACAAAGGAGATGATTGTGGACTACAGGAAGAAGGGGACAGAGCACGCCCCCATTCTTATCGACGGGGCTGTAGTGGAGCAGGTTGAGAGCTTCAAGTCCAATCACACCAAGACAGTCCTGAAGAGGGCACGACAAAACCTATTCCCCCTCGGGAGACTGAAAAGATTTGTCATGGGTCCTCAGATTCTCAAAAGGTTCTACAGCTACACCATCGAGAGAATCCTGGTTGCATCACTGCCTGGTATGGCAACTGCCCGGCCTCCGACCGCAAGGCACTACAGAGGGTAGTGCGTACAGCCCAGTATATCACTAGGGCCAAGCTTCCTGCCATCCAGGACCTCTATACCAGGCGGTCAGAGGAAGGCTCTAAAAATGGTCAAAGACTCCAGCCACCATTGTCATAGACTGTTCTCCCTGCTACCGCACGGCAAGTGCCAAGTTTAGGTCCAAGAGGCTTCTAAACAGCTTCTACCCCCAAGCCATAAGACTCCTGAACATCTAATCAAATGGCTACCCAGACTATTTGCATTGCCCCCCCCTCTTTTACACCGCTGCTACTCTCTGTTGTTATCATCTATCACTTTAATAACCCTACCTACATGTACATATTACCTCAATTACCTCGACTAACCGGTGCCTCCGCACATTGACTGTACCGGTACCCCCGTATATAGTCTTGCTATTGTTATTTTACAACTGCTCTTTAATTACCTGTTACTTTTTTTCATATTTTTCTTTAAACTGCATTGTTGGTTAGAGGCTCGTAGATAAGCATTTCACTTTAATGTTGTGTTCAGCGCATGTGACAAATAACATTTGATTTGGTTCAGTCGGCAGTATGCTGATAACTGTTGGATCAAATCTACAAGTTGGATCAGAATGTACGAGACAGATAACTTTGAGGCTCCGGGAGGATGTGTCTCTTTGAAAAGGATCCCATGTGTGTTGGAAATGGCACCCCATGCAGAAGTAGTGCACTATATAGGGAATAAGGTGTCATTTGAGACAGGTAGGGTGTCATTTGATTTTGACCAAGTCACCCAGGCTTGGTGTATTTTCTGCACCATACAGTTTGTTGTTCTCGCAAGCTGTGTTTTTTGATCATTTGTGTCTGTACCCAACAAATACAAACATTTGCTGAAAAGGAAGATAAGGATATTCTCTCCTCATGGCTATGTCGGTTTAATATTTAATCCCACTTGATTTGTCCCGAATCCAGACAGATTAAAAGTAGTACCAATACCCTCCAGAAAGACAGTGATATGACATGAAATCTTCACAGGCATTAAATAAACAGGTGTTTATCTAATCTTCAACATGCACACAAACACACACACACACCCCTCCACTCACTTTCACTCCACTCTCCCTCATCCAAAGAAGTTCCCTCGAGTTCCAAATTTCCCTTAAACTCACTTATAAACTCACCCTAATTGCTCATCAACGATGACTTGTTCATTATGGTCGTACGAAAGATAGCCTCACAACCGCATATGTATGGTCCACTCCCCCGAACAAAATACTTCTTTGCCATTTTCATTTGGTGGTTACGGTCTTATTAACTAGGATGCATCCCAAGTGACACCCTATTCCCTACACAGTGCACTACTTTTGACCAGAGCCCTATGGCTCTAGTAGTGCACTGTGTAGGGAACAGGTTGCCGTTTGGGACGCAGAGTTACTCATTTATTTCTCTGTATGCTTGGCTGCGGCTCTATTCTCCAGCGGCCTTCATTCCAAATGAGACCATTAGGTTTAATTTGCGACGTGATTCTCCTCTCTACCTTCTAATAACTTAGCCCCTCTTGTCTAATTCATCTCCTAATGCACCTTGTTCAGTCAAGGGTGGAGCTGAGGAGCTAGAGACACCGCTAACAATGCTGTTGTTATGAGTGGAACCTATGCCCATTTGTGATACATTTTTACTTTAGTAAAAAGAAAGATATCGTACTGCTTGCTCCCGCAGTGTTCTTACAGTATTACAATGCACTTGTATTATAGAAACAGTTTGTACGATATCTCCTCTAGTGTCATCTTACCACGTCTTATCTCATGTCTCACTTATCTCGTCGAATGCCCGTGTCTCCCTACAGAATGCAGGGTTGCTGTTCAAGGTCAGAGTGGTGGGAGGATCTGCCTCCTACAGCTACCTGTCCCCACAAGATGGACGCCCTCTCTTCCACCCTGCCGTGGACAGGTAAGACCACCAGCACCTGCATTATCCATCTCTCTCGTGCGCTTTCTCTCTCCTATCTCTCTCTCTCGCACTCACACTCTTATCTCTCTTTTTCTCTTTCATTCTCTCTTTTTCCCCTCTCTCTTTCTCTCTCACTCTCTCTCTTTCTTTCTCTCTCTCTCTCTGTCAAAATACCTGAACTAAGCTACTATGTGTACATAAAGCCTCTACTCAAATGCCTGTCATTGAGTATCTTTTTTTTTCACTGTCAGACATAAAATGGTAAACCACGGTATCTCTGAACACTCAGAAACATCACAGGTGAGTGAATGTCATGTTGAAGTAGAGATCACTTGCCTATTCTGTGCAAACAGTGCCTTTGAGAAGCCAATGAGCCATGAGGGGCTTTCTGTAAAAAGGTAGAGGAATCAAGTCGCAGTGAAGATAAGACAAGAGCCTTTATTCTCCCTCCTGTAGAGCGGGTTCAGCTGTCGTAGGAGCCACAGGGAGCTCCATCTAAAGCTGTGCTGTTGTTGTGATGTGACGGTATAGTGCAGTAGTAGGACTCAAGCCATGGGAGTTCTATTGAGGAGGTGGGACATGGGGTCAGACGCTAGGTAAAAGTAAACTTGTCTCGGGGTGAGTGAGTTCGGGGAAGAGGGGTTGCCTGTGTGACCCTCTCTGATCAGCGTTTGCAAGAGAAGATGTGTCATCGAATGTTAAACCGTCTGACCATTTATATACAGAGATACATAGATGGATCATAAAAACTTCTTGATCTGAATAATCTTTGAGTTGAATTGACCAGAATGAATAAGTGGTATCCTAGCTGACTATCCGTTATCCTTTGTTCTGGCAATTCATCTCACTCAAGAGCATGACCATTCAGTTCTCAATGTCCTTGAATTACAATGCGGTTATAAACAAAAACATGGTTCCGTTGTTATTTCA
Organism: Oncorhynchus masou masou; assembly: GCF_036934945.1. Taxonomy (NCBI): domain Eukaryota; kingdom Metazoa; phylum Chordata; class Actinopteri; order Salmoniformes; family Salmonidae; genus Oncorhynchus; species Oncorhynchus masou. The sequence goes on from NC_088216.1 coordinate 24,658,524, forward strand.
ATTGTGTTCTTCCCTAAAGCTAGAGAGGAGCCATTCTGTCTGGTCTTTATGTTGAAAAAAATAATATTTTCATCATAACACAACATTACTGTATTCCTCTTACAATGTAATTGCACCAACTCATTTTTCATAAACGGACATGCAAGGAGACTTGTGGGGATTGACTTCTGCACAGCGTTGGCTTTACAAACATGTCATATGGAAGTTATTTCATAGACTCTTCCCTGGCCAATGGCGAACATGATGTTCCTTAGAAACAGTACATAGCCTGAGGCAACAGTTTCAGGTATGAACAAGATTCGATTAAAGAGAAAGAGTCTCTTTAGGAAAGAACCACATTGGGTCTGTGTGTGGTCAGGAAGGTATTCTGCTAGAGGCAGAGGGGAAGGTGAGCCACAAACACATGGAGACAGGAGACTTTCTCCTCATATCAAGTATACAGACAGGAGGAGAGAGAGACAGAGAGAATAGCAGCTGACTGACAAGTAGCTGGTTGCCTGAGGACTGAGTAGGTGGACGGCTCTGTACAACAGGGGGGCATGGTGTCATCATCAGACACTCTTTAAGGCTTCTGAAGGTCAAAGATGTGGCCCTTGGACACTGGAAAAGGGCACTGGGAAAGGTCAAGGGCACTGAGAAATGGCTCGACAGGCTTACCACCCTCTCTGGGAGTGTGTGCATGCATGTGTACGTCTCTCTCTCTCTCTCTCGCTCTTTCCCCTGGTGCTAATTTCAACCGCTCCTTCAGGGTATCAGGAGGTCTGGTATTATAAAAGGAAGTTGTATTGATTGGCAGGGAAACGAAAGGTGAAGAGGAGGGGGAGGTTTGAGAAGTAGGACTGTTCTCAAGGGAATTAGAATGGCGTGTGACGGACAAGGGATGAGACACAGGCATGGCCATTGAAGGAGCGCGTGTGTGTGTGACACACATGCATGTGTATGAAGGAGCCATTGGAACCACAATAGTGCTTTGAAATAGAGGGCATTGTTGTCTGAGTGTATTGAGGCTGGATTCCAAGTCCGAGTACATGACAAAGATCCATTGTAAAGAGTTGTGACACAAGTGCCTCTTGACATGGTCATTCTGTACTGAAAATACAGTCAACACAATTGGAATTCAGGGGGGGGAACATCCTTGATTTCATTTTGTGGGATTAGCATTTTTATCCAGGCAAAAGAATAACAGTGACATCATATTCTGTCTCTCTCCGCATCTCTGTAACTCTTATTTTAATCTCTTTCATGAAAGAGACAAAAACAAATCCTATAAGCAGCTCTGCTATAGTGCCTAAGTGCCTGCTCTTTGCCCCCCAGTTAGTAAAGTCATAAGTAAGCATTTAAGACGTTGGGTTCATACCGTGGCAGACTTTTCCGCTCTGAATTACACCGTCAGATTAATTTTGACAAGCAGCCTCTCTTCCTTAATTGCAATTGTTTGGATTGTGGATTTGAAGGCGGGTTGGAATAATGTGTGAACGTGAAAGGAATTAATGGGGCCGTGGTCTTCTGTGGAGCGAAGCTGGCTTTTAATTCTGAGGTGATATTGATGAACACAATAAACATGCATCCAGACATGATTACACACACACACACAAAGAACATCCTTTACATTATAAAGAGTCACAGATTCAGTCCTTTGTGCTCATACAGTGTGTGCACACGCCTGTCCATGCTAACAAGGTATCAGTTTCACTTTGAAATTAAACGTCTATGGGTGAAGTCATGGTAAACGTTGTTTTTTGACATTTAAGTTGAGACACTGTTACCTAACTCCCCATAAGTTAAATACAAACACTTGCTGGGGGTGAAAGTTTGGGAAAGGCATTATACCATTGCCCAGCACTGGGATTGAACACGAAACCCTCAACGCCAGATTGCAGCTTTTAAACCCATCCACCATCCCTGTCCACAACACCCTAGCAAGCCAACAGCTTACTTTAAAGTAATAGCGCTCACTTTTCCCCCTAGTGGCCGGTTTTGAAGGCAATTCTACACGTTCTTGGGACCTGGTTGGATGTCTCTACTTTGACTTCAAACTAAAGAAATGTCAGACTACATCCACTATTGAAGCAGTGTCCTTTACATCCCAGTTTCCTTTATGTCCCAGTGTCCTGCAGGTAGAGGAGGTGTTAGGTCTGTCTCAGTGTGTATTCATCACTCATCACTGTCTGTCTGTAGCCACTGGGACTGTGACCTTCGGTTGAGTCAACAGACAGCAGCACGCACACTGACACAACCGAGGACTAACTTACCTTTACAACTTACACTTTCAAGGACACAAGCAAACACACGCTCACACACCAAATGAATAGTTCTTCTGACGGCAGTGCTTCAGACACTAAGTTGATTCCCCAGATGGATTTCTCCGTCTGTGTGTCTACCTCAGAACTCCCTGTTTTCTGGAGAGTGATTGTTGAAGAGAGAGATGTTGAAGGTTGCCTTTTATAGCACCCCTTTGTGTCAATGAGACCAAAAGGGAGATGAATGATCCTTGTCACACAACAGTGTCGTGTCTCTTGTGGCAGCTGCTTGGCAACAGTTGAAAGTCACAGAGAAGAGTACAGAGCACTCAGTTCACAGTTATAACAGAAAGCAGCATCTTTCATTAAATGGATGTCTTTTCAGTCACTTTCATTTCATGCTGGTTTAGTAATCAACACTATGATCAAGGTGGTTTGATTTTACTCTTGACGTCAATACCTTATGGAAGCCTGACACCTAGTGGCGCATTTCAGAGCTTCCCACTGTGCCCACTAACCGGTGCCCATTGTATTTCACTGCACCAGCACCTCTTATCATCAATCAAACTCACCACAAAGATTACCTGTACATTTGAGTCAGGAATGTTTTACCGTGATGGAAGTCTCAGGTAAACAATGGCTTGACTTAGAATACAGAATACTGATGTTTGTTTACATGCACACACACACACACACACACACACACACACACACACACACACATATACACCATAACTAATAGGGAAAGGTTAGCATGGGAAAGGTTAGCATGGACCTGATGGCATCTCAAAACAATGTCTGACACTTTTGGATTCCGAAGGCTTGACGACTGTGCTTACAAACTGGGAATACTGCAAGTATCATGCTGCAGAATACTGATGTGAATTACAGTGTAAGTTACAGATGGACTTCAATAAATGCAGTGTAATACGACATATAATACAACTCCCATTGTAATGGCATTTTAAAACAGTAATCCTTGAGGTATGAGACACAAACCTTTGTCTATGTGAAAAAATGACTGTATGGGATACCTAGGCCAGCTCTATCCCAGTGGTAGTCTAGTAGACACTGTATCCAGTGGTAGTCTAGTAGACACTGTATCCAGTGGTAGTCTGGTAGACATTGTACCCAGTGGTAGTCTAGTAGACATTGTATCCAGTGGTAGTCTAGTAGACATTGTACCCAGTGGTAGTCTGGTAGACATTGTACCCAGTGGTAGTCTAGTAGACATTGTATCCAGTGGTAGTCTAGTAGACATTGTACCCAGTGGTAGTCTGGTAGACATTGTACCCAGTGGTAGTCTGGTAGACATTGTACCCAGTGGTAGTCTGGTAGACATTGTACCCAGTGGTAGTCTAGTAGACATTGTATCCAGTGGTAGTCTAGTAGACATTGTACCCAGTGGTAGTCTGGTAGACATTGTACCCAGTGGTAGTCTGGTAGACATTGTACCCAGTGGTAGTCTGGTAGACATTGTACCCAGTGGTAGTCTGGTAAACATTGTACCCAGTGGTAGTCTGGTAAACATTGTACCCAGTGGTAGTCTGGTAGACTTTGTACTCAGAAGATAGTGTGTATTCATCATGTAATATGTTTTCCAGAGCCCTGAAGTTATGTGGCCCAGGAGGACCACCCCACGTGAAGCTGGTGATTGAGTGGGAACACAAGATCAAAGAATGGTGAGCACTGGACATACACATGTACACACACCAAATCAATTGACTCAGAAACACACACACACACATTCATTATTTATTGCTTAGAACGATTCACTCTGTCTTTATCTCGCTCACTCTCTCACAAACACACACACTCATACCCCAACTTTTTGTGTGTGTGTGTGTCAGTCTGTTTGGTAACATCCAGGAGGAGGTGGTGAAGGACTCAGAGAGTGTGAGAGTCCAGCAGCAGCAGCACCTGCAGCAGCACAGCTGTACCCTGGACGACTGCTTTCAGCTCTACACCAAAGAGGAACAGGTAACATGGACTGTACAATATCGTCCAATGCAACTGGTCTTAACCTACCCTTGGGTTACTGAACATTAAAGATGCACTATGCAGAAATTGTACCTCCTTTCAATGAGAATGATAGATCTCTATGTGAATTGGGTCGAGTCGACCAAAAAGTTACAGTACATATAGCAGCTTTAATATTGCATTAGTCGATTCATAAGTTAATTACTCACTCACTCACTGTTAGTGGAATTCTAAATTCCTCTGTATTGTTTCCCAATCAGAATTAAATACTCTGTCAATGCATTCGAAGGGATTGTAAGACCCAATATTTTTATAAGAATGGACAGAGCCCCGGTCTTAAAAGTCAGGTAACAGCGTTTAATTCAAGAGAGTACTGGTATATACACATTTTTCCACAGGTTATAAACTGAAAATGACGTCAGCGTTTTCTAATGTTCTATCTCTTCATGACACCGGTAGAGAGGCCCTATAGTTCTCGAGCCTTCCCTCCTCGCCTGTAGCCAAGTTCAGTCCGTGTAGATAGCATTCTAGACAGTCTAGAGATAGTCCGTCCCTGCCATCTGGAGATAGTTCATCCATTTGTACCAAGACACTGTTCTAAACTCCTGACTATATTATATACAATTGGGAATGGGAGCGAGAGAGAAAATTCATATATGTACAGTAACATTTAGTATTTTAATTAGTACATATACAGTACCATAATTGTATTCTGATTAGTACACCCTGATTGAAATGTATACATAATTAGTCATTATAGATAAAAATTCCCTTAACACTCACTCACTCATTCTTTCACTCTCACTCCCTGAGTATTTTTATATGGTTTTGGACAAACGTAGTGTATGAAGACTATAACTTTATCTGAGACTTCACCACTGACCGTGTGTGTGTTCTCTCCAGCTGGCCCCAGACGACGCATGGAAGTGTCCCCACTGACCGTGTGTGTGTTCTCTCCAGCTGGCCCCAGACGACGCATGGAAGTGTCCCCACTGACCGTGTGTGTGTTCTCTCCAGCTGGCCCCAGACGACGCATGGAAGTGTCCCCACTGACCGTGTGTGTGTTCTCTCCAGCTGGCCCCAGACGACGCATGGAAGTGTCCCCACTGACCGTGTGTGTGTTCTCTCCAGCTGGCCCCAGACGACGCATGGAAGTGTCCCCACTGACCGTGTGTGTGTTCTCTCCAGCTGGCCCCAGACGACGCATGGAAGTGTCCCCACTGACCGTGTGTGTGTTCTCTCCAGCTGGCCCCAGACGACGCATGGAAGTGTCCCCACTGACCGTGTGTGTGTTCTCTCCAGTTGGCCCCAGACGACGCATGGAAGTGTCCCCACTGACCGTGTGTGTGTTCTCTCCAGCTGGCCCCAGACGACGCATGGAAGTGTCCCCACTGACCGTGTGTGTGTTCTCTCCAGCTGGCCCCAGACGACGCATGGAAGTGTCCCCACTGACCGTGTGTGTGTTCTCTCCAGCTGGCCCCAGACGACGCATGGAAGTGTCCCCACTGACCGTGTGTGTGTTCTCTCCAGCTGGCCCCAGACGACGCATGGAAGTGTCCCCACTGACCGTGTGTGTGTTCTCTCCAGTTGGCCCCAGACGACGCATGGAAGTGTCCCCACTGACCGTGTGTGTGTTCTCTCCAGCTGGCCCCAGACGACGCATGGAAGTGTCCCCACTGACCGTGTGTGTGTGTTCTCTTCAGCTGGCCCCAGACGACGCATGGAAGTGTCCCCACTGTAAGCAGCTCCAGCAGGGCATGGTGAAGATGTCCCTTTGGACCCTCCCCGACATCCTCATCCTCCACCTCAAACGCTTCCGACAGGTAACTGGAGCCGATCACATGTAGCGGATTGCCGTTCTTCCCAAAAGCACCACAATGGAAATAAGTCATTAATTGTGTTAACCTTGATAGTTGATTAAAAATTCAATGATTCAGGTGGGCGAGCGGCGCAACAAGCTGTCCACCCAGGTGCGCTTCCCCCTGGCCGGGTTGGATATGGCCCCCCACGTGGTGAAGAGGTCCCAGAGCATGAGGAACCTGGGGGACCTGGGACCCTGGCCCCCCACATGGAAACAGCCTGAAGGCAACAGTCATCATATTAGTCACCCAGACATGGCCCTGCCTCCTGACTTCCTCTATGACCTCTATGCAGTGTGTAACCACCATGGTGGGATGCACGGCGGACATTACACAGGTACTGGTTGGCCATTGATATACCATTGATGTAGGAGACGTGATGTTGAGGAGAGAGGCATACTGACTGGCTGTTGATCGAGAAGTGAGGAGAGAATATTGTTAGTGAGAGAGATGCCTACTGCCAAATAATGATGATACATAGGACATGCATAACAGTGCAGTGCCCTCCTCTATAGTGGTCACATGAACTTACATTACTATACCCAGGACATAATGATTGTGGTGCAGCCTGTCTCTACAGTCCTGTGTGCGTCTTGCAGCGTACTGCAGGAACTCAGTGGACGGTCAGTGGTACAGCTATGACGACAGCAGTGTGGACCTGGTGCCTGAGGAGGAGGTGTGTACCAGGGGGGCCTACATACTGTTCTACCAGAGACGCAACGTCATCCCCCCCTGGTCCGCCAGCAGCTCAATCAGAGGTGGGTAGTGTACCACACACAAACACACAGGCATGGACACACACACGTCACAGGAGAGAGTTCACTCAGGGTTCAATTCCACTACAACTCCGTACAGAGGTAGTATTAGATACATCAAGACCATTCAGCCTTTATCCACTAAATGTTAACTCATAACGGCAGGTTTCACTCATGTCTGAAATACATGGTGTTGCAAGCACCATGCTCCAACCACCTGAACCAGCAAAACCTCAATGTGATATTTCAATTGTTAAATGCTTTATTGTACATAGCAATTATCTGTGTAGTTTTTCTGTGTGTTTTCTGTATTGACTGGATTGGAACTGACATGCGTAGGTGTCTTTTTGGTTCAGTGCCCATAGTCACAGAAACGTCTCTCTCCCCTCTGTAGGCTCCACTAGTTCCTCCATGTCGGACCACTGGCTGGTCCGTCTGAATGGGGACAGTAAGAGGGGTAGTCTGGTGTCCCGCTCCTCCACCACCTGCCCCTCCTCTGTCCACGACTCCCCGGAGTCCCCCGTCTTCCTTGATGACCCCCCAAGAGAGGAGGAAGGTGAGGGGCCTGGGAAACATGAGGTGCATGGTAAACCAAAGAAAGGTAAAAGAAAATATTTTCAAAACGTTCTTCGGTCTTCATTCCATTGGTGGTGGAAGGGTGATGGGTGGTGGTGGTGAGTTTTCCCATTACTACAGTAGGGGAGAGTGGGGTAAGTGGAGTGGTTTATATTCAACATCACTCCGTCAAGGGAAACAGTATTATTTCTAACAAAGATATTTACATACACTGAGTATACCAAACATTGGGAATACCTTATTAATATTTAATTACCCCGTTTTGCCCTCAGAACAGCCTCAGTTTGTCAGGGCATGGACTCTACAAGGTGTCAAAAGTGGCCCACTGGCCCAAGTGGCCCACTGGCCCATGTTGACTCCAATGCTTTCCAAAGTTGTGTCAAGTTGGCTGGATGTCCTTTGGGTGTTGGACCATTCTTGATACACACGGGAAACTGTTGAGGCCCTGTTGTTACATCATACCTCATATCCCAGCGAATTATATACTTCCGGCGCCGACAGAGATGGCCGCCTCGCTTCGCGTTCCTAGGAAACTATGCAGTTTTATTTCTTACATTAGTACCCCAGGTCATCTTAGGTTTCATTACATACAGTCGAGAAGAACTACTGAATATAAGAGCAGCGTCAACTCACCATCAGTACGACCAAGAATATGACTTTCGCAAAGTGGATCCTGTGTTCTGCCTTTCACCCAGGACAACGGAATGGATCCCAGCCAGCGACCCAAAAAAACAACTTCGTAAAAGAGGGAAACGAGGCGGTCTTCTGGTCAGACTCCGGAGACGGGCACATCGTGCACCACTCCCTAGTATACTTCTCGCCAATGTCCAGTCTCTTGACAACAAGGTTGATGAAATCCGAGCAAGGGTAGCATTCCAGAGGGACATCAGAGACTGTAACGGTCTTTGCTTCATGGAAACATGGCTCACTGGAGAGACGCTATCGGAGTCGGTGCATCCAGCTGGTTTCTCCACGCATCGCGCCGACAGAAACAAACATCTTTCTGGTAAGAAGAGGGGTGGGGGCGTATGCCTTATGGCTAACGAGACATGGTGTGATCACAAAAACATACAGGAACTCAAATCCTTCCGTTCACCTGATTTAGAATTCCTCACAATCAAATGTAGACCGCATTATCTACCAAGGGAATTCTCTTCGATTATAATCACAGCCGCATGTATTCCCCCCCAAGCAGACACATCGATGGCTCTGAACAAACTTTATTTGACTCTTTGCAAACTGGAATCCATACATCCTGAGGCTGCATTCATTGTAGCTGGGGATTTTAACAAGGCTAATCTGAAAACAAGACTCCCTAAATTGTATCAGCATATCGATTGCGCAACCAGGGCTGGCAAAACCTTGGATCATTGCCATTCTAACTTCCGCAAAGCATATAAGGCCCTGCCCCGGACTCCTTTCGGAAAAGCTGACCACGACTCCATTTTGTTGATCCCTGCCTACAGACAGAAACTAAAACAAGAAGCTCCCACGCTGAGGTCTGTCCAACGCTGGTCTGACCAATCTGATTCCACACTCCAAGACTGCTTCCATCACGTGGACTGGGATATGTTTCGTATTGCGTCAGACAACAACATTGACGAATATGCTGATTCGGTGTGCGAGTTCATTAGAACATGAGTTGAAGATGTCGTTCCCATAGCAACTATTAAAACATTCCCAAACCAGAAACCGTGGATTGATGGCAGCATTCGCGTGAAACTGAAAGCGCGAACCACTGCTTTTAATCAGGGCAAGGTGACCGGAAACATGACCGAATACAAACAGTGCAGCTATTCCCTCCGCAAGGCAATCAAACAAGCTAAGCGTCAGTATAGAGACAAAGTAGAATCTCAATTCAACGGCTCAGACACAAGAGGTATGTGGCAGGGTCTACAGTCAATCACGGATTACAAAAAGAAAACCAGCCCCGTCACGGACCAGGATGTCTTGCTCCCAGGCAGACTAAATAACTTTTTTGCCCGCTTTGAGGACAATACAGTGCCACTGACACGGCCTGCAACAAAACATGCGGACTCTCCTTCACTGCAGCCGAGGTGAGTAAAACGTGTTAACCCTCGCAAGGCTGCAGGCCCAGACGGCATCCCCAGCCGCTCCCTCAGAGCATGCGCAGACCAGCTGGCTGGTGTGCTTACATATTCAATCAATCCCTATCCCAGTCTGCTGTTCACACATGCTTCAAGAGGGCCACCATTGTTCCTGTTCCCAAGAAAGCTAAGGTAACTGAGCTAAACGACTACCGCCCCGGAGCACTCACTTCCGTCATCATGAAGTGCTTTGAGAGACTAGTCAAGGACCATATCACCTCCACCCTACCTGACACCCTAGACCCACTCCAATTTGCTTACCGCCCAAATAGGTCCACAGACGATGCAATCTCAACCACACTGCACACTGCCCTAACCCATCTGGAAAGAGGAATATCTATGTGAGTATGGTGTTCATCGACTACAGCTCGGCATTTAACACCATAGTACCCTCCAAGCTCGTCATCAAGCTCAAGACCCTGGGTCTCGACCCCGCCCTGTGCAACTGGGTACTGGACTTCCTGACGGGCCGCCCCCAGGTGGTGAGGGTAGGCAACAACATCTCCACCCCGCTAATCCTCAACACTGGGGCCCCACAAGGGTGCGTTCTGAGCCCTCTCCTGTACTCCCTGTTCACCCACGACTGCGTGGCCACACACGCCTTCAACTCAATCATCAAGTTTGCGGACGACACAACAGTGGTAGGCTTGATTACCAACAACGACGAGACGGTCTACAGGGAGGAGGTGAGCGCCCTCGCAGTGTGGTGTCAGGAAAATAACCTCACACTCAATGTCAACAAAACTAAGGAGATGATTGTGGACTTCAGGAAACAGCAGAGAGAACACCTCCCTATCCACATCGATGGAACAGTAGTGGAGAGGGTAGTAAGTTTTAAGTTCCTCGGCATACACATCACAGACAAACTGAATTGGTCCACCCACACAGACAGCATCGTGAAGAAGGCGCAGCAGCGCCTCTTCAGCCTCAGGAGGCTGAAGAATCGAGAGCATCCTGGCGGGCTGTATCACCGCCTGGTACGGCAACTGCTCCGCCCACAACCGTAAGGCTCTCCAGAGGGTAGTGAGGTCTGCACAACGTATCACCGGGCGCAAACTACCTGCCCTCCAGGACACCTACACCACCCGATGTTACAGGAAGGCCATAAAGATAATCAAGGACAACAACCACCGAGCCACTGCCTGTTCACCCCGCTATCATCCAGAAGGCGAGGTCAGTACAGGTGCATCAAAGCTGGGACCGAGAGACAGAAGCTGTTTTTCAATCTCAAGGCCATCAGACTGTTAAACAGCCACCACTAACATTGAGTGGCTGCTGCCAACACACTGACTCAACTCCAGCCACTTTAATAATGGGAATTGATGTAAAATATATCACTAGCCACTTTAAACAATGCTACCTAATATAATGTTTACATACCCTACATTATTCATCTCATATGTATACGTATATACTGTACTCTATATCATCTACCGCATCTTTATGTAATACATGTATCACTAGCCACTTTAACTATGCCACTTTGTTTACATACTCATCTCATATGTATATACTGTACTCGATACCATCTACTGTATCTTGCCTATGCTGCTCTGTACCATCAGAGCACAAGCATTTAGCTACACTCGCATTAACATCTGCTAACCATGTGTATGTGACAAATAAAATTTAATTTGGTTTGATTTAATGCCTTACCTGGGAATAAAACACTTACATTTGCCTAAGTAGCCATTGGCTCAAATTACCCTAAGACAAACATTTTGGCTATATTATCCCAGACAGATACAAGGATGCACTTTCCAGCTAGTTTTATGACCACATATTGAGCTTATAGAGACCCCAACAGATGTATAGAACAATCTTAAAATTATCTACTTTGGTTTAGACACAAGCATCATAAAAATTCACAATAAATTAATTTTGATTTGTGAAAATCCATTTTTTGGACCTAACGTTCTTACCACTTTTTACATGTGGTTTCTTCCTTCACAGACTCGAGAAAAGGATGACCTCATCCTAAATATTTGGTCAAATGATTATTGTGTATGGTTTCCTAGAAACAAGGGTGGCTCAAAACTCAATCTAATCAGTGGTTATTATTATTCCATGTTGTTGCTAATATGCCACACGTGAGCATAGAGTGCATCACCTCTTTAATGTTTAGCTGAACACATTCTACTCTAACTGTGGATGTGCATTTACGTAATCTCTTCCTATACATGCACAGTCCATGACTACATACAGTTGAAGTCAGAAGTTTACATACACTTAGGTTGGAGTCATTAAAACTTGTTTTTCAACCACTCCACAAATTTCTTGTTAAGAAACTACAGTTTTGGCAAGTCGGTTAGGACATCTACTTTCTGCAGACAGATTATTTCACTTATAATTCACTGTATCACAATTCCAGTGGGTCAGAGGTTTACATACACTAAGTTGACTGTGCCTTTAAACAGCATGGGAAATTCCAGATCATGATGTCATGGCTTTAGAAGCTTCGAATAGGCTAATTGACATCATTTGAGTCAATTGGAGGTGTACCTGTGGATGTATTTCAAGGCCTACCTTCTAACTCAGTGCCTCTTTACTTGACATCATGGGAAAATCAAAATAAATCAGCCAAGACCTCAAAGAAATGGTAGACCTCCACAAGTCTTGTTCATCCTTGGGAGCAATTTCCAAATGCCTGAAGGTACCACATTCATCTGTACAAACAATAGTATGCAAGTATAAACACCATGGGACCATGCAGCTGTCATACCGCTCAGGAAGGAGGCGCGTTCTGTCTCCTAGAGATGAACATACTTTGTTATTAAAAGTGCATATGAATCCCAGAACAACAGCAAAGGACCTTGTGAAGATGCTGGAGGAAACAGGTACAAAAGTATCTATACCCACAGTAAAACGAGTCCTATATCGACATAACCTGAAAGGCCACTCAGCAAGGAAGAAGCCACTGCTCCAAAACTGCCTTAAAAAAGCCAGACTACGGTTTGCAACTGCACATGGGGACAAATAACTTACTTTTGGAGCAATGTCTGATGAAACATGATAGAACTGTTTGGCCATAATGACCATTGTTATTTTTGTAGGAAAAAGGGGGATTCTTGCAAGCCGAAGAACACCATCCCAACCGTGAAGCACCGGGGTGGCAGCAACATGGTGTGGGGGTGCTTTTGCTGCAGGAGGGACTGGTGCACTTCACAAAATAGATGGCATCATGAGGAAAGGAAAATGATGTGGACGTATTGAAGCAACATCTTAAGACATCAGTCAGGAAGTTAAAGCTTGGTCGCAAATGGGTCTTCCAAATGGACAATGACCCCAAGCATACTTCCAAAGTTGTGGCAAAATGACTTAAGGACAACAAAGTCAAGGTATTGGAGTGTCCATCACAAAGCCCTGACTTCAATCCAATAGAAAATGTGTGGGCAGAACTGAAAAAGCGTGTGCGAGCAAGAAGGCCTACAAACCTGACTCAGTTTCACCAACTCTGTCAGGAGGAATGGGCCAAAAGTCACCCAACTTATTGTGGGATGCTTGTGGAAGGCTATCCAAAACATTTGACCCAAGTTGACCAATTTAAAGGCAATGCTTCCAAATACTAATTGAGTGTATGTAAACTTATGACCCACTGGGAATGTGATGAAAGAAATAAAAGCTGAAATAAATCATTCTCTCTACTATTATTCTGACATTTCACATTCTTAAAATAAAGTGGTGATCCTAACTGACCTAAAACATAGATTTTTTTTACTAGGATTAAATGTCAGGAATTGTGAAAAACTGAGTTTAAATATATTTGGCTATGGTGTGTGTAAACTTCCGACTTCAACTGTATATAATGTTGCCGGAAAAAAAGCTCATTGTGATCGCTGTGCTTGTTATTTACAATTTTATAAAGGGGTTTGAAAATGTAAAGTTAGTCTAGCTTAAAATGTCAGAGACACTATGGTAAAGTGTTATTTTCTCTCTCGCTTTCACCACCAGGCGGTTTTGAGACCAGGCCGTTCGTACGGGGCATCCAGGGTCGTAGCGTCAGCATGAGGACCCCCACTAAGAACAAAGAGACACTGAACAAGGTCTTCCCGCTACGCTGGTCGTTTGGCTCCAAGGACCGCCAAAATATTGCAGCCGAGGCCGCCCCTGCTCCCATCCCCACCCCTGCCCCTGTGGAACTGGTGGAGTACCTAGAGTCTGGAAGAAGGCCTCGCTGCACCAAGGACTCTATAGTCAATTTAATGACGGGCTCCGAGAGCCAGAAGGGTCCTGCCATCAGCTCCCCCAATGTGGGAAGCAGCCTGAACTGCATGGGACAATCAGAGTCTCCACAGATGCCAGAGGGCCAGAGAAGACCAGTCACAGACAAGACATGGAGTCTGAGACGAAGTAGCAAAGGGTCCCATCAGCAGCAGAGAGACCAGGGGGACCAGCGAGACCAGGGGGACCAGAGGGACGAGGGTAGGACGGGCAGTAGTAGTAGTACTAACACTCTGACCAGGAGGAGCACCAAGAAGAGTAAGGAGAAGGACCAGGGAAAGCCCCAAGAGGCCCGGTCTAGGAGGGGATCTAGTGCAGGCGTCCAGTCCAGCTCCAGCACCCACAGCCTCAGGGACAGAGACTGGGAAGGCACCCTGAGGAGAGGGACCAAGGGCCACCAGGACCCACCACCAAGGGACTGTCTGGTACCACCCGAGGGAGAAAAGAGAAGGAAGGGTGAGAAGGTAGAGGAGGCCTCCAAGAGCCACGAGGGGCTGCTGTCTTTCTTCAAAAGCAACTTCAAGAAGAAGGACAAGGAGTCGTTATCGTCTCGCAAGTCCGACTCTGGAAAAGTTGGCGACGTCGGCGGGTCCAGCACCTCCCAGCTGTCCCTGTCCAGTGGAGCCCCAGGCGGGGCCACGAAGACGGAAGAGGCGAAATCCAACGGAGCCCCCCGCAACGGGAGTGCCAATCGTCTCGGAGACGAGCTACCCAACGGTAAAGCCAGACGCGCCGCTGCTGCCCATATCAAGCGCTCTCAGAGCTCATCCAACATCCCCAGCAAGGAGGAGTCTAGCATGCGAAGGACCGCCTCTTTACACCGCAAAGGGCTGTCCCATGGCGTGGCTCCGCCCCCTTGCAGCCTCACAGCAGAGACGCCCTCCTACGGTACCCTGCAGAGGACTCGCTATAGTACCAACTCACTGGGACGCAAGAGGACGGTCCCCGAGTCCAGCTTTTAGCTGACACACACACACCCTGACACACACACACACCCTGATACACACACACCAGGGTCGTTTTCACTAGGCACCAAACAGAAGAAATGGACTGAACAGGGAGGGATTATCTTCATTTGTCAAGTAAGAAATACTATGTTTTTGTTTTCCATTGCAAAATGTTTTTTCTACATTTTGCTACAGTGACTTTGTGCACTAATCAATCTGACCCTGATCAAAGCAATGGAGCTCCACTGGAAGGATACTCCTGTAGCACAGAAGCAACAGGTATGTGAAAACCACACAAGGTGGCGTGGAGGGGTGTAGCGTCAGTGAAAGAGCCATTCACAGGGCCAAGGAGAACATTTAGGAAAGGTGACACAAAGTACAACTGCTAACATAAACAAAATGGCATATCAGAATGAATATTTTCTTATTCCAGTTTTGATTTTATTTATGTGTAAAAATTATTGTGACTTAACAAGTGCCTCAGTAACTGATATGCAGTTTTTAACCAATGAGTTTGTGGACACCTGGTCAGCACCTGAAGCACATGTTGTATTCACACACATACATGCACATGCACACACACACACAGGCATGAACACGCACGCACACACATTATCTACACTCGTGTCTTAAAATCGTAGTAAAGGAATGGCATTCATCACTATCCTCCTCGATCGGTTTGTCCAATGGTAGCACCTAAAGGACTGTTATGACTGTCATGACAATACGTTTCGTTATTACGTCTACACGCTCTAGAAGATTTGGACAAAAACATTGATTCATTGAAAGTCTACATCAGAGCTTTAATAGGTGATTTCCTCCTAGATTGAACTATGAATGATTTAACTGGTTGTACGTGCTGCTTGCACTGCAAACTGGCTGCTATATAGATTTGCGCATTGCAAGTGAAGGTTATGATATTGCACTTTCTACAATGCCAATGGTACCGAACTCTCCCTTTCATGCAGTAAGAAGGATACCCTCCTAACAATATAGCTTGGCCTACGCAACACGTCCCTCTTCATTCTTAAACTCGTGAAAATATGCAGTTTGACCACACAATCCATTATTATAAGTACATTTATATGGAAATGTGACATTTTTAGCACTGAAATCTGGCTATATGATTCTAAGGAAATTACTGTGTTTTAAATTAGTACAAAATGACCTCAGATTGATCTACTCTTGCTACCGGTAGGTAATGTAACTTTCTGATGCTAATACACTGACATTCTGGTATGTAGGTCTATGCGGTACTGTATTAGAGAGGCAAGCGGTGTCGATGGATTGCATCACTATGCAGTTCTCTATGAAGGATCATGCACTGTAACAGTAAGGTCACTGTAACAGTAAGGTCATTTATTTGAATCATCAGATTGTCCACTAGAGTAGGCAGTAGATGCACTGCTCCAATCACCCCTGAATGTCACATATGTGTTATTTATCAACCTTGATGAGCTCCTTGCCCCCCCCCCTTATCCAGTCTTACTTCTCATCCTCTCTCTCTTCACTCCTCCACATCAATCCGTCTTATCTTTTTTTCAAAAAAAAAAAAATCCCTGTCATCCATCGTGTCTCTCATCAAGTCTCTTTGGCCACTGACTAAAGGTCCCCTCTACTCCAATCTGCACAGCTCTCGCCTGGCGTTAACGGCGTAGGCGTTCGATTGAAACACCCTCGCTCTCACTGGGTTGAAATTAGCGGTGTAATTGGGTCGAGTCTCTACGGTACAATATCCCTTCTTAAGAGTCGTTAAGGTACACCGTGGGAAGAGGCTGTAGCTACTGGCAGTCACACAATGTCTGAGACTCAGAACCTTTTACATTTTTTTTACCTGTTAGTCATCCATTTTCCTTACTGAAAGCTACAGTATATGTACAGCTACAGTATATGTACAGCTACAGTATATGTACAGCTACAGTATATGTACAGCTACAGCATATGTACAGCTACAGCATATGTACAGCTACAGTATATGTACAGCTACAGCATATGTACAGCTACAGCATATGTACAGCTACAGCATATGTACAGCTACAGCATATGTACAGCTACAGCATATGTACAGCTACAGCATATGTACAGCTACAGCATATGTACAGCTACAGTATATGTACAGCTACAGCATATGTACAGCTACAGCATATGTACAGCTACAGTATATGTACAGCTACAGTATATGTACAGCTACAGTATATGTACAGCTACGGTATATGTACAGCTACAATATATGTACAGCTACAGCATATGTACAGCTACAGTATATGTACAGCTACAACTACAGTATATGTACAGCTACAGCATATGTACAGCTACAGTATATGTACAGCTACAGTATATGTACAGCTACAGCATATGTACAGCTACAGCATATGTACAGCTACAGTATACATACAGCTACAGTATATGTAGCTTTCAGTTTATACTTTTAATGGACCTAGCAATGCCACACTTTATCGTAGGGGTGAGAAAAACACTTCAACACCCCACACCAGTTAGTCCTTGACACTAATTAACTCCTTACACTTAGTGTCTGCCTGTGCCACTCGGGCACAGTTCTAAGCAATAAAGATTGAATGAATGTCTGGTCACATCGTGTCCATGTTTTGCACATAGAATATACTGCTGAAGTGTAATTTGAAAGAAGCATTGTGGGCAGCAATTCAACAGCTTGTCATTGGTACACCAAGCATGGATAACAATAAGGTACCAAATCTATATGGGCAGTTTTCAGCTAATTTCTTTAACAAATTATGCCTTTTGTTAGTATAGCCAGTTTTCACTCACGATAATTAGTGGACCAAGCCAAAGCATTGGTGTTATCCTGGAGCAATTTTTTACAGTAACAAACTCACCAGTCACTATTGACTCTATTGGGAAGATGGAGGATCACATCAGTTTCATGTTAAATAAATAAGCCTATTACAATCCTGAATTGTGAAGTTTTGTCATTTGTCTTTGCAGCTTTAATTCCTGGGGGACAGAGGGGTGTTGAGTTTGAGTTGCTGCAGTACTTCGCAGTCAACCGTCTTAAAACTTCACTGTTGCCCGTAGGTCTTTTCTGTGACCGAGCTATGCTTGGTGATAGATAGCATGTCTTATCTATAGACAACATGGTCTCATTAAAATATGTCAAAATAGTGCCATATTAACCATTAGTTATACTGTATGTCACAGAATTAAAAATAGTATGTCTGCTGTGGGAATAAGAGCGTTCAGATGGGACACAAAGTGTATTGTTCATTGACATTTTGTTTTTCTTTTGTTCTAGATGAGGACACTATGTACCTACCACAAAGTTTACTTGTACCAAAATTAAAATGAAGACTACAAATGAAGGTTTTTTTTTCAATTCTTTTGTGAAATGTGGGATAAAGATGATTTATATGCAACGTTTCTACATTTTATAAGAGTTTTGTAAATATATGAATACACATAGCTCTATATAATATATGTATAAAGGGAGACATGATGTAGCATAGCCTTGTATAAATCACAGGGCTATGAGGTTAAGGCTGATGCACAAGTATAGGCCTCAACTGTGGTGTGTACTGTTCTTCTATGCACAAGAGTACGACAAGGTATATGCTATTACTGTACAACTATTACTGTAAAACGACCACGAGGGTTTGTATCTGCCTAATATGTTTATACTGCAAATAAAGCACATTGTTTAACACACTTGGGTTTGTGTGCAGTTATGTATTCTGTATTCACTCACTTGGATACATGTGTATTGTATATTCTAAACTGAGTGGTTCGAGCCCGAATGCTGATTGGCTGACAGCCGTGGTATATCAGACCATATAGCACAGGAATGACAAAGCATGACTTTTTACTGGTCTAATTGCATTGGTAACCAGTTTATAATGGCCATAAACAACACCCCCTCAGGCCTCACCATGCCAGTATTTCTTTGAAAGTTTCACATTGTTGTACTTCAGGGCTGGGCTCAATTCGAATTGAAGGCATTCAATTCAGGAGGTGATTAAAAAAATTATATAAAATGAAACACTTTTTAAGTAAATAGCTTCTACTGATCAATTTATTGAGAAGTCATTGAAAATAGATACAATTTTTAAAAATTAACTTTACTTTCTGAATTGACTGCCTTCAATGCAAATTGAAACCCCAGCCCTGATGCAATTACTTAGAATGAACTGGCATGTTTTAAATTAAAGGCCAAGTACCAAGGACATAAGTGTGCTGAACAATTCCAAGCAAACTTGCACTTTCACAGTTCAAAAAGAATAAACAGACCAAAATGGTTGATTCTATTGAGTGACTGGAACAACAATGAATAATGGACGCAACTGAGCAGGACAATTCATTTTTCATACTCTACTTTCAAAGCTCTCATTTGAATGTTTTGCCTCTTTTGAAATTCAATAAGATTTCCTTAACAAAAGTTAGGACATACTGTAAGAGGCCTCTGGTCCTGTATATCTCAACAGTGTTGGAGCAAGAGGCTTCTATCTTATTGGTAATAAGAGCAGCCTGTTAACCAAAGCTATTTCCCTTCCTGTATTTTCTTGAAGTGATGTGCTCATTATCCCTATGTAGTGAAATACTCTAACCAGAGCCCAATAGGGTGTCGTTTTGGATGCACATAGAGAGTGGGGCTAAGCAGCAGCTCAATTTAATGTGAGCTGACATTCTATCATTCACTTGATCACTATAATGCATCATACATTCATCACCCTAATGCCAGAATTTAGATACTTTCGACAATTAGTCAATTTCACATGGTTGGCAATAATTGCTCATTAGATGGGACTATTGCAGTTGGTATGGTGGTGTCTAGTGGTTGAGTGCAGATTATATAATTTGATCATATCGGGTTTAGTTCCAACGCTCATCACATTCTTGTTCTATTTGGAAAAGCAAACCTGCCCTGAGACATAGATTGAAGGCAATGAGACCAGACAAATTCATTTTAATGTAATTTATGCTGAAAGAACATCTTGAGAAATGAAGTTGTGCATTTATGAAATTGTGTATATTAGCCTTCCATTTGATTTCATACCAGTGAATCATGGTGCACTGACAGGTAGAACATTCAACACTCCATTGCCCTGACACCTGAGGGTGAGTAGAGATGCTGATACAATTAGCTCCTTTGTTCCAATGGAGAAACAGACAGCATGGCTCGGAGCCATTTATAGACATGTACAGATGTGGCTTGTTATCTTTAGTCACAGTGAGACAGAGATTCACAGTGTGTGAACTAAAGGAGATGGGATGAATGAATAGGATAAAGGTATCCTATTGAGTCTTCACAAAGATGTGTTAGGTACATATTTATCAGAGTAAATAACTCACGGACACAAGAGAAGCTTAACCAAGTTTAATTCTCCCCAAAGGGTCATTACAGATGTAATTCAGACCACCAGATTTTTCTCACCATCACAGGTATATATATCCCACTTAAGACACTCCTCCTTCTCTCCAATCCTTACATCTTATGGTTAAACAGGAAGTGGCTATTAAATCCTTAATACTCCCTTCAGGGGATCTGACCTGACCTCAACCCCTACGTCGCCTAATCCACAGATGTTCATCTGCTTCCCCTATAGCAATCCTTTGATCTCCTCCCGTCCACCCAGAACATTCCACAGCCACTCTGTCTTTCCACAGATCTCACTCCTTTATGTACAATGCGTCTGATCTTTAATATCTCAATGTTCAACTTTTTGAAAACAAACAGTCCCTATTGAACAAAAGCATCCTAATGTTCAATTTATATAAACTTGGAAATTACTTAAATGGACAAACGATAATAAAACATGAATTTAAAAAAACGAACAAATGGAACAAACAATTATAACAAACATTCACCGCGAGGTTTACAAACTCAGAGACTTATGGCCTCTGTTCTATAATCACACCATACACAATTTTATTTCCATCTCTCATCACACAATAAAATGCCATTCCAGCTGAATCTGCTGTCTTGTTCCATGTCAGCTTTTTGTTTCTCCACTTTCTCCTTCTGGTTCCTAAGAAAGTGATAGCAAAGACTTGGAAAGCAACAAAAACACACACATAACAGTATTAACGTGATAAGCTATGCATAATTATATATGCATGAAAAACACAGTCTGAGACCTTGACAATTCCCACTCTCTCTTCGCCTGACTATGTAACTGTTAGAAATTGTAGAAAAATGTATGAGTATCCAACCTAACAAAACTCTTGAGTCACAGGTGTCCTGAAAATTTACCATAGTGTCTGAAATGCAACCACTATCTCTTCTACTCTCACCAATGTGTAATGTTCAACTAAACCCCCATATTGTGTACAGTTAGCTGTTCTATGAGCTGCTTCTTAACACAGCACGCATCCAACCCGGAAGCCAGCTGCACCAATGTGTCGGAGGAAACACCGTGCACCCGGCAACCTTGGTTAGCGTACACTGCGCTGGTGCTCGATAAGACAAGCCCTCCCTAATCCGGACAATGCTGGGCCAATTGTGCGTTGCCCCACGGACCTCCCGATCACGGCCGGTTGTGATAGAGCCCAGAGTCTCTGGTGGCACAGCTGGCGCTGCAGTACAGCGCCCTTAACCACTGCGCCACCCGGGAGGCCCATTCTAACACATTTTCAAATCAGTTAGTCAATACATACATCATTCCCTCCTCTGGAACAATGAACACTCAGTGTTCATTCCTCTAGCAATTTACTCCAGGACATTACTGGTCTTTCTCTACCGCCACAATGTCCTTCCTGTTCATGAACAAACATTTTAAAAGGTAATTTTATGTTTGGCAATCCCAATGCTGGCGCTTGACACAATTGCTTCTTTAACTCGACAAATGCTTCCTCACACTCTGGATTCCACTCTATCCTATCATGGGGATCCTTCCCCCCTTTCGTCAACTCTGTAAATGGCTCAGCAATTTCAGAGATTGACGGAATAAAATATCTAGCAAAATTGAAAACTCCTAAAGTTTTCATGAGCATGCGAGGAGTGTTTGGCCGTGCCAATGAACGCATTGTTTCTATCCGATCCCGAGTAATGTGTTTTCGTACCCTTAGAAATCGAAACCCCCAAATATGTTACCTCTTGCTTTGCTAGTTGTGCTTTCTCATACAATGCTTTATGACCCTGTTCTGCCAAATAGTCTACCAATGTGGTGAGTTCTCGCATATGAGTTTCTTTGTCTTTTGACGCTAATAACAAATCATCCACGTATTGTACCAACACAGAACCTCCAAATTGACACCCTTTTAACGATTGTTTCAATACAGAATGACACCAAGTGGACTATTTGTAAATCCCATTGGTACTCTACTAAAAGTTAGGTAAAACGTGATCTCATACGTCTTCCTTCACATAGAAACTGTAATCTCCTTGAACTACTTATCGATCGAATAGAGATTATACACTGCTAGGTGAAAGTTCCATTCTTCCTAATCTCAAAATAATTAGTTGTTGCTCTTTTGAAAAAGATGCAAACTCTTGTATTGCAGCATTTCCTTTGAATGCAGTAGGTTCCAGCATCACCTTACACTCATTCTTCCAATGCTCCATATTCCCACGTCTAAAACAGGGAGCTAACCCCCGGTGCCTTATCACAGGGTCGCTACCCTTCCCTCTCTGTTTCCTTATCTTATTTGGGCCTTAAAAACTATAGGTAGTGAATTTCTCTATGGCCCTATTAACCCCTCGCACATCTGCGAGGTGAGCGGAGTTATATTCCACTCTCAAAACACCGTCTTGAATTAAATCTACCACCCCCGCAATACCGTTTTGATCACAGGGTTCAAACCTGCCAACAAAATTTATCAATACACTCCCATTCCCAGTCCTTCTATAGTAGTGTACTGGTACTCATTCTGGGTTTATCGTGATGCATTTTTTGTTGATAGAATGCTGACATCAAAATGTTGGTATATTGAGCTTTTGATTCTGGTTTTATGTCCTTGTGCCAAGTCATAATTGCCTCCCTGTATTCTTTATTTGATTTGAATTCTCCGTCAGCAGGAAAATGTTGTCCAATTTGATCTAATTTGCTCAATTATTCTCATATTCCAGCAGAATTGGTGGAATAATCATGCGCTTCTTTCAGCACCTCCATGGCTTTATTAAAATCTGCTAGCTCTATATTACAGGGAGAATCGGAGCCGTTTGTCGCCATAATAGTTATTATTCCCTAAACACTGGAGAATACGGATTACTTAATGGTGTCGTGTCTTTGGCTATGCCGGATTAAGTGATATGACATGCTATTCTATAAAATAATTTATCCGTCATTAATATTACCTGATTGAGCTAATCATGTAAATGTAATTAACTAGAGAGTCGGGGCACCACAAAATAATATTTATAGAGCTGTTTTCTTCGGAATAAACTCTGAAAGACCTAGTAATATTTTACATCAATAGCAGTCAATATTAATCGTCACCTTAATTCAGTCTCATCTGAAAGTTGTAAATTCTTGGTTATCTGCACGAACCCTGGCTAACAAGTTGAATCAGCAATACAAAATTGGGTTTAATTATTTATTTACTAACTACCTAACTAATCACACATAATTACATATACACATAATTAATCATAACGTCATAAAGGAAAACGTCCCTAGTGGGCGGAACAGATATGACAGCTTGTTACACAAAAGAAAAGGGGCTGGGTTTGAGTGAAAGAGCGGGAAGACTGAGGAACAAAGGGCGAAGCTGTGCTATCGTAAATACAGTATCTTATGCATTCTAAATTACCACCCATTTGGAAAAGGAAAATGCAATAAATATTTACTAGGGATTTACCTCCTAGGACTTACTCTACAGGTACCAGCCTGTACGAGTTTCCCATCCGGGACTTACCATCTACCATAAAGCTACGACCGGTCGTTATACAATGGGCCTACTGAATTAAACTCAGGCTCTCCAGGTCCGTGTCCCATAATTAGTTCAGCAAACGATTCTCATCTCCCCAAGATGTTAAAATGAGTGGAAACAGATATAGGAACTAGCCTACCTTGTTTGTTGCCAGCTCTGCTCCACTGATCTGGACTCCTTGACTACAAAATGTGACGAATCCTGCCGACAACACCAACTGTTAGGTTCTTATTTATCAGAGTACAAACTCAAGGACACTAGAGAAGCTTAACCAAGTTTAATTATCCCCAAAGGGTCGTTACAGCTGTAATTCAGACCACCAGACATTTCTCACCATCACAGGTAAAAATATCCCACTTAAGACACTCCTCCTTCTCTTCAATTCTTACATCTTATGTTTAAACAGGAAGTGGGTAGTAAAACCTTATTACTCCCTTCGGGGGATCTGACCTGACCTCCTGACCTCAACCCCTACATCCCTAATCCACAGATGTTAATCTGCTTCCCCTATCTCCTCCCATCCACCCATCACATTCCACAGCCACTCTGTCTTTCTACAGATCTCACTCCTTTATATACTATGCGTCTGATCAATGTCGTTAATATCTCAATGTTCAAAATTTCGAATCCAACAGATAGCACCCATTTAGATGTGAATTAACAGGCTCTCTCTATTGTCGTCTCATTGAGACATCTGATGCATTCAATTTTAATGACTACGTCTGAAAGAAAACACACCACGTAGTGATTTTTGACCAATGTGAGGAAACGTCCCAAATGGCATCCTATTCCCTATATAGTGCATTACTTTTGGCCAGTAATTCTGGTTAAATGTAGTGCACTATCAAGGCAGTAGGGTGTAGTTTGGGATGCAACCAGTGTGTTCTTGTATGTGATCATGTTGGCTTGATTTATGGCTGTGTTCTGGTCTGGAGAGTGGACTGTCAGACTCAGCAGAATGAATGGGGTTAAATGAGATAATGACCACTATACAGAACACAGATAATGGACACAACGGACAGAACATTTCCCTGTTCTTGGAAACGAGAAGGAACAGCATCCTAAGCTTTGCCAATGAGGCCACTGGGCCATTGGGTTTGTTTGACTTGACTTTGCCCTTAACTCGCAGTGCAGTACTTTCCATATTAACCTCATCCTCAAGGTTTACTTAAAGTTAGTGAGTTCTAGGTGACTTTTCTGATTTTTAAATGAGGAAGGCTTAACTTCAGTCCCTAGAAGGTGGCCAATGTAATAATATAATTACTTCTGATGCCCTTTAATAGCCACTCTTGTTGCTCAATTAAACATCAAAGTGGAAAGAAAATCAGCCCACTATGGAGCTTTAACTTATGGGCAGGTGGGACAGTAGCGTCCAACCTGGCCAACATCTGGTGAAATTGCAGAGCTCGAATTTCAAATTACAGAAATATTAATATTCAACATTTATGATAATACAAGTATTATACATCAAAATAAAGCTTAACTTCTTATTAATCCAGCCGCTGTGTCAGATTTCAAAAAGGCTTTACGGCGAAAGCATGAAAAACATTTTTCAACCAGACAGGTGCGACACGAAAGTCAGAAATAGCGATATAATAAATGCATTACCTTTGAAGATCTTCTGTTGGCACTCCAGGTACATCACAAATGGTCCTTTTGTTTGATAAAGTCCTTCTTTATATCCATAAAAACTCAGTTTAGCTGGCGAGCTTCACCATTAAAGCGCCATAGCCACCAGTTTCCCTCCTTCAAAATGCACACAAAATGAATCCCAAACGTTACCAATAAACTTATCCTAACAAGTCAAACAATGTTTATAATCAAACCTCAGGTACCCTAATACATAAATAAACTATTCAATTTAAGACGGAGAATAGTATGTTCATTACCGGAGATAAATAACAAAGAACGCACTTTCACCCACGCGCATGGAAACACTACAGCCAAAATGGGAGCCACTTAGAAAAACTACAACTTCTAGCTAATTTTTTCAAAGAACAGCCTGAAACTCTTTCTAAAGACTGTTGGCATCTAGTGGAAGCCGACTATGGAGCTTTAATGACTATGGAGCTTTAATGACTATGGGGTTTAAATAACTATGGAGCGTTAATGACTATTGAACTTTAATGACTATGGAGCTTTATTGACTATGAAGCTTTAATGACTATGGAGTTTTAATGACTATTGAACTTTAATGACTATGGAGCTTTAATGACTATGGAGCTTTAATGACTATTGAGCTTTAATGACTATGGAGCTTTAATGACTATGGAGCTTTAATGACGATGGGGTTTTAATGACTATGGAGCTTTATTGACTATGAAGCTTTAATGACTATGGAGCTTTGATGACAATGGTGGCTATGGAGCTTTAATGACTATGGTGACTATGGAGCTTTAATGACTATGGTGACTATGGAGCTTTAATGACTATGGAGCTTTAATGACTATTGATCTTTATTGACTATGGAGCTTTAATGACTATTGATCTTGATTGACTATGGAGCTTTAATGACTATTGAACTTTGGAGCTTTATTGACTATGAAGCTTTAATGACCATGGAGCTTTAATGACTATGGAGCTTTAATGACTATGGGGTTTAAATGACTATGAAGCTTTAATGACTATTGAACTTTAATGACTATGGAGCTTTAATGACTATGGAGCTTTAATGACTATTTAGCTTGAATGACTATTGATCTTTAATCACTATTGATCTTTAATGACTATGGATCTTTAATGACAATGGTGGCTATGGAGCTTTAATGACTATGGTGACTATGGAGCTTTAATGACTATGGTGACTATGGAGCTTTAATGACTATGGAGCTTTAATGACTATGGAGCTTTAATGACTATTGATCTTTATTGACTATGGAGCTTTAATGACTATTGATCTTTATTGACTATGGAGCTTTAATGACTATTGTACTTGAATGACTATTGAGCTTTAACGACTATGGAGCTTTAATGACTATGGGGTTTTAATGACTATGGAGCTTTAATGACTATTGAGCTTTAATGACTATGTAGTTTTAATGACTATTGAGCTTTAATGACTATTTAGCTTGAATGACTATTGATCTTTAATCACTATTGATCTTTAATGACTATGGATCTTTAATGACAATGGGGTTTTAATGACTATGGAGCTTTATTGACTATGAAGCTTTAATGACTATGGAGCTTTGATGACTATGGTGACTATGGAGCTTTAATGACTATGGAGCTTTAATGACTATTGATCTTTATTGACTATGGAGCTTTAATGACTATTGATCTTGATTGACTATGGAGCTTTAATGACTATTGAACTTGGAGCTTTATTGACTATGAAGCTTTAATGACCATGGAGCTTTAATGACTATGGAGCTTTAATGACTATGGGGTTTAAATGACTATGGGGTTTTAATGACTATGGAGCTTTAATGACTATGGGGTTTTAATGACTATGGAGCTTTAATGACTATTGAGCTTTAATGACTATGTAGTTTTAATGACTATTGAGCTTTAATGACTATTTAGCTTGAATGACTATTGATCTTTAATCACTATGGAGCTTTAATGACTATGGAGCTTTAATGACTATTGAGCTTTAATGACTATGTAGTTTTAATGACTATTGAGCTTTAATGACTATTTAGCTTGAATGACTATTGATCTTTAATCACTATTGATCTTTAATGACTATGGATCTTTAATGACAATGGTGGCTATGGAGCTTTAATGACTATGGTGACTATGGAGCTTTAATGACTATGGTGACTATGGAGCTTTAATGACTATGGAGCTTTAATGACTATGGAGCTTTAATGACTATTGATCTTTATTGACTATGGAGCTTTAATGACTATTGATCTTTATTGACTATGGAGCTTTAATGACTATTGATCTTTATTGACTATGGAGCTTTAATGACTATTGTACTTGAATGACTATTGAGCTTTAACGACTATGGAGCTTTAATGACTATGGGGTTTTAATGACTATGGAGCTTTAATGACTATTGAACTTTAATGACTATTGAGCTTTAATGACTATGGAGCTTTAATGACTATGGAGCTTTAATGACTATGGAACTTTAAGACTATTGAACTTTAATGACTATGGAACTTAATGACTATTGAACTTTAATGACTATTTAGCATTAATGACTATTGATCTTTAATCACTATTGATCTTTAATGACTATGGAGCTTTAATGACTATGGTGACTATGGAGCTTTAATGACAATGGTGGCTATGGAGCTTTAATGACTATGGAGCTTTAATGACTGTTGAACTTTAATGACTATGGAGCTTTATTGACTATGAAGCTTTAATGACTATGGAGCTTTAATGAATATTGAACTTTAATGACTATGGAGCTTGAATAACTATGGGGTTTTAATGACTATGGAGCTTTAATGACTATGGGGTTTAAATGACTATTGAACTTTAATGACTATGGAGCTTTAATAACTATGGGGTTTTAATGACTATGGAGCTTTAATGACTATGGGGTTTAAATGACTATGGAGCTTTAATGACTATGGAGCTTTAATGACTATGGGGTTTAAATGACTATGGAGCTTTAATGACTATGGAGCTTTAATGACTATTGTACTTTAATGACTATTGAGCTTTAATGACTATGGAGCTTCAATGACTATGGGGTTTTAATGACTATGGAGCTTTAATGACTATTGAACTTTAATGACTAATGAGCTTAATGACTATTGAATTTTAATGACTATGGGGTTTAAATGACTATGGAGCTTTAATGACTATTGAACTTTAATGACTATGGAGCTTTAATGACTATGGAGCTGTAATGACTATTGTACTTTAATGACTATTGAGCTTTAATGACTATGGAGCTTTAATGACTATGGAGCTTTAATGACTATTGAGTTTTATTGACTATGGAGCTTTAATGACTATTGAACTTTAATGACTATGGAGCTTTAATGACTATGGTGACTATGGAGCTTTAATGACTATGGTGACTATGGAGCTTTAATGACTATGGAGCTTTAATGACTATGGAGCTTTAATGACTATTGATCTTTATTGACTATGGAGCTTTAATGACTATTGATCTTTATTGACTATGGAGCTTTAATGACTATTGTACTTGAATGACTATTGAGCTTTAATGACTATGGAGCTTTAATGACTATGGGGTTTTAATGACTATGGAGCTTTAATGACTATTGAGCTTTAATGACTATGTAGTTTTAATGACTATTGAGCTTTAATGACTATTTAGCTTGAATGACTATTGATCTTTAATCACTATTGATCTTTAATGACTATGGATCTTTAATGACAATGGGGTTTTAATGACTATGGAGCTTTATTGACTATGAAGCTTTAATGACTATGGAGCTTTGATGACTATGGTGACTATGGAGCTTTAATGACTATGGAGCTTTAATGACTATTGATCTTTATTGACTATGGAGCTTTAATGACTATTGATCTTGATTGACTATGGAGCTTTAATGACTATTGAACTTGGAGCTTTATTGACTATGAAGCTTTAATGACCATGGAGCTTTAATGACTATGGAGCTTTAATGACTATGGGGTTTAAATGACTATGGGGTTTTAATGACTATGGAGCTTTAATGACTATGGGGTTTTAATGACTATGGAGCTTTAATGACTATTGAGCTTTAATGACTATGTAGTTTTAATGACTATTGAGCTTTAATGACTATTTAGCTTGAATGACTATTGATCTTTAATCACTATGGAGCTTTAATGACTATGGAGCTTTAATGACTATTGAGCTTTAATGACTATGTAGTTTTAATGACTATTGAGCTTTAATGACTATTTAGCTTGAATGACTATTGATCTTTAATCACTATTGATCTTTAATGACTATGGATCTTTAATGACAATGGTGGCTATGGAGCTTTAATGACTATGGTGACTATGGAGCTTTAATGACTATGGTGACTATGGAGCTTTAATGACTATGGAGCTTTAATGACTATGGAGCTTTAATGACTATTGATCTTTATTGACTATGGAGCTTTAATGACTATTGATCTTTATTGACTATGGAGCTTTAATGACTATTGATCTTTATTGACTATGGAGCTTTAATGACTATTGTACTTGAATGACTATTGAGCTTTAACGACTATGGAGCTTTAATGACTATGGGGTTTTAATGACTATGGAGCTTTAATGACTATTGAACTTTAATGACTATTGAGCTTTAATGACTATGGAGCTTTAATGACTATGGAGCTTTAATGACTATGGAACTTTAAGACTATTGAACTTTAATGACTATGGAACTTAATGACTATTGAACTTTAATGACTATTTAGCATTAATGACTATTGATCTTTAATCACTATTGATCTTTAATGACTATGGAGCTTTAATGACTATGGTGACTATGGAGCTTTAATGACAATGGTGGCTATGGAGCTTTAATGACTATGGAGCTTTAATGACTGTTGAACTTTAATGACTATGGAGCTTTATTGACTATGAAGCTTTAATGACTATGGAGCTTTAATGAATATTGAACTTTAATGACTATGGAGCTTGAATAACTATGGGGTTTTAATGACTATGGAGCTTTAATGACTATGGGGTTTAAATGACTATTGAACTTTAATGACTATGGAGCTTTAATAACTATGGGGTTTTAATGACTATGGAGCTTTAATGACTATGGGGTTTAAATGACTATGGAGCTTTAATGACTATGGAGCTTTAATGACTATGGGGTTTAAATGACTATGGAGCTTTAATGACTATGGAGCTTTAATGACTATTGTACTTTAATGACTATTGAGCTTTAATGACTATGGAGCTTCAATGACTATGGGGTTTTAATGACTATGGAGCTTTAATGACTATTGAACTTTAATGACTAATGAGCTTAATGACTATTGAATTTTAATGACTATGGGGTTTAAATGACTATGGAGCTTTAATGACTATTGAACTTTAATGACTATGGAGCTTTAATGACTATGGAGCTGTAATGACTATTGTACTTTAATGACTATTGAGCTTTAATGACTATGGAGCTTTAATGACTATGGAGCTTTAATGACTATTGAGTTTTATTGACTATGGAGCTTTAATGACTATTGAACTTTAATGACTATGGAGCTTTATTGACTATAAAGCTTTAATGACTATGAAGCTTTAATGACTATTGAACTTTAATGACTATGGAGCTTTAATGACTATGGAGCTTTAATGACTATGGAGCTTTAATGACTATGGGGTTTAAATGACTATGGAGCTTTAATGACTATTGAACTTTAATGACTATGGAGCTTTAATGACTGTGGAGCTTTAATGACTATGGGGTTTAAATGACTATGGAGCTTTAATGACTATGAACTTTAATGACTATGGAGCTTTAATGACTGTGGAGCTTTAATGACTATGGGGTTTAAATGACTATGGAGCTTTAATGACTATTGAACTTTAATGACTATTGAACTTTAATGACTGTGGACTTTGGAGCTTTTGTCTTTAATCCAACTCTCAGCGAGTGCCTCCAGTCTTCAGGTGATGACGTCATTTAATGGAAACTTAATAATAATCATGTGCTGACAGTCAGGTCCTATAAGTCAAAACTATGGCTCTTAATAGAATCAGTACTATTCATTGTATTTTCTGCATATCGTCATATCACACACAGAGTAATTTAATATTGAATAGTTCCTGGGGCAAGATGAGACATCAAGTACCGCAATTGATGTTGCAGCCAAATCAAGACTTCAGATCTGTGTGACTGTGAGGTACCCTCATCACACACACACACACACACACACACACGCACGCACGCACGCACGCACGCACGCACGCACGCACACACACACACACACACACACACACACACACACACACACACACCTCCCACCCATGCAGTATTAAACTGACTGACCTGCCATTCTCAGAATCTACACTTCAAAAAAGATGATGCCCTCCAGAGAGAAGTCATGTGTGTGTTCTCTCTCTCTCTCCTGTAGTGTGTCTGCTCTGCGCTGGGTTGGCTTCTGGAGACTCCTTTAGTGCCTGAGGGCTATGAGAACCCTACACTTGAATTTCTTTTCTCCAGATGTCAAGCACGTTTTCAATCCAGCCCAAGGTAAAATATAACTTTGTTTGATTTCTGAGTATTATTTAAGGAAATGAATACTTTGAAGACCATACTCAATTTGATTTATTCATAAACATATTTCTTGTAATGAATTTACCGTCTGTTTTTATTTTCTCTGGAAACATAAGTACACAGCATTTGTCAATGCAACCCAGAATATATGCTCCCTAATTATAACCAGAAAAAAACTTTATGATTGGGAATAATTGCATGTTTTTTTAATCTGCGTAGAAAAACAACATCAATCTTTAAAAAACAACAACATGTGACATAATTAAGACTTAACATGTGATCACTTTATCCATGTCAGTCGCAAACTACCGAGGGTATACCATATTCAATAAAATAACATGTATGTTCTTTGAACATGGCACATGCTGTGTGTGATTGATATTGAGAAGCCATTTGAGATCTAACGCAGTGTGAGCACATAAACAAAATAAAATAGATTATTAAGAAACCATATTCAATCATATTAATGTATTTCTTAGTCTTCGTTTTCCCCTCGAGACTCAACAATCTGTATGTACTGTCCCACACACATACACACACGCACGCACACACACACACACACACACACACACACACACACACACACACACACACACACACACACACACACACACACACACACACACACACACACACACACACACACCCCTCTCTAGCTATATAGGCTATGCTCCCCTGGGGAGCCAGTTATATAAGAAGATCCGTTGATCAGATCACACATTGATCCCAGCACTTTCTCTCTCTGTGGAGACGACATGAAACTAGGCCCCCATTCTATTCATCCTAAATGACAACATTGACATCCTATTGACAAGACAGCACAGACTGATCTGGGATCAGGATGTAATGATGCACCACTGCATGATAACCTCCAGGAGTCACACTCAATACAATATGCTCTCTATTTGAAAATCCGTTGTAAACACACTGGTTAAGTTAGCAGGCCTGCTTTATGTCTGTGTTCTATTATGATGGAGCTGCTTGTCAATCAAAAGGGCTATATATTGTAGATGCTTCAGAAATAATTAATTCAAGTAAATGTTATGCTATTTAAAGGGGTTACGCTACTTTTGACAAAGGCCAGATAAAAGGACTTTCTACAGCTCCTTTAATGTAGTATGTGTCTGCTTATAAATAATTGGTGATCCATCTATGTAGTGCTTATGAATACTTAATGAAAGCTCAATTAAGCCTTGATAATTGGTTTAAGTGTGCCTGAACTACCTCCTGGTGCTGACCATGAGCAAGGGGAAATGCCTAGTGAATCATCTCTTGTGAATTCCTTTTGGTATTCACTCCTAGTACCCTCACACTGCTCCAAGCGATAGCACTTTCGCCAAGTAAACAGTAATTCGTAGTATTATTTAGTAATTGCAGATCAATGCTACTTTGTTCCTTTTCTTCCGGTCTACCTTTTCACCCTCCATCCTTTGTGTGGTTGTTATGACTGCGCCTCAAGGCAAGGTTTTTGAAATGATTAGTTCTAAGAATCTTATGTGTCTCCTTCATCTCATGAAAGAGAGGTATGTAGTTGTACACACACAACTCTAACCTCATCTAATAGTTGCCTTCAGATGGGACAACTTGCTATAGGCTCTCTCTACTTGGCTCTGTACAATCAACAACATCGCAACATGAGGCTCTCTAACACCAATCAACACAGGAACTGCAACTGGTGTGTATTTATGAGTCATTGTCAGCTGCTTCCCTCTCTTCCTGTTAAGCATTGGTCCATTACAAACTCAGCCTGCCTGTCAGAATTATATTCTGCAATGTGAGCACGCTGATCAGACCATTTGTTAAAGCCCATGGAACCATAGTTATCCTCTCTCCAAACTCCTCTCTAAAACAACGGCTGTAATGAAGAGTTTCTGCCTAGCAACAAAGGAAGAGGAACACAGACTGGCTGCATCCCAAATGGCACCTTCATCCCAATATAGTGCATTACTTTTGACCAGCACCCATGACATTGACGAACCAGCTGAATCCAGGTGAAAGCTATGATCCCTTATTGATGTCACTTGTTAAATCCACTTCAATCAATGTAGATGAAGGGGAGGAGACAGGTTAATGAATGCTTTTTAAGCCTTGATACAATTGAGACATGGATTGTGTATGTGTGCCATTCAGAGGGTGAATGGACAAGACAAAATATGTAATTGCCTTTGAACGGGGTATGGTCATAGGTGCCAGGTGCACCGGTTTGAGTGTGTCAAGAACTGCCTCGTGGGTGGGTACAACTCAATATTAGGAAGGTGTTCTGAGGGAAAGGGGGGGGTACGGCTCAATATTAGGAAGGTGTTCTGAGGGAAAGAGGGGTACAACTCAATATTAAGGAGGTGTTCTGAGGAAAGGGGGTCAACTCAATATTAGGGAGGTGTTCTGAGGGAAAGGGGGGGGTACAACTCAATATTAGGGAGGTGTTCTGAGGGAAAGGGGGGGAACAACTCAATATTAGGGAGGTGTTCTGAGGGAAAAGGGGGTACAACTCAATATTAAAAAGGTGTTCTGAGGGAAAGGAGGGGGGTACAACTCAATATTAGGAAGGTGTTCTGAGGGAAAGAAGGGGGTACAACTCAATATTAGGAAGGTGTTCTGAGGGAAAGGAGGGGGGTACAACTCAATATTAGGAAGGTGATCTGAGGGAAAGAGGGGTCAACTCAATATTAGGAAGGTGATCTGAGGAAAAGAGGGGTACAACTCAATATTAGGAAGGTGTTCTGAGGAAAAGAGGGTACAACTCAATATTAGGAAGGTGTTCTGAGGGAAAAGGGGGGTACAACTCAATATTAAAAAGGTGTTCTGAGGGAAAGGAGGGGGGTACAACTCAATATTAGGAAGGTGTTCTGAGGAAAAGAGGGGGTACAACTCAATATTAGGAAGGTGTTCTGAGGGAAAGGAGGGGGTACAACTCAATATTAAGGAGGTGTTCTGAGGGAAAGGGGGGTCCAACTCAATATTAGGGAGGTGTTCTGAGGGAAAGGGGGGTACAACTCAATATTAGGGAGGTGTTCTGAGGGAAAGGGGGAACAACTCAATATTAGGGAGGTGTTCTGAGGGAAAGGGGGGGTACAACTCAATATTAGGAAGGTGTTCTGAGGGAAAGGAGGGGGGTACAACTCAATATTAGGAAGGTGTTCTGAGGGAAAGGAGGGTACAACTCAATATTAGGAAGGTGTTCTGCGGGAAAGGAGGGTACAACTCAATATTAGGAAGGTGTTCTGAGGGAAAGGGGGGATACAACTCAATATTAGGAAGGTGTTCTGCGGGAAAGGAGGGTACAACTCAATATTAGGAAGGTGTTCTGAGGGAAAGGAGGGTACAACTCAATATTAGGAAGGTGTTCTGAGGAAAAGAGGGGTACAACTCAATATTAGGAAGGTGTTCTGAGGGAAAGGAGGGTACAACTCAATATTAGGAAGGTGTTCTGAGGAAAAGAGGGGTACAACTCAATATTAGGAAGGTGTTCTGCGGGAAAGGAGGGTACAACTCAATATTAGGAAGGTGTTCTGAGGGAAAGGAGGGTACAACTCAATATTAGGAAGGTGTTCTGAGGGAAAGGAGGGTACAACTCAATATTAGGAAGGTGTTCTGAGGGAAAGGGGGGATACAACTCAATATTAGGAAGGTGTTCTGAGGGAAAGGAGGGGTACAACTCAATATTAGGAAGGTGTTCTGAGGGAAAGGGGGGGTACAACTCAATATTAGGAAGGTGTTCTGAGGGAAAGGAGGGGGGGTACAACTCAATATTAGGAAGGTGTTCTGAGGGAAAAGAGGGGGTACAACTCAATATTAGGGAGGTGTTCTGAGGGAAAGGGGGGGTACAACTCAATATTAGGGAGGTGTTCTGAGGGAAAGGGGGAACAACTCAATATTAGGGAGGTGTTCTGAGGGAAAAGGGGGTACAACTCAATATTAAAAAGGTGTTCTGAGGGAAAGGAGGGGGGGTACAACTCAATATTAGGAAGGTGTTCTGAGGGAAAGAAGGGGGGTACAACTCAATATTAGGAAGGTGTTCTGAGGGAAAGGGGGGGTACAACTCAAGATTAGGAAGGTGTTCTGAGGGAAAGGAGGGTACAACTCAATATTAGGAAGGTGTTCTGAGGGAAAGGGGGGATACAACTCAATATTAGGAAGGTGTTCTGAGGGAAAGGGGGGATACAACTCAATATTAGGAAGGTGTTCTGCGGGAAAGGAGGGATACAACTCAATATTAGGAAGGTGTTCTGAGGGAAAGGGGGGTACAACTCAATATTAGGAAGGTGTTCTGCGGGAAAGGAGGGTACAACTCAATATTAGGAAGGTGTTCTGAGGGAAAGGAGGGTACAACTCAATATTAGGAAGGTGTTCTGAGGGAAAGGAGGGTACAACTCAATATTAGGAAGGTGTTCTGAGGGAAAGGAGGGGGGGTACAACTCAATATTAGGAAGGTGTTCTGAGGGAAAAGGGGGGTACAACTCAATATTAGGAAGGTGTTCTGAGGGAAAGGGGGGGGTACAACTCAATATTAGGAAGGTGTTTTCTGAATGCTTTGTACACTCAGTGTAGATGCCATTCATCTGTTGCATGCTGCATCTGAGGCCCCCTGCTGGGAAACTTTATATTGCACCCTACTGGGAATCTTTATAATGCCCCCTGCTGGGAAACTTTATATTGCACCCTGCTGGGAATCTTTATAATGCACCCTGCTGGGAATCTTTATAATACACCCTGCTGGGAATCTTTATAACGCACCCTGCTGGGAATCTTTATAATGAGCCCTGTTGGGAATCTTTATAATGCACCCTGCTGGGAATCTTTATAATGCACCCTGCTGGGAATCTTTATAATGCACTCTGCTGGGAATCTTTATAATCTTTATAATGCACCCTGCTGGGAATCTTTATAATGCACCCGGCTGAGAATCTTTATAATGCACCCGGCTGAGAATCTTTATAATGCACCCTCTGGGAATCTTTATAATGCACCCTCTGGGAATCTTTATAATGCACCCTGCTGGGAATCTTTATAATGCACCCTGCTGGGAATCTTTATAATGAGCCCTGCTGGGAATCTTTGTAATGCACCCTGCTGGAAATCTTTTTTTGAAAACCACAATGACAGTGATAGTATAACCATGACCTATGACCGATGCCTGATTCTGTTTTAACAGGAGAAAATGAATGTTGCCATGAGAGACAGATTGTTGCGATGACGAGGTATTACTTGACAAGAATAACCATAATACAAGGAGTATCAGAAAGGAGTATCCATAGCTAGCTACTGTCAGTTCCCAGTCTACATAAAATATGTCAAGATATGAATTTCCATATTCAAATTCTGTCATGCCTTGATCTGTTTCACCTGTCCTTGTGCTTGTCTCCACCCCCCTCCAGGTGTTGCCCATCTTCCCTATTATCCCCTGGGTACTTATACCTGTGTTCTCTGCTTGTCTGTTGCCAGTTTGTCTTATTTGTCAAGTCAACCAGCATTTTGTCTCAGCTCCTGCTTTTCTCCAGTCTTTCTTTTTCTCACCCTCCTGGTTTTGACACTTGCCTGTCCTGACTGAGCCCGCCTGCCTGACCACTCTGCCTGACCCTGACCCTGAGCCTACCTGCCGTCCTGTACCTTTGCCCCTACTCTGGATTACCAACCTCTGCCTGACCCTGAGCCTGCCTGTCGTCCTGTACTGTTGCCCCACCACTCTAGATTATCGACCCCTACCTGCCTTGACCTATCGTTTACCTGCCCCCTGTTGCTGTAATAAACATTGTTACTTCAACACAGTCTGCATTTGGGTCTTACCTGAAATGTGATAAGTTTACCATGTTGCATTACTAGTCAACACCCAATTGACTTTAACTGACATCTTAAAAGTTTCAGGATGGTAACAGCAATAATTCCCTTTAATGATATTTATTGTTAGGCCTACTTAAGGGCAACGTTTTGAAGCAAGGTCCTTTGTCAGAGCACAACCATCAAGTTGGACATACTTTAATTCATTTTTGACATACCAAGATCGACCCAAACATCTTGTGGATTCAATACACTTTTCAATACACCCACTTTTACCCTTGAAGCACAAAATACTTTACAGTGATATAATGTCACCTTTGAGCTCAAAGTAATTGTTCACTCTGAAAAGAACTGTTGATATTTTTAACAAAACAAATGTTGTACCAAGAACGGTTCAGATGCTGAGTCTTTCACAATCGGTTATACATCAGACTTCTCTAAAGTGATGATCTTTAAAAAATATTCTGTAAATTACAGTTCAATGTGACGTATTTTTCCAATACAATACCATGGACTGCCTGTTTTGTCACCCATTTTCTGCTTTAATAAATGCATTTTATAAAAGTACTGAGTATACAAAACATTAAGGACACCTGCTCTTTCCATGACATAGACTGACCAAATGAATCCAGGTAAGAGCTATGATCCCTTATTGATGTCACTTGTCAAATTGGTCATTTAAATCAGTGTAGATGAAGGGGAGGAGACAGGTCAAAGAAGGATTTCTTAGCCGTGAGGCAATTGAGTCATGGATTGTGTATGTGTGCCATTTAGATGTTTTTTGGGCAAGACAAAATATTTAAGTGTCTTTATAATGGGGTATGGTAGAAAGGTGGCGGGTGCACCGGTTTGAGTCAAGAACTGCAACGCTGCTGGATTGTTCACGCTCAACAGTTTCCCGTGTGTGTCAAGAATGGTCCACCACCCAAGGACATCCAGACAACACAACTGTGGGAAGCATTGGAGTCAACATGGGGCCAGTATCCCTGTGGAGCGCTTTGAACACCTTGAGGAGACCATGCCCGGATAAATTGATGCTCAGTATGTAACGGTTTTCCTCCTCTTCTGAGGAGGAATATGAAGGATCGGATCAATATGCAGCGTGGTAAGTGTTCATCATTTTATTTTATTAATAGCACTGAACACTAAAAATACAAAGTAACAAAAAGAACAACCGAAACAGTTCTGTCTGGTAACAAAAACAAAGACAGAAAACAACTACCCACAAAGCATAGTGGGAAAACAGGCTGCCTAAGTATGGTTCTAAATCAGAGACAACGATAAACAGCTGACTCTGATTGGGAACCATACCAGGCCGAACACAGAAATACAAAAACATAGAACAACACAGAATGCCCACCCCAACTCACGCCCTGACCAAACTAAAATAGAGACATAAAAAAGGAACTAAGGTCAGGACGTGACACAGTACTAGGAATGTGTTCCTAATGATTGGTATACTCTGTATATATCTCCAAATTTCTCTTCAAAAAAGACAAATCTGTAAAAAGGGAGAGGAATCAGATTAAGATTCAAAGTGAGATTTGAAGTGTCAAAGCTAAACAAAGACTAACAATTTATCAAAGAAATTCAGACAGGAGAATCAGCGATGCCTAATTTCATTGGCATTGCATAATTAATTAAGCAAATGTATGATTAATATGAGGATTTCACTGGTTATGCATGAAATTATAGTTAGTATCGCCTGTCTCTATACCATGATAAGTTTGAGTTTGAACCATATTTATTTTAACTTGACGTTAAAATACGAATAAATGAAAAAACTCTGATTCTGTATATACAAATACAATTACACCAAAACATACAGTATCTATATATATATTAATATAAACATATATATTTACAAAACATCCACACCGAATGGTCATACATGATTACTTCTTAGACAATGTACAAATGTATGAATAAAAAGTACTGCGCAACATTCAATGAAGCTGAAACATGTATTTATGGTGCAATTGCAGTGTAGGTACTAGGTACTGAGC
Source organism: Oncorhynchus masou masou (assembly GCF_036934945.1). Lineage (NCBI taxonomy): Eukaryota > Metazoa > Chordata > Actinopteri > Salmoniformes > Salmonidae > Oncorhynchus > Oncorhynchus masou. The sequence goes on from NC_088216.1 coordinate 24,697,975, forward strand.
ATACTGTATAATATAAGTGGTATGTGAACATTGTACATTGAAATGAAATTTAACATACATTAGCTAGATTGCCAAACCAAAACTACAGTAAGTGATTGTGTTAAAACCTGCCTTCCATGAAGAATTGGAATTACAAAGCCTGATACAATATCCAACTGGTCATCCTCATGTGGGTCATTTATGACTGTGTATGTATTTATTCATTGATTCGTACATTTAGCTATGAATCATCTTGACTCTCACACTTTTCCATTATCCACTGACTATCATTAGAAAATCATTTTTTTTATATCCTTATGTTTCAGTGCTGTTGTTTACTGTACTGAGTACCATGTGTTGGCCGGTACTCAGTAATCTCATCCTGACTATGTTAAACATCTCCTCTCAAGCTCAGCCTGATCCAAAAAATCTGCCAACTTTCCAAAAATTACAAAGTTTTATAGATATCCTGGTTGGAGGATTTTGGATTTCCTGCTTATTACTTCCTGATTCGGGGAATCTTTCAAATCGGATTTCGGGAAAACCAGGGGATTTGGGGAAAGTTACAGGATGTTTGCAACCCTACCCTGTACATGGGTCCATACATTGATTTAATACACTGTTCATTCCTGTACACTATTCAAATTCAGTGATGACATACACAGTTCTTCCTATACACTGGTCCATAGATTGTCCCCATACACGTTCTTGTACACTGATCTCATACCCTCTTCCACTGGCCACACCAGGTCTCCTTGGGTAAAGAGGTCTTGTTCAATAAAGATTCAACAAAACTAAAATTGTCATACAACAGGCCTCAGTGGTCGGCCATATTGGCAGGCAGCAGCTCCCTGGAGCTCTGATCCTGCTGGGGTCTGTCAGTGGTCAATCTCAGACTAACACTACCCTCCGTGGTGCCGGTGGGGTTGACCCGGAACTTCCTGTGGACCGGCCGCATGGCCACGATGAGCTGCCTCTTGAAGGTGTCATTCAACACAATGTAGAGGAACGGGTTGATGCAGCTGTTAATGTAGCCCATGCTAATTGCTATGTTGTAGGCGTAGGAGAAGGCTGGGTTGGGGTTCTGGACTCCAACGTGAACCAGCTGGAGGATGTAGTAAGGGGCCCAGCAGATGAAGAAAGCCAGGCAGATGGCCACTGCCGTACGGGTTACTTTCTTGGTGCGCACCCTCAGGCTCCTGGGGGGCAAGGGGGCCACGCTGGTGGTCATGTGCTTGAGGATCTTGAAAAAGACCACACAGATGATGAGGAGAGGCAGAGCGAAAGCCAGGACAAACTGGTAGAGTGTAAACCAGTAGATGTTGGTAGACGGATCGGGAAGTAGCAGGGCACAGCCCACCAGGTCGCCAGGCAGAGGCATGAGGCCTGTGTACATCCACACCGGGATGATGGTCAGCAACGACAGCGTCCATACTAGAACGATAACCACGGTTGCCACGCACGGTGTCCGAACGTAGTTGAAGCGGATGGGGTGGACGGTGGCCAGGTAGCGGTCCAGAATCATGACCGTGAGGATGTAGGTGCTCACGATCTGGCTGTTGGAGTCCAGCGCGGTGATGACTGTGCACATAGTGGCGCCGAAGCACCACGAGCCGTTGCCCATCAACTGGTGGATGAGGAAGGGCATACCGACGAGGAAGAGGAGGTCGGCGATGGACAGATTTAAGATGAAGATGTCGGGGACGGTCTGCTTGGCGCGGCACTTGGTCTTCTTCAGGATGGTGTAGATGACCATGCAGTTACCCATAATGCCCAGGAAACAGATGATGCCAAATATGGTGGGCAAGATGGTGTTGTTGTAGTAGGCATCATGACCCCCACCTATAGGGGCACAAGAGCAGCAGAAGAGAATGTTATTAAAGTACCGGTATGAAATATCATAGAAACCAGACCTGTCAAGCAGCAATTTACATAGCCTGGCTGCTGTGACCCAGCTGGTACACTCTTTTTATAAATATATATATAGATATAATAATCTAACTTTTTAAAAACTTTTTTTAAATTATTAACCCCTCCACCACCCCCTTCTTCGAAGGACAAATATCTTGTAGTTTTTTTACAGCTTTTTTGCTACATATACAGTTGAAGTCAGAAATTTACATACACCCTAGCCAAATACATTTAAACTCAGTTTTTCACAATTTCTGACATTTAATCCCAGTAAAAAAATCTGTCTAAGGTCAGTTAGGATCGCCACTTTATTTAAGAATGTGAAATGTCAGAATAATAGTAGCGAGAATGATTTATTTCAGCTTTTATTTCTTTCATCACATTCCCAGTGGGTCAGAAGTGTCAAGGTGTGTCTAAAGGCAAAGTCAGGTGCAGGAGAGCAGAGTATGATAAATAAAGTGCACTTTATTAATGTTCCAAAACGGGAGCACAACAAAATAAACGCGCTCAAAAACACGGAACAATAAAGTAAAGCGCTAAAAAACATTGTATGACTTGAAACAATTACACACAAAACATGATGGGAAACAGAGGGTTAAAAACAATTAGATTGATTGGGGAAATGAAAACCAGGTGTGTATGAAAACAAGACAAGACAAATGGATATATGAAAAATGGAGCGGCGATGGCTAGAAAGCGGTGACGTCGATCGCCGAACACCGCCCGAACAAGGAAAGGAGCCGACTTCGGTGGAAGTCGTGACAAGAAGTTTACATACATTCGATTAGTATTTGGTAGCATTGCCTTTATATTGTTTAACTTGGGTAGCCTTCCACAAGCTTCCCACAATAAGTTGTGTGAATTTTGTCCCATTCTTTCTGACAGAGCTGGTGTAACTGAGTCAGGTTTGTCGGCCTCCTTGCTCGCACACACTTTTTCAGTTCTGCCCACCAATTTCCTTTGGGATTGAGAGCAGGGCTTTGTATACCTTGACTTTGTTGTCCTTAAGGAATTGTGCCACAAATTTGGAAGTATGCTTGGTGTCATTGTCCATTTGGAAGACCCATTTGCGACCAAGCTTTAACTTCCTGACTGATGTCTTGAGTTGTTGCTTCAATATATCCACATCATTTTCCTTTCCTCATGATACCATTTATTTTATGAAGGGCACCAGTCCCTACTGCAGCAAAGGTTGGGGTGGTGTTCTTTGGCTTGCAAGCCTCCCCCTTTTTCCTCCAAACATAACGATGGTCATTATGGCCAAACAGTGCTATTTTTGTTTCATCAGACCAGAGGACATTTCTACAAAAAGTATGATCTTTGTCCTCATGTGCAGTTGCAAACCGTAGCCTGGCTTATTGATGGCAGTTTTGGAGCAGTGGTTTCTTCCTTGCTGAGCGGCCTTTCAGGTTATGTCGATATAGGACTCGTTTTACTGTGGATATGGATACTTTTGTACCTCTTTGCTGTTGTTCTGGGATTGATTTGCACTTTTTGCACCAAAGTACGTTCATCTCTAAGAGACAGAACGCGTCTCCTTCCTGAGCGGTATGACGGCTGCGTGGTCCCATGGTTTTATACTTGCGTACAATTGTTTGTACAGATGAACGTGGTACTTTCAGGTGTTTGGAAATTGCTCCCAAGGATGAACCAGACTTGTGGAGGTCTGCCAATGTTTTCTGAGGTCTTGGCTGATTTCTTTTGATTTTCCCATGGTGTCAAGCAGAGGCACTGAGTTTGAAGGCAGGCATTCAAATACATCCACAGGTACACCTCCAATTAGCTCAAATGATGTCAATTAGCCTATCAGAAGCTTCTAAAGCCATGACATCATTTTCTGGAATTTTCCAAGCTGTTTAAAGGCACGATCAATTTAGTGTATGTAAACTTCTGACCCACTGGAATTGTGATACAGTGAATTATAAGTAAAATAATCTGTATGTAAACAATTGTTGGAAAAAGTACTTGTGTCATGCACAAAGTAGATGTCCTAACCGACTTGCCAAAACTATAGTTTGTTAACAAGAAATTTGTGGAGTGGTTGAAAAACGGGTTTTAATGACTCCAACCTAAGTGTATGTCAACTTCCGTCTTCAACTGTACATGTTATTCAATCATTGCACCCACACTGCTCGTGCGCGTCAATGATCACCTGCGTGGCCAGGCGCTAAAATAGAAGTTGGTTCTATTTGTGACGCTTAAGTCACGCCTTTCCCATCTCCTTTTTGGTTTTTAGGAGCCTATACCCATGTGCCATTTCCTCATTGGTTTTGAAGAGCATATACCCACGTGGGTGACTGAAAGATTAACTGAGGTCCACACTCCAGGCCAGTCGGTAATGGTAATGCACATTAAAGTTGGTTGCCAACCGCCATATAAAGTCCAAAGAAGAAGAAGAAGCCTGAAGGAGGAGAGATTGCTAGAAAACAAACGTTTACCCTTTTGTATGTGGATTAATTGTCGTAGTAGAGGACCTTGTGCATTTCAGGGAAAATAACAACTCAATGTTTATATCCCAGGACAAATTAGCATTTCCACTGCTCCAGAATCCAATGGCAGCAAGCCTTACACCACTCCAGACGACGCTTGGTATTGTGCATGGTGATCTTAGGCTTGGGTGAGGCTCCTCGGCCATGGAAACTCATTTCATGTAGCTCCCGATGAACAGTTATTGTGCTGACATTGCTTCCAAAGGCAGTTTGGAACTCGGTAGTGAGTGTTGCAACCAATGACAGGTGATTTTTATGTGCTTGCGAGCTCCAGCACACAGTGGTCCCGTTCTGTGAGCTTGTGTGGCCTACCACTTTGCGGCTGAGACGTTGTTTCTCCTAGACGTTTCCATTTCACAATAACAGCTCTTACAGTTGACCGTGGTAGCTCTAGCAGGACAGAAATTTGATGAACTGACTTGTTGGAAATGTGGCATGCTATGACGGTCCATGTTGAAAGTCACTGAGCTCTTCAGTATTTGCATAAATACACCAATATGACTTTTCCATGTAAAAAATAGAATGACCACTGCTGCACCTCCTGCCACTGTTTTGAACCAATTAGATTATACTATAATGAAAAAAAATATATAAACGCAACATGTAATGGGTTGGTCCCATGTTTCATAAGCTGAAATAAAAGTTTGACATATGCACAAAAAGCTAATTTCTCTCACATTTTGAGCACATATGTGTTTACATCCCTGTTAGTGATCATTTCTCCTTTGCCAAGATAATCTTGGTATGTCAATAAGATGATTAAAAAGCGTGATCCTTACACATGTGCTCAGGTGTACTTTTGTCTATAATAAAGCGCTTCTGTGGAGGAAAACTAATAATTATGTGCTGTGCCTTGCTCCCCAGTGGGTGGGCCTATGCCCTCCCAGGCCCACGAATGGCTGCACCTCTGCCCAGTCATGTTAAATCCATATATTAGGGCCTAATAAAATTATTTCAGTTTACTGATGTCCTAATATGAACTGGAACTCAGTGAAATCTTTGAAATCAATGCAAGTTGCACTTATATTTCTGTTCAGTATACATATTCACATTAACATTGCTGATTACATATAGTGGTGACTGTTCCAACTTTAGGATTTGGATAGGCTTTAATGCAACTCATACACCTCTGTTAACTTCATTGAATCTACAAAACTGTTAGTGTTTAACTTTAACGTGATGACAATTCAACAGAACAGTTGAACAGGAATGACATTTGCACTAACGGGTGGCCCAAAAATTATAACTTAAAGCCACACCCATACTAAGCCACACCTCCACAGTTCCTCCAGGAACCAGTAGCTACATTGAACCATTATAGGTTCCTCCATGAACTAAAAAAACCAAAGGTGCAAATATGAACCATTTTGGTGATTGTTAAGCAAATAACTGTTGGTGTCACCGTAATTGATGCATATCCTGGCACACATAGCCTGATGCAGACCTTTTAGAACATCTACATTTTAAAAAGTCTAATAAATCCATGAAATATAGCCTACACCTTCACAATAAATAATTTATTTATTTTAGACAGGTCTAAAGAAACATGAAGAAAATGTAGTCTATTTCAGAAGAACAGAATAGCATACTCTGAGTATGCTTTTGTTAGGTCCTGATCTAAATATGCCAAATGGCTGTATGCTACACTAGTTAATTTAGCAGACAAGATTTTCTTAGAATTCTGTGCCTTCATTTTATATTACTTTGTAGTATGAAGAATACAATTGAACAAAGCTGAATAAAATAAGAAGGATATTTTCTTCAAACATTTTTAGGGAGTGCGCACATATGGCTATTCTGTTCTGAGCGGTTAACAAAGAAATAGGTACTCCTATATGCTTCATTTAGATTTATTCATGTAACTTTAGTTGTTCTACAAACATTGGGCTACGTGTTTAGAGTTTTTATACATTGTAAGGCTGCATGAGGTGACTCTTATGATGACTTGAAAAAATTAGCTTGAAAGGCTTGCGCTCTACTTTTTTTATTTTTACGCAGGCTGTACACACTTCATCAGTCTCTCATTCACAATTTGACAAGCACTTGATAATGCCTCAAATTTCCCAGAGGCATCCCCTCTATGCACTTAAATAGCAAACGGAGGATTTTTTTCTGTGGTTCATATTCATTCCAGCCAGGAAGGCTATACTCCTGTTGTAAAGATAAGCAATGTGGTTAATATTAAGAAAGTTGAGAAATAAATGTAGTAGGGCTAGCCGAAAGAAAGCTGATGGGATCGTCCTCTTTTCAATAGAGGCCATCACTTTGTTTTCTCCCCCAATTGCATAGCCTATAGAAATGTTGCGCAACATGAGCTCATGGGCTCTCATGAAGTGTTTGATTAGATTTTCGATCACATTTGCATTTAAGTCAGAGTGATTAGAGGGACAATGGAGTGCTGAATACCAGTTAGCAAGTGTGGTAGGCTACTAATAACCATCAGCAGCGTCAGAGCTTGGAGAAGCCTAATTACGTGACTATACGGTCACATGGGATTTGACTGCCTTCATGAATCGTGATCGCCAGTGTGGCGTTAATATGGTCACCGCAACAGCCCTATTCACACCCCTTGACGTTTTCCACATTTTGTTGTGTTATAACCGCAATTTAAAATGGATTCAATTGAGATGTGTTGTCACTGGCCTACACACAATAGCCATTGATGTCAAAGTGGAATTATGTCTTTAGAAATGTTCACTAATTCATTAATAATGAAAAGCTGAAATGTCTTGAGTCAATAAGTATTCAACCCCTTTTTAATGGCAAGCCTAAATAAGTGCGGAATAAAAATGTGCTCAACAAGTCAGATAAGTTGGATGGACTCACTCTGTGTCCAATAATTGTGTTCAACATGATTTTTGAATGACTATCTCATCTCCATACACCAGACATACTTTAAGGTCCATCAGTTGAGTAGTGAATTTCAAACACAGATTCAACGACAAAGATCAGGGAAGTTTTCCAATGCCTAACAAAAAAGAACAAGGCACTAAAGCAATACTGCAAAAAAATGTGGCTTGTCTTGAATACAAAGTGTTATGTTTGGGGCAAATCCAATACAACACATTACTGAGTACCACTCTCCATATTTTCAAGCATAGTGGTGGCTGCATCATGTTATGGGTATGCTTGTAATCATTAAGGACTGGGGAGTTTTTCAAGATAAAAAATAAACGGAATGGAGCGAAGAACAGGAAAAATCCACGAGGAAAACCTGGTTTCAGTCTGCTTTCCATCAGACACTGGGAGATGAACTCACCTTTCAGCAGGACAATAACCTAAAACACAAGGCTACACTGGGGTTGCTTACCAAGAACACAATGAATGTTCATGAGGGGCCGAGTTACAGTTTTGACTTAAATCCGAATGAAAATATGGCAAGACCTAAAAATGGTTGTCTAGCAATGATCAACAACCAGACAGTGCTTGAAGAATTTTGAAAAGAATAATGAGCAAATCTTGCACAATCCAGGTGTGGAAAGCTCTTAGAGACTTACCTAGAAATACTCACAGCTGTAATTACTGCCAAAGATGATTCTAACATGTATTGACTCAAGAGGTTGAATAGTTGTGTTTTTCTTCCACTTTGACATTACAGAGTGTTTTGTGTAAATTGATTACAAAAACAACAACAATTAAATCCATGTTAATCCCAATTTGTAACACAACAAAATGTGGAAAAGTCAAATGGTTTGTATACTTTCTGAAGGCACTGTGTTGCTATACCACATTCATGTCAGCTCGCGGGATCAGGCGGCTTGTTGAGATCTCTCACTGTTTGGATTTGAAAACAGCCCCCCTCATTACCAACACATCTTGCCGACAACATAAAAACAGACTTTCCAGACACTGAAGTCAGGACTTTGGTATCCGCCAGAATTTACGAGCAGCAGAGGAACATTGTAATAAAGCGTGATACATAGTATACAGTATAGGCTATCCATAAACCAAACCTGTGAAGATATTTCACTTCCCAGTAATATATATTTTAGTGCCCTTGGTATGTGCTATATACAGTATCTTTGACCCCCCAAAAAACTAAATAACATAGCTGCTACTGTATGTGTTGTGGTGATTAAAAGTTCACAGGAATTTTCATGGCTCTTTTGAGATTAAGGTAGAGAATGAGCCATTCCGACGAAAAACAAGTCACTCAAAAAGGAAAAGGTTGGCACTAGCTGTGCCTTCAGGAAGCTACTTGACAGATTTTCATTTCCCTCTGAATAACAAGTGTTAGACAGAGCAGTGAAGGAAACCAACCATTAACGTCTTCAAGGAAAAACGAATGAAAATAAAATGAGGATGACTGTAGCTTTCATTATAGCCTACATTATGTGTGCCATAATAAGATAAAGTGAAATCATTGTAGGCTATGAATTATTTTTTAAACGAGCAAAGATTTCCTTCATTGCAGTTACACGTTTCTACAATCTGGTTGTTTAATTGCTATACTGAATAGCCTACTGTACAAATATTTTCAACCATGATAAATGCTTACCTGTTGAAGATTCAGATGAGTTCACTGCAACCGGTGAGATGTTATCATACAATACCGACACATTATAGAAATCCATTGATAACTTCCGATGTAATCTCAATAAAATCTGGGGAAAGAAAAAAAGATCAACAAGTGTTTATGCTCAGGGAACATTCTCAAGCAGTTAATAACGCAACTGTCTTGCTGTTTTTAAATAATATTGTAGTGGCTAGAACTCACTGATAAAACAAATAATATTTACAGTTCCATCTTGCACATAAAAATTCTAGTACTACTATTATTTGTGAGATCCATGAAAATATAATAAACGTTTCCGCTCTTGTAGTGGACTTTACTGATTAGTAGCGTATCGCTTGCACGCGCTTGATGGAGTGGAGACAGGCGCCCAGTGTCTTCAAGTATTTTACTAAGAGACTGACAACTCTCCTGCGGCTGCACCGCGCTACTGTATAGTCTATTTGCGACTGCGCTCTTCGTCTTTCATTGGCTGAGGATGAAGTTTCGAGGATAACTCTTCTGTTTAGAAGTCTAGTTGACTGGCACCATTGAGATACCATTGAGATGTGGCTGTATTGTCTTGACAAGTCTATGTGTGTATTTAATACATTTTGACAGCCACATCAAAGATCAAGGACCAATGTACTTTTTTAATGCTAACATGGCACCTCAATAAAGACATTTTAATAGCACGAAGAGTGTTCCTACTTGTTATTTGATGACCAATAGCCTAGCCCGAAAAAATACCTTCACCAAAATACTGTACATTTCTGACGCTCTAGCATATCCAATCCCGGAATGTATTGCTTCCCATCCTTCTTTTTTAGTGACAAAATGAAAGCAAACATGTTCCAAGCATTGTGACGTTTTAATGATATTTTCAAACGAATTGGGAATTTACAGGTAGCCTAACTGCCAAAATAAAGGAAATATCAACATAAAGCAGCTTAATAGGACGCTGGGCCACCAAGAGCCAGAACAGCTTCAATGCACCTCGGTTGGCATCATTGTGTGTCGTAGAAGTGACGCCTTCAAACGTCAGACAATGCCCACAAGTGTCTGGAACTCTATTGGAAGGATGCAACCATAGAGATCCCGAGTGTTCTAATTGCTATGGATGCAACACCATTCTTCCACAAATTCCATTTGGTGTTTTGTTGATGGTGGTGAACATAGTGCTAATTATACCGTGAGTTTCGGGGCCTAATAGTAAAGACATGCCATTTAACTGTATATTTTTTTATATGACCTTTTCATTTGGCATGAACACAACCAATCATGATGTTTTCATCTTATTGTCAAACAAATCCCTTCAAAAAGTAACTATCAGCAAACAGAAAAATGATCACAAAAATAGAATGTGGTGTATTGAGAAATGTATTATTTGTTAATGAGTTTAGATTTAAAATGGTTGCAAATAGCCAATGGGATTTCCATGCAGGGATTCAGTTATTTGAATTAACAAATGACAATGGGGTTTCCGTTCTGGCATTGAATTGATTGGATTACGCAATACAAGGGCGGGTAAAGTTCAATGATGGATTGGTGAGTTGGGCTGAAGACACTGTAGAGAGTGGTCGACTGGAATGTGTTATGGTGAACATGAAATAAATCTGTTCCGTTTATTATAAGTACACTTCGGAGTCTTCTGCAGAAGAATCCAGCATCTTAGGATGCAACATATAAATCACCCGAACATAAATATTAGACACTGTTAAGACATTTGTGTGGAGATGATATCATTCTATTTGACATTCTGGGAGAAAGTAACTCCCCTACTTACTCAAATGACAACACACTTCACTCAATTCAGTGCTTCCAAGTTCCATGGATCAAATAGTTATTTTGATTATATTATTAAAACGAGGAAAATCTGAAATGTCCCCTGCAGATTCATAAATGTAATAAATTACAACAATAAAATAATAACAAAACTCATAACAGAATGGCAAAAGTATTTTCAACATTTTGTTACATTACAACTTTATTCTAAACTGTATTAAATAAATACACACGATACCCCCATAATTACAAAGCGAAAACAGGTTTTTAAGGATTTGCGCAAATATATTAAAAATAAAAAACAGAAAAACCTTACTTACATAAGTATTCAGACCCTTTGCTATGAGACTCGAAATTGAGCTCAGGTGCATCCTGTTTCCATTGATCATCCTTGAGATGTTTTTACAACATGATTGGAGTCCACCTGTGGTAAATTCAATTGATTGGCCATGATTTGGAAAGGCACATACCTGTCAATATAAGGTCCCACAGTTGACAGTGCATATTAGAGCAAAAACCAAGCCATGAGGTTGAAGAAATTGTCTGTAGAGCTCTGAGACAAGATTGTGTTGAGGCACAGATCTAGGGAAGGGTACTAACAAAAACTCTGCAGCATTGAAGGTCCCCAAGAACACAGTGGCCTCCATCATTCTTAAATTAAAGAAGTTTGGATCCACCAAGACTCTTCCTAGAGCTGGCCGTCCAGCCAAACTGAGCAATCGGAGGAGAAGGGCCTTGGTCAGGGAGGTGACCAAGAACCCTATGGTCACTCTAACAGAGCTCCAGAATTCCTCTGTGGAGATGGGAGAACCTTCCAGAATTGACAATCATCTCTGCAGTACTCCACCAATCAGGCCTTTATGGAAAAGTCGCCAGACGGAAGCCAGTCCTCAGTAAAAGGCACATGACAGCCCATTTGGAGTTTGTCAAAAGGCACCTAAAGACCTTCAGACCATGAGAAACAAGATTCTCTGGTCTGATGAAGATGTGCACGCTCATCCCCAGAATCATTTCACGTGTCTGTTTTCAAAGGATGGAGCTGAGAACATGAACAACTTCACAGTTAAGAACACTATAACAATATGAGGGACTTCTATTTAAGTCAGAAAATGATACTCATATGATAGGTAAGATATACATAACCTTGCAGAAAGCCTATCTCTTAGAAAAAAATATAAACTATTGGAACCAAGACTTAAAAATTACTGATATTGGCACAGATGAAGTGAGTGTTGGAACATAACTAACTAGGTACAGCGGTAGCCTTTTGTGAGCCCTAAGCGAGATTTGGTGGAGGGGCATTTTCACCAAGTGGGCAAACAAAATGTGTGAAATATGTACGTTTTTTTAATGTTTTTTTCCTGCAATTCTACACATTTTGCAATGGGGCGTAGAGAAAATGTTGCAGTTCTATAACACATTTCATGCAATTCTACCTATTTTGCCATGGTGCAGAGATTTTTTTGCCGTTTTAAAGCAAGTTTTCTGCAGTTCTACACATTTTTGCCATAGGGGGGAGAGCAAATGTAACAATTGTATTATATTATTTCATGCAATTCTACACATTTCGCCATGACTTATGCTATGTTAACGGTATCTGAGTGAAAGTGACTGTTACGGATTCCGCCGGTACTGCTGCTCATTCCGTGCACCAGCTCTGGAGGTCTATATCACCGGCCTCTTGGTGTCACTGAACTGTTTCATTACGCACACCTGGTTCCCATTCCCCCTCATTAGTAGTTGTATATATGTGCCCTCTGTTCACCATTGTCTTGTCGGTTACTGTTCCCATGTCCATTGGTCTTGTGAGTACCTGTGCATTGTGTACTCGTTATTAGGGGTCTTGTCCCGTGTGTTGTTGTGCACTTGTTATTACAGGTCTAGTCCCGTGTGTTGTTGTGCACTTGTTATTACAGGTCTAGTCCCGTGTGTTGTTGTGCACTTGTTATTACAGGTCTAGTCCCGTGTGTTGTTGTGCACTTGTTATTACAGGTCTAGTCCCGTGTGTTGTTGTGCACTTGTTATTACAGGTCTAGTCCCGTGTGTTGTTGTGCACTTGTTATTACAGGTCTAGTCCCGTGTGTTGTTGTGCACTTGTTATTACAGGTCTAGACCCGTGTGTTGTTGTGCACTTGTTATTACAGGTCTAGTCCCGTGTGTTGTTGTGCACTTGTTATTACAGGTCTAGTCCCGTGTGTTGTTGTGCACTTGTTATTACAGGTCTAATCCCGTGTGTTGTTGTGCACTTGTTATTACAGGTCTAGTCCCGTGTGTTGTTGTGCACTTGTTATTACAGGTCTAATCCCGTGTGTTGTTGTGCACTTGTTATTACAGGTCTAATCCCGTGTGTTGTTGTGCACTTGTTATTACAGGTCTAATCCCGTGTGTTGTTGTGCACTTGTTATTACAGGTCTAGTCCCGTGTGTTGTTGTGCACTTGTTATTACAGGTCTAGTCCCGTGTGTTGTTGTGCACTTGTTATTACAGGTCTAATCCCTTGTGTTGTTGTGCACTTGTTATTACAGGTCTAGTCCCGTGTGTTGTTGTGCACTTGTTATTACAGGTCTAGTCCCGTGTGTTGTTGTGCACTTGTTATTACAGGTCTAATCCCGTGTGTTGTTGTGCACTTGTTATTACAGGTCTAGTCCCGTGTGTTGTTGTGCACTTGTTATTACAGGTCTAATCCCGTGTGTTGTTATGCACTTGTTATTACAGGTCTAGTCCCATGTATTTATTGGAGGTATTACCTGGCTCTTTTGTTTGGGTTACATCCCTGTGTTTTTGTATACGTGTTTTTTTTTTCTTCTTCCCTATGCCTTTCATGGCATGTTGTATTTTTGGGTGGAGTATTAAAACCCCCTATTACGTATTCCTGCGCCTGTCTCCAATCATTTATACATCGTGACAGTGAATAACAAAATCAATGGGGGCCCCCTTGGGGGTCAGGGACCCAGGGCACATGTCCTGCATGCCCGGTTGGTATTTGGCTATGATTACTACAATTAAAAACGTGTTAGCTGACATGGCTGATTGTCAGTGACTGACAAAACAAGAAACTGTTGATACACAACATTTAGAACTTGCACCTTGTGTAATTCTACTATTCTCGACTGAGTTCCAAAACAATATATATATGGGATCGGTTGGCTGTCAGAAGTTTTACAATATAAATGTACTTTTAGTCCGTTTATATGTGTCACGCCCTGGCCTTAGTATTCTGTGTTTTCGTTAGTATTTTGGTGAGGCCAGGGTGTGACATGGGGATTTATGTGGCTTGTTTTGTCTGGGGTTGTTTGTAGTAATGGTATTGTGGTTAGAGTAGTACTCTAGGTAAGTCTATGGTTGCCTAGAGTGGTTCTCAATCAGAGGCAGGTGTTTATCGTTGTCTCTGATTGGGAACCATATTTAGGCAGCCATATTCTTTAGGTCTGTTGTGGGTGATTGTTCCTGTCTTTGTGGCACCAGATAGGACTGTTTCGGGTTTTTCGCGGTTCTTGTTTTTGTAGATTGTTGTATTTTCATCTTTATTAAAGATGTACAAAAATAACCACGCTGCATTTTGGTCCGCCTCTCTTTCACCAGAAGAAAACCGTTACAATATGCCTATTTCAAGACATGGCATATGAGGGTGCGATGAGATACCCAATGGGTTGGACAGTATTTTTCTCGTCAATCATTTTTTTTAAAACTTGGAGATCTGAGGTACCGGGATGCATTAGAACAAAATCACCTTTATAATAAAGCATTGCATACATGTCATCACTTTTGCTTAGTGGCATAGAGCAGTAGAGTAGAGGAACTTATCGAAGTTACACACATGGGAGAAAAAAATTGTGGTCTCGTGTCCGAGAAATGTTGGGCCTTTTATAAACGCATTTCATGCAATTCCACGTCGTCTTACTTGACTGGAGACGTTGGCATAATTGTTTAAAATGCCGCGTTTAAAAAAAAAAGTGGAATTAGGAGTTGGGAAATCTCCGACTTCAGTGTGTTCAAGACAACTGGGAAAGCAGGGAAAAACAATTTCCTACTGGGAAAATTCGTTTTGAACGGTCATCCAACTCGCTACAATATGAGGAAAAAATTATAGTCCTAAAAATGCTTTCCAGTTTCACTGATTTACCCCAATGATGCACAGCTCGCGTGTTGGTGATGGCATATGAGCTCATGGCAAAAGCATTTCTCTCTCTCGCTTTACTTTGTAAAACAATATTTGGTACCCTACAGCTTTCCAACCTGTGCTTTCCTGCAATTGAAGGCAATTTGAAATATTGCGAAAGGCCAGTTTTGTCTGCATGTTCTTTGTTCAATGACAGATTTGCCGCGTGTTCCCGGCTATAGGTTATGCCTTGTTATTGGGCTGCACATCGCAGTTAGGCTATTTTTAAAATAAGCTATTTATCTGTGGCTAAATTTCTCGTAGTGTAGTAGGCTATTCTGAATTATTTAATTTATTTCTGAACAGCCACAGTAACTCTATAACGTTGGCACATTTATTTACATTTATCAGGTGTGCTGCAGCTCCTCCGGGGTGAGGGGATTGCTGATGGCAATGCTGGACGTCCGATGTCTGTAGTGTTGCAGGGTAGTAAGCATGATGAGATGTTAATTGCTTAATTCACTCAGAAACCACACCTGTGTGGAAGCACCGGCTTTCAATAGATTTTGTATCCCTCATTTATTCAAGTATTTCCATTATTTTGGCAATTATCTGTATGGAGCCTATCAAATTATCTGCATATTTTTTCTCCTGTGTCATTTCACAATTTATTCAAATGTTGTACCACTAGATGGCCTAGTAGTCCCTGCTATGGAGTCCCTACACCTTATGACACATCTACAACAGGTGAGGTCTAGAGCCAAACTAAATGTTGTCTTCTACTCTTCACACATGCATATTCATACAAAAATGTGTGTTTGTGTGTGAGAGAGATCTTTAGAAAACAAAAATATAATTACTTGACACATTGGAAAGCACTAACCAAAGAAACAGCAAACTGGAATGCTATTTGGCCCTAAACAAAGAGTAGTACACAGTGGCAGAATACCTGATCACTGTGACTGATTCAAAATGAAGGAATATTCAGTTTCCACAAAATGAGGTGGAAATTGAGATGCACTTTCTAACCGTTTGCCAAATGTATGTCTTATTTTTTAAATTTGTTTAACTTTTATTTAACAAGGCAAGTCAGTTAAAGAACAAATTCTTATTTACAATGACAGCCTACTAAAAGGCAAAAGGCCTCCTGTGGGGACGGGGCTGGGATTAAAAATAAATTCAAAAATATAGGACAAAACACACATCACGACAAGAGAGACAACACTACACTACATAAAGAGATACCTAAGACAACAACATAGCAAGACAACAACACATGACAACACAGCATGGTAGCAACACAACATAACAACAACATGGAAGCAACACCACATGGCAGCAGCACAACATGGTACCAGCACAAAACAGGGTGCAAACAGTATTGGGCACTGACAACAGCACAAAGGGCAAGAAGGTAGAGACAACAGTACATCACGCAAAGCAGCCACAACTGTCAGTAAGAGTGTCCATGATTGAGTCTTTGAATGAAGAGATTGAGATAAAACTGTCCAGTTTGAGTGTTTGTTGCAGCTCGTTCCATTCGCTAACTGCAGCGAACTGAAAAGATGAGCGACCCAGGGATGTGTCTGCTTTGGGGACCTTTAACCTGTTGATACAGAATGTGACTGGCAGAACAGAGATGACCAGTTTACAGAGGAGTCTAGAGTGCAGTGATAAGGAGCATTGCCAATGCCAATTAGAGACACATTTCCCTCAGATTACACAGACCCACAAAGAATTTGAAAACAAATCCTATTTTGATAAACTCCCATATCTATAAGGTTAAATACCACACACAGTGTGCCATCACAGCAGCAAGATTTGTGACCAGTTGCCACAAAAGGGCAACCAGTGAAGCAAAAAAGCCATTTTTAAATACAAACAATACTCATCTGTCTATTTATTTCCCCTTTTGTTCTTAAACTACTTTTGCATTGTTACAACACTGTGCATAGCCAGATGTATAACATTTGAAATGTCTCTATTCTTTAAGAAACTTTTGAGAGTTTAATGTTTACTGTTCTGATTGTTTATTTCACTTTTGTGTATCATGTATACCACTTGCATTGGCAATCTGAACATGTTACCCATGCCAATAAAGCCCTTTGAATTACATAGAGAGAGAGAGACAAAGCCATCACCTACAGAGAGATGAACCTGGAGAAGAATCCCCTAAGCAAGCTGGTCCTAGGGCTCTGTTCACAAACACACTTCACAGAGCCCCAGGACAGCAACACAATTAGACCCAACCAAATCATGAGAAAACAAAAAGATAATTACTTGACACATTGGAAAGAATTACAAAAAACAGAGCAAACTAGTATGCTATTTGGCCCTAAACAGAATGTACACAGTGACAGAATACCTGACCACTGTGACTGACTCAAACTTAAGGAAAACTTTGACTCTGTACAGACACAGTGAGCATAGCCTTTCTATTGAGAAAGGCCGCCGTAGGCAGACCTGGCTCTCAAGAGAAGACAGGCTATGTGCACACTGCCCAGAAAATTAGGTGGAAACTGAGCTGCACTTCCTAAACTCCTGCCCAATGTATAACCATATTAGAGACACATATTTCCCTCAGATTTCACAGATCCACAAAGAATTTGAAAACAACCCCGATTTTGATATACTCCCATATCTACTGGGTGAAATACCACAGTGTGCCATCACAGCAGCAAGATGTGTGACCTGGTGCCACAACAAAAGGGCAGCCAGTGAAGAACAAACACCATTGTAAATAGAACCCATGTTTATGCTTATTTATTTTCTCTTTTGTACTTTAACCATTTGTACATTGTTACAACACTGTGTATATATACATAAATTGACATTTGTAATGTCCTGATTCTTTTGGAACTTCTGGGAGTGTAATGTTTACTGTTCATTTTTATTGTTTATTTCACTTTTGTATATTATCTACTTCACTTGCTTTGGCAATGTTAACATGTGTTTCCCATGCCAATAAAGCCCCTTGAATTTAATGTAATTTAATTGAGAGAGTGAGAGAGAGAAGGGGGGGTGGGGATCATTTCTGTGCAGATTTAAGTATTCCCAAAATGTCGCGATAGGAAGCTTCCTATATACAGAGCTCACTCTCTAGGAAGTGGATAGCCTACTAATAACACGTGTTTGTAGGATTTCAAGGGATAGCAAGTAGAAACAAGGTAACATTAAATGTAGGTTGGTGGACTTGGCCTAGGAGACCTGAATAGTTTCACTTTAGCTTCATGCAAGTCCTGGTGTACCGTCGTTCACTTTTTTGAAATGATGTAGCCTATATTCTTGTTTAATTAGCCTACATTGTAGGACTAGCACAACAATAGCCGAATCCTCGTCATCTTTCTTGTGTTGGAGCGAAAGTAGGCCTACAAGACTTCCTTTCTAAGTTTTAGCAATTTTGACAACTCGGTTACTTTTAACTTTGTAACAAACTGTTGCTTGTCAAACTTGGAAACAATAATGTATTGCATTGTTACAACTATCGCAGATCTTTGTTTTTATTCCCCAATGTTTCACTCGAATGAGCTGGACATTTATACAAAATATTGATGTAGGCTAATGGCAAGGGAAGAGGACAGAAAACATTGTACCAGACACAAAACGATTTTGAGTCGAAATGAGACATTCTACATTTAGCTTGAGTTGAGTCATCAACCACATCTGCCTGTCAAACATCCTCTACAAGGCGTGTAAATTAGCAATCCCATTGGTTTTGCACAGCTACAGTACATCTATTGGATATGACAGGATTCTCACATCCGATTGGTCAATTGTGGAGATGATGTGCTTTAATTGGTCTGAGGAAACGTCAATCCGATTATATCCTTCCTCCCCTTATTGTGCGAGCCTCAGAATGCTAGTATTGTCTGTGGGCGCGGCGTCACATCACAAGCTATCATATTTGTGCGTTGTTTTTCGGTGTTGGTTAATGTTGCTTTACTGCTACATAGTCTCAGGTTCTCTATCTGCGTTCTTATTCACAGGTTTGTAGCGGCGTGCAGCGAGTGAGGGTATTTGCGCTACTCGGAGTGAATGGTCAGACCAGGGGGAAAACGGGACCGGAGCTTTTCTGGGTTTTTTTTCTGACATTGTTAATAATTTTCATAATTCCTTGGAGGAATAAACTCCATTGAAAGACTTCAGAAGGGTACTTGTGCGTTCCTCAACACCGCATACAAGTGTTCCAACAATCCTCACCATGGAGGCCATTGCCAAATACGATTTCAAAGCCACTGCTGATGATGAGTTGAGTTTTAAACGTGGAGAGACGTTGAAGGTAAGCAGCCAATTGTTTCACTGTTTATATTCTTAAGAAATGTGTCAGGGACAGCATGTTCCTGACTGATTAAAGGCCTATTTATTACACTATTTGTAATAGCCCGTTACCTTTTTTGTTGTTGGTCATTTTGTGTCTTCATATTAGACACTCCTGCACAGTAACTGGTTTAAAGGACATGATCTAAAAACGTGTAAACAGTAAGTTCCCTAATTCACTTTAATTGGTCGATATTCAATAACAAAGTATTTTCCAAGAGATATTACCTTGTCATTTCAAAGGTCTATTTATTATGATAGGCCTACAGAAGGAGAGGGAATAGAACGGAATATAATATAAATAAAAAAAATGTTGTAGGGGTGTTGTCCTTTGGTTCCAACACATTTGAATGAGGCACAGCTAATGTCTTTGTCAATGGCAAGTCATATGGTAATCGGTGTCACGTTTTCAAGGAAAAGTTCAGCGATTGTTTCCGTACAGATATGGAAAAGGATAGCACTGATAACCTTTGGCAGGACACGATTCTGTCTTTCTCACATCCTATAACAAGCATCCTATATTGTATGCCACATATTACACGCGGTCATCATTTTGTGTGGAGAACCAGAATGAGCAATCCCAAAATTAGTCTTTGTAGCCTATATGACAATCATTTTTAGTCAAATAAATGCTACAAGAAGTCAGAATGCTATGGTAAATAACCCTACCCATAGTTGGTTAAAAACTACGCTTAAGCTCTTCCATCAAATCCTTTCTTTATCCTCAGTAGTTCAGCAATATTGGACTTCTTCTGGGGTTAAGTAGGCTATGTGATAATGCTGAAACAGGAAGTCTCGAGTATCATCCTTGGCTTCTATACATTTTTCCTCACTCAGAGAGTCAGAAATGGAGAGGGAGAAGGAAAGAGAGCAGAGAGAGAGAGGATGAGCTGGCAGTATGTTTACAACCACACCCCTTCCCTTGCTGGGATTATGACAGCTCCTTCATTTCAGTGTCAGAACAGTACTTTAACAGCTCTGCTTCAAGCCATGCTATAATGGTTATAAAAGCTCTATTATAGCTGGACTTTTTTGCGGCATAACTGCACGCTGACACATGACTGCCTGCACTGCAATCATAATACTAGTGTCAGTTCAGGTTAAAACCATATGCAAAAAAAAACCCAGCAGTAAAGAGAAGATTGAGAGTGAAGTGTGTGTCTCTGATGTAAACGGCTGGTTGTGGTTGTGTGCAGTCTTGTCTTCTTTCCAGCTCCCTCTCTCCACTGGTGTTTTGAGAATGGTCTGGCCCTGGTCTTGGCTCACCCTCCCTCCCCTGTTCTCCTCTACTCCGGCAATGTACCCTGGCAACGCCACGTTCAGAGGCAGAAACAAATCTGGCGAACCAGGACAGGAATACGCATTCATATCTCCTCAAGAGAAACATCAGTTGTAGATGTTCACACTAGAGACAGGAACATATCTGATCATGTGGCTTTAAGAGAAATATGGCCGCGAGCTGTGAAAACGGTGAAAGCGGTTGAAACGGTGAACAACGTTATCAGTCCATTTGTTGCCTACTGACTTAACAAGTCGGTAATTGTCCAAGAGGAATATCTGAAGGACGATTGGTGCGATTGCCGATCAGTGAAAGGAGGCATGTGAGTGCAGGCTATACTGCGTACAGTATACACTAGTCTAAGTAACTTTTACTATCCGTATAGTACATTCTGTCAGCCAAACCAATGGATGTCCCTCCCTCCTGTATTAGCCAAGCTTTTAGCCGGCTTGACAATGACCATAGCATTTGGCAAGACAGCACAAACCAATCTGGAAGCAGGCTATATTCTAACAGCCAAGTCAATAGCTTTCTTTCTCGTGTTAGCTGATTTGTTCACAGAAATGAAGCTCAATGGAGAGCGAACATTCTTTATCACAGCGCTGTAGAAGGGGATGGGGGAGTATGCTGGGCAGCTTACTCCATCCCCCTGGGCTTTAGGCTTCGCTCGCTCGGCGGGCACCACATAATAAATATTAATCGTCCAAGAGTGTGGTGTGTGGCAACAGCTTGCCGGTAAAAACACTACTACACCCGAGGCTATTATTTTTTTCTTCCCCCTGCTCTGTTCTTTCTGCGTAGCGCAGCATGCATGAACTCCGCCCGGAGTTGCGAAAGGGTTCTGTTGAGTTGAGTTCCGTTCTTGCAACTTCCTGGGATTGCTCTGCTGATGCAGTCTTGGCTCTTCTGAGTTCAGAGAGGGAGGGAAGGAGAGAGGGAGAATCTGGAGGGGATTCAGGAACGTCGGCAGTGATCCTATGCCTCCTTTCCTAATTGAATTCTGACCATGGAGGGAGGATGGGGCTCTTTGGCACTGTTCTCAGGGCCCATGGGCGGCCTCTTCTTAACCACACACTTCAAAGCTTCTGGCCTGGCACTGGGTTTTTAGCTCCAGTACTGTTCCAGCATGTACTATTACACAAGTGTTGTTACAGGGTATTTAGTCAAGTGGCTCTTATGAAGTAGGTCTACACTCTTGATGAACTGAGCTCTTATGGAATAAGCCTACTGTCTTGGTGAATTGCTGAGAATTAGAATACAGCCAATGCGTGATGTGCCATGTCCATGATCGATTTAGCACCGTTCTTGAGATCCCCTTACAATACAGGGGACATTAAGTCCTCATGGATATTTTTAGAAATCTGTGAAGATGAGAGATTATTTCCTCTGAATATGTAGGGTAACTCCCCCAGCCCTCACTTTTACAAAGGGTGGAGGAGTTTATTCTCTGGTATTGAGTTGTCAGGAAGAGAAGCATGTCAGAAATAAATAACACTTACCGAACAGAAGTCTTGTCTTGTTTTTTTGTGTTACTCGACATCAAGACATCTGTTTTTCTCGCATTTTGAAAGGCAGGAGAGGAGACCTCCGTTTTTATTTGGGGATGTTTTTTTGTTGGATAGACATTCAATGGCTCTGGGGCACGCAATCTCTCTTTCTCTCTCGCATTCTCTATTTCTCTCTTTCTTTCTTTTTTCTGTCAACTGAGGCCGCAGCACAAAAGCCGGGCAGCATCAGGTCTAAATTTAGCCTGCAAGGAGTGGAAAGAAAAACCATCTGAGACAGGAACCTGGACAAGGGCTGCGTGTCTGACGGAGAAGCCCAAAGAGAATGGAGCATCACTCTCGCAAACAAAGGAGAAGAAGGAAACAACAAACAGCTTTGGTCTCAAGTGTCTGGCTAAATAGTTTTTAGGGAAGTAGCAGCACCGTAGCCTGGTCCCAGATTAGTTTTTCCTGTATAGCCAAATCCTGTGGCCATTGTCAAAGCCGTTTGGCTAAGGCTATACAGCACAGATCTCAGGCCTGCAAGGTCGCACTTTGGCTCTTTGACTTTTTGGTGCCAACCCACGGACACCAGAAGTCTGCGTTCCGAGCTGGCAGTCAGGCACAGAAGGATAAACCGAGGGAGAGAAAGAAAGCACTCCACTCCGCTCTCCCAGAATGCCAGAGGCAGCGGGAGTCTAAAACGGGATGTACTGTGAAAGTACAGTGAAGGACAGACAGCGTCTGCCAACGGTATCTAGTGAACTGAACTCATTACCATGGCGGATGCTAACCTGCTAGGTTTCTTAGGAGCTTATACACCAGAAGCTGCATCCTATGGGTCACTTATGTCATATGCATGATAGGTTCTTCTGCCATTTGACCATAGCCATTCTTTGTGTCTATTTATGAGTGTGTATGCTTGCGTGTGCACCTGCATGTGTGGGTGACACTGACTCCTTTGACAGGGGCAAATGTACAGTGTATCAACTCACCCATTACAAGGTGAAATCACCACCCGATGCAGATGAGTGTCAAGACAAGGGCGATGGAAGGAAAGACAATAATAGACACACATTGACTATCCCCATTGAGAGAAGAACAGCACAATCATTCATCCATCTGCTCTTTTCTGTCACAGATCTTGTCCTTCTCTTTGTCCTCCAGAAGGAGGAAATGGAGGTGAGGGATGCGGCTGGCTGCACTCCTCCATCTCTCCATATCTCTCCTCTGTTCCCTTCATCCCTCATTCACTTAATCCTGCCTATTGGGGAGGGAGGGAGAGGGAGCGAGAGTAATCTAAACAAACAAACTAGCAGGTCCCATGTCACAGCTTGTGACCTGCTAGAGGTGCTAAAGAAGACCGAGGGAGAACAGGCCTAAAGTAAACCCGCAATCCTGTGCCGGGCTTCTCTCTCGTCACCTCCCGTCACCGTGTACAGAGTTACAGTATATTGACTTTTCAATTACAGGGCAGAAAAACAAAGCATGATGAAGAAAGAGAGAGTGGGATGGTAGAAGGAGAGGTAGACTAGTGCTTATAAACCTTTGTGTTGCCTTACTACGTGATAGACTTTAACAACCCAAACACAGGATCTAAATTGGTAGAACAAGTTCTTTTCAAGAATTAAACCATCAGGTTAGGTTTGTGAACTAATGTCCGTGTGTTCTAACAAATCGTGCACTCCCCCAAGGCTAAGTTAGGAAGTTCTAACAAATCGTGCACTCCCCCAAGGCTAAGTTAGAATGTTCTAACAAATCGTGCACTCCCCCAAGGCTAAGTTAGGATGTTCTAACAAATCGTGCACTCCCCTCAGTACAATGGCAGGGTGTTCAAAATTGTTTTGCCCCCCTGCGGCTACTGCAGCATGGATGATGCTTATTACCCTTGGAAGTGAATCTGACCTAATTACAGTATGTGATCGTCTGACTGGAGGGCTGGCAGTGCACACATGCACAGAGAGGGAGACACACACACCGAGTTGTCACACTGTAGCTTTGAAAAGTTTACTGCTACTGTCTGACCCAGTCGTAAGGCCAAAGGCTGCTCTTATTACCCTTGTGTTCAGGGACCTTCACTTTGAAGCCATCCTGGAGCCTTGCTTCCTTGTTTTCCTGCTTGTCCTCCTGCGTGGTTTGGGATGGGTAGATGCCGAGTTTGCTCCATTTCTGTTGGGAATGCCCTGAGATTTGACTAAATCTAAGGAACGAGGGATTTTAAACTTTCAGGAGAAGAGAAAAGAGTGTCTCTTCTCAGGTGTATTCAGAACTTTCCAGGCCTCACAACTTGCCAGATAGTTTAATTTTGCACGGGTTGACTTCACCCAGTTGTAATTCTGTCCAGGGCTACAGTAGTTGAGGCTCACTACAACACACTCCCTACTGCTCTTTAGCTAAGAGTGTGATCATGGGCCCGACAGTGTGAAAAGCAAAATATGGTTTCCTGTCACATCTAATGCTGTTCTTGACTCTCAGCTTCACAACCATATTTTTTTAGGCAAGTCAGTTAAGAATAAATTCTTATTTACAATGATGGCCTAGGAACAGTGGGTTAACTGCCTCGTTCAGGGGCAGAATGACAGATTTTCACCTTGTCAGCTCAGGGATTCGATCTTGCAACCTTTCGGTTACTGGCCCAACGAATCTAACCACTAGGCTACCTGCCGCCCCGCCCTTGGCCTAGGGGAAGTGCAAGCAGATACGCACACATACACACACACACACACAAAAACAGTGTAAAGCACACCGAAACAGTGTAGTGAACACATGCACACAGACACACACACTAAACTAATCCGCAGTGGGACTAGCTTGGGCTGATCAACATTGTTTTTCGTCAAAGCTGCGATCCTAACACCGGTCTGTCTAATGCCTCGGAATCAACCCTATCCTCTCCCACACCTCTCTCACACCACACACAGCCTCTCACCCTCTCTCCAGTGCTGTTTCAAAGATCCATCTCTAAGCCCAGTCAAATGCTTTAACCATTGATTAAACCTAAACCTGCCTTCTCCCATGTGGACAGACCATAGAATACAATACCCTGGCCTGTTAGCTCAATACGGATGGCTTCCTAACTAGAAGCGTCGTTTTCCCTCCCTTCCTAAGTTTTTTTTTATTTTTTTTTTATCGCAACACCCAGAAATGGCTCCCTATTCCCTATATAGTGCAATACTTTTGACCAGAGTCTTGTGGGCCCAATCAAAAGTAGTGCACTATATAGGAAAATAGGGTTCCATTTCAGCTGTGACAGTTGCCTTCTCACACCTCATTTGTTTTTACTGTGATGTCAATAGAGCCATTCTCACTATTTATATAGTTCAGAGGACTGGGGGGGAACAGGCTAAATTCTCACTATTTATATAGTTCAGAGGACTGGGGGGGAACAGGCTAAATTCTCACTATTTATATAGTTCAGAGGACTGGGGGGGAACAGGCTAAATTCTCACTATTTATATAGTTCAGGGGACTGGGAGGGGAACAGGCTAAATTCTCACTATTTATATAGTTCAGGAGACTGGGAGGGGAACAGGCTAAATTCTCACTATATAGTCTGTGTTTCCGGTTCCGGTTGGAGCGAGCGGCCGCATCTACACTTCGGTCCGCAGGTAGTATAACTTTTTATAACTTTTCATTACATTTCGTTATAGTACAACGGTTTGATTTGTCTAATCTTAGCAATTTCTTCTTAGCCAGCTACATAGCCGTCTTTGTATCAACGACAATTGCATAATTATCGTATTTCGTCG
The DNA here is from genome assembly GCF_036934945.1 of Oncorhynchus masou masou. Classification (NCBI taxonomy): domain Eukaryota; kingdom Metazoa; phylum Chordata; class Actinopteri; order Salmoniformes; family Salmonidae; genus Oncorhynchus; species Oncorhynchus masou. Next base: position 24,723,558 of record NC_088216.1, read on the forward strand.
TCCTAACGTATCTGCCCAGCAGCTAGCTAAGCAGCTAGCTAAGCAGCTAAGCAGCTAGCTAACATCCACTGTCCACTAGCACTGTAGAAACTATTACACTCAACTGAACGACTCGATTAGCGTAGTGTCAGCTAGCTACATAGTTGTCTTCGTATCCAAGATAATTGTGCAGTTTAGAGTGTGTAGACTTAGAGTGATTATCTTAATTTACCGAGGTTAGCTAGCCAGCTATTTGTCGTCCTTAACGTAGGAAATGCTGCTAGCTAGCTAGCCAACAGCTAGCCAACCTCTACCGAATTGAACTCCAACTACCCGGTCAACATTCCGCGTCGTTCCACAGGTAGTATCACATTTTCATTTCACTTCATTACAGTACAACGGTTTGATTTGTTTGATCGTAGCTAGCCAGCTACATAGCCGTCTTTGTATCTAAGACAATTGTGTAGTCTAGAGCGATTTTCTAGGTTAGCTGGCCAGCTATTGTCGTTCTTCTAACGTAGCTAGCCAGCTAGCCCCCGAATAGCAGCACTGTTGTAACTATTACAGTACAACGGTTTGTTTTGTTTGATCGTAGCTAGCTAGCTACATAGCCGTCTTTGTATCTAAGACAATTGTGTAGCCTAGAGCGATTTTCTAGGTTAGCCAGCCAGCTATTGTCGTTCTTTTAAGTAACGGAACGCAATCAACCTTGCTAGCTAGCCAGCTAGCCCCCGAATAGCAGCACTGTAGAAACTATTACACTCGACGGAACGACTTGATTAGTGTAGTGTCAACATCGCAGCCACTACCAGGTAGCCTACTCCAGCAGTACTGTTTCATTTCAATCATTTTAGTCAATAAGATTCTTGCTACGTAAGCTTAACTTTCTGAACATTCGAGACGTGTAGTCCACTTGTCATTCCAATCTCCTTTGCATTAGCGTAGCCTCTTCTGTACCCTGTTAACTATGTGTCTATCTATCCCTGTTCTCTCCTCTCTGCACAGACCATACAAACGCTCCACACCGCGTGGCCGCGGCCACCCTAATCTGGTGGTCCCAGCGCGCACGACCCACGTGGAGTTCCTGGTCTCCGGTAGCCTCTGGAACTGCCGATCTGCGGCCAACAAGGCAGAGTTCATCTCAGCCTATGCCTCCCTCCAGTCCCTCGACTTCCTGGCACTGACGGAAACATGGATCACCACAGATAACACTGCTACTCCTACTGCTCTCTCTTCGTCCGCCCACGTGTTCTCGCACACCCCGAGAGCTTCTGGTCAGCGGGGTGGTGGCACCGGGATCCTCATCTCTCCCAAGTGGTCATTCTCTCTCTCTCCCCTTACCCATCTATCTATCGCCTCCTTTGAATTCCATGCTGTCACAGTTACCAGCCCTTTCAAGCTTAACATTCTTATCATTTATCGCCCTCCAGGTTCCCTCGGAGAGTTCATCAATGAGCTTGATGCCTTGATAAGCTCCTTTCCTGAGGACGGCTCACCTCTCACAGTCCTGGGCGACTTTAACCTCCCCACGTCTACCTTTGACTCATTCCTCTCTGCCTCCTTCTTTCCACTCCTCTCCTCTTTTGACCTCACCCTCTCACCTTCCCCCCTACTCACAAGGCAGGCAATACGCTCGACCTCATCTTTACTAGATGCTGTTCTTCCACTAACCTCACTGCAACTCCCCTCCAAGTCTCCGACCACTACCTTGTATCCTTTTCCCTCTCGCTCTCATCCAACACTTCCCACACTGCCCCTACTCGGATGGTATCGCGCCGTCCCAACCTTCGCTCTCTCTCCCCCGCTACTCTTTCCTCTTCCATCCTTTCATCTCTTCCCTCTGCTCATACCTTCTCCAACCTTTCTCCTGACTCTGCCTCCTCAACCCTCCTCTCTTCCCTTTCTGCATCCTTTGACTCTCTATGTCCCCTATCCTCCAGGCCGGCTCGGTCCTCCCCTCCCGCTCCGTGGCTCGATGACTCATTGCGAGCTCACAGAACAGAGCTCCGGGCAGCCGAGCGGAAATGGAGGAAAACTCGCCTCCCTGCGGACCTGGCATCCTTTCACTCCCTCCTCTCTACATTTTCCTCCTCTGTCTCTGCTGCTAAAGCCACTTTCTACCACTCTAAATTCCAAGCATCTGCCTCTAACCCTAGGAAGCTCTTTGCCACCTTCTCCTCCCTTCTGAATCCTCCTCCCCCTCCCCCCCTCCTCCCTCTCTGCAGATGACTTCGTCAACCATTTTGAAAAGAAGGTCGACGACATCCGATCCTCGTTTGCTAAGTCAAACGACACCGCTGGTTCTGCTCACACTGCCCTACCCTGTGCTCTGACCTCTTTCTCCCCTCTCTCTCCAGATGAAATCTCGCTTCTTGTGACGGCCGGCCGCCCAACAACCTGCCCGCTCGACCCTATCCCCTCCTCTCTCCTCCAGACCATTTCCGGGGACCTTCTCCCTTACCTCACCTCGCTCATCAACTCATCCCTGACCGCCGGCTACGTCCCTTCCGTCTTCAAGAGAGCGAGAGTTGCACCCCTTCTGAAGAAACCTACACTCGATCCCTCCGATGTCAACAACTACAGACCAGTATCCCTTCTTTCTTTTCTCTCCAAAACTCTTGAACGTGCCGTCCTTGGCCAGCTCTCCCTCTATCTCTCTCAGAATGACCTTCTTGATCCAAATCAGTCAGGTTTCAAGACTAGTCATTCAACTGAGACTGCTCTTCTCTGCATCACGGAGGCGCTCCGCACTGCTAAAGCTAACTCTCTCTCCTCTGCTCTCATCCTTCTAGACCTATCGGCTGCCTTCGATACTGTGAACCATCAGATCCTCCTCTCCACCCTCTCCGAGTTGGGCATCTCCGGCGCGGCCCACGCTTGGATTGCGTCCTACCTGACAGGTCGCTCCTACCAGGTGGCGTGGCGAGAATCTGTCTCCTCGCCACGCGCTCTCACCACTGGTGTCCCCCAGGGCTCTGTTCTAGGCCCTCTCCTATTCTCGCTATACACCAAGTCACTTGGCTCTGTCATAACCTCACATGGTCTCTCCTATCATTGCTATGCAGACGACACACAATTAATCTTCTCCTTTCCCCCTTCTGATGACCAGGTGGCGAATCGCATCTCTGCATGTCTGGCAGACATATCAGTGTGGATGACGGATCACCACCTCAAGCTGAACCTCGGCAAGACGGAGCTGCTCTTCCTCCCGGGGAAGGACTGCCCGTTCCATGACCTCGCCATCACGGTTGACAACTCCATTGTGTCCTCCTCCCAGAGCGCTAAGAACCTTGGCGTGATCCTGGACAACACCCTGTCGTTCTCAACCAACATCATGGCGGTGGCCCGTTCCTGTAGGTTCATGCTCTACAACATCCGCAGAGTACGACCCTGCCTCACACAGGAAGCGGCGCAGGTCCTAATCCAGGCACTTGTCATCTCCCGTCTGGATTACTGCAACTCGCTGTTGGCTGGGCTCCCTGCCTGTGCCATTAAACCCCTACAACTCATCCAGAACGCCGCAGCCCGTCTGGTGTTCAACCTTCCCAAGTTCTCTCACGTCACCCCCGCTCCTCCGCTCTCTCCACTGGCTTCCAGTTGAAGCTCGCATCCGCTACAAGACCATGGTGCTTGCCTACGGAGCTGTGAGGGGAACGGCACCGCAGTACCTCCAGGCTCTGATCAGGCCCTACACCCAAGCAAGGGCACTGCGTTCATCCACCTCTGGCCTGCTCGCCTCCCTACCATTGAGGAAGTACAGTTCCCGCTCAGCCCAGTCAAAACTGTTCGCTGCTCTGGCCCCCCAATGGTGGAACAAACTCCCTCACGACGCCAGGACAGCGGAGTCAATCACCACCTTCCGGAGACACCTGAAACCCCACCTCTTCAAGGAATACCTAGGATAGGATAAGTAATCCTTCTCACCCCCCCCCCCCTTAATGACTTAGATGCACTATTGTACAGTGGCTGTTCCACTGGATGTCAGAAGGTGAATTCACCAATTTGTAAGTCGCTCTGGATAAGAGCGTCTGCTAAATGACTTAAATGTAAATGTAAATGTAATAGTTCAGGGGACTGGGGGGGAACAGGCTAAATTCTCACTATTTATATAGTTCAGGGGACTGGGGGGGGACAGGCTAAATTCTCACTATTTATATAGTTCAGGGGACTGGGGGGGGGACAGGCTAAATTCTCACTATTTATATAGTTCAGGGGACTGGAGGGAACAGGCTAAATTCTCAATATTTATATAGTTCAGGGGACTGGAGGGAACAGGCTAAATTCTCAATATTTATATAGTTCAGGGGACTGGGGGGGACAGGCTAAATTCTCACTATTTATATATTTCAGGAGACTGGGGGGGACAGGCTAAATTCTCACTATTTATATAGTTCAGGGGACTGGAGGGAACAGGCTAAATTCTCACTGCAGGATTATTTACTGGTTTGCTTCAACTCCAGGAAAAGTGTAATTGTTTCAGGAACCGTGTGTGTGTGTGTGCGCGCGCGTGTGTGTGTGATAGGGAGATAAATGAAGCCATCTCCTCTCTCCCTCTTCTCTCCCATCCTGTAATTTGGTCGTCACGATGGAACACAATTCCATCAACATGATGAGCATGAAAATACCCATAACTTTTGCTTATGTGGTTTCCAAAGTGTCATTTCCGTGTTGTATGGCTTCTGGAACTGCAAAATATGGTTATTTTGTTTGAATGGGCACAGAAACGGTTGTAACGGGATCGTTACAATATCGTAATTATTATTTCTCAGAGGAAACTCATCAGAAACCCTCAACAGAAACTCTGGGTATAGACTAGAGTTTGGGTATAACCAGAGATACTTGATATAATGATGGGATTACGCGTCTCCCCCCTAACAATGGGATTTGTTATCCACAGAGCGGAATGGCAGGCTGTCGAGCTCCTGTCTATTCCTCTCTGGTGATTGGCGTATAGATCTCCGTTATTTAATACTTTTTTGAATATTCGATGAGCCGTCAACCGCCTGTATTCAATGTAGAGTGAGATGCCATGCTAACCTCATGAATATGCATAGACTGTCACGAGTTCTGACAGGGACAACTCTGATATAAAGTATTTTTTCTCAAAGTTGCCTGGATGTCACTTGTGACACACTTACGTCAATATACCCGTAACATGCTACGCATTATGGAATGGCTGTTAGATCAAAAAGACTCACTTATCACAATAGCAATACATTTTTATCTTAACTAAACTCTCATTGACCCCCATACAAAAACACCTCACTTGCTTAATAATCTACTAAATGTGGACAGATTTTGGGCGGAGTAAACCCTCTCGAATCGCCTCTTCAGGCTTAGTCCCAGTATCCCTCCCCCTTATCCATCCCGCGAGCCGCATCAAGTCGGAGTAGTGTTCCAATTCAACTTTGGGCAATGGGTAGTGCCTTTGAGCCCTGTAGCTGTCCCTCCAAACAATGCGAATTGACATGCAGATTTTCTATCTAGTGGTTATCAGAACTCCCATGAAGCACTGCGACCAAAGTCTCTAAAGTTGCTTCAGGAAGATGGCTGGCAAATATACTATGATGGAAGCAAACGTAAGTAATTATAACATCATAACAAATCATGCAAAAAATGTACAGTTAAGAGGAATATATTAATGCAGAAAAGGATCATGAATATTTATTGGTCATGAAGTTAATTTATGAAAATCGCTATTTAACATGCTGACTGGCTAACATTAACCAACTAGCCATACATTTAGCTTGCTGATGGGCGTGACATTTGTATGACTTGTAATTAGGGATGCACGATATATCGGTGAACATATCGGAATCGGACGATTATTAGCTAAAAATGCCAACATCGGTGTCGACCGATGTCTATTTTAACCCCGATGTGCGAAACTGATGTCTACGCTGACATACCAACAGTTGAAGTCGGAAGTTTACATACACTTAGGTTGGAGTCATTAAAACTCATTTTTCAACCACTCCACAAACTTCTTGTTAACAAACTACAGTTTTTGCAAGTTGGTTAGGACATCTACTTTGTGCATGACACAAGTAATTTTTCCAAAAATTGTTTACAGACAGGTTATTTCACTTATAATTCACTGTATCACAATTCCAGGGGGTCAGAAGTTTACATATACTAAGTTGACTGTGCCTTTAAACAGCTTAGAAAATTCCAGAAAATGATGTCAATGCTTTACAAGCTTCTGATGGGCTAATTGACATCATTTGAGTTAATTGGCGGTGTACCTGTGGCTGTATTTGAATGCCTACCTTCAAACTCAGTGCCTCTGCTTGACACCATGGGAAAATCAAAAGAAATCAGCCAAGACCTCAGGAAACATTGGCAGACCTCCACAAGTCTGGTTCATCCTTGGGAGCAATTTCCAAATGCCTGAAGGTACTATGTTCATCTGTACAAACAATATTGCGCAAGTTTAAACACCATGGGACCACACAGCCGTCATTCTGCTCAGGAAGGAGACACGTTCTGTCTCCTAGAGATGAACGTACTTTGGTGCGAAAAGTGCAAATCAATCCCAGAACAACAGCAAAGGACCTTGTGAAGATGCTGTAGTATCTATATCCACAGTAAAACGAGTCCTATATCGACATAACCTGAAAGGCCGCTCAGCAAGGAAGGAGCCACTGCTCCAAAACCGCCTTAAAAAAGCCAGACTCTGCACATGGGGACAAAGATCATACTTTTTGGAGAAATGACCTCTGGTCTGATGAAACATAAATAGAACTGTTTGGCCATAATGACCATCATTAAGTTTGGAGGAAAAAGGGGGAGGCTTGCAAGCCGAAGAACACCATCCCAACTATGAAGCACGGGGGTGGCAGCATCATGTTGTGGGGGTGCTTTGCTGCAGGAGTGACTGGTGCACTTCACAAAATAGATGATATCATGAGCAAAGGAAAATTACGTGGATATATTGAAGTAATATATGAAGACATCAATCAGGAAGTTAAAGCTTGGTCGCAAGTGGGTCTTCCAAATGGACAATGACCCCAAATTTCCTTCCAAAATTGTGGCAAAATGACCTAAGGACAACAAAGTCAAGGTATTTGAGTGGACATCACAAAGCCCTGACCTCAATCCTACAGAAAATGTGTGGGCAGAACAGAAAAAGCGTGTGCGAGCAAGGAAGCCTACAAACCTGACTCAGTTACACCAGCTCTGTCAGGAGGAATGGGCCAAAATTCATGCAACTTATTGTGGCAAGCTTGTGGAAGGCTACCTGAAACGTTTGACCCACGTTAAACAATTTAAGGAAATGCTATCAAATACTAATTGAGTGTATGTAAACTTCTGACCCACTGGGAATGTGATGAAAGAAATAAAAGCTGAAATAAATAATTTTCTCTACTATTATTCTGACATTTCACATTCTTAAAATAAATTGGTGATCCGAACTGACCTAAGACAGAATTTCTACAAGGATTAAATATCAGGAATTGTGAAAAACTGAGTTTAAATGTATTGGCTAAATTGTATGTAAACCTCTGACTTCAACTGTATGTCATGTGGCCTTGTGGTGTGTGTCTGAGAGTAACCGGGGGAGCAGGGAGGGGGAGAGAGAAGGCAACCATGTTGACTTGCAGTGGTATGCTTTTTGCTCGTTATTCAACTCATCTGATTACATAGTATCTGTCTTGACTGCATCAACTGAGAGAAACTAGCTTAGCTTGCTAGCTAACGTTAGCTAGGCTAATTGAGACTACATAACTTTAGCTGTGTGCTTTCCATTCCTTTCTATAGCAAATAACAACTACATTCAGAGTATTAAGTGGCAGCCTACCTGTTGGCTCTTGGTGTTGTAGCCTGTATTTCTCATTTAACTTTTAGTTTTGTCATTTTAATTCCATTGACTAGCCTAGGTATCTGCCACACGGAGCGGAGCGTCTATCTATGACTGTAGCCTAGTGCCGGTTTGATGACTTCAGAACAGTACTTCCACAGGTAGTGAATGAGTGAAGGAACTGCGACTGTTAAACTGCTATGGAATGAAAGTCCAGCTTCAGTACTCCTCCACTTTGAACCACAACCAGAGGATGGGTATATTACGGGCATATTGTTTTTCTGCTGTTCTCATTTGTTGTTCATATGGTAAGTACATATTTGTTGCACGAGAAATATAAGGAAAGCTGTTACTGCCACCAGTACAGGCATTGTGAAAAACACAAGGCTCGTCATCAATGAATTGAGTGATATCCGTTGTCAGTTTCTGATGTGCGCAACTGATGGAGTGATGTCCCATTCCCTAGGCCTAATTTGCCTCTCCCTACCACTAGTTGCTCCATTTGAGTGCCACTCCTCCACCAAGCAACCCTCTAAAACGAGGGGGAGGGCTGAGGTATTGGGAATAAGCCTTCCTCTCTGGTGTAACCCTAGTCCTTGAGTACCAACATACAGTACAGGACTCTCAACCCTAGTCCTTGCATGACATGTTTTTGATTGAACTGACCTGGAAGACCAGCCGTGATAAATTCAATCACTGAACTGATCAATTAGCTCAGTTGGTTAGGTTTGTTGCCTTGTTGGGACAAAAAGATGGACTATGTACACCCTCTGTTGCCTCATGCTGACTCATCCCCAGCTGGCCTCCCATCACCGTGGGTAAGTCCGTTGGCATTAGATTGCTAACATGCTAGGCAGGCACCAGCCCCAACATACAGGGCTCACCTTCCCGATCAGAGTGACTCATTCCACCCCTAAGTTACCCCTGCGCTCCTTCACACTAAACAGCATACATTGTTATCCACAAGCACATGGAGGAGCCAGCCAAATCGGAAAAGTAGCCAGCCAGGCTCGGGTTAAGAAATTTTTGCTGAACAAGCTCTATTTTGGTGTTCTCTGGTACATTCTAATACTAGATATTTTCTGGCTGAAAATACAATCAGGATATAACACTGATCAAAAATGTTCCCACTTTTACATTGCTGGTTTCATCAGCTGTTGTGCAATATGATATAAACACAGGAACAACTTAATTCTGACTGCACTGGGCCTTAAAAAACCTGTAACACGGAACCCAAACCGGCTGCATAAATGTATTTTGTCCCCCCACACCAAACGCAATCATGACACGCAGGTTAAAATATCAAAACAAACTCTGAATCAATTATATTAATTTGGGGACAGGTCGAAAGCATGAAACATTTATGGCAATTTAGCTAGCTAGCTTGCACTTGCAAGCTAATTTGTCCTTTTTAGCTAGCTTGCTGTTGCTAGCTAATTTGTCCTGGGATATAAACATTGAGTTATTTTACCTGAAAGGCACAAGGTCCTCTACTCCGCCAATTAATCCACACATAAAACAGTTAACCAAATCGTTTCTAGTCATCTCTCCTCCTTCCAGGCCTTTTCTTTTCTTGACTTTATATTGCAATTGGCAACTTTCATAAATTACGTGCATTTACTGCCACTGACTTCGTTCGTCTTTCAGTCACCCACATGGGTAGAACCAATGAGGAGATGGCATGTGGATACCTGCTTCTATAAACCAATGAGGAGATGGGAGAGGCAGTGCGATCTGCGTCAGAAATAGAACTGACTTCATTTTAGCCCTTGGCAACACAGATGCTCGTTGGCGCTCGCGAGCAGTGTGGGTGCAATAATTGAATTATATAGATTTCTAAATGTATTTTGCGATGCAAGCGGTGTAGTCTGCCTGTAAGAGTCTGACTTCCACAGGCTTCAGGTATGATTGAAGAATGACGCAGGTGTTGAACATGGGCTTTGCCATACAAAAAGCACCATTGTCAAAATGTTGATTAAACCAGTAGACCTACAGTATATCAATATCTCTGAAAATAAGTATAATTAGCTTTTAAAACAATTCAAAGCCTACCCGTATGCAAATTATAGAGTCAAATGAACTGCTCTCTTAGTGATGCGATTCGGTAGACTACTGACTTGTCACTCACTTTAACATCATTGTCTGGCCAGTACCAAAGGACTTCAAATCGAAAATACAAATGAGATTGTAGTTTAGTTGTGCCAATGCGACACCATGGACATATACAGTAACTATGTTGTATGAGATTGACTTTATTCAGTCAGTTCCACACCTTTTTATAGACGAGTTAAGCTTGCTGTTCGTCAATCAAAGCACAGTAAATAGCCTATGCGCCACCACTCCGTGGCTGTTTATGAAACACGCCAGGGTCCAACGTTAGCTTTTTTTCTCACTGGTAAAAATCATCCAGTTAACTTTGGACGCTGGTAAAAATCTATTGGCATGAACAGAACTTCTACTGGCCTGGACATGGTGTCGTCCTTAAAGGGATAATTCAATATTTTGGCAATGACTGTTTGAATGAAGTTGCTGACTAGCATTAGCGCAATTGCTAACTAACATTTACACAATGGCTGGAAGACTATGGTAACTGCTAGCATGCTAGTGGAGACCTAGCATTAGCTTGCAAAAACTAACACCAACTTCCTTCATTGCCAAAACCCAGGAGTATCCCTTTAAATGAACTGGGGTCATGCAGGGCCTATAGGTTGGCATGCTTTCTCTAAATTCAGCTATTAAGAGGCTACATTTGGTTATTGTATGTTTTAAAAAGCTGTGTAATATAATTTGGCAATGTACCCTATTACCCTATTCTTTAGAATTGCATTGTATTAATTGTATACATTTTTGTTTCTAAAGTATGTCCTTTTGAGATTTGAAAATAGGACGCTGCCTCTTTAAGAGTCCAAAAGACATATCGACATGGCTACAGTAGGCTAGCCAAGACAAATGCTACGTGTCTTTTTGTAGCTTTTTTTTGCAGACTATCAACAGCAGCCAGCATATTGCTAGAATGTTTACTTTTGTAAATCACTTTCACTAAAAGAAGACAATAGGCTGAATGGATTTGCACTCGTCGTTAGCACATTTTATCGGACGTGCAAATTCATGCTCCATCCCTCCATGTAAAGAAATGTGACTGCAACCACAGCACACACAACACACACACACACCCAAGTACCAAGAGACGGGACAGACCGCAGACTGTCAAACCGTCAGTGTTCCCGGTCATCGCTCACTTTGTAAAGCATAACCTAGTTCAATAGTTCTCCTCAAAATAGGATTTGTTGCAGTTACCCCTGTAGCATCTGCTCGTCTGTCACCTGGGGTGAGTCAGTTAGCATTACCCCGCTAACTTGCTTACGCTAGCTCTAACGTACCCAGGCCCGGCTGCCTGCTGTGTCTCCTGTGAGGCGAGAGACATAGTTAGCATTAGAGGTACACCAGAGTGACTCATTCCTCCCCTAAGTAACCCCTGAGCTCCTTCACAAGTGGTAGACGTCATACCACTCACTACACCTGTCAGTGGATCAGGGCAGAGAGCAGGGTAAAGGGGTTAGCTTGTGGAGTGCATGTGTTTTGTGTGTGTGTGTGCTAGAGCTCGATCGATTATGATTTTTCAACGCCGATACCGATTTATTGGAGGACCAAAAAAGCCGGCACCGATTTTAATCGGACGATTAAAAAAATAAAAATGTATTTGTAATAATGACAATTACAACAATACTGAATGAACACTTATTTTAACTTAATATAATACATCCATAAAAATCAATTTCGCCTCAAGTAAAATAATGAAACATGTTCAATTTGGTTTAAATAATGCAAAAAAAAGTGTTGGAGAAGAAAGTAAAAGTGCAACATGTGCTATGTAAGAAAGCTAACGTTTAAGTTCCTTGCTCAGAACATGAGGACATATGAAAGCTGGTGGTTCCTTTTAACATGAGTCTTCAATATTCCCAGGTAAGACGTTTTAGATTGTAGTTATTATAGGACTATTTCCCTCTATACCATTTGTATTTCATTAACCTTTGACTATTGGATGTTCTTATAGGCACTTTAGTATTGCAAGTGTAACAGTATAGCTTCCGTCCCTCTCCTCGCTCCTCCCTGGGCTCGAACCAGCAACACCACCCAGCAACAGCCATCCTCGAAGCAGCGTTACCCATGCAGAGCAAGGGGAACAACTACTAGAAGGCTCAGAGCGAGTGACGTTTGAATTAGCATGCGCTAACTAGCTAGTCATTTCACTTCGGTTACACCAGCCTGGAGTTGATAGGCTTGAGGTCATAAACAGCACAATGCTTGACGCATAATGAAGAGCTGTTGGCAAAACGCACAAAGGTGCTGTTTGAATTAATGTTTACGTGCCTGCTTCTGCCTACCACCACTCAGTCAGATACTTAGATGTTTGTATGCTCAGTCAGATTATATGTAACGCAGGACACGCTAGATAATATCTAGTAATATCATCCACCATGTGTAGTTAACTAGTGATTATGATTGATTGTTTTTTATAAGATAAGTTTAATGCTAGCTAGCAACTTACCTTGGCTTACTGCATTCGCGTAACAGGCAGTCTCCTTGTGGAGTGCAACGAGGCAGGTCGTTATTGCGCTGGACTAGTTATTGCGCTGGACTAGTTAACTGTAAGGCTGCAAGATTGGATCCCCCGAGCTGACAATGCGAAACTCTGTCGTTCTGCCCCTGAACAAGGCAGTTAACCCACAGTTCCTAGGCCGTCATTGAAAATAAGAATGTGTTCTTAACTGACTTGCCTAGTTAAATAAAGGTATAAAATAAAAATTGGCAAATCGGCACCCAAAAATACCGATTTACGATTGTTATGAAAACTTGAAATCGGCCCTAATTAGTCGGCCATTCCAATTAATCGGTCGACCTCTAGTTTGTGCTTTCTCCTGCATTAAAAGCTCCTGTCGATTCTGCTTTCTCTCTCAATTCAAGTTAAGGGCTTTATTGGCATGGGAAACATATGTTTATATTGCCAAAGCAAGTGAAATAGATAATAAACAAAAGGTCTCTCCCTCTCTCTCTCTCTGTCTCTGTGCTGACCCTGAAACTCTACTGTTGTTGACAGTTTGCAGACATAGATAGAAAGCCCTCCCAGGGGGGGAGAGTGTCTAAGAGGGGCCATCTGGGCAGACTAGATTCAGAGGCCTGTCCCCTACAGCCTCTCTAGTCTGAGTGGGCTTGCTGGGACTGCTTGTCAGAACCTAATGCGTCTGCTCTTTCACACTCTCTGTCACTCTTTCTTTCTTTGTAATCCAGACAGCCACAATCTGGGATCTCGTTAAAAGTGTCCCAGTGCTGTAGCTGGATTAGTGGTTTAGCTGTCGCTCCTCGCCCTTTATCCCCTCAACCGACATAGGATAAATAGACCTCATGGATTAGCCCCAAAACAGAGGCTGGGACCGGTGCCAACCGGGCAGAACCAGGACAGGGGGCAGAGGGAGACACAGCAGCACATAACTCTCCAGGAAAGCAAGGCCCCAGCTGCTACAGGCTAGGCTCATGGCACAATCCAAAATCCCAGAAAACTATACGGTTGCGTAATGAACCTCGATTACCACTGACTTTATCCAAGTGAAGGCTTGGATGTGTGTCAACTGGCAATGCAATATTCAGAACTAGAGGATTGTGTCGTGATGTAGGGGCATACGCCACTGCTTTGTACACCATGCTATTATACTATGCATCAATGTTTTAGTGTTGCTATTTCCACAAAGCAGTAGTTTGGATGATGTTGTAGACACGCTAGGTACCATGTTACTATGCAAAGTATGCATCGATGCTTAATGTTGCTATTTTCATAAAGCAGCGGGTTGGATAATGTTGTAGACGTGTCATAGTTGTTTGTTTCAGAGATCTAAACGGATGCAAATCACTGTGCTGTACATGGAAATGCACCTCGTTGTTCACTGTACCAATTTTGTGGAGACAAAGCAGATTCTTGTGAGTTTATGTAGAGGCACTTTGTGGAAAAGAAATGTACCGAACAAAAATATAAATGCAACATGTAAAGTGTTATAAAAGATTCCAGAAATGTTCCATATGCACAAAAAGCTTATTTCTATCAAATGTGGTGTAGCATTGTGTTTACGTCCCTGGTAGTGAGTATTTCTCCTTTGCCAAGATAGTCAATCCACCTGACAGGTGTGGCATATCAATAAATCCTGTTAAACAGCATGATGGGTCACCTTGGGGACAATAAAAGGCCACTCTAAAATGTGCAGTTTTGTCACACAACACAATGCCAAGTTTTCTCAAGTTTTGGGGGAGCGTGCAATTGGCATGCTGACTACAGGAATGTCCATCAGAGCTGTTGCCACAGAATTGAATGTTAATTTCTCCACCATACGCCGCCTCCAACGTTGTTTTAGAGAATTTGACAGTATGTCCAACTGGCCTCACAACTGCAAACCACATGTAACCACATCAGCCCAGGACCTCCACATCCAGCTTCTTCACCTGGGGGATCGTATGAGACCAGCCACCCGGACAGCTGTTGAAACTGTGGGTTTCTACAACCAAAGTATTTCTGCACAAACTGGCAGAAACCGGTTGGAAGCTCATCTGCATGCTCTCTCAGGGAAGGTCATATGTGTGTGCGTCGTCCTCACCAGGGTCTTGACCTGACTGCAGTTTGGCGTAGTAACCGACTTCAATAGGCATATGCTCACCTTCGTTGGCCACTGGCACGCTGGAGAATTGTGCTCTTCACGGATGAATCCCTGTTTCAGCTGTGCCGGGCAGATGGCGTCATGTGAGCGAGCGGTTTGCGGATGTCAACTTTGTGAACAGAGTGCCCCATGGTGGCAGTGGGGTTGTGATATGGGCAGGCAAAAGCAACGGACAACAAACACAATTGCATTTTATCGATGGCAATTTGAATGCATAGAGATACCGTGATGAGATCCTGAGGCCCATTGTCGTGCCATTCATCCGCCGCCATCACCTGATGTTTCAACATGATAATGCATGGCCCCATGTCGCAAGGGTCTGTACACAATTCCTGGAAGCTGAGAATATCCCAGTTCTTCCATGGCCTGCATACTCACCAGACATGTCACCCATTTAAGCATGTTTGGGATGCTCTGGATTGACGTGTACAAAAGCGGGTTCCGGTTCCTGCCAATATCCAGCAACTTCATAAGCCATTGAAGAGGAGTAGGACACCATTACACAGGCCACAATCGACAGCCTGGACAACTCTATGCGAAGGAGATGTGTCGTGCTGCATGAGGCAAATGGTGGTCACCAGATACTGTCTGGTTTTCTGATCCACGCCCCTACATTTTTTAAAGGTATCTGTGTCCAACCGATGCATATCTGTATTCCCAGTCCTGTGAAATCCATAGATTAGGGCCTAATTCATTTATTTAAATGGACTGATTCCCTTATATGAACTGTAAATCAGTAAAATCTTTGAAATTGTTGCATGTTGCTTTTTATATTTTTGTTCAGTGTAGATATAAATGTATTTCTTTTGCACGTTCCCCTCTGCAGTTGATCAATTTTCTTGTCTGCCCTCATTCCCAACATGCACACACTCTGATTCCCCTCATATAGTTCATTAAGTTTTCTGTCAGGTATCGCCCGTCTTTCTCCACGCGCCTCTACGGACACATTGGCTGTTTTTCCCTCAGGGAGAAAGATAAGCTTACCTTCTGTGTGTAAGTCTCTCTGTCTCTCTGTCTGTCTCTCTGTATTTCTTTCTTCATTATGCAAAAAAAATGTCTCTCCTTCCCTCTCTTCTACCATCTCATGTATATTAATGATGCACCAGAAACCAGTATTCACCCTGAATGCCTTGTTCCCTGGCTGGTTGTGCATACTGAACACGCTCACACACACACACACACACACATACACTGAAACACATAAGTACATACACACACATTCCCCCCACTCAAACACCACACACACAAGTGTATCTTATTTTTTCCAGTGCGGGCAATTAGGAGGCAGAAGGCAGTAAGTGTGAAGGTGTAGAGGAATAGAGGAGAGGAATCCCTGTGGATATGATTTAGGTTTAAGAGCAAGTCTGTTGTCTGCTGAGTTGTTTCCCTGATTGAATTCACACCCCTGGTTATAATCCTGCAGTTTGATTCCTTCCCAATCCTCTCTGGACTACACTCTGCATTGGCAAAATGCCCCCTCTTCCATCTTCCCTCTTCCATCTCCCCCCCCTCTTTCACCCCCCTCTCCCTCTCTTCCAACTCCCTCTCTTCTAGAGGTCAACCGATTATGATTTTTCAATGCCGATGGAATTATTGGAGGACTAAAAAAGCCGATACCGATTAATCGGGCGATTTAAAAAAAAAAAAAAAAAAAAAAACACACGTGTTTTATTTGTAATAATGTCAATTACAACAATACTGAAAGGCATTGATATTTATGCTTAGGTACATTCGTGCAACGATTATGCTTTTGTCACATGCGCTTTTGTGAAAACATCCCCCGTTTGGCGAAGTTGGCTGTCTTTGTTAGGAAGAAATATTTTTCACAGTTCGCATTGAGCCAGGCGGCCCAAACTGCTGCATAAACCCTGACTCTGTTGCACAGAATGCAAGAGAAGTGACACAATTTCCCTTGTTGAAAGAAATTCATGTTAGCAGGCAATATTAACTAAATATGCAGGTTTAAAAATATATACTTGTGTATTGATTTTATGAAAGGCGTTGATGTTTATGGTTAGGTACACTGGTGCAACGACAGTGCTTTTTTCCGCGAATGCGCTTGTTAAATCACCCTTTTGGCGAAGTAGGCTATGATTCAATGATTAACAGGCACCACATCGATTATATGCAATGCAGGACAAGCTAGATAAACTAGTAATATCATCAACCATGTGTAGTTAACTAGTGATTATGTTAAGATTGATTGTTTTTTAAGATACGTTTAATGCTAGCTAGCACCTTACCGTGGCTCCTTGCTGCACTCGCATAACAGGTAGTCAATCATGCAGTCTCCTCGTGGAGTGCAATGTTGTCGGCCATAATCGGTGTCCAAATATGCCGATTACCGATTGTTATGAAAACTTAAAATCGGCCATTCCAATTAATCGGTCGACCTCTTCTCTCTTCCACCTCCCTCTCCCCCTCTTCCACCTCCCTCTCTTTGACATCCACCTCCCTCTCTTCCACCTCCCTCTCTTCCACCTCCCTCTCTTCCACCTCCCTCTCCCTCTCTTCCACCTCCCCCTCTTCCACCTCCCACTCCCCCTCTTCTACCTACCTCTCCCCCCTCTTCCACCTCCCTCTCCCCCTCTCCTCCATCCTTCTCTTCCTTCTACTCCTCGTCCATCATGCTCTTGTATGGGACCTTAATTAATTAAATAACTTTATATTTTATTTAAAGTAGGAGAGAACATGGTGCAGTAGCATTGCCATCCTATATTTAGATGTGGATAGGCATGCAAGGTGTGTGTGTGTGTGTGTGTGTGTCTCTCTGCGTTTTAGTTAGTGTGCGTACATACATGCATGCATGTGGTTTTGCCACCCACGGCCATTGACAGGCGTGTTCCACTCCCATGGTGAAGCGTGTTCCTCCCAGGTAATTTCACCTCATGTCACGCACTGCCCTATCTGGTGTCCTTCCTCCTGAAAAACCACAGTGGTTCTTCACACACACACACACACACACACACACACTGTAACACTTGGTTCCTCAGTGCACGGCGGCTGCAGCAGTAATGGGGCCATCACAAGACTATCACGTCTGGTTTAGGAGATGGCAGAATGAGGATTTGGTATGATCAGGATGGTGTGTGTGGCAGCTGTGAAGGAGATTACTCCGGGGCCTGATCTTGTAAATGTAACCGCATCAACGCCCTTACAGAGGTCTACAACAAGGCAACGAGATCGGTCCAGAGGACCGTGCCTCAGCCACGACCAGTAACACTCTGCGAGGAGATTACCATACTGAGATATATCATTCACTACAGACACTATGGTTCTGGATGCTGAATGGGAAGCAGGTGCTTACAGCTTTACCCTCCGTTAGCACGCTGGTTGCTGATGACATATACATACCACAGTGTCATTGTGCTTCTGTATAGAAAATAGAGAGAAGTGGAGACAGAGGGGGGGTAGTACAGATAGAGAAAAGGGAGAGATTGCGATGAAGCAGGACACAGAGAGGTATCAAGAAATGTGGAGAGGGAGAGAGAATGCATCAATGTGTGAGACAGGAAGAAAGAGCTAGGAGAGACAGATGTGTGTGTGTGTGCATGTCATTGCCCCGGCCAGTCAGCCTATTGTGACAGCTAGGCTACCTCTGTTTCTGTCCCTAGGCCTGATACGATCAAACTAGCAGATGGTATTATAGCACTGAGTGGTGTGGTCTCATTTCATGAAGTCGACAGACAGATGTATGTTTTTCCAGCTTTAAAACACATTACCGGCCTCTGTTATGGGAAGGACAAACTGAATTAGACAGCCACTGATGAAACGATGTACTGTCCAACAAAATGTACTGTTAATGGGATCCAGAAAAGAAAGACTGACTGACACTGTCTTCATTGCAGTGTCAGATGGGTTTTACTAATCTGTTTTGTTTGTGTCTTTCTTTGAAGTGCGCTTGTCTTTGTTGGGCATTTACAAATCCCTGGCTCAAATTCACTTTGCTGTAGTGCCAAATGCATGGCGGCATTGCCTTTATTTTTTCTTTATAGGAATTAAAACCAATGGGATAACAAAGGTATTGCCTTCCAAACCATGGATTAGATATGTTTTTAGAGAAACTCTCTCTCTTACTCTTCTGGTTGGGTTGGAAGGTTAATGTGAATGTCTAGTTCTTACTAGTCAGCAAGCAAGGTGGAGAACGTCCACAGTTCCCTTCTGTTATGACCCCCATATCGCCCCCCAAACCACACACGCTCACGTACAGAACACGTCCTCTACTTCTGTGTACATGTCTCTCTACCCCCCGTGTCTCGTCTGTCTGTGCACTAGCTCCTTGTTTCCTAGCATTGGTGTAATTAGCTTTATCAGCAGCCAGAGCTCCTGCCTCGCTCAGGGGAGGGAGAGGAGAGTCATTATCTCCCTCATTTCCTTCCCTCCAGCACACAGACAGACAGACAGACAGACAGACAGACTGTTGCACATTTCCACACAGACATGGGAGTGCACAGGCAGGCACACGTACATGGATGTACTCACACACACACACACACACACTGGCATAGAGATGTTAGCTCATCCTCTCCTTCTCCCTCAGAGATTCATGTATGAGCAGTATTCAGTCATACTAGAGGCCCTACATGTGTCTGTCAGGACTGGATTGGCTCTGACTCTTCACAAGGTTACAGCACCGCCCCTCTCTTCATCACTAGCAGTAGCTATCACTTTAGAATCCTGCTCAGGCCAAAACAGCCCCCAGGGTACAGACGGGCTGTGACGGAGCACTGGGTGAGTCACCAGTACTGAGCAGCTGGATGTGTGTGTCTGGAGGTGGGGGTGGAACTGTGTGTCACACTGTGTCTTTCTCTCCCCTCCTGTCTCTGTCTGTCTGTCTGTCTGTTTATCTCCTGCGTTCTCAACCTGTGTGAGTGGTTATTACCGTATTTTGGAGTCTGAGGTCATGCAGAGTTTAGAGGGACAGCCGGCCAGTGTTCAAAAGAGGCATGGGCCACACACACACTGCGCTGGTCGTGCTATAGGAGGTGCTGTGTGTGATTGGCAGATTGGGAAGCAGTCAGAGGCCAACAGTAGACACACACCAGCCTCCCCCAGAACAAATAAGTGTATCCACCCCCTCATCTGTCACTTTCTGTGTGTTTTGTATGCTTGCTTATCTGTCTTCTCTGCCAATGGGAGATTTGAATTCAATTGGACAGAAATAGGGGCAGATTTAGCATGTATTCAGATATCTCTCCACGGGAAAAGGAGGTCAGCTAGTACCACACTGGTTCCATATGTATAGTTATTTTTTGGAACACATATTTCTGGTAAACAGTTGCTCAATTCCACGGTTACAGAATGATGCTGAGACGTATGTCAAACAAAAGCAGTCAACTCTTTGGACAAGGATGACTTTTTCCACGTTAAATTTCCTTAATAATTTCCACAGAACATTTTACAAAAACCCATTTACTTGAGGAATGGTGGCGCTTAAAAATGTGGTAACAGAATGACGGCACAAACTGTTACCAAACTTTGCATCTGCACAGTCCAACTAAATGTGTTTTTGTAACATTTTCAGTAGCAACTGTTAGAAGTCGTCCTCGTGCGTAGAGTTGTATGGTTTGTTTAACTTTGCAGTCACAGGTTTCTGTTTGACGTGCATTTTAAAGTGAACAATCTGAGTCTCGGCATCATCCTGTTAGTGTAGAATTGTCCAGTAGTAGATATGATGAAGATCATGGTACAATAGAAAGCATTTTAGGAATCACTGGCACAGTTAGCTCCATTGTAAAATTGGCCCATATGTGACATCACAACTGCCTATACATTTACAACCCACTATTATTTACATTAGTAAGCCTAAACTATAACCCATGTCTGTTTCTTCCTGCTTGGTGCACATTGTTTCCTGTTCTCTGTGTTTACAGTGGCAGTCCATTTCACTTGTGGCCTTGGGGCGATGGCGCCACTCTTACCATGGCAGAGGCCGAGAGAGAAAGCTAAGATGAATGGGTGTTTTCTGAGACCAGCGAAGGCTAAGAGACTGAGCCTGGCCCTTTCTCTCCACTAAGATGACTGGGTCATCCACCGTAGAGTGTGGAGACACCGTGGGAGACGTTGAAGGCCCCACTCCCCAGTCACATCAGTGTATGATGGTATGATGGTCTTGCTTGTGGGAGACGATACAGTCCCATGCTGAAGTGGAGTTGGTTTGGCATCTGACAGGGACAGGGTAATAAAGAGTGGAGGTGTAAGGCCATGTGTTTGAACTAGTCTGTCTAGGTAGAAGTTGCCTTTATAGACACACAATAGCAATTTTTCACTCCAAAACAAACTCATCCAGAAAGAGCAATTCCACCAAGATTCATACTACTCCCACCTACACCTAAAATCCAATGTGTGTTCTATCAACCGGAATCCTCCTCCATCCAACCCTAAAAACCCATGTAACTCGTTGTCTCTCAGGGAGCTCTCTTGGCCGGTTACGGAGTGTTAGTGTCAGCCGTTGATGCTGATGGATCCGGGGCCAGAGTGGTTGTGACAGATGGTGTCTCTGTGGGGACAGGAGGGGTTCTGGGTCTGGTATAGTGGTGGCGTGGTGGCAGTCTGGTCAGGTCCCACTGTGGAGCCTCCAGATGATCACGGTCAGGTTGACTGACCTGGACTAGGTCTCATGGGGCCTGGGATGGGCCAGTCTGTCTGGAATGTCTTTTCACCTGGCTAGGCTTTGTGAATGGACGTATGGGAGGTTAGGGGGGAAATATGTACGGTACATGGCAGTTATGGGATGCATGGTGTATTTTAAGCAGTATTGTCTGAGAATTGCAATGTTTTGCTTTTCGTCTCTGAGTCTGGGAGCATATGGGGGGAATAGTCTGTACAAAATATTAGGAACACCTTCCTAATATTGAGTTGCAAAACCTTTTTCCCCTCAGAACAGCCTCAATTCGTTGAGGTGTGGACTCTACAAGGTGTCGAAAGCGTTCCACAGTGATGCTGGCCAATGTTGACTCCAACGCTTCCCATAGTTGTGTCAAGTTGGGTGGTGGACCATTTTTGATACACACAGGAAACCTTTGAGCGTGGAAAACCCCAGCAGCATTGCAGTTCTTGACAAACTCAACCCGGTGCGCCTATACTGATTTGAAGTGGATTTAACAAGTGACACCAATAAGGGATCATAGCTTTCAGCTGAATTCACCTGGTCAGTCTATCAGCATTTCCTAATGTTTTGTACACTCAGTGTATGTACATAGCAGTACATGAATATAGAGGATCTACATGATATTTCTTTAAATAATATTTGTGGTTAGCTCATACAATGGTTTCCACACCATTATGTTGGCTTTCATGTACCCACTCTGTCAGTTTTTTTAAATAATGTAGTCTTGTGGTCTTACGTTTGTCACGACCATGCTTATAACCATTTGTGACTCTTTGACCAAACTATCGTCCCTCTGTTTTGTGCCTTCAGGTTTTGAATGAAGAATGCGACCAGAACTGGTACAAGGCAGAGCTGAATGGGAAAGAAGGCTTCATCCCCAAAAACTACATAGAAATGAAGGGACACCCGTAAGTATGAGCCAGCCTTAGATACCAGTTGCCCTATATGAGCCTGCCACAAGTCCACATGAAACTGGAGAGCCAAAATGGCGACGTTCACCTCCCCTAAATTACCTCATGGTTAACCTGGAGCTCAAAATTGGGGTATCAAAAGTGAGGTTCTAATGTTGGAAGGTTCCACTACTAGTTTGTGAAACTTATTTTTTCCAAAGGGCATTTATTTGTGCTAAATATCAGGGGGGGAAAGTAACTTCATAGACAGATTTACTTCTCTAGTTCCCATGTTTAGAACCATTCGGAAGACAATTGAAACAAAGTCTAGCTAACTCCTGAGGCTAGGATCAATGCTCCTCTGGTCTGAAGATAAGGGGGAGAAAGGTCTCATCATGCTGCTGCTGTGGTCTGGAAGCTAGCCTGGAAGTGACCTGGCTTTCTAGAGCTCATTTGTGGGTTATAGGCCTCTGAGATCCATGTGGTCGCAGGGTTGTCGGTTTGGCATCCCAGAATCCCTCATCATGTGGCGTCGTCAGTCCTGATTCCAGAGTCTGTTTCTGCTGCGTCAGGCCTATTAGGTTTCCCCCCACAATCGCCCTCTGGCCCAATATAGCCTGTGTGGATCTTTCTACATACTCTCTACTTAACATGCAGTGCATTGGGAAAGTATTCAGACCCCTTGACTTTTTCCACATTTTGTAATGTTACAGCCTTATTCTAAAATGGATTAAATTGTTTTTTTTTCCCCCTTATCAATCTACACACGGTACACCGTAATGAAAAAGCAAAAACAGGTTTTTAGAAATTGTTGTGTGTGTAAACATACATACAGTTGAAGTCAGAGGTTTACATACACTTAGGTTGGAGTCATTAAAACACATTTTTCAACCACTCCACCAATTTCTTGTTAGCAAACTAGTTTTGGCAAGTCGGTTAGGGCATCTACTTTGTGCATGACACAAGTAATTTTTCCAACCTTACAGTAAAATGCTTACTTACGAGCCCCTAACCGGCAGGGCAGTATCAAAAAATATGGATAAGAATAAGAGAAAAGTAATAAAAGAGCAGCAGTAAAAAACAACAACAATATATACAGGGGGTGACAGTACAAAGTCAATGTCCGGGGGCACCGGTTAGTTGAGGTAGTATGTACATGTAGGTAGAGTTAATTAAAGTGACTATGCATCAGCATTTGTGGGTTCAATTACAGGCTCAAAATGGCCAGAAACAAATAACTTTTTTCTGAAACTCGTCAGTCTTGTTCTGAGAAATGAAGGCTATTCCATGCGAGAAATTACCAAGGACCTGAAGATCTTGTATAACGCTGTGTACTACTCCCTTCACAAAACAGCGCAAACTGGCTCTAACCAGAATAGAAAGAGGAGTGGGAGGCCCTAGTGCACACCTGAGCAAAGGTACAAGTACATTAGTATCTCGTTTGAGAAACAGACGCCTCACAAGTCCTCAACTGGCAGCTTCATTAAATTGTACCCGCAAAACACCAGTCTCAACATCCACAGTGAAGAGGTGACTCCGGGATGCTGGCCTTCTAGGCAACATGCTATATTTAGTAAAGAATATGACTTCAGCCGAGCAACAGGGCTTTTGTGTAACTGTCAGATAGGAGATGGATTGTACTGTAACTGTCCTACAGAAGCCCTTTCTACATAAACTTCAGGGTTACTAAATGGATCTTATTCTGAGGTAGCCACTAAATAGAGATGGATTGTACTTTATATTCTACAGACGCACACAGTAGCAAAGAGGGGCTTTGTCCTGTGTAGTCGTCAGCTGTGTGAGAACGCCTTCCCCACCACCGCCACCTGCTCTCAGGGCTGAGAGGGCTTTCACACCGCAACCAATCAGATACAGAGGATCCTATTATAGCAGTCAGGAAGATACTGTCCATTAGCCTTAAGGACCCTATGACTGATTGGTCAGCTGGGCCTAAATACAGGAGGGAGGGAATCACCTGCTCTATGGAGGAGCAGCTGGTGGAGGAGGGTCCAGGATAGCAGGCAGGCAGATGGTGGGGCTGGATATGAAAAAACAGTACTCACTTCACTATAGGGCTGGCCTTGGCCTGGTTACATCCACCATGGTTGCTGTTACCATGCTGGAAAGGATCATGTGAGGAGAAGAAAGCCAAGTCACCACAGCATGGTTTGGTTTGGCTCGATAGTGTGTAAAGGGCTTTGACTCCCTTATGGAAGCCTGGTAGCCGTGGATGTCAGTGTGACCACATCAAAGAGCAGCACTCCACCACAAAGCAGGAAGGACCGGGATAATAGGAGGATATCCACAGTATCTTTCTACACACAGTGTTACTGTTACCTCAGGGTGTTACCTCGGGGAGATCAGAGCACTGTGGATGAGGGGGTTGGAGTTCTGTCATCTCTAAGCCTGTTTGTGTGTGCACACCAGGCACAAAGAATAGCATTGCTAAAGGCTTGTGGGTTGAAACCTATGGCCCAGAGATGCTAGTGCTACCTGACAGGTCAATGTGTGTGTACTAGAGGTTGATCGATTATGATTTTTCAACGCCAATACCGATTATTGGAGTCCAAAAAAGCTGATACCGATTTAATTGGCCTATTTTATTTGTAATAATGACAATTACAACCATACTGAATGAACACTTATTTTAATTTAATATAATACATCCATAAAAATCAATTTCGCCTCAAGTAAATAATGAAACATGTTCAATTTGGTTTAAATAATGCAAAAAAAAGTGTTGGAGAAGAAAGTAAAAGTGCAATATGTGCCATGTAAGAAAGCTAACGTTTCAGTTCTTTGCTCAGAACATGAGAACATATGAAAGCTGGTGGTTCCTTTTAACATGAGTCTTCAATATTCCCAGGTAAGAAGTTTTAGGTTGTAGTTATTATAGGACTATTTCATTACATTTACATTTAAGTCATTTAGCAGACGCTCTTATCCAGAGCGACTTACAAATTGGTGAATTCACCTTCTGACATCCAGTGGAACAGCCACTTTACAATAGTGCATCTAAATCATTTAAGGGGGGGGGTGGTGAGAAGGATTACTTATCCTATCCTAGGTATTCCTTGAAGAGGTGGGGTTTCAGGTGTCTCCGGAAGGTGGTGATTGACTCCGCTGTCCTGGCGTTGTGAGGGAGTTTGTTCCACCATTGGGGGGCCAGAGCAGCGAACAGTTTTGACTGGGCTGAGCGGGAACTGTACTTCCTCAGTGGTAGGGAGGCGAGCAGGCCAGAGGTGGATGAACGCAGTGCCCTTGTTTGGGTGTAGGGCCTGATCAGAGCCTGGAGGTACTGCGGTGCCGTTCCCCTCACAGCTCCGTAGGCAAGCACCATGGTCTTGTAGCGGATGCGAGCTTCAACTGGAAGCCAGTGGAAAGAGCGGAGGAGCGGGGTGACGTGGTCATCAGAAGGGGGAAAGGAGAAGATTAATTGTGTGTCGTCTGCATAGCAATGATAGGAGAGACCATGTGAGGTTATGACAGAGCCAAGTGACTTGGTGTATAGCGAGAATAGGAGAGGGCCTAGAACAGAGCCCTGGGGGACACCAGTGGTGAGAGCGCGTGGCGAGGAGACAGATTCTCGCCAAGCCACCTGGTAGGAGCGACCTGTCAGGTAGGACGCAATCCAAGCGTGGGCCGCACCGGAGATGCCCAACTCGGAGAGGGTGGAGAGGAGGATCTGATGGTTCACAGTATCGAAGGCAGCCGATAAGTCTAGAAGGATGAGAGCAGAGGAGAGAGAGTTAGCTTTAGCAGTGCGGAGCGCCTCCGTGATACAGAGAAGAGCAGTCTCAGTTGAATGACTAGTCTTGAAACCTGACTGATTTGGATCAAGAAGGTCATTCTGAGAGAGATAGCGGGAGAGCTGGCCAAGGACGGCACGTTCAAGAGTTTTGGAGAGAAAAGAAAGAAGGAATACTGGTCTGTAGTTGTTGACATCGGAGGGATCGAGTGTAGGTTTTTTCAGAAGGGGTGCAACTCTCGCTCTCTTGAAGACGGAAGGGACGTAGCCAGCGGTCAGGGATGAGTTGATGAGCGAGGTGAGGTAAGGGAGAAGGTCTCCGGAAATGGTCTGGAGAAGAGAGGAGGGGATAGGGTCAAGCGGGCAGGTTGTTGGGCGGCCGGCCGTCACAAGAAGCGAGATTTCATCTGGAGAGATAGGGGAGAAAGAGGTCAGAGCACAGGGTAGGGCAGTGTGAGCAGAACCAGCGGTGTCGTTTGACTTAGCAAACGAGGATCGGATGTCGTCGACCTTCTTTTCAAAATGGTTGACGAAGTCATCTGCAGAGAGGGAGGAGGGGGAGGGGAGGAGGATTCAGGAGGGAGGAGAAGGTGGCAAAGAGCTTCCTAGGGTTAGAGGCAGATGCTTGGAATTTAGAGTGGTAGAAAGTGGCTTTAGCAGCAGAGACAGAGGAGGAAAATGTAGAGAGGAGGGAGTGAAAGGATGCCAGGTCCGCAGGGAGGCGAGTTTTCCTCCATTTCCGCTCGGCTGACCGGAGCTCTGTTCTGTGAGCTCGCAATGAGTCGTCGAGCCACGGAGCGGGAGGGGAGGACCGAGCCGGCCTGGAGGATAGGGGACATAGAGAGTCAAAGGATGCAGAAAGGGAAGAGAGGAGGGTTGAGGAGGCAGAATCAGGAGATAGGTTGGAGAAGGTATGAGCAGAGGGAAGAGATGATAGGATGGAAGAGGAGAGAGTAGCGGGGGAGAGAGAGCGAAGGTTGGGACGGCGCGATACCATCCGAGTAGGGGCAGTGTTGGATGAGAGCGAGAGGGAAAAGGATACAAGGTAGTGGTCGGAGACTTGGAGGGGAGTTGCAATGAGGTTAGTGGAAGAACAGCATCTAGTAAAGATGAGGTCGAGCGTATTGCCTGCCTTGTGAGTAGGGGGGGAAGGTGAGAGGGTGAGGTCAAAAGAGGAGAGGAGTGGAAAGAAGGAGGCAGAGAGGAATGAGTCAAAGGTAGACGTGGGGAGGTTAAAGTCGCCCAGGACTGTGAGAGGTGAGCCGTCCTCAGGAAAGGAGCTTATCAAGGCATCAAGCTCATTGATGAACTCTCCGAGGGAACCTGGAGGGCGATAAATGATAAGGATGTTAAGCTTGAAAGGGCTGGTAACTGTGACAGCATGGAATTCAAAGGAGGCGATAGACAGATGGGTAAGGGGAGAAAGAGAGAATGACCACTTGGGAGAGATGAGGATCCCGGTGCCACCACCCCGCTGACCAGAAGCTTCCCACTATACCATTTGTATTTCATTAACCTTTGACTATTGTATGTTCTTATAGGCACTAGCTAGCCATTTCACCAGCCTCATCTCGGGAGTTGATAGGCTTGAAGTCATAACAGCGCAATGCTTGACGCACAACGAAGAGCTGCTGGCAAAATGCACGGAAGTGCTGTTTGAATTAATGTTTACGCGCCTGCTTCTGCCTGCCACCGCTCAGTCAGATACTTGAATGCTTGTTTGCTCAGTCAGATTATATGCAACGCAGGACATGCTAGATAATATCTAGTAATATCATCAACCATGTGTAGTTAACTAGTGATTATGATTGATTGTTTTTATAAAATAAGTTTAATGCTAGTTAGCAACTTTACCTTTGCTTACTGCATTCGTGTAACAGGCAGTCTCCTTGTGGAGTGCAACGAGAGAGAGGCAAGTCGTTATTGCGTTGGACTAGTTAACTGTAAGATTGCAAGATTGGTTCCACCGAGCTGACAAGGTACAAATCTGTCGTTCTGCCCCTGAACAAGGCAGTTAACCCACAGTTCCTAGGCCGTCATTGAAAATAAGAATGTGTTCTTAACTGACTTGCCTAGTTAAATAAAGGTATAAAAAAAATATTTTTAAAATCTGCGCCCAAAAATACCGATTTCCGGTTGTTATGAAAACTTGAAATTGGCCCTAATTAATCGGCCATTCTGATTAATCGGTCGACCTCTAGTGTGTACACATGTAATAGGCTTGTTCTACTCATATCTGTCGTCTTTACCCAGCAGGCAAAACTAGCCGGTGGATATGTGACTATCGGCTTGTGACACTGTTTGAGGACTCTGCCCTGATGATGATACTGTATGTGAAACCTGGCTGGATTATCATTCCCTCATGAGGAACAGCTGGAGTTGATCAGGTCCTCTGGCTTTGTCATGTTGTCTGAGCTCACAAACGAACAAGCTAAGCGGCATAGCGCTAGCGCTCACCTGCACTGACATGCTCTACTGCAGATGCTATGGCTATTGGCCAAGCCAAGGGTATGCTATCGCTAGGATAAGCTACAGTATATGGTAAGGCTAAACTATATGGCTAAATTAAGCTATATGGATAAAGCTCAGGGTTTGCTTTCACTGGAGATAGAGGAGGCAAACATTGTGTGTTGCAACACCTTTGTTGGCACATTGTGACATAACACCTTTATCCGGACAGTACAATTCCACACCTGACTAGTCACAGAAGGAAATGGAGGTCCCACACACTGTACACCCATGCACATACACACACACACTCTGTATGGAGTATCCGTGGGGGTTGGTGACTGACCGCTGGTATTGGGCACCAGTCAGAGCCAGAGGAGTAGGTTGCAGGTGAGGTTGGCATGGCACCACACAGAGTTGTCATTGTCTCGGCCCAAGGCTCCACCAGCTCTTTTATCAGACCAGGAACCTCCCTGTAATTACAACCTACTAGGACAAATGCAAAAAGACTAATTAAATGGCCCACATGTGCTCACTTACTGCATTGATTTCATTCTATTTGGCATGCAAAATAGATGCGATATTCTGATTTTGACATCATTGTTTAGTAGTGTTATTGGTTGCTATGCACTTCACTCACTCCTCTCCACAGACACAACAACCACTACAACTGTCAATAACAGGGGTCAGGTTTGAGGTCAAGCTCTGCTAAAGGCCATGTTCCCATGATATTGAGTCACGCCTATGACCCTGCGCTTTGAGGTTACTCAAAGGTCATCGCTAACTAGCTACCTGTCACAACCACACCACAATCAAATTCTGGTAAGTGCAGCTTTTCCTCCAAATGAAGAAAAACCACCCAGCTTGGTAGGGCTGGTTGAAACAACGTCATTACAACCAAATTACAACCATGTAATAACGTCATCTCAACCAGTTTTGCCCGCAGGGTATTTTTTCTTTCTTCATTTGCAGTAAATCAGCACTTATCACTGTTACTTGCAACTTGTTTTTATATCATTTTTCATGAGTTATTAAAGTGTTTTGTTCTGATTTGTTATTGTTGTCCCAGGTGGTTCTATGGTAAGATCCCCCGGGCGAAGGCAGAGGAGATGCTGAACAAGCAGAGGCACGATGGGGCCTTCCTCATCAGAGAGTCGGAGAGCGCACCTGGAGACTTCTCCCTCTCTGTCAAGTATGTCGCAGGCACACACTGTTTTATTGAACCTTTATTTCATTTCAGTTCAATCATTGTATAACTGATCGACCGATTATCTGTTTTCCCTTTTTTTTTTTTTTTTTTTTTTACTTTCAAAAATACACTTCTCCAATATCATCAGTTCTGTTTACATATTTTTTTCAAACTCTGTGCTAAGTGCTTGCTTTCTCATGCACAGCTCCCATGTTGGTTTGCGAGCGTCTAGCCAGCTTAACCTGGGAGGTACTGACTGTTCTAGCAGTGACTGGCCACCCTGTTCCCATTCTAGTCTTCATGTCAAGTCGCTGTGCAGATCTACAGATCCATATCAAGTTAATTGGCTGTGTCATCTCTGACTCACCTGGGGCTAACCAACAGTTATCTGCTACTAAAGCATGTTGGTCTCTGTCAGATGGCTCCGGTGTCGGCGCTGCTGCCTCTTATCAAAGCTTTGCAAGCTGGCACTTTCCCTAGTCCCAGGCTGTGTCTGCAGTAAGTAAGGTGAGTGAGTGTGTGTGAGGGAGAAATGGAACCTTATTCCCTTTGTCCAGGCCAAAAGTAGTACACCTACTAGGACACAGTAGGACACATACTCCAGTTCAGCACTTAACAGTAGGTGACAGAATAGAATATTATTCTTGTCGCTACTGCTACAATTGCACTGTCCTAGTGTCACAGCTGTGTACCAAACAACTGTCCCTGTCTAATCCATTTGTAATGCAATCTAATGGAAGTATATCTTCTGTGTCAAAATCCCAAACTCATGGTATCACGCGGTGAGAAGGAAAGTGGGCCAACTGGGCTTAAATCATTTATGAAAGCGCTGACACATATGGTTATAAAACTAGTGCCCACGTGATGTAGACTTACCCGTGTTTTGACTGCTGTCCTCAAATGGTTACCACGGTAAATGTCATCACTCACTTTCTGTTTATTCTATACTTATCTCCCCCTTCTCCTCCTCCTCCACCACATGTTTGGTAATCACAGATCTGAAACGGTTGGACTGATGGAAGTAGTAGGACGGTCACCTTGTTTAAACTTAACCAGTCACTTAAGGATCTATGCTACCTCTCCCCAGGTTTGGTCATCACAGATCTGAAACGGTTGGACTGATGGAAGTAGTAGGACGGTCATCTTGTTTAATCTTAACCAGTCACTTCTAGATCTATGCTACCTCTCCCCAGGTTTGGTCATCACAGATCTGAAACGGTTGGACTGATGGAAGTAGTAGGACGGTCATCTTGTTTAATCTTAACCAGTCACTTCTAGATCTATGCTACCTCTCCCCAGGTTTGGTCATCACAGATCTGAAACGGTTGGACTGATGGAAGTAGTAGGACGGTCATCTTGTTTAATCTTAACCAGTCACTTCTAGATCTATGCTACCTCTTCCCAGGTTTGGTAATGACGTGCAGCACTTCAAGGTCCTGCGTGACGGGGCTGGGAAGTACTTCCTGTGGGTGGTCAAGTTCAACTCTCTCAACTCCCTGGTGGACTACCACCGTTCCACCTCTGTGTCCCGCAACCAGCCCATCTTCCTCAGGGACATCGAGCAGGTCCCACAGGTGAGGAGGGAGGGACACCGGGACACACACGCACGCACACACAGGGACACACACACACACACTTTAGAAAAGCCACTTTTCTCCAATATCACTCCTCCTTTTACCTTATCAGTAATCACTAATGTTCTGTTTATTCTATCCTCATCTCCCTCTTCTTCATCTTTTTCCTCTTCTACTTCTTCTGCTCATCGTCGTCCTTCTCCCCGCCCCCCAGAAACACACACACAAATACATGTAAACACACAGATACAGGGCCTTCAGAAGGTATTCACACCCCTTGACTTATTCCACATTTTGTTGTTACAGCCGGAATTAAAAGTGTATTACATTCATTTTTTCCCTCACCCATCTACACACACTACCCCATCATGACAAAGTGAAAACCTGTTTTTAGAAATGTTTGCAAATGTATTCAATATGTAATGCAGACATATCGCATTTACATAAGTATTCACCCCTGAGTCAATACTTTGTAGAAGCACCTTTGGCAGCGATTACAGCTGAGTATTTCTGGGTAAGTCAACATGTTGTTTGTGCAATATTTGCCTATTATTCTTTTCAAAATTCTTCAAGCTCTGTTAAATTGGTGGTTGATCATTGCTAGACAACCATTTTCAGGTCTTCCCGTAGATTTAAGTCAACTGTAACTCGGCCACTCAGGAACATTCAATGTCCTCTTGGTAAGCAACTACAGTGTAGATTTGGCTTTGTTTCAGGTTTTTTTTGCTGAAAGGTGAATTCATCTCCCAGTGTTGCGTTTATTTATTTATCCTGATAAACTCCCCAGTCCTTAACGATTACAAGCATACCCATAACATGATGCAGCCACCGATATGCTTGAAAATATGGAGACTGGTACTCAGTAATGTATTGTATTTTCCCCAAACATAACACTTTATATTCAGGACAAAAAGTTAATTGCTTTGCCACATTTTTTTTGTTGAGAATTTAGTACCTTGTTGCAAACAGAATACATGTTTTGGAGAAGAAGAAAAAATTCTGTACAAGCTTCCTACTTTTCACTGTTAATTAGGTTAGAATTGTGAAGTAACTACAATGTTGATCCATCCTTAGGAGAAAACTATCACAGCCATTAAACTCTGGAACTGTTTTAGTCACCATGGTTTCATGGTGAAATCCCTGAGCGGTTTCCTTCCTCTCCGGCAACTGAGTTCGGAAGGACGCCAGTGTCTTTGTAATGACTGGTTGTATTGATACACCATCCAAAGTGTAATTAATAACTTCACTGTGTTCAAAGGGATATTCAATGTCTGCTTTTATTTTTTACCCATCTACCAATAGAAACCCTCCCTGGTCTTTGTGGTTGAATCTGTGTTTGAAATGTACTACTCGACTGAGGGACCTTACATATAATTGGTACAGAGATGAGGTAGTCATAAAAAAAAAAACTTTTACTGCACCCAGAGTGAGTACATGTGACTTGTTAAGCAAATGTTTACTCCTGAACGTATTTAGGTTTGCCATAACATATTGGTTGAATACTTATTGACTCAAGACATTTCAGCTTTTCTTTTTTTTTAATGAATTGGTAAAATGTCCAAAAACATCATTCCACTTTAACATTATGGGGTATTGTGTGTAGGCCAAGGACAGAAAACATTTCAATTTAATCCATTTTAAATGCAGGCTGAAATACAACAAAATTTGGAAAAAGTCAAGGAGTGTGTGAACTTTCTGAAGGTAATGTATGTATACACAGCGCTGCACATCATACGGAATACCAGGGAAATCCTCATCTCTGACAATCATTTAATGAGATTGCATCACGTATTCTCATCTAAGCAATCATGCAAAAACGTGACCGATTACCAGTGAACTACAGTTCACTAAGCAATTTTGCAGAAAAATAGCTGAATCCACTATGGTGGCCTTCATGTTGGTTATGAGACAAATATACAAGTAGAAGTACAATACAATTGGAAGTTGGAAAAAAGGGTAATGTTCATTAGGCACCAAACAGAAGAATGATTTTAACAGAGGGTCTAGTACACAGACCAATAAGAAATACTAATTTCCTATTCCATTGCAAAGCGTTTTAAAACATTATCCGTTGTGTGCCTGTAACGGTTTTCGCCGTCTGAAGAAGAGGAATCGGACCAAAGCGCAGCGTATTAAGTGTTAATGCTTTTTATTGAAACTGAACACTATAACAAAATAACAACGAGAATAACCAAAACTGTCCTGTCAGGTGCAAAACACTAAACAGAAAATAACTACCCACAAAAACCATGTGGGAAAAAGCTACCTAAGTATGGTTCCCAATCAGAGACAACGATAGACAGCTGTCCCCGATTGAGAACCATACCCGGCCAAAACAAAGAAATACAAAAACGTAGAAAAAAGAACATATAATGCCCACCCAAATCACACCCTGACCGAACCAAAATAGAGACATAAAAAGCTCTATGGTCAGGGTGTGACAGTGCGTGTGACAGTGCCCTAATGAACACAGGAGTGCCCGACTACACTCCTTACATACTCTAACCCATGTGTTTCTCCTCTCGTCTCTCCAGCATTCAACGTACGTGCAGGCGCTGTTTGACTTCGATCCTCAGGAGGACGGCGAGCTGGGTTTCCGACGCGGCGACTTCATCCAGGTCCTGGACAACTCCGACCCCAACTGGTGGAAAGGGGCTTGCCACGGCCAGACGGGCATGTTCCCGCGCAACTACGTCACGCCAGTCAACCAAAACATGTGATTGGCTAAGTGAATAATGACATGTCCCCCATTGGCCCATTTACACCCCCTCAGGACTTTGAGGGACACTTCAGAAACAGACCTAAATGAGGAATGGAAGAATGGGAAGAGGAACAAAAATCCTGCAAATACACAGAGCGAGAGGCAGATTTCATTACTCAGACTCTACAGTTGACTGTGGATTCTCTGATGCAATGAGGGAGACACACGGAACAGAGAAGCATTGCAAAGGAACCTAAATTGAAGTTAAAAAAAAACAAACACAAGGGATCCGGCTGTAGCTTGGCTCCGGCAACGGCCTCCCTTCTTATACGTTCTTTGTTTTCTTTCATTATGCATAACATCACCATCCTATGTTAGTCTATTAGACAAAGACAATGAAGAAGATGTCAGAGACCAAAGACTCTAGTCTAGTGTGTTATTGATCTCAACCCAACTTTGGGAGAGAAGGACCATGGACTGGAGAGAAATTCTATTGTTTTCGATGTGTATGTATATCTCTAAATATTTGTACTTTGAGCCTGTTTTAGTGTGTTTTTTTCATTCATTTTCTTGATTTCTTCCCCATTTGTAGACCTACATATTGTTGTTTTCTAGGATCATATTAATTTAGTACCAAATGGAAGAAAATAGACAGGGAGGATCTACCTGAACTGAATAAGAAACACTCATTTTTGTTTTCCGTTGCAAAACGTCTTGTTGCGTTTTGAAACTGTGCACTAATTGATATGACCCAGATCATGCACAGAGTCTCTGAGACAAGAAGCTAAATGGTTTTCATGTGATTGGAAGTTATGCAATACTCTCAAGACAGAAATTATATTTCAATAATATTTCAGGTGGAAATCTAAATCTAATTTGGAAAATGTCAGGATTTCTACTTTGTTCTGATGTGAAAGCGGAAGCGTGGCTATCAGCTAGAACAAAATGTGTCATTTTTTACCCATTTAGGCATTTAGTGGCTTTCTGCATTCTTAAATGTAGCCATCGTTCTCAAAAAAAATCATAGACAATGGTATAGAATTTATGTCTATCTGCAATCAATAGACTTAACTGATGATGGGGCTGATTCAATATGACCTAAATGTAGCTAAATTGGGTCCCACTGGTTCTTTATGGAGATTGCTAGTGGTTGACTGGGTTGAAACGGCAGTATCCTTATAATCATTAGTTCTATGAAAGAAGCTATTGAATAGTGCTACACTCACTGATTTCACCCTGCGTTTGTGGAAGTTGGGTAGTGCCTTTTCCATCTCTGGTGTTTTTTGTCTCTCCAGGTTGACCAATGAGTGCTTTTTAAGCAGCAGATCGCAGAGATACGGTGACCAATACAATGTCTCCATTCTCCACACATGCCGGCCAATGGTTAGGAGCTACCTTATGGAAACCTAGTCTGAATCTCTAAACCCGTCTCAGCTCTGCAGTCTTCTGTCTCACTTTCAAATATGATCATTCGATGAAAGAGAAACATAATGTTTTGTGCCAGAGAGTGTTGTTATGTAGTGTTTCCCTTGAGGAATGACTAAATGGTGTGATGTAAATGTGCAGTGTGGATCTATGTTTTCAACAGAATGACATGCATATGACAAAGTCTTGTTTTGTCTGATTATGGAACGTATCAAAAGGGCTTTTGGAATTCTGTGAGATTAGATGCGAACACATGATCTGTCGGTTTGGTTGCGTCAAAAGGGGGACATTTTTGACAGCGGGCGAAAAGAAGTCACAGAAAAAGGTAGTTTAGCGTTACCTGAAAGAGGGAGCATGAATTGTCATAAAGTCCAACGTAAGTGCTTGATCTGGGCAACATCTTAAGTATTTATCCTTCAGTCAGTGTCTGCTTGTGACTGAGGCAGAATGGAATCCTCCATCTTGATAAAGAGATTAAAGGACCAATGATGCTGACAAACTGACTCTAGATCAGAACGACTAGCGCAACGGGTGGGTCAATGACCTCTATTGAACTCTGTGTCCTCAACTCTCTACTTTGGACCTTTTGAGAATCTTGAAGAGGACCTCAAATGCAAGGAATTCCATATGATCTCTCCTCCACGCTGCTTGTTATTCCCTATCTACACACTTTGATTTGGAAAACTACTCGAATATGCTTTATGGTTTGTTGAAGTAAAATGGCTGAAATACACGAAGAGGCAGGTCTGAAGGGAATATGCAGGGAGGGGACCATGCAAGTTTTTCAATGTTATTTCTAGCCTGCAATGAACTGCAATGAGCCATTCCAATGAACTGATAGTCCGATTGACTTGCAGGTGTTTGAAAATGCAAGGGCAGGAGAAACATTGCTTACGTGGTTTTGCTATGAACTGTAGCCTGGCTATGTGTTGCCTTGCTGTTGTTGCAAAGCCCCCCCCCCCCCCGATTCAAAGTTCACTATGTCACACTATGTAAAAAAAAAAAAAGCACTAAAGTGTGACGCCTGTGTGTATCTTCTGTACGTGACATGTATATACCTCTTCAGGTGTGTCTGTATTCTCAGCCAATCATATGACATGTATGACCCTGAGGTTTTCCTGACCACCTGACCATCTGATCTGGAGTATTTCCAAGTCATGTCACGTGTTCAGGAAAAATTCCTGGCCCTAGACCTTATGTGATTACAGGGGTCAGTGTTTCAGCAGGTATGGAGTTGAGACTGGTATCCTATTGGTTGACTCTTGGCCTGGTTGAACCAGATTGAACGCTGCGTTCGACATTCAGTGTCTTCTACCAGGCTAGTTGACGCTACCAGATGGTGGATTCCGCTGCTCTCAATGGGCCTGATAAACAGGACCCAGTCCAAAACTTTGTCTATTTACGCTGTCTCTAGGTTCCTGGAAAGCCTTGCACTCTCCCATGGTCAATATTTACTCTCTCCTCGGTCAGTCAGTCATTCATTACAGTGCGAAGGCCGCCAGCAAGTGTACCATTCATTAAGCCTAGTTCAACATGACATAACACTGCACTCGGCACTCACTATTTGTTTCACTTCGGTGACAATAGTCTCCAGTCTGCTACCAGTATCATTCTATGGTTTATTTCCTCGTCCATTTGCAGCCGTCCGACTCGTTATTCCGGAGTGGGATCATACGGTGGTTGACACCTAAGACGATGTGATTGTTTACATTATGCTGGAAAGTCTTTGTATGTATATCTGACATGGTTGCTTTATGATGTCATTTCATGATGTGCGTGAATTAAAAACGTTTCCGTTTTCAAACGGGAGGATGATGATGTCCCCTGATGTCTGTCACATCATTTGATTTCCTTTGAACGTAGATCGACGACAGAATAATAAAACAATCACTATGAAGAAGCTACTGTTGTGACGTTGGTTACTTCCTGTTGTCGCGGGTACTGTATGTTTCACATTAGAACAATCCATATTGCTTTTAGGAGGAAGTTCTACACATAGAAAGTAGAACCCCAGACATAGATTAAGCCTAGCCATTACGTTCAAAACTCTTTCAATGTAGATTCTCCATTGAGAATGCTTTTTAGTCCAGGGCTAGGCTTCATCCTGAAAACTGGCCCTGTATCTCTATGGTTACTCCACTATCTCACCACTTTTGCACAACAGAGAGAGTTCCTACAGAGAGCATGGAGGAGCAATATAGCAGATTGGGTGTGGGCCCTTATCATGGGTCATGCTTGGGTTACACTCAACACCACACAGTGTAACCTAATGTTTCAAAAGAGAAAGATGCTGATTAACATAGGTGGTCAGATTATATGCCCAAATCCTGATCTAAGGTCAGTTTGACATGTACCCATTAATGGTTACTATTGGAATGAGTGTAAGCTAATTCTTATCCTAGATCTGTGCTTACGACCCAGACAGTCTCTCAGCTATAGGATCAGTTTAGCTTTTTAGATCATTTATATGATTTTATGGACAGTGGGGGGGACCTGATCCTAGATCAACACTCCAACGCTGAGACGCTTTATGAATACAGGCCCATAGGCTACCTCTACCAAGTAGCGGTGCGTAGATAAAATCACCGGGGAAGCCAAGCCAGGAAATAAAATAGTCATTTACAACCTATGTGTTGTGATAATTGTGTTGTTTGCTCTATAACAAAAGGCAAAGGGCTGTTCATATACAGTGACACCATGATATATAGGCCTAAAGGCAGAGACAATGAGAAGGCACAGTGGCAGAATAAATTCAACCACACCTTTGTTTTGTCGCAAAGACCTGTCCGGTGAAGTCCACAATGCACTTTGCATGTAACAAACCATTACATGACCTACAGCATTGTCAACCAAGGTTATGTTTCTGACATTTTCAGACTCCTAAACAACTATTGATTTAGAACCACAGAGTTACCGCAAGTCGCAAAGAAAACAGGAACTGCCTCCACTATTCCAGCATCATTTCAACATCATCTAATCACCTCTAGTTGTCACTCGATTAGACTAAGCAAACTATACCCAAAACTTTTAGTCCAATCAACTTAAGCTAAATATGTGCCTGTCCATGGTACTGATTTCTGTGTGTGTGGTATATGTGTGTGTGAGTGCATGCAAATAGATAAACATGTTGACTCACCCTGCTTGTAGAGAAACACCAATTCCGCCATCCTTTTTCATGTTGCCTAAACAAGTCTATGACTGTTATACAGTACACACTTTTAGCTTTTGTTTTCCTAGGCTACCTGGCTAAAATGCTTGATCACTAGCCTAACTTCCTTTCATGGGCAATGATGCGCCAGGTCAGCTCGTTAACATTAGCCTACTACATCTAGCTACCTGATGAATTTCCATCGTCTCGCCAGGGGCACAATGGTGTCATTTATGGTTGGAACAGAATTGCGTTATAATCATTGGCCAGTATCGAGAAGTAAAACCACAAGTCCAAATCCCTACCTCCATCCATGGCTAGTTTAGAAAATGGCTGATTTTAGCTAGATAGCTAGCTAGCTTCCGGGGGAAAACAACACGAGATATCTGATTGTGAGCCATATTTAGGTAAATTCTAGTTTTTTTCTGACAATGACATTTGGCTTCTGGTGTGATTGGTCTGAATCCAAATCCAAACTGGCTTTCCTTGACACTTTCTTTTGGTGCATCAGGAAAAATCACAGCTAAGCTCGCTCAGTTTAGCTCAATGCTGATTGGCTGTAATTCTTTTGAAAAATTATCAAGGGAGGCCAAATGCTCGCTGGCATCCCTTGGATTCAATTCTACTAGCAGCAAAAATGGCATACTCTTTTTGACCAGACAGCATCAGATAGATACGCTACACATACTGAGACAGAGATGTGCTGTTTCTTTCGTTTGGATGCTTTCTCAAGTGAGATACATTTAGCCTTTTGAAAATTGAATAAATTTGATGAAACACAGTGAGACAAAAGATACATTATTTTGTATGTTTTTTTCCTGGTACATTTTTTGGGGGAAGCCTGGCTTCACTTGGCATCCGTGAATACACGCCACTGCCTTTACCTGGAGTGTATGTAATAGAGATGGTCTCTCTCTGGGTTGGGAGGGGTTGTCTCATACCCATCCTGCCGTCTGTCATATGTACGACCCATCTCCAGATCAAAGTCAGTGTGTGGGGTGATGGAGCCACTTCTCCCTGACATGATCTTCTTGTCTGAAACACATGCAAAACCCCTTCCCCTGCCTCACACTGGTTTCTTGTACCCCGGCCTGCTCTAATCTGAGGTTTTGATCTGTGTCTGTTAGACTGTGCTGTTCTTTCACACACTCCCATCAGAGTGTTCACAGGGAGGAGGATCCCTGGGAGGTTACTCACCTAGACAGGAGAGAAGTGAATGAAGAAGAAGAGGTTAACTGGTCTAGCCCAGTGCTCTAGTAGTCAACTATAGTGTGACATGCTGTTTATCTTGCATCATTGCACCCATGTAATACTTGCATAATGACTGACCCAATGGCTCTATCT
Source organism: Oncorhynchus masou masou (assembly GCF_036934945.1). Taxonomy (NCBI): domain Eukaryota; kingdom Metazoa; phylum Chordata; class Actinopteri; order Salmoniformes; family Salmonidae; genus Oncorhynchus; species Oncorhynchus masou. Next base: position 24,763,116 of record NC_088216.1, read on the forward strand.
AGCATTTTGCTCGTGAGGCTTTGGTACTCTGGCTCTTTCTCGTGAGGCAGGTGGTCATAGATTATATACTGTGTTATTCCCGCCATCTGCTGGCAATACAACATAATTACAGTCCAAAAACAACAGAACACCAACCACAGCGAATACAGAAAAAGTGAAACCTCTTCTAAAAACTGTAAAAAGATAACAGTTGTGTTTTTGTGTGCCCCCCCCAAAAACACTGCACCCTATCTCTCGAGAGGACACACCGCAAGTGCAATGCTCGCAAGCATCAATTGGCGGGAAGAACGGGTGCTGAGGGTGCAGGAGCACCCCATGAAAAAAATCTGAATAACACAAATATATATATACAGTACGGGTAAAAAGTTTGGACACACCTACTCATTGCAGGGTTTTTCTATATTTTTTATATTTTCTACATTGTAGAATAATAGTGAAGATATAAAGACTATGAAATAACACATATGGAATCATGTAGTAACCAAAAATGTGTTAAACAAATAAAAAATATATTTTATATTTGAGATTCTTCAAAGAAGCCACCCTTTGCTTTGATGACAGCTTTGCACACGCTTGGCATTCTCTCAACCAGCTTCATGAGGTAGTCACCTGGAATGCATTTCAATTAACAGGTTGTAACGATTGTCTTCCTCTTCTGAGGAGGAATAGGATGGATCGGACCAATGCGCAGCGTGGTAAGTGTTCATGTTATATGAATTAAACCGAACACAAAAATAACAAAGGAGAAAATGACAAAAACGAAACAGTTCTGTAAGGTGCAACAAAAACATTAAAAAAGAAAATAACTACCCACACCCATAGTGGGAAAACAGGCTGCCTAAGTATGGTTCTCAATCAGAGACAACGATTGCCAGCTGCCTCTGATTGGGAACCATACCAGGCCGAACACAAAACATAGAATGCCCACCCCAACTCACGCCCTGACCAAACTAAAATAGAGACATAAAAAAGGAACTAAGGTCAGGACGTGACACAGGTGTGCCTTGTTAAAAGTTAATTTGTGGAATTTCTTTACATCTTAATGCGTTTGAGCCAATCAGTTGTGTTGTGACAAGGTAGGGATGGTAAATAGAAGATAGCCCTATTGGTAAAAGACCAAGTCAATATTATGTCAAGAACAGCTCAAATAAACAAAGAGAAACAACAGTCTACATTGTAGAATAATAGTTACTTTAAGACATGGTCAGTCAATCCGGATCATTTCAATAACTTTGAAAGTTTCTTCAAGTGCAGTCGCAAAAACCATCAAGTGCTATGATGAAACTGGCTCTCATGAGGACTGCCACAGAAAAGGAAGACCCATTGTTACCTCTTCTGCAGAGGATAAGTTCATTAGAGTTAACAGCCTCAGAAATTGCAGCCCAAATAAATCAGGCCTTCGTGGTCGAATTGCTGCAAAGAAACCACTATTAAAGGACACCAATAATAAGAAGAGATTTGCGGGGTTAAGAAATACGAGCAATGAACATTAGACCGGTAGAAATCTGTCCTTTGGCCTGATGAGTCCAAATGTTTGATTTTTGGTTCCAACCGCAGTGTCTTTGTGAGACGCTGAGTAGGTGAACGGATGATCTCCGCGTGTGTGGTTCCCACTGTGAAGCATGGAGGAGGAGGTGTGATGGTGTGGGGGTGCTTTGCTGGTGACACTGTAGGTGATGTATTTAGAATTCAAGGCACACTTAACCAGCATGGCTACCACAGCATTCTGCAGCGATACGCCATCCCATCAGGTTTGCGCTTAGTGGGACTATCATTTGTTTTTCAACAGGACAATGACCCAACACACCTCCAGGCTGTGTAAGGGCTTTTTGACTAAGAAGGAGAGTGATGGAGTGACATGGCCTCCACAATCACCCGACCTCAACCCAATTGAGATGGTTTGGGATGAGTTGGACCACAGAGTAAAGGAAAAGCAGCCAACAAGTGCTCAACATATGTGGGAACTCCTTCAAGACTGTTGGAAAAGCATTTCAGGTGAAGCTGGTTGAGAAAATGCCAAGAGTGTGCAAAGCTGTCATCAAGGCAAAGGGTTGCTACTTTTAAGAATCTCAAATATAAATATATTTGGATTTAACACTTTTTTGGTTACTACATGATTCCATTACATAGCCGTCTTTGTATCTAAGACAATTGTGTAGCCTAGAGCGATTTTCTAGGTTAGCCAGCCAGCTATTGTCGTTCTTTTAAGTAACGGAACGCAATCAACCTTGCTAGCTAGCCAGCTAGCCCCCGAATAGCAGCACTGTAGAAACTATTACACTCGACGGAACGACTTGATTAGTGTAGTGTCAACATCGCAGCCACTACCAGCTAGCCTACTCCAGCAGTACTGTTTCATTTCAATCATTTTAGTCAATAAGATTCTTGCTACGTAAGCTTAACTTTCTGAACATTCGAGACGTGTAGTCCACTTGTCATTCCAATCTCCTTTGCATTAGCGTAGCCTCTTCTGTACCCTGTTAACTATGTGTCTATCTATCCCTGTTCTCTCCTCTCTGCACAGACCATACAAACGCTCCACACCGCGTGGCCGCGGCCACCCTAATCTGGTGGTCCCAGCGCGCACGACCCACGTGGAGTTCCTGGTCTCCGGTAGCCTCTGGAACTGCCGATCTGCGGCCAACAAGGCAGAGTTCATCTCAGCCTATGCCTCCCTCCAGTCCCTCGACTTCCTGGCACTGACGGAAACATGGATCACCACAGATAACACTGCTACTCCTACTGCTCTCTCTTCGTCCACCCACGTGTTCTCGCACACCCCGAGAGCTTCTGGTCAGCGGGGTGGTGGCACCGGGATCCTCATCTCTCCCAAGTGGTCATTCTCTCTCTCCCCCTTACCCATCTATCTATCGCCTCCTTTGAATTCCATGCTGTCACAGTTACCAGCCCTTTCAAGCTTAACATTCTTATCATTTATCGCCCTCCAGGTTCCCTCGGAGAGTTCATCAATGAGCTTGATGCCTTGATAAGCTCCTTTCCTGAGGACGGCTCACCTCTCACAGTCCTGGGCGACTTTAACCTCCCCACGTCTACCTTTGACTCATTCCTCTCTGCCTCCTTCTTTCCACTCCTCTCCTCTTTTGACCTCACCCTCTCACCTTCCCCCTACTCACAAGGCAGGCAATACGCTCGACCTCATCTTTACTAGATGCTGTTCTTCCACTAACCTCACTGCAACTCCCCTCCAAGTCTCCGACCACTACCTTGTATCCTTTTCCCTCTCGCTCTCATCCAACACTTCCCACACTGCCCCTACTCGGATGGTATCGCGCCGTCCCAACCTTCGCTCTCTCTCCCCCGCTACTCTTTCCTCTTCCATCCTTTCATCTCTTCCCTCTGCTCATACCTTCTCCAACCTTTCTCCTGACTCTGCCTCCTCAACCCTCCTCTCTTCCCTTTCTGCATCCTTTGACTCTCTATGTCCCCTATCCTCCAGGCCGGCTCGGTCCTCCCTCCCGCTCCGTGGCTCGATGACTCATTGCGAGCTCACAGAACAGAGCTCCGGGCAGCCGAGCGGAAATGGAGGAAAACCCGCCTCCCTGCGGACCTGGCATCCTTTCACTCCCTCCTCTCTACATTTTCCTCCTCTGTCTCTGCTGCTAAAGCCACTTTCTACCACTCTAAATTCCAAGCATCTGCCTCTAACCCTAGGAAGCTCTTTGCCACCTTCTCCTCCCTTCTGAATCCTCCTCCCCTCCCCCCCTCCTCCCTCTCTGCAGATGACTTCGTCAACCATTTTGAAAAGAAGGTCGACGACATCCGATCCTCGTTTGCTAAGTCAAACGACACCGCTGGTTCTGCTCACACTGCCCTACCCTGTGCTCTGACCTCTTTCTCCCCTCTCTCTCCAGATGAAATCTCGCTTCTTGTGACGGCCGGCCGCCCAACAACCTGCCCGCTCGACCCTATCCCCTCCTCTCTCCTCCAGACCATTTCCGGGGACCTTCTCCCTTACCTCACCTCGCTCATCAACTCATCCCTGACCGCTGGCTACGTCCCTTCCGTCTTCAAGAGAGCGAGAGTTGCACCCCTTCTGAAGAAACCTACACTCGATCCCTCCGATGTCAACAACTACAGACCAGTATCCCTTCTTTCTTTTCTCTCCAAAACTCTTGAACGTGCCGTCCTTGGCCAGCTCTCCCTCTATCTCTCTCAGAATGACCTTCTTGATCCAAATCAGTCAGGTTTCAAGACTAGTCATTCAACTGAGACTGCTCTTCTCTGCATCACGGAGGCGCTCCGCACTGCTAAAGCTAACTCTCTCTCCTCTGCTCTCATCCTTCTAGACCTATCGGCTGCCTTCGATACTGTGAACCATCAGATCCTCCTCTCCACCCTCTCCGAGTTGGGCATCTCCGGCGCGGCCCACGCTTGGATTGCGTCCTACCTGACAGGTCGCTCCTACCAGGTGGCGTGGCGAGAATCTGTCTCCTCGCCACGCGCTCTCACCACTGGTGTCCCCCAGGGCTCTGTTCTAGGCCCTCTCCTATTCTCGCTATACACCAAGTCACTTGGCTCTGTCATAACCTCACATGGTCTCTCCTATCATTGCTATGCAGACGACACACAATTAATCTTCTCCTTTCCCCCTTCTGATGACCAGGTGGCGAATCGCATCTCTGCATGTCTGGCAGACATATCAGTGTGGATGACGGATCACCACCTCAAGCTGAACCTCGGCAAGACGGAGCTGCTCTTCCTCCCGGGGAAGGACTGCCCGTTCCATGATCTCGCCATCACGGTTGACAACTCCATTGTGTCCTCCTCCCAGAGCGCTAAGAACCTTGGCGTGATCCTGGACAACACCCTGTCGTTCTCAACCAACATCATGGCGGTGGCCCGTTCCTGTAGGTTCATGCTCTACAACATCCGCAGAGTACGACCCTGCCTCACCCAGGAAGCGGCGCAGGTCCTAATCCAGGCACTTGTCATCTCCCGTCTGGATTACTGCAACTCGCTGTTGGCTGGGCTCCCTGCCTGTGCCATTAAACCCCTACAACTCATCCAGAACGCCGCAGCCCGTCTGGTGTTCAACCTTCCCAAGTTCTCTCACGTCACCCCGCTCCTCCGCTCTCTCCACTGGCTTCCAGTTGAAGCTCGCATCCGCTACAAGACCATGGTGCTTGCCTACGGAGCTGTGAGGGGAACGGCACCGCAGTACCTCCAGGCTCTGATCAGGCCCTACACCCAAGCAAGGGCACTGCGTTCATCCTCCTCTGGCCTGCTCGCCTCCCTACCATTGAGGAAGTACAGTTCCCGCTCAGCCCAGTCAAAACTGTTCGCTGCTCTGGCCCCCCAATGGTGGAACAAACTCCCTCACGACGCCAGGACAGCGGAGTCAATCACCACCTTCCGGAGACACCTGAAACCCCACCTCTTCAAGGAATACCTAGGATAGGATAAGTAATCCTTCTCACCCCCCCCCCCTTAATGACTTAGATGCACTATTGTAAAGTGGCTGTTCCACTGGATGTCAGAAGGTGAATTCACCAATTTGTAAGTCGCTCTGGATAAGAGCGTCTGCTAAATGACTTAAATGTAAATGTAAATGTAAATGTATAGTTTTGATGTATTCACTAATATTATACAATGTAGAAAATAGTAAAAAATAAAGACAAAACCCTTGAATGAGTTGGTGTGTCCAAACTTTTGACTGGTACTGTATATTAGGGTTGTGCAGTGGACCAATATGCACCAGTAAAGGGAGTGACACATTGAGAGCTGAACCTTGCTGACTGTTGAGCTCCTTCCTAATATGCATCTGGGTAGTGTGTATTATGGTAATTGTATAACCTTCTATATTATGGAGTTCACAGATGGAGTTAGGGCCCACCACTCCTCAATATTTCAATCCCTTTCCTGATACATCACCTGATGGCTTAGCAGTTGCCTTGCAAGCCTCTGCAGCGAGCCTCCCAATGATGTTAAGGTATCTGCCTCCAGCTCTATCAGTAATACATAAACAATAAAGTACATACGGGTGACTAATTGCAAATTCTGGTTATTTGTCAGGTAGCAGAGATGGTTGCGTCAATGTGTCACACCCTGAACATAGTTTGCTTTGTATGTTTATATGTTTTGTTTGGTCAGGGTGTGATCTGAGTGGGCATTCTATGTTGGATGTCTAGTTTGTCCGTTTCTGTGTTTGGCCTGATATGGTTCTCAATCAGAGGCAGGTGTTAGTCGTTGTCTCTGATTGGGAGCCATATTTAGGTAGCCTGTTTTCTCATTTTGGGTTGTGGGTGATTGTCTATATTAGTTGCTTGTTTTCAGCACAGTTCTCATTATAGCTTCACAGTCGTTATTCGTTTATTGTTTTGTATAGTTTGTATTCAGTGTTCAGTGCTTTCTTTAATTAAAAAATCATCATGAACACATATCACGCTGCATTTTGGTCCGCTCCTTACGACGATTGTGACACCATGAGGGAACTCGGTGAGAAGAATGAGGAGGGAAACTGTATAGATACTGCCGAGCTGGAGAAGGCTGAAGCCAAAATCAAAGACCTCCAGAGGCAGCTGCACAGGAAAACCTTCTCCTTCCAGGGAAGTGCTTGTGATATATGGTTTTACACCGGACTGACGGATTACATGACCTTTCTGACCTTATACGACTTCCTCCGACCAAAGCGAAATGGCCAGCTGCACTACTGGGGCTCTCTTTTCAAAGGGAAGCTGGCAAAATGGCCAGGAGTTGGAGAGAAACAGAAAGCTCAGTCCCATGGATGAACTGTTCCTGGCCCTCATTCGTCTCTGAGTCGGACTTTTAATGAGGGACCGTTGCTGACTGCTTTGGCGTTTTGGTGCAATATCAATATCAAAGTGGGCACAGTTCCTAAGTAATTTCTGTTATGAACTTGAGTGAAGACCCAAAAGCGGTTTTAACAGAAAACAGAGTTCTTTAATGAAAAACAGGAATGGCATAAATCCTCTTCCAACGTTGTCAGCGGAACAAAAAGAACGTTAGTATAGTGCAGGATGCACCTGCCAGGCAGACTCCGACAGGACAGGACAAGGTGGAAGCAAACGAGACGACAGCTTGCTTCTGGCATCAAAAACACAAACAAGAATCAGACACTGAAAGTAGCAGGAACAGAGAGAGAAATAGAGACCTAATCAGAGGGGGAAGAGAGAACAGGTGGGGAAAGGGTGAATGAGCTAGTTAGGGGAGATGTAGAACAGCTGAAGAATGAGAGACAGAGAAGGTAACCTAAAAAGACCAGCAGAGAGAGACAGAGTGAAGAGAAAGGACAGGAACAGACATAACAAGACATGACAGTACCCCCCCCCACTCCCCGATCGCCTCCTGGCGCACTCGAGGAGGAAACCTGGCGGCAACGGAGGAAATCATCGATCAGCGAACGGTCCAGCACGTCCCGAGAGGGAACCCAACTCCTCTCCTCAGGACCGTACCCCTCCCAATCCACTAGGTACTGATGACCACGGCCCCGAGGGCGCATGTCCAAAATCTTACGAACCCTGTAGATGGGTGCGCCCTCGACAAGGATGGGGGGGGGGGAGGGACGAGCGGGGGCGCGAAGAACGGGCTTAACACAGGAGACATGGAAGACAGCGCGGGAGAATAAGTCGCACTGCGACAGGATTAATGACCTGAGAAATACGGAACGGACCAATGAACCGCGGGGCCAACTTGCGAGAAGCTGTCTTAAGGGGAAGGTTCTGAGTGGAGAGCCATACTCTCTGACCGCAACAATATCTAGGACTCTTGGTCCTACGCTATTAGCGGCCCTCACAGTCTGCGCCCTATTACGGCAAAGTGCCGACCTGACCCCTTCCAGGTGCGCTCGCAACGCTGGACAAAAGCCTGAGCGGAGGGGACGCAGGACTCGGCGAGCTGAGATGAGAACAGCGGAGGCTGGTACCCGAGGCTACTCTGAAAAGGGGATAGCCCGGTAGCAGACGAGGGAAGCGAGTTGTGGGCGTACTCTGCCCAGGGGAGCTGTTCTGACCAAGACGCAGGGTTACGAAAAGAAAGACTGCGTAAAATGCGACCAACAGTCTGATTGGCCCGTTCGGCTTGACCGTTAGACTGGGGATGAAAGCCGGACGAGAGACTGACGGAAGCCCCAATCAAACGGCAAAACTCCCTCCAAAATTGAGACGTGAACTGCGGGCCTCTGTCGGAAACGACGTCAGACGGAAGGCCATGAATTCGGAAAACATTCTCGATAATGATCTGAGCTATCTCCTTAGCAGAAGGGAGCTTATCGAGAGGAATGAAATGAGCCGCCTTAGAGAATCTATCGACAACCGTAAGAATAACTGTCTTCCCCGCTGATGAAGGCAGTCCGGTGATAAAATCTAAAGCGATGTGAGACCACGGTCGAGAGGGAATGGGAAGCGGTCTGAGACGGCCGGCAGGAGGAGAGTTCCCAGATTTAGTCTGCGCGCAGACCGAACAAGCGGCGACAAATCGACGCGCGTCACGTTCCCGAGTGGGCCACCAGAAACGCTGGCGAATGGAAGCGAGCGTACCCCGAACGCCGGGGTGGCCGGCTAACTTGGCAGAGTGGGCCCACTGAAGAACGGCCGGACGAGTAGGAACGGGAACGAACAGAAGGTTCCTAGGACAAGCTCGCGGCGACGGAGTGTGAGCGAGTGCTTGCTTTACCTGCCTCTCAATTCCCCAGACAGTCAACCCGACAACACGCCCCTCAGGGAGAATCCCATCGGGGTCGGTGGAGACCTCAGAAGAACTGAAGAGACGAGATAAAGCATCAGGTTTGGTGTTTTTTGAGCCCGGACGATAAGAAATAACAAACTCGAAACGAGCGAAAAACAGAGCCCAACGAGCCTGACGCGCATTAAGTCGTTTGGCTGAACGGATGTACTCAAGGTTCCTATGGTCAGTCCAAACGACAAAAGGAACGGTCGCCCCCTCCAACCACTGTCGCCATTCGCCTAGGGCTAAGCGGATGGCGAGCAGTTCGCGATTACCAACATCATAGTTACGTTCTGACGGCGATAAGCGATGAGAGAAAACGCGCAAGGATGGACCTTGCCGTCAGAGAGAGAGCGCTGAGAAAGAATGGCTCCCACGCCCACCTCTGACGCGTCAACCTCAACAACAAACTGTCTAGAGATGTCAGGTGTAACAAGAATAGGTGCGGATGTAAAACGATTCTTAAGAAGATCAAAAGCTCCCTGGGCGGAAACGGACCACTTAAAGCACGTCTTAACAGAAGTAAGGGCTGTGAGAGGAGCTGCCACCTGACCGAAATTACGGATGAAACGACGATAGAAATTAGCGAAGCCCAGAAAGCGCTGCAGCTCGACGCGTGACTTAGGAACGGGCCAATCAATGACAGCCTGGACCTTAGCGGGATCCATCTTAATGCCCTCAGCGGAAATAACGGAACCGAGAAAAGGGACAGAGGCGGCATGAAAAGTGCACTTCTCAGCCTTCACATAAAGACAGTTCTCCAAAAGGCGCTGGAGGACGCGTCGCACGTGCTGAACATGAATCGAGAGAGACGGTGAAAAAATCAGGATATCGTCCATGTAAACGAAAACAAAAATGTTCAGCATGTCTCTCAGGACGTCGTTAACTAGTGCCTGAAAGACAGCTGGAGCGTTAACGAGGCCGAAAGGAAGAACCCGGTATTCAAAGTGCCCTAACGGAGTGTTAAACGCCGTCTTCCACTCGTCCCCCTCCCTGATGCGCACGAGATGGTAGGCGTTACGAAGGTCCAATTTGGTGAAAAACCTGGCTCCCTGCAGGATCTCGAAGGCTGAAGACATAAGAGGAAGCGGATAACGATTCTTAACTGTTATGTCATTCAGCCCTCGATAATCCACGCATGGGCGCAGGGACCCGTCCTTCTTCTGAACAAAAAAAAACCCCGCTCCGGCGGGAGAGGAGGAGGAGACTATGGTACCGGCGTCGAGCGAAACCGACAAATAATCCTCGAGAGCCTTACGTTCGGGAGCCGATAGAGAGTATAATCTACCCCGGGGGAGTAGTTCCCGGAAGGAGATCAATACTACAGTCATACGACCGGTGTGGAGGGAGAGAAGTGGCCTTGGAACGACTGAACACCGTGCGCAGATCGTGATACTCCTCCGGCACCCCTGTCAAATCGCCAGGCTCTTCCTGTGAAGAAGAGACAGAGGAAACAGGAGGGATAGCAGACATTAAACAGGTTACATGACAAGAAACATTCCAGGATAGGATAGTATTACTAGACCAATTAATAGAAGGGTTATGGCGCACTAGCCAGGGATGACCCAAAACAACAGGTGTAAAAGGTGAACGAAAAATTAAAAAAAAGAAATGGTTTCGCTATGATTACCAGAGACAGTGAGGGTTAAAGGCAGCGTCTCACGCTGAATCTTGGGGAGAGAACTACCATCTAAAGCGAACAAGGCCGTGGGCTCCCTAACTGTCTGAGAGGAATGTCATGTTCCCGAGCCCAGGTCTCGTCCATAAAACAGCCCTCCGCCCCAGAGTCTATCAAGGCACTGCAGGAAGCAGATGAACCGGGCCAGCGGAGATGGACCGGAAAGGTAGTGCGTGATCCAGAAGGAGAGGCCTGAGTAGTTGCGCTCACCAGTAGCCCTCCTCTTACTGATGAGCTCTGGCTTTTACTGGACATGAGGTGACAAAATGACCAGCGGAGCCGCAGTAGAGACAGAGGCGATTGGTGATTCTCCGTTCCCTCTCCTTGGCCGAGATGCGGATACCCCCAGCTGCATAGGCTCAGCATCCGAGCCGGCGGAGGAGGGTGGCAGTGATGCGGCAGGTGGCAGTGATGTGGAGAGGGGAGCAACGGAGAACGCGAGCTCCTTTCCACGAGCTCGGCGACGAAGATCAAACCGTCGCTCTATGCGAATAGCGAGAGCTATTAAGGAGTCCAGACTGGAAGGAACCTCCCGGGAGAGGATCTCATCCTTAACCTCGACGAGGAGACCCTCCAGAAAACGAGCGAGCAAAGCCGGCTCGTTCCAGTCACTAGAGGCAGCGAGAGTGCGAAACTCAATAGAATAATCCGTTATGGATCGATTCCCCTGACATAGGGAAGACAGGGCCCTGGAAGCCTCCTCGCCAAAAACAGAACGGTCAAAAACCCGTATCATCTCCTCCTTAAAGTCCTGATACTGGTTAATACACTCAGCCCTCGCCTCCCAGACTGCCGTGCCCCACTCACGCGCCCGTCCGGTAAGGAGAGAAATGACGTAGGCGATGCGGGCTGCGCTCCTGGAGTAAGTGTTGGGCTGGAGAGAGAACACCACATCACACTGAGTGAGGAATGAGCGGCACTCAGTGGGCTCCCCAGAGTAACACGGCGGGTTGTTGATCCTGGGCTCCGGAGACTCGGAAACCCTGGAAGTGGGTGGTGGATCGAGGTGGAGTTGGTGAACCTGTCTTGTGAGGTCGGAGACTTGGACGGCCAGGGTCTCAACGGCATGTTGAGCAGCAGACAATTCCTCCTCGTGTCTGCCTAGCATCGCTCCCTGGATCTCGACGGCGGAGTGAAAAGGGTCCGGAGCCGCTGGGTCCATTCTTGGTCTGATTCTTCTGTTATGAACTTGAGTGAAGACCCAAAAGCGGTTTTAACAGAAAACAGAGTTCTTTAATGAAAAACAGGAATGGCATAAATCCTCTTCCAACGTTGTCAGCGGAACAAAAAGAACGTTAGTATAGTGCAGGATGCACCTGCCAGGCAGACTCCGACAGGACAGGACAAGGTGGAAGCAAACGAGACGACAGCTTGCTTCTGGCATCAAAAACACAAACAAGAATCAGACACTGAAAGTAGCAGGAACAGAGAGAGAAATAGAGACCTAATCAGAGGGGGAAGAGAGAACAGGTGGGGAAAGGGTGAATGAGCTAGTTAGGGGAGATGTAGAACAGCTGAAGAATGAGAGACAGAGAAGGTAACCTAAAAAGACCAGCAGAGAGAGACAGAGTGAAGAGAAAGGACAGGAACAGACATAACAAGACATGACAAATTTCAATACATTTTTATGACTTAAAGAAGTCTTCAGCTATAAGGTGCTTTTTTGAGCACTCCTAGCTCCTAGAGGCAGGGCTTTCTCCTATAGAGCTACATTTTTATGGAACGGTCTGCCTACCCATGTCAGAGACGCAAACTCGGTCTCAACCTTTAAGTCTTTACTGAAGACTCATCTCTTCAGTGGGTCATATGATTGAGTGTAGTCTGGCCCAGGAGTGGGAAGGTGAACGGAAAGGCTCTGGAGCAACGAACCACCCTTGCTGTCTCTGCCTGGCCGGTTCCCCTCTTTCCACTGGGATTCTCTGCCTCTAACCCTATTACAGGGGCTGAGTCACTGGCTTACTGGGGCTCTCTCATGCCGTCCCTGGAAGGGGTGCGTCACCTGAGTGGGTTGATTCACTGATGTGGTCATCCTGTCTGGGTTGGCACCCCCCCTTGGGTTGTGCCATGGCGGAGATCTTTGTGGGCTATACTAAGCTCTGTCTCAGGATGGTAAGTTGGTGGTTGAAGATAACCGTCTAGTGGTGTGGGGGCTGTGCTTTGGCAAAGTGGGTGGGGTTATATCCTTCCTGTTTGGCCCTGTTCGGGGGTGTCCTCAGATGGGGCCACAGTGTCTCCTGACCCCTCCTGCCTCAGCCTCCAGTATTTATGCTGCAGTAGTTTATGTGTCGGGGGGCTGGGGTCAGTTTGTTATATCTAGAGTACTTCTCCTGTCCAATTCGGTGTCCTGTGTGAATCTAAGTGTGCGTTCTCTAATTCTCTCCTTCTCTCGGAGGAGGACCTGAGCCCTAGGACCATGCCCCAGGACTACCTGACATGATGACTCCTTGCTGTCCCCAGTCCACCTGGCCGTGCTGCTGCTCCAGTTTCAACTGTTCTGCCTTATTATTATTCGACCATGCTGGTCATTTATGAACATTTGAACATCTTGGCCATGTTCTGTTATAATCTCTACCCGGCACAGCCAGAAGAGGACTGGCCACCCCACATAGCCTGGTTCCTCTCTAGGTTTCTTCCTAGGTTTTGTCCTTTCTAGGGAGTTTTTCCTAACCACCGTGCTTCTACACCTGCATTGCTTGCTGTTTGGGGTTTTAGGCTGGGTTTCTGTACAGCACTTTGAGATATCAGCTGATGTACGAAGGGCTATATAAATAAATTTGATTTGATAAGTTCTTCTGATTAAGTGTTTCAGTAGTTAATGAAATTTAAGAAATTATATCACATAGGGGCCACTGCCTTTGACATGAGATCATATTGGTCAACCTTTGAAAGACGAAGTAACGTTAGCTTCCTCGTAAACAAATACGGCGCCATTTTGGCGGAAAGTGTTACCCGGGGTACGTTCAGTTCGATTAAACGTTTGCTACGTTGAGGAACGGTTTGTGCTGAACGACACGTTTCCATAAACCTGATAATAATACATCCGTACAATAAAGTGTTATCTTGACTGATTTACGTTACATATTTTTTTTATTTCGTATCAAGGATATGTTTATTTATTTACCTTTTAATCAAGTCTTATTAAAGAAGATATGTATTATTTCACTTGAGTAGCCTAAGACGATTTTGGTTGTTCACAATTTGTATCGATCATTTTTCTACATTGCGTGAATATTTTATTTTGTAAAATGTTTTGTTAAAATTTTGAAACTGAAACCATTAAAGCTTGAATCCTTAGTTGAAACAATAACAAAGCGGCCAACCCACCTCTGTTTTGATAAGAAGCTGAGGGATGGGCCTGGATAAATGTAACCACTCAAATTCATGGGCAGAGCGATGGATGTAAGGACTGAAAATCAATGATATCAACATTATATAGTTTAAACCATGTTAACATGTACATTGTTTACAAACATTGGAGTAAAATAAGCTTATATTTTGGGTACAAGATATTCTAGCAAACAAATGTTACAGTTTGGGCTTATGACTATCATACAGGCATTTAAAAGTTTGTTTCCCATACATACTAGTAAACCACATTCAGTTTCTAGTGGAGGGCTGTAAAATAAAAGTTTACCCCAAATCCTATCTATCACTATTTCATTATAATGAGGGGAGTCTATTAAAAAGACACGGGGTGCACCGGGCTATGACCCGTCCACGTGACCGGTCGAATCCGTGAGGGAGGCGCAACGCTACTCAAATCGTACAGCAATCTGCAGCACGATCCATCGTTCAGAAACATACATCTCTTGTACATTTTCAAATTACTTTTCATTGGGATTGCAGATAAGGCGTTTTTATCAAAAGGAATCACTTTTGCATGTGAAAACACAAAATCCTACGCATTACTCCATGTGCTTAACCTATCTCACTTTTGGTTTGAGCCAACTTTGCCATTGGTCAGAAAAGTACAATCACTTTTCACCCGGTGCTAACGATGCCTACTCAGGCGCCCAAACCAGATCAATAGAACCCCTTCAATGATTATCGTCATTCTACAGCCCAGTGGGTTAAAGCGTGAGAAATTTGGTCCAAAGACATGTCATTTTGGTCGCAGTCACGTGGTGTCTCCACAGGTCTTTGGTTTTTCCCTCATATACAGTTATCATATACAGTTATTATATTGTGCACCTTTCCATGGCCGTGACGTCAGCGGCCAAAAGGAGAAGGGTCTGACGGCGGCCGGACATGGAAACCAAATCTCTCTCTAGCTTCTCTTTCTATTGGCTTCTGACTACTTCGTCGTTTTGTCACTGGGTGGATTCGATTATGCTGAGCCACGGGACATCAGGCAAAAGCCCGTTACGTCATCGGGCGAAAGCGGGGAGGGAGGAGCGCGGCTGCCCTTCTCAAATAGAATAGTAATCTGTGCCGCTCTGTCATTTTGTCAACAATGCAGAATGGTGCATCATCAATTTTTTCAATAAAATAAATGTCAGAATTTTCTAACTCATTTTCAATTGGAAGGTAGATAAAGCTCAAAAGCAATCACTTTTGCATGTGAAAAAACAGAATCGTACTCATTGCTCCACGTGCCCATATATCACTTGGTTTTGAGATGACTTTGCCATGTGCTTTAAACAGGGCACATGGCTCACTGCCCAGGAGGCAGCCTGGTTCCAAAACTAATGCAATCAACTTTCACCCGGTGCAAAACACACCTACTCAGGCGGCAGGGCGAGATAAAACAAACCCCCTGATTGTAGCTAAACCTAACCCTTTTTCCTAACTGCCTCGTAAGCACTCACATCTGTAGCCATAAAATGTTTTGAAAGGCTGGTCATGGCTCACATCAACATCATCATCCCAGAAACCCTGAACCCACTTAAATTCACATAACCTCCCCAACAGATCAACAGATGACGCAATCTCTTGCACACCACACTGCCCTTTCCCACATGGACAAAAGGAACACCTATGTGAGAATGCTGTTCATTGATTACAGCTTAGCGTTCAACACCATAGTGCCCTCCAATCTCATCACTAAACTAAGGACCCTGGGACTGAACAACTCCCCCTGCAACTGGATCCTGGACTTCCTGACGGGTCACCCCCAGGTGGTGAGGGTAGTCAACAACACATCCGCCACACTGACCCTTAACACGGGGCCCCTCAGGAGTGCGTATTTAGTCTCTTCTTGTACTCCCTGTAAACCCACGACTGCGTGGCCACACACGACTCCAACACCAGTATTAAGTTTTGCCGACGACACTACGGTGGTAGGCCTGATCACAGACGATGATGAGACAGCCTGTAGGGAAGAGGTCAGAGACCTGGCAATGTGGTGCCAGGACGAAAACCTCTCCCTCAATGTGAGCAAGGCAAAGGAGCTGATCGTGAACTACAGGAAAAGGAGGGCAGAGCAAACCCCCATTCACATCGACAAGGCTGTAGTGGAGTGGGTCGAGAGCTTCAAGTTCCTTGGTGTCCACATCACTAAGGACCTATCATGGTCCAAACACACCAAGACAGTTGTGAAGATGACATGACAATGCTTATTCCCCCTCAGGAGGCTGAAAAGATTTGGCATGGGACCTCAGATCCTATAAAAGTTCTACAGCTGCACCATCGAGAGCATCCTGACCGGTTGCATTTTCTTACTTACTTTTTTAAAACTGCATTGTTGGTTAAGGGCTCAAAAGTAAGCATTTCACGGTAAATTCATGTTGTATTCAGCATATGTGACGAATACAATTTGATTTGATTCTCCTAATCTGCTTCTTTATTTCTCCTAACCTGCTATGTTAATTATCCTAAGTAATCCACTAGTTTAGTTCTATTAACCTGCTACATTCATTCCCCTAACCTGTTACATTCATTCCCTTAACCTGCTATGTACATTTTCCTAACATGCTACGTTAATTATCCTAACCTGCTATGTAGGCTAAACAAACCATCCGTACCGACAAATTATCATAACATCGGTCTGCCTCCTGGGTTTGAGCCAGGTGCCCCTTTCAAAGCCCCAGCTAAAGGGGCTCAAAACAAAAGTGATATTATTAAGCACGTGGAGTAATGAGTAGGATTCTGTTTTCACTTTCAAAGGTGATCGCTTTCAATAAAAGCGTTTTATCTGCCTTACCAATGATAAGTCGTTTGAAAATTCTAACATTGTAAGGAAAAAAGATGTTGTATGCACCATGACGTAGACAACATGAGCGATCGCAGCAGATTACTGTTCGATCTGAGTTGTGCTCCTCCCTCACCACTTTTCCCGTTCACGACCGGTGCCCCGCGGCTCAGCATAATCGAATTGGCCCATTGGTGTCTCCGCAGTGAATATGGCGGATGCGGAAGGGGAGTCGCTGGAGTCGTGGCTCAGTGAGTTACATGCTTGGAAATTAAATTATACGTACTTCTTTATGCGTCGTTTTAAATTGGCAATTCACAACTACATCATCAGTGCCAGCTAGATTGTATATTTTATACAAATGGCAACAATGTCTATGTTGATTTATTCGTGTTTTGAGTCAATGTTTGGGTCATGAGAGGTGGCTTGCAATGAGCTAACGTTAGCCAGCTATCAACATGTTTGGCAACAACAGTTCATGTTCACAATGCACACTGAATACGACCATTTGTTGACTCTTGTTAGGTAGCTAGCTAACTAAGCTTTTTTTTTTGCTAGTCGTCAAGATTTTTGGAGTTAGTTTGCTAGCTAGATAACTTAGCAACTACTGTAGTTGTTTACAAATCACTCACCAGCAGGCTACACAACTCTGACTAGCTAACTGCCAACCTAGCTACCTAATTTACTGCAAGGGCTGC
Organism: Oncorhynchus masou masou; assembly: GCF_036934945.1. Taxonomy (NCBI): domain Eukaryota; kingdom Metazoa; phylum Chordata; class Actinopteri; order Salmoniformes; family Salmonidae; genus Oncorhynchus; species Oncorhynchus masou. The sequence goes on from NC_088216.1 coordinate 24,780,325, forward strand.
CTGCATTCGACTAGATCTTGCTGTGCTTGCGTCAAGACGAATGTGCTGTAACTTTCATGACATGTTTGACTTTTATCATATTCAGATGTCAGCCATTAGCAGTTTTTTTATAAAGGAACCTCTGAAAACTCAGTCAGAGATAGATATTCATGTGACCCCCCCCCCCCCCCCTACAGACAAAGCCACCAACCCATCCAACAGGCAGGAAGACTGGGAGTACATTATAGGATTCTGTGACCAAATCAATAAGGAATTGGAAGGGTATGGATGCTTTTTCTATGCTCTTCAAGTAACGTAATGTTAAGGTATTAATTTAATTGTAATCAATAAGGTTTTCTGAAGATGTAACAATGGTTGTAACTTTTTATTGTTATCAACAGCGTAACCTCAAATCATTCTCATTTGGAACTGTTGAATCCTTCATTTGTTTGAGATTTGTTCCGATAGTATATGATTTTAATTTCAGCCCACAGATTGCTGTGAGATTGTTAGCCCATAAAATCCAGTCCCCACAAGAATGGGAGGCGATACAGGCTTTGATGGTGCGTAACATCCCACTCTTACATTGAGTATTTGTCATTTATCACTAGGCCTATAATTCCTGGAGCTTTAACATTGACTTCTCACTGTTGCAGGTTTTAGAGGCTTGCATGAAGAACTGCGGGAAAAGGTTCCACAATGAAGTTGGGAAATTTAGGTTTCTAAATGAACTCATCAAAGTGGTGTCACCTAAAGTATGTAGATAATATCAGATGTTTTGTATTTTCTTTAATCCCATAGTTCTGTATTTAATTTGTTGCTTTGTTAAAATGAAATCCATCCAGATGAACCCTGTACCTGTTCCAGTATCTAGGTGACAGAGTGTCGGAGGTGGTGAAGAAGAGAGTGGTAGATATGCTCTTCAGCTGGACACTCTCTTTACCCAATGAGGCCAAGATCAGTGATGCTTATCAAATGCTGAAGAAACAAGGTAGGATTTCAGCATTTTAAAATGACCCTATTTCAGGTTTTCATTGGTTTTTAGCCAATACTGTAAAGTCGCCATGTCACTTCTAACTGTTGCCTTTTTTCAGGTATTGTCACAGTTGACCCTGAGCTTCTTCTGGATAAGACACTGATGCCGTCGCCCTCCTCCCGGCCCAAGAACCCTGTGTTTGAGAATGAGGAGAAGAGCAAGGTGAGATGCTTCCTTCTTATGTTTGATGGAAGATCTTTGTATACGGACGCTATAAATTCACCTTGTGAAGAACGTGTTAATCTCTCAAAAAAATGTTTGATTTCTGTCTTTGGGATGTAAATAGCCATAATCTATCTAGCCTATGCTATGTCATTACAATAACAATTACACTATAAAACCCACCTGACTATCTTACCCTCTCTCATTGGTCCTGGCATGTTTGCATTTCTGAGCTTCAAGTTGATCTATGATCAAAGATGTTTTCTCAAGCCCTGGGATCTGTCACAGGGATTGGCTGCTGTGACTGGACCCTACTGTGGGAAACAGACTAGAGTACTAGAGACTCTGACTTATTATTCTCTCTCTGTAGCGACTGGCCGAGCTTCTGAAGAGCAAAAAGCCTGAGGATCTACAGGAGGCCAACCGCCTCATCAAAAACATGGTCAAAGAGGTTAGCAGTAGTTGTTAGGCAGTAGTTGTGTAAACAGAGCTGCTACACAAACATGATGACGACCATAATGATGACAAGTGATTGAATCCGGCCCTCTGTCAGTCACTGTATCACCGTGGGTTTAAGGCAAGTGTGTGCTGTGTTTCAGGATGAGGTGAGGCTGCAGAGAGCGTCGAAGCGCAGCAGCACCCTGGAGGAGGTCAACAACAGTGTTAAACTGCTCAACGAGATGCTCAGCCACTTCAGCAGGGACCAATCAACGGACGGAGACAAGGAGCTTATCAAAGTTGGTCCATATCTTACTTCACTATCACTATTGTAGACTCTTCCCTTCATAAAATTGGAGATATACACTTTTTATAGATTAACTTTGTGGAAAATACATTTACATTTACATTTAAGTCATTTAGCAGACGCTCTTATCCAGAGCGACTTACAAAATCGCTTCCAGGACAATGAAAGTCTTCTTTAAAATATTTTTTTTTGTGAAAAGCACATTAATACACTTTGGAAGCATATATGAAATGTGTTGTCTTCACATAATATTATTATTGCTGTTGTTTTTTTTTATTTCAGGAGCTTTACGGTGACTGTGACAAGTTGAGGGGGACTGTGTTCAAGCTGGCCACAGAGACCGAGGACAATGACAGCAGCTTAGGTAACCAACACTCCCTGAGGCCTGCCATCTTATTGTCGAAAATAGTCAAATCCCTCCCATCATTGGTCATATTGATTAATCCTTTATTGTGACCCCCAGGTGACATATTGCAGGCCAGTGATGACCTGTCCCGCGTCATCAACTCCTATAAAAGGATTGTGGAGGGACAGACTGTCAATGGAGAGATGGAGCCACTTGGACTGTCAACTACTACACAATGTAAGAACATGACGGTTCACAGATGTTCTTTTCTACCAGGGATTATCCATATTTTCCTTTCTGGGGCCCAGGTCTGTGGACTCTTTACAAAATAATAACCCCCCCCCCCCCCCCCCCTTCATCTGAGATCACATTGGTGTATTATTGCATATACCATCTTGGACTGTTTCACCCTAATCTTTGTCTCTTTCCATCCATGGCCAGGTACCAAAGACAGCAACCAGTCTGAGATCCTGATAGACCTGGCTGGTCTGGACCTCCAGAGCCCCTCCCCACCAGAGCATCCTCCTCTAGCCCAGCACCCAGACTTTCTACCAGCCGACCTGCTGTACGGGTCTGCCCCCCTCCAGGATCCTCAGGCCTGCCCTGCCATGGAGGACCCCAGTCCCAGAAAACCCTCTGCTGCACTGTCTCTACTGGACAAGGAGCTCCTCTCTCTAGGTACAGCACATCCTGTATCAACACCTTTGTCTTGGATCTGATAAGAAAGCATTAGTCTTCTGTATGTCTTTGTGATTCATGTTCACCTAACCCCCACATATATTGCCAAAGTCTGTCCCTCTTCCGGGAAATGTGGGTTTTCTTGATAGAATAGGAGAATATATTGACTGCTTGTTTGTTTCAGGACTTAATGAACCAGTTCCTGCAAAAGATGACTTGAATAATCTGTGGATGTCATTTTTGCAGGTAAATGGCCATTTAAGTGTCCTAACCAGTCAGTACTTTCAGAAGCATTTATCTGGTAGAAATATTTATCCTTCCTGGAAATATTGATCTTAACTATGTCAGCTTGACACACATTGTTTAATGTGATGTTAAACCCCTTCTCTTCCAGGCTCCCAACCCAGTTTTGGACCTGTTTGGCAGCGCCCTCCCAGCTACTGTATTCTCTGCAGCTTCTACGGACCAGTTAGGAGCTTCTACAACAGAGCCTGTTTCTAAGACAGCCGCCCCACAATCCTCAGTGGCGGCCTCCTTCCCCTACCCCAGTGCTGCTGCCCAGGCAGTCTCCGCCTCCCTGAACCACAGTCTGCAGGACCTGGCCATGTTGGATTTGGGTAGCCCCAAGAGGTGCTCATCTCTACTACCAATCATACTTTATGTTCCTGTGAAGGCTAGATGCTAGCTAGCATGTACCACACCATGTAACTGTGGAGGCTTGAAAGTGGATAACTGAAGTAATATTTAAATGCCACCAATTGGCTTATTGCTTGATCAATTCTTTTGAGTGTATGCAGTAGGGATGGGTGGTACAGAGTGCAGGTTTAATCCATCTGTCATCATCTACCATAGCATGCCTGGTGTGATCAACACTGACGACTTGTTTGGGATGGGTGAGGCTATGGGTGCCACTGCCTCCCCGAGAATTGGGATCTCCGCCTCCAGATCCAGCCCTCTCCCTCTGGGTATCCTACCGGCTGCTGCTGCAGCCCCTACCTTGTCCCCTAAGACCCAGGCTGATGACAGCCCCCTTCTCCGCTCTCTGTCCCCCATCCTGATTCTCCCGCTGGGGCAGGCCAGCCCAGCCAAGTTCCCTGAAATCTCCCTAAGTAACGTCTACGTCCCCCTAGAAGCCATCAAGCCAAGTGAGTCCCAGGAAGACCTTGGCCTGCCTTCAGGAGTTTCTGGGTATTGTAGTCTGTTCAACACAGATGGCTCAGTACAGTGGCTGGAAGTGCAGATACTGAGTGTTTTCTTCTTCTCTCTGTCATTCTGTGATGTGTAAGGCAAGCTGTGTCCTGTGACGGCCTATGATAAAGACGGGGTCCGCGTTCTCCTGCACTTTGCCACCGACTGTCCGCCGGGCCGGCCGGACGTGCTGGTGATGGTGGTGTCCATGCTGAACACGGCACCTCTTCCCGTCAGGAACATGGTCCTACAGGCTGCTGTACCCAAGGTAAGGCTGACTTGGACAGTGGACACTCGCGCTGTTGCAACCTATTCAATTACACTGTGGTCTGTACTTACACTGTAGTACAGGGATAATCAACTAGATTCGGCCGTGGGCTAATTATTATCTTGAGCGGATGGTCAGAGCCAGGACATAATTACAAATCATTTGTAGACTGCAAATTGACTGCAAGAAGATATATTTTAAAACCTTGCTTACATTTGTTTATGATCACATATCTCTCGTGTGTGGGAATAATGAGGAACAGATTCAACATTAAAATCACTTGGAGCTGATTTCCTGGTGTTTTGACAGTATTTTATGTCCAACAATGGAGAAAAAAAAGTTGGCTCAGAACCTGGGGGGCCAATTAAAACCAACGCTGCCTGCTGTAGTTGATTAAAAGAACTCATGAGTATCATTCTTTTAGCATACTTGAATCCTCACTCTCCTGACAAGTGAGATATGTTCAGTAAGGTACTGCTTCAGACAGGCAGTGAAGTTTGCTCAAACTATAATATTTGTGAGTTAATATATATGAACTAAAGCCCGTCTTCAAACGGTCACTTATAACACCCCCCTATTCATTCCTTCCCCCTTGCCAGTCGATGAAGGTGAGACTACAACCGCCCTCGGGAACTGACCTGGCGCCTTTTAACCCCATCTTTCCCCCCGCCGCCATCACTCAAGTCATGCTGCTGGCCAACCCACTAATGGTGAGAGTCCTCCTAGTGTAGTCAATGAGAGTTATTCATCTGATATTTGCATGAGTTGAAAATATGGTTATGGTATAATAAGATATTCCACTTAGCAGATGTTTTTTGTCTGTGTGATCCCTGCTAAGGTTCAGGATCCATTATTCCATCCTTTGTTACTTGGTCTTTATGATTCCTTACATCACCTACCCATATCACCTGGATCATTTGTGTGCTTTAGTTTGAAGTCAAAATGATGCTACAATGCTAACCAGCAAACTAAACTGGCATGCTTACTCTGTGCGTGTGTGTGTGTGTGTGTGTGTGTGTGTGTGTGTGTGTGTGTGCTTTCTCTCTCTCTCTCTCAGGAGAAGGTCTGGATGAGATACAAGCTGACGTTCACATTGGGAGAGCAGCAGTGCACAGAGACTGGGGAGGTGGACCAGTTCCCCCCAGCCGAGATATGGGGGGCTCTATAGCCCCCCTAACACCAAAATGGTGCCAGGGACAATACAGCAACACATGGTGGGGACAGCTTGAGTTAGTTGACGCTACAAAGACTGTATTTGGGGGAGAATCAATGTATTTGCGAATGTTTCATATACTAGTAAGTTATTAAGCACTATTATCATTATGCCATTTGTTACATTGTCCTTCTATTAGGTGTCATGTTTATTTATATATACTTCAAACCCAATCTTCTCTGAATGGAATTGTTACAGAATTGCTGCACTTTAGAAATGCCATACAGACTTACAATGTTTGGTTTTAGAGCAGTCATATACACTTGGAAATTTAACTTTGAACGGTCAAGAAGAGCCAGCCTAGCATGTGATAAGAGTGGAAGTTATCACATGATATATATATATATATCTGGCACTTACACAAGACTGTTACAATGAACTACCAGTAATTGGACAGGGAAAATCTCCCGATTGTCACAGTTAATGGAAAAGAAGCCCTAGACTAGTAGCATACATGTATCTCTTTTCCACCTGCCCCCTTTCACTTTATTCCAAATACGATACCTCAGTAGAAAATGATGGAGCAGATAACTGACAGTACAGACAGCTAAATGCTGAACACTTGCATAATGTTGTTGAGAAGATCTTTGAATATATTCAAAATAATAATTTGTATTTTGGGAGCAGAGTGCTATTTATCTGGTCAGGTGGGAATTTTCTATTTCTACCTATATATTTCTATTAGTGCTATTTTGACATGTTTCAGTTATGGGAGGTGGTGGCCTGCCAAGGTGTGTGACTGTGAATCCTTAATATTTATTTATTTATTTTTAGGTGCTTGTCATGAAAGTATTGGTTTCCAGAGATGGTGTTCGCTAAGCAAGCTCTGTCTTCTGTTTTGAGATCAGTTTACTGCTGAAATTCTTCCCTGCATACTTAACTTTGAATGGCTTGGTAGCAATTTAATATTAGTTTGTAGAAACCGGAGGCTTATCCAGGAGGGTGAAATATCACAGCACTTTCAGATAGACCTGTATTGAGTAGAACAGGGAAGCTTGTTTGAATAGGGAAGCTTGTCAGCTCTATACATTACATTTCTATCTGCGACATCTTAACCCTTGCCTCCCCATTCAAACAGCCTTGGGTGAAGGTGCTTTGCCTGCAGTGGTACAATAGGACATGAATCGGTATCTCAAAATAGGGCTTATGGGTGTCCCTTTCAATGTACTTGTATGTAACAGGAGTGTCTGACTATCCATGTGTATTCTGTCTGTCTGCGTTCTGAAGCCCTTTTCTGTTATCAGTACCAGTGTTACAATGGGAGGAGTACTCTTCTAAACTTTAATATAATTTGCTCTATTTATTGTCCATTTTAGAGATTGGCAAATTAATTCATGTGCATTAAATGTGTGGTTATTTAATGGGATTGAACAGAAGTAAGTACTGTATATGTATTTTTGAAGAACTGTTTCACCGCATGAAGAATTAAAGTCTTAATTTTAAAGAATTGCCACATGCTGTATGTGGTATGTTCATAAGCCTGACCTAACCCACTTGCGCCATACAGACGTTGATTTCCGGCGAGGAAATGCCTATAAATAATCAAACCTCCTGGAACATGTCATTTTACTTTTGTTTTTTAAAGTTTAGTTTCACACCAACAAGCATGCGTGCATGCTCAGAAATGTAACACTGTGCACACACTGTGAGTGCTCAGAAATGTATCGTCATGGAAAAAGAGCAGCACAGACTGCTCTCCAAACTGGCGCAGATGGAAGTCGCGCTCATGCCCAAGCTTCGTGGAGAAAGCGCAAAGTCGCTGAAGTGTAGCAGCCATGGCAGACGAAAAACCCAAGGTGAGCAATGAAACGTATTTTATTCGCAATATTTACAGTGAAGTTGTATTCTCGTTATGTTGGCCTGTATGCTATTCTGAAAAGGTTTGCGGTTTAGAGCAGCTAATTTACTTAACCGGTTGATTTAGTTGGAAATATTTCTGAATCGGTCTGGACCGCTTGCCTAGGCTAACTGCTAGCGTGTAGTTAGCTAGCGAATAATATCAGGAACAGTGTGGCTTTTGTGATTTATTCATGTTTTGTCAGTCAAAATCAGTTTAATTTTCTAATTTAAATGTAATTCATGTTCATGTGTTTTCTTGTCATGATGCGCGGATGCAACCTAGATGGCTAGCTAGCTAACGTCGAGGGCCCGTACCCGAATAACAGTATGGCAGCTAGCTACATACAGTTGTTAGCATGCTAACATGATCAATTAGCTTTTTGTAATTGTTATGAATCGGGATTATTCCGTGCAGACCATTGCACTTCACAATTTCTATCCAAATATCATAATCCGTGATTTGAAACTTAGTTTTAATGTGAGGGATTGTTTAGAGAATAGAGAATGTACCAAATATCCACTCCCTTCTCTAATCATGGAATCTGTTTTATTTGTTTTTAGGAAGGAGTAAAGACGGAGAACAATGACCACATCAACTTAAAGGTGGCAGGACAAGACGGCTCAGTGGTGCAGTTCAAGATCAAAAGGCACACACCTCTCAGCAAACTCATGAAAGCATATTGCGAAAGACAGGTAAGGCAACATCATTGACTAACAAACATGCATGTGTAGGACATGGGGATGTGTGAAACTTACTCCTCAGCCTGAAGTATCCCCACTTGCGATAGGGAGTAGCTAGCTTTCCATGTGGCGCCGTCTGATAATACGCTTCAGGAGGGAGGTCACGTGTGCTAACAAGGCAGAGCTCCCGAGTTCGCGCAAGGTATGAGCCGAATCGGGAGGAAGTGGTACTCGCTACGTGACATCCTGTATACATGCACTCAGACTGAGGGTTTTATTGCCATGCACAAGTTCCCTTGATTGAAGAATTGCGTATTTTCAGTTCAAATTTTTGTGTCTTGTGATGCCTTTCCACAGGGCCTGACGATTAGGCAAATCCGGTTCCGGTTTGATGGTCAACCCATCAACGAGACCGACACACCAGCACAAGTAAGTTGGTCGATAAGGTTGGTTATTGTTGGATCAAATCCTTGGTTCCTCTTATATGTTTGAGTTTACTGTTCATTGGCAAATGGATTTATCCTGTGCCGGGGTCTGCCTCCAGGACCACATAGGGCCCCTGGAGGCAGAGGTTCAATCCCTTACTTCCTCTCCTATAATCCTCTCATCTGGCTCTCCATTTAACATTCTGATCTGAACCTGTCAATAAAACTTCAAAATACCCCCCCCCAAAAAAAAAATATATATATATTTGAAAAACGTGTTTTATCCTGCCCACGAAGAATGTTTACACGGGTAGAAAAAAAAAACTGATGCTATAACTGATCTTGACTGACTTTTGTTTTGTCAGTTGGAAATGGAAGATGAAGACACAATCGATGTGTTCCAGCAGCAAACGGGAGGTTTTCTTCACTAGGGGCCTATGTTCCCCACCAACACCCCTACCTCCCCTGTCAGCTCGCCTCTACGTTCCCTAATAATGTATTTTCTGAAACTCTGCTTCTAACTCCTATCCCTAGGCACTTAATGCCAATCTGAAAAGATTGGATAGGTTTGACCAATATGTTAATATGACCTGCTGTGTTATAGCCATACTTCCAATCCTTTCAGGTCTACAGGAGTTGGGTCAATTTGGGATTCAGCATACCTAGTTCTACACGTGTCAATACCATTCATTCTGATATTCACATAACATACGGTTGTATATTATTGAGTTTATTCTGTACATAAACATCTGAGTGAGGGTACCCATTGTCAGATCCTGTTTCATGTGCTGAACTAATCCAGCAATCAAAACCTACAATTCTGGACAATGTCTTTTGGAAGGTGTGTAAGTTCTTTACATCTAATTCACCCATTTTGACAATTGCTGGTCAGACTTCTGTTTTCAGAGATGGATTCTTTCTTTTTAATAATTGTAGAAGTTGTTTGCGATGCAACTTGTATTGATGTTCTCCAATAAGCCTGCATTTAAATTGACTCACATCTGTTATTGTTAAATAAATTGATTCTTTTTTAAATGTCTCTGTCATATATATACAGTGCCTTTGGAAAGTTAAGACCCCTTAACTTTATCCATATTTTGTTAGCCCCCCCCCCCCCCCCCAAGCTACACACAATACCCCATAATGATGACGCAAAAATAGTTTGACATTTTTGCAAGTTTGTATAAAAACACTACATTTACATAAGTATTCAGATCCTTTACTTTGTTGAAGCACCTTTAACAGCAATTACAGCCTCGAGTCTTCTTGGGTATGACGCTACAAGCTTGGCACACCTGCATTTGGGGAGTTTCTCCCATTCTCTGCAGATCCTCTCAAGCTCTGTCTGGTTGGATAGGGAGCATTGCTGCACAGCTATGTTCAGGTCTCTCCAGAGATGTTTGATTGGGTTCAAGTCCGGGTTCTGGCTCGTCCCCTCAAGGACATTGATACTTGTCCCGAAGCCACTCCTGCTTGGTCTTGGCTGTGTGCTTAAGGTCGTTTTCCTGTTGGAAGATGAAACTTCGTCCCAGTCTGCGGTCCTGAACAGGTTCTCTCTGCACCTTTCTCCATTCATCTTTGCCTCGATCCTGACTAGTCTCACAGTCCCGGCCGCTGAAAAACATCACCACAACATGATGCTGCCACCACCACGCTTCACCGTAGGGATGGTGCTAGATTTCCTCCAGACATGACGCATTGCATTTGGGCCAAAGAGGTCAATCTTGGTTTCATCCGACCAGAGAATAATTTCTCATGGTCATTCTTCAGGTGCCTTTTGAACAAACTCCAAGCGGGCTGTCATGTGCCTTTTTACTGAGGAGTGGCTTCCATCTGGCATTCTACCATAACTGCCTGATTGGTGGAGTGCTGCAGAGATGGTTGTCCTAGAACATTCTCTTATCTCCACAGAGGTACTCTGGAGCTCTAACTGAGTTGCCATCAAATTCTTGGTCACCTCCCTGACCAAGGCCCTTCTTCCCCAATTGCTCAGTTTGGACAGGCAACCAGCTCTAGGAAGAGTCTTGGTGGTTCCAAACTTCTTCCATTGAAGAATGATGTAGGCCACTGTGTTCTTGGGGACCTTCAATGCTGCAAAAATATTTTGGTACCCTTCCCCAGATCTGTACCTCGACACAATCCAGTCTTTGAGCTTTACGGACAATTCCTTTGACCTCATGGCTTGGTTTTTGCTCTGACATGCACTGTCAACTGTGGGACCTCAGACAGGTGAGTGCCTTTCCAAATCAATTGAATTTACCCCCAGTTGGACTCCAATCAAGTTCTAGAAACAGCTCAAGGTTGATCAATGGAAACAGGATGCACCTGAGCTCAATTTTGAGTCTCATAGTAAGGGTCTGAATACTTATGTAAAAGAGATATTTGTTTTTTATTTTTAATAAATGTGCAAAAATCCAAGTTCCGACATAATGATGATTATCAACCATCTGTTTACACAGGGAGCCCAATTCTGATATATATTTTTGCTAATTGGTATTTTGACCAATCAGATCAGTTCTGAAAAAGATCTGATATGATTGGTCAAAATACCAATTAGTGGAGTATAGATCAGAATTGGGCTGCCTGTGTAAATGCATTCTAGGTGACCTTCTGTCTGAATCATATAGTCAGATTTTTCATTATTGTTCTCTGTTGTATCAACTGACTGATTCTGTATGGGGGGTAAAAACAGAAGTATTTGTCAGGAAGATATTTATCTCAAAATGTTTGATTGTACAGAAAGGAGGGTTATAAAATCTCTAAATTCAGACATCATATGGATTATTTTTTGTTTGTTGCTAAGGACGGTTTGCTTTTCCTTGAGCGCGCAGGTCGTACACCGATTCTCCAATCAAATGCATGATTTATGAGTCAGGAACCAATCAGAAGAACGAATCGTCCTTTTGTGGGTGGCAATTCAACCATGGAAACGCCCTCTTCACGTTTTTTTTTTTTAGATCCGATTGATCATTTTGCTTGTACCGGGTGGAGTAAAACGAGTCTGAGGTGGTGAAATATTGGTCTAGAATCGTCTTGTTATTTGCAATAGCTTATTAACTCCTACCAGCCTCTCACAAAATGACGACGACAACTATATATTCAGGCATGGAAGCCGGAGCAAAAAGCAGCTCCAGGTAAGCATCATGACATGTCAAGAGCCTTGCATTTTCAGCCAAATGTCAAATGATGCAGCCCTCCTCCAGACAGCTAAGTTAGCTAGCTAACCGTTAACTAGCTAGTTGTCAAACAATAGACACTATTTTCTTAACCTGTTCGTATTAATGACTTTTTAAATTATTTGTGCGAAGATGTATTTCACGTTAAATGCGTCTGTGGCCACAGCCACCGTTGACATTTGCCTCTTTGTATGTGGAACAGGCTAACTAACGTTAGCTTGCTAGCATTTAGCTAGTGAATGTAGCTAGCTAACGACGTGCTCGTAGGTGTGTAAAAGCAAGCTAATGCTAATGGTTCTAACTGATTGCCTTCAAAGGAATCAACATTTGCTTCTTCTTTTATTCAATGCAGGGTGCATGACACTAGAGCCAGACTGCTAGCATGAAACTTGTCGTTGGCTATCAAATCAATAACAGTTAATTTTATGGTTGGGTGGGGCCCCCTGTGGAAGGTGCTTTTTCTATCCGACTAACGTTAGTAGTATCCACTTTGCCAATCACGACCATGCAGCCCTCTTCCATAACCAGATTTGCTCAAATTAAATATTCACTAACCAGCTATTCGGCTAGCTAGTTACTGACTTGCAAAACCAACTATGCTAATCAGACTTAAATTATTTTACATCTGGTTGGTTTAGCCGGGTTGATTAAGGTTGATATCAGGCCGAAGCAGCTGCCCCACATACAGAGACAACTGTCTACAATGACATCTGGATATTTTATGACCCGCTGGTTGTAGTGTGCCTCTGGGGCAAGTGGGATGGGGGAACCTAAAATGTCTGTTATCGTGAAAATCGATCAAGTGAGCTTTCACCTGGTTTACATTTATGCAAGCACAAGGCATGTAAATCAAAAAAATATATTTTTAATTGTTAATCTTAGCAGAAGGTATTTTAAAATCATTATCTCAATGCAGAGAAGCTGCCATTTCAAAGATTCTTTCATGCTTTAAAAATCCTCACATTTGGTCTTCATGGTTTTGTCACACCCATTTTTCATCCTCTTCTAAGTCCTCGGCTTAAAGGTGGGTTTACTCACTGCAGGAAGAGATAGTGGCGCCAGCAGGAGCCCATCTCTAACATGAATTCAAAGCATTTTGTGTGTCAGCATAGATTAGCTCTAGTCAATGTGTCAGCTAACCAGACCACCATAATGACAGTAGTCAGGAAGGCTCTAATGTAGTGTTGCGCACCAGACACAGACTTCCTCCCAAAATAGCCTGGGGATGATGCCCTTTGTCCTGTGCAAAATTTCAGACAGGTGTGTATTTATTGTTTCTTTTTTTTCTTCAGTAGGAACTCTTAGAGTGTACAAATCCTAGTTTAAGGCTATACCAATTAGAAGTATACAAGTTAGGCTAGTTATTTTATTTTCCTCAATACTTTTCTCATTGCTTTGTCTCTTAGGGTCCTGCGCCCCCCTGGAGGAGCCTCCAACATCTCTTTTGGCAACGATGAGGAAAAGCCCCCCAATCGCAAAAACAAGATGGCCTCCAACATCTTCGCTGAACCAGATGACCCACACGCTCATCGGAGGAACAACCCACCTGGTAACCCATCACCCTACCTCAGCCTCTTGTATAATACTTATACTGTGCCTCTAGCTATATGTAGCCTATGTAATTTATCAAAACTTCTCAGTGCGGGTCCTTAGTCTTTAAATCTTTTTAAATTCATTTATCTCAGATTCTTAAATTCAAATGTCTTAAATGCAACTGAGATGACTACAGTGTTTCCATTATAGTGCTGCTGCTTAATTGTTGCAGTTATTACTATTTTAACATCAAATAATACTGGAGGCGCACTTTTTCTAAAGCTATCCAACCATGTGTGCACGTCATGTCCGAGTCGGGCCGTTGCCAGAGAACAAGATTTCCTATACATTTTTTGTTATTTTATTAGGATCCCCATTAGCTGTTGCAAAATCGGCAGCTACTTATCCTGGGTCCACATGAAATATGACATAATACAGAACATTAATAGACAAGAACAGCTCATGGACAGAACTTCATCAATATTTTTTAAAAGGCACTTGTAGTGTACATATCAATACATACACACTATCTAGGTAAAATATGGAAGAGGTGCCGTGAGGTGTTGCTTTATCAGTTTTTTTTTAAACCAGGTTTGCTTTAAACCAGGTTTGCTGTACATTTGAGCAATATGAGATGGAACAGAGTTCCATGAAATAAAATTGCTCTATGTAATACTGTGACTTTTCTTGCATTTGTTCTGGTTTTGGGGACTGTGAAAATACCCCGGGTGGCATGTTTAGTGGGGTAAGTGTGTCAGAGCTGACTATGCAAACAATTTGGGCTTTTCAACACAATGCTTCTTATAAGAATTATACCTTTGACTACAATGAAGAGCAAGACGTGCCGCTTAACTAGGTCTTTCCTTGCATCACTCGACGACAATAATCAAGATGAGACAACTAGAGCCTGCAGGACTTGCTTTTTGGAGTGCGGTGTCAAAAAAGCAGAGCATCTCTTTATTACGGCCAGCCCTCTCCCCATCTTTATAACCATTTGAATCTATATGTTTTGACCATGACCGTTTACAATGAAAGGTAACGCAAAGTAATTTAATCTTAACTTGTTCAACAGCCACACCATTCATTACCAGATTCAGCTGAGGTCTTGAACTTAGGGAATTATTTGTACCAAATACAATGCTCTTAGTTTTAGATGTTCAGGACCAGTTTATTACTGGCTACCCATTCCAAAACTGTCACAACTCTGTTAAGGGTTTCAGTACTTCGTTAGCTGTGGCTGCTGACACTTATGATTCAACCATATAGATATACATGGACAAACATGCTTTGTTTTAATGCCAGTGGCAGGTCATTGGTCAAAATAGGAAATAGTAGAGGGCCTAAAGAGCTGCCCTGCGGTACACCGTACTTTACTTGTTTGACATTTAGAGAAGCTATTAAAGAAAACCCTGTTTCTATTAAATGGCTCTGAATCCTGAGTATGGCAGAGATCGAAAAACCATAATATTTACGCCACCATTAAAAAGTTTGCGGTCACTTAGAAATGTTTTTGTTTGAAAGAATTAAAAAAACTACTTATTTTCCATTTTAAAATAACATAAAATTGATCAGAAATACTGTAGACATTGTTAAATGTTGTAAATGTATTTGTCATAGTGATTAATGAGTAATATTAAAACAGAGTCATATGCCCCATCAACATAAGAATACTATACAGAAAACCTGAAAATTGCTGAAAATCAAATCGATGATGAGAGAATCATGTATGTCAACGTGTCAAATATGTAAGTTGAAAACATTGTATGTTAAAATAACTGTTTGTGTGTCTGTGTAACCAGTTGCACTGCCCTTTATTGTTAAAATGACACAATAATTATTTATAGTTGAATAAACATAAAGAGCAAGCAAGAAAGGCGTTTCACTGTACTAGTGCACGTGACGATAAAAACTTGTACCATGAGACAAGTTGAGCAAATACATCATTTTAAGTTGACTGATTTTTTTTGTGTACGTTTTCTGAAGTTGGAGCTCGGTTTTGGCCAACTAAAAATGTTACATTCAGGTTACACTTCAAGTAAACTTAAAAAGGCTGCAGTTCCACTTCCTTAATAATGAAATAATGAATTAGTTGAAACTATTATTTTTTTTACAGTGTATCTGGCAATGCCTTGTGTGACCTCGTAAAGTGTTCTCACACAGTGCTATACATGCAAGCATGTTGAATGAAAGTTTTGATTGATTGAGATGTGTATGAAGTGGTATTCATTGGGGATAGGGGTGCGTTTGGTCTGAAAGCTTTGCTCAGACACTTGTGAGGCCATGGGCTTACCGGGGCCTAAGTCCCTAGGCCCAGGCTCGAGGGGGGCCCAAGAGGATGCAAAAAAAAGATCATAAATCATTTTTTTTATCCAACCACAGCTGTCAATGTTGAAAACACACCAGAGAGCATAATTTAACCACAGAGGATAAGTCGTTTATTTAAAAAAATAAAACTGTCAAAACTGTTCGCTGCTCTGGCCCCCAATGGTGGAACAAACTCCCAGGTCACGACGCCAGGACAGCGGAGTCAATCACCACCTTCCGGAGACACCTGAAACCCCACCTCTTCAAGGAATACCTAGGATAGGATAAACCAATCCTTCTCACCCCCCTTAAATGATTTAGATGCACTATTGTAAAGTGGCTGTTCCACTGATGTCAGAAGGTGAATTCACCAATTTGTAAGTCGCTCTGGATAAGAGCGTCTGCTAAATGACTTAATGTAATGTAAATGTAAATGAATATTGTAGCTGGAAACGTTTTTTTTTTTTGAAGAATGGAATATCTACATAGGCGTACAGAGGCACATTATCAGCAACCATCACTCCTGTGATCCAATGGCATGTTAGCTGATCCAAGTTTTTATAATTTTAAAAGGCTAATTGATCATTAGAAAACCCTTTTGCAATTATTTTAGCACAGCTGTAAACTGTTCTGATTTTAAAGAAGCAATAAAACTGTCCGCCTTTAGACGAGTTGAGTATCTGGAGCATCAGTATTTGTGAGTTTGATTACAGGCTCATAATGTCCAGAAACAAAGACCTTTCTTCTGAAACTCGTCAGTCTATTCTTGTCCTGAGAAATGAAGGCTATTCCATGTTAGAAATTGTCAAGCGGTGACCCCAGCATCCCTGTTGACATTGAGACTGGTGTTTTGCGGGTACTATTTAATGAGGCTGCCAGTTGAGGACTTGTGAGACGTCTTTCTCAAACAAGATGCTCTAATGTACCTGTCCTCTTGCTCAGTTGTGCACCGGGGTCTTCCACTCCTCTTTCTATCCTGGTTAGAGCCAGTTAGCTCTGTTCTGTGAAGGGAGTAGTACACAGCGTTGTATGAGATCTTCCGTTTCTTGGCATTTTCTCACATGGAATCGCTTTCATTTCTCAGAACAAGAATAGACTGTTGAGTGTCAAAGTCCTTCTTTCAACCAATTATCAGTCATTTGTGTCAGTGCAGTACATGTTGAGTGCCCTTCTTTATAAGCATGCTGAAAGTCCTTTACAATTTGATAGATAACCCTAGTTAGAGCTGGGCAGGTAAACCAACACCGACATTGCCCTTTTCTTACTGAAGTAATTTTGCATTCTTGGAGATTAGGCTACACAACATTTCTGCGGATGATATATAATTTTTTTTGTTGGGGGGGGTGCGGGGTTCTAAAACCAATATTGGATAAACAGTGATGCTCATTAACCTTCATCCTGCAATGAAAGTACACAACATGACCAAAAGTATGTGGACACCTGCTCGTCGAACTGCTTTTTCCGAAGTCATTGGCATTAATGTGGAGTTGGTTTCCCCCTCCCTTTTTTTGCTGGGAAGGCTTTCTACATGCTGGAACATTGCTTCGGGGACTTGCTTCCATTCAGCCACAAGCATTCCTGAGGTCGGTCACTGAAGTTGGCCGATTAGGCCTGGCTCACAGTCGGCATTCCAATTCATCCTAAAGGTGTTTGATGGGGTTGAGGTCAGGGCTCTGTGCAGGCCAGTGAAGTTTTTCCACACGGATCTCGTTCTGTATGGGACTTGCTTTGTGCATGGATGCATCGTCATGCTGAAACAGGGAAAGACCTTACGCAACTGTGGCCACAAAGTTGGAACCACAGAATCTTCTAGAATGTCATTGCATGCTGTAGCATTAAGATTTCCCTTCACTGGAACTAAGGAGCCTAGCCCGAACCATGAAAAACAGCCTCAGACCATTATTCCTCCTCCACCAAACTTTACAGTTGGCACTATGCATTCGGGCAAGTTGCATTTTCCTGGCATCTGCCAAACCCAGATTCGTCTGTCGGACTGCCAGATGGTGAAGCTTGATTTATCACTCCAGAGAACGCGTTTCCACTGCTCCAGAGTCTGATGGCGGAGAGCTTTACACCCCTCCAGCAGAAGCTTGGTATTGCGCATGGTGATCTTTGGCTTGTGTGCGGCTGCTTGGCCATGGGAAGCCATTTCATGAAGCCCCGATGAACAGTCTTGTGCTGACGCTGCTTTCAGAGGCAGTTTGGAACTCCCTAGTGAAGCAACCGAGGACAGGAGATTTGTATGCTGAGCCGCTATTGCTCCTAGATGTTTCCACTTCACAATAACAACACTTACAGTTGACCAGGGCAGAAGTTTGATGAACTGACTTGTTGGAAATGTGCCACGTGAGTCACTGAGCTGTTCTGTAAGGCCGTTCTCCTGCCAATATTTTTCTGTGGTGGTGGCATGGATGTCATGGGGACAATAACATTATTAATAAAAAATGTATATATTATACATTTTATTTGTTTAGCTCACATAATACAATTTAAAAGTGTGCATTAAGTTGTCTAATAATAAATGTGGCAAAAAGGAATGTAGACATTAATTAATGCATAAAATTAGCACTGGCCAATAGTCTGGGAGAGGAAAAAATACCAGTCCATGTAAATGCATTTGACTTGTCATGCTTATCAGTCTATAGGTTCATTTGCATAATTGAGTGAATTCAATTGGCGTGTGTTTTCGTTATGTGTCTATCACACGCACAAAGTGTCATGACGTTGCCCTCTTTGGCTACAGCAAGCCCCCTCTCCCTGCCTCCTTCAACTAGGCTGCTGTGGTCAGAGAGAGGTCGTAAATTCATGAGAAGACCCTGCCACATGGCCACACAGTATAAGAGGCAGAGTAAATTTTCATAGAGAACAACGGAATTTCACAGAACTTGAGGTACGAACAAATTTCATGTTCCGGAGAAAGTATAAAAGATCGGTGAAGAACTGGTCCGTTTGTTACAACTTGAGGAAACTCATGGGAGACGGTGTGGCCACATTACCATAATGCTGTTATATTATAGCCTCAGATATGAGGTTTACATCTAATTGTTGTATAAGATGAATGAGTGAGCATAATACTGTTTGTAAAATTGTGTAATATGATTTTGGACTGTTTAATGAAGGAAAATACAATTCTTTTTTTATTTGAACTCAATCAGAGGACCGCCCCTGAGCCCAGTTAGGGTCAGGCATCCTGGGACAGCCCCTTCTCTGCAATTCCGAATAAAACCCAACATTGAGAAAATATCACCAGACCATGTTTTTCTCCATTAGGAGAGGACGAAGGTTGTAGACCATTGCTGAATCTTTTAACCATACCACGTGGTTACACTCTTAGACTATCGATACCGACAGAATAAGAACAAGTGTTTGATATAAATTACTAGTCTGCAGCTAGGAATACAGTATCATTGAACGCGAAGAACGGCAACCGCCGAAACATCCATTCTATAACAAATGAATGTCACACTGAACTATCCCCTCTAACCAAGACAGATAGGACAAAACTCCAACAGAAACAAACTTTTCACCAGCGATCAAGACGACACACTGAGTGTAAATATATACACTGCTCAAAAAAATAAAGGGAACACTTAAACAATGTAACTCCAAGTCAATCACACTTCTGTGAAATCAAACTGTCCACTTTGGAAGCAACACTGATTGACAATAAATTTCACATGCTGTTGTGCAAATGGAATAGACAACAGGTGGAAATTATAGGCAATTGGCAAGACACCCCCAATAAAGGAGTGGTTCTTCAGGTGGTGACCACATACCACTTCTCAGTTCCTATGCTTCCTGGCTGATGTTTTGGTCACTTTTGAATGCTGGCGGTGCTTTCACTCTAGTGGTAGCATGAGACGGAGTCTACAACCCACACAAGTGGCTCAGGTAGTGCAGCTCATCCAGGATGGCACATCAATGCGAGCTGTGGCAAGAAGGTTTGCTGTGTCTGTCAGCGTAGTGTCCAGAGCATGGAGGCGCTACCAGGAGACAGCCACTAATGTGCATGTGTCTGCTCAAACGGTCAGAAACAGACTCCATGGGGGTGGTATGAGGGCCCGACGTCCACAGGTGGGGGTTGTGCTTACAGCCCAACAACGTGCAGGACGTTTGGCATTTGCCAGAGAACACCAAGATTGGCAAATTCGCCACTGGCACCCTGTGCTCTTCACAGATGAAAGCAGGTTCACACTGAGCATGTGACAGACGTAACAGTCTGGAGACGCCGTGGAGAAAGTTGTGCTGCCTGCAACATCCTCCAGCATGACCGATTTGGCGGTGGGTCAGTCATGGTGTGGGGTGGCATTTCTTTGTGCTCGCCAGAGGTAGTCTGACTGCCATTAGGTACCGAGATGAGATCCTCAGACCCCTTGTGAGACCATATGCTGGTGCGGTTGGCCCTGGGTTCCTCCTAATGCAAGACAATGCTCGACCTCATGTGGCTGGAGTGTGTCAGCAGTTCCTGCAAGAGGAAGGCATTGATGCTATGGGCTGGCCCGCCCGTTCCCCAGACCTGAATCCAATTGAGCACATCTGGGACATCATGTCTCGCCCCATCCACCAACGCCACGTTGCACCACAGACTGTCCAGGAGTTGGCGGATGCTTTAGTCCAGGTCTGGGAGGAGAGCCCTCAGGAGACCATCCGCCACCTCATCAGGAGCATGCCCAGGCATTGTATGTAGGTCATACAGGCACGTGGAGGCCACACACAATACTGAACCTCATTTTGACTTGTTTTAATGACATTTATGTCAAAGTTGGATCAGCCTGTAGTGTGGTTTTCCACTTTCATTTTGAGTGTGACTCCAAATCCAGACCGCCATGGGTTGATACATTAGATTTCCATTGATAATTTTTGTGATTTTGTCAGCACATTCAACTATGTAAAGAAGAAAAGAAAAAAGTCTTTAATAAGAATATTTAATTCATTCAGATCTAGGATGTGTTATTTTAGTGTTTATTTTTTTGAGCAGTGTATAAAGGCAACCGAAGGCCATGTTTCATCAGTGTCACACACCACTTTGCAATGAGCTGAAGGCAGTATGCATTTTGACAACATAGTTGTTGCACACCTGAACAGTTTTACTACGCGCCTTGCCTTGCTCCAAAGTATCTGTGGAGACAATTATTTTGTTAGCTTTCTTTCATTGTCTTCTGGCCAAAGGCACAATCCTAGTCATATTACCAACCAATGCTTGATGCATATTAGATCTACCCTTTTTCAAAAATTTGAACAGATATTTTCATCTCACATGAAACTGCTAGTTTTTGACAACTGTGTTTCCAGCTAATTGCAGAATGGAACCAACTTTCGCGATTGCTTTTTAATGGTTTTTTTCTGTAACCTAGGCCTACTGATTGCCTGACTTTCTGTCTGGATGACCAAACTGGCTCCACTCGTGCATG
Organism: Oncorhynchus masou masou; assembly: GCF_036934945.1. Taxonomy (NCBI): domain Eukaryota; kingdom Metazoa; phylum Chordata; class Actinopteri; order Salmoniformes; family Salmonidae; genus Oncorhynchus; species Oncorhynchus masou. The sequence continues at coordinate 24,801,309 of NC_088216.1, forward strand.
TTGATTGTCTATCCCTTCCAAATGCGTTCATGACACCCAGGTTAAAATGCCGAAAACCAAGTATATTTATTTTGGGGTTGAAGGTTGAAATGCATATTAAACATTTAGCTAGCTGTTGCTCGGGGATGCAAACTAGTCACTTGTTTGTTTGCCGAAAGGTATCCTTTTTGGTCCCTCACTAGTTTGCATCCCTGAACTTGCTTGCTGATTTGTCCTGGGAGATTAACATGGGTTGTTATTTTACCTGAAATGCATAGGTTTTGATTAAAAACGTTTTTTTTTTTGTATTTATAGAATTTTGATGGTGGTTGGCAACCAACTTTAAGGTGCATTACCATCACCGACTGGAGTGTGGACCTCCATCTTTCAATGACCCATGTGGGTAAATGCTCGTAATAACCAATGAGTAGATGGGAGAGGCGGGACATGCAGCGCGTCAAATGGCTAAAATAAAACCAAGTTCTTCTATTTTAGCACCTGGCTATGCAGGAGTCTGACGCGCTTGAGGAGTTTGGATGAAATTATTGAATAACATGTACATTTTATTTTGCAACGCTGACAGATTAAACGTGTGCTGTCTGGTCAGCATGTTAGCCACCTGTTGCACCCTCTACAACCACTGACTATTATTTGTCCCTGCTGGTCATCTATGAATGTTTGAACATCTTGCCCATGTACTGTTATAATCTCCACCTGGCACAGTCAGAAGAGGACTGGCCTACCCCTCAGAGCCTCCTTCCTCTAGGTTTCATCCTCAGTTCCTGCCTTCTTGGGAGGTTTTCCTAGCCACTGTGCTTCTGCATTGCTTGCTGTTTGGGATTTTAGGCTGGGTTTCTGTACAGCACTTTGACATCTGCTGATGTAAAAGAGGCTTTATAAATACATTTGATGGATATGACTGACTTGATCATTGCCCTTGCTAGTTTGATTTGTTTTAACATTCCCAGTATTAGTTACATTGTCTATCAGTTTATTTTTTGGGGGGAAAAAATATATATATTGAGTCACTGAAACAAGCAAGGTACCAGGCCAGCTGGTATTTACAACCTGATGGCAATTATTTGGACTACCAAGAAATGTATTGGTGAATTATATTAACCATGCATTCAACTGCATCCATCTATTGTCAACAATGCCTAACTTTGTCATGTATTTTTTGGGGGTAAAATATAACCTATTTTTAAAACCTCCGTTTGGTTTTGTAGCATGACCTGGGTATTTTTTTATTTTTTTTTAAACGTAAATTATGGTTGTCTGGTCACATTTGTAAATTAGTTAACTCTGTCAGTTCCACTTTAAGAGCCAGCCCTAAATATACAACTTTTTGCCAACGGGCTCATTTCTGGAGTGGAATATCAGCAGGTGTGCGCAGACCTCACAATTGATATTACATTTCATTCCAAGTGGCATTTTAAGAAGGTCTTAAATTCAACTTCATCGAACCTGGAGATAATCTATGTGGATGCAAGTTGCAACTTCTTCCACAAGAGGGCAGATTGTGTTCATGTATGATGCTCTGATTCATGTTCGCTTCACAGAGCTTATAAGAAAAGCTGTCACCGTGTGTAGGAAATGGCCAATTTTAACTCCTCCAATCCATAGTCATTACATTAGCTCTTCCACTATTGATCTTCCTTCCAACACTGAATCCCAGCAGGGCTGAGTCTGAGCCATTCTGGAATATTCATGAGGATCTCTGCGTTGCCTGCAGTGGATGCTCCCGTGTCAGGTCACAATCAACAGCCTGGTCAACGCTATGCGACTGATGTCGTGCTGCATGAGACAAATGGTGGTCGCAACAGATACTGACTGGTTTTCTGATCCATGCCCTTAACTTTATTTTTATTTTTTAAACAAAGATATCTGTGACCAACACTCGTATCTGCATTCCCAGTCATGTGAAATCCGTAGATTAGAGCCTAATGAATTTATTTCAATTGATGGATTTTCTTAACTCCGACTCAGTAAAATCTCTTGCCGTTTGATATTTTTGTTCAGTATATGATAAATCCAACTGACTTGTCTGATTAGCAGCTGTTGAGTAGGGGAGTTTGGCATGCTGTCTGAAAGGTCAGGTGGGGAGACAGTGGTTTTTGGCTTGTCCCCAGGCTGGTTGTTGAATTGGAGTGTTTCCAATTCAACTCTCTCTTCCTCCAAACGTTCCTTTCTATGTTATAACTTGCAACCCCTTGTGATTTAGCAATTAAAAACAATTCATGAAATGGCAGAGCTAAGCAGTTTTAGTTTCATTCTACTTCATTTAGGTGTTTGGCTGCTTATAACTCTATCAAGTATCTGAAATGTTATCACTTCTAGCATGAGATGTTCTTAAATTAGAATGTAAGCCCTCGATCACTTGGTGATTTAGCCAGGCAATTCCCAGGGATTGAGACTCAAACCGTGTCAATTCTGTGTATCTACAGGTGGGAAGCCCACCGGAGTGCTGTGTGGAGAGCCATCAGCCCCACTGAGGAGATGTGCTGCCCAATCTTCCTCCAACAACCACGAGGATTCCAACGCCGGGGTGAGATTGTGTGTTAAAGTTAAACAATGGGCATTCCTTGTTGAGGATTTTCTTCCACTTTCATGTATTTGGCCTACTCCTTTCTGTTGTTTTCTAATCACTTACCTTTTGTCCCTTCATCTCCTCTTAGACTGGAGACAATGACGTGGGAAGTGCTGGTAAGGACTATTTTAAGGATTCTTGCTAACTTCCACTGTTAAACAAGTTGTCCAGATTAAGACTACATATTCTTGTCTGTAAACTTCTAAGAAGGTTAATTTTATTCACAATGCTAGTTAAATTATAGGGAAAAATGTGATTTTTAGTATGGTATGTAGTGTTGAAATGTTGAACATTTGTAGTTTTTGTCTATCCATTTGGTTTTTATTACCAGATGTTTTTAAATGCTTGAGTGGCAGGCATGTTATCCTGTCTCCTTACCCATGTTTAGATAATGCTGTGGAGGTTGAGGTCATTCCTGTCCCAGAGCAGAGGAATGAGGCCTCCAAGCCCGCCGCTGGGATGACATCAGGCCGCAGGAACCCCCCAGGGGGAAAGTCCAGCCTCATCCTCGGTTGAGGTCCCTCTCCTTCTCTATCTCTCTATCTCAGAACTCTGCTGTCCTTTTCTCTTTTTTAAAAGAAGAATCTCCACCTGTTCATCTGTGAGTCCAGGAATTTCGTCCCTTCCTCTCCTCCCTCCCTGAGTCCATTGTTTTGATACCCCCTCTTTTTTAATTTTTGTATGTTTTTTTTTGACAGAAGCACTTTATGTACCTGATCCAAGCCCCTGGCATATGTAGTGCTGTAGTCACAGGCCCTCTGGCCAAAGGGCATGAGGTTTAAGTTGTCCCTCACTCCATCCGGTGTCAATGGCAAAGTTCTGATGCGCGATCGATAAGGTTTAAACAAAAAATAATAAAATGGATTTATATGAAGTTGTTGCTTTTGCACCGTGTTCATTGTCTGGTAAAAACTGCATGCACGCCTGGTTTGTTCCAAGTCCGACTCAACCAAAACATTTTGGTGAAGCCTTTTGTTTAAAAAAAAAAAAATCTATTAAAAAAAGGAACTAAAAGTTTTACTGTGAACGTTTCATTTTAATTGAAGGTTATGCTGGACTTTTGAGTCATTAATTAATTGTTGGGGTACATGATCTAGTGTTGCATGAAGTTTGGGACTTGAACATTTCTATGGAAACTAAAATCCACACGGGATCCAAACAGTTTACTCAAACCCCGGTGTCATTATTTCTGAAGACTAAATTCAGTGAATATGTCCAGAAAATGGGCTTTCTAATGTCATGAAATGGAGAACAAGATTACATTTTATTGTATCTGATTTCTATTTATTTATTTATTTTGGAAGGGAAACTTTCTCAACAGCTAAAGTATGCCTGTTTGTGTGTGGTACTCCATCTGATAGAATGACAAGTGACCTTATGACAGCTCTGCCTAGTTCTCATTTTACTTTATTTTTTTTAAATTCTCAATGTTGGACAATTTGGTACGTTAAACAAATTGCTCAGTTCTTGTTCAAACTTCTGTCATGGTCTCTCTTACAGGTCTGATGCCTATTATACTGTCTGCCTTGTACAGGGGGAACCTGTGGTTCTATGTATTTACACATATATGCATGCATGCATATATAACACACAGGTCAATTTTGTTCAAATGTAATTTGAATGAAATTGCACACATGGCTTTAGTGAATTCATGTTGAAGTGCTGTTCTGCAGATGTTGAACGGTCAGCTGGGCTACATGACCGTTAATTGTTCATCCAAATTCATGCAGGTTTGTTTATCACTGTAAAAGTCGCAATGAATATTGGCGCAAATTAAATGTCACTCTTGACCATACATGGCTGTCTTTTATTTCTGAAGGCAATGGCGCAGTTGGCTGTGTCATTATTTACTGACCTAAATACATTTTTGAACTGGGTAGGTCGAGCCCTGAATACTGATTGGCTGACAGCAAACATATTTTTACTGCTCTAATTACATTTGTAACCAGTTTATACAGTAACAGCCATAAGGCACTTCGGGGTTTGTGGTACAGTGCCTTCGGAAAGTACTCAGACATTTTGATTTTTCCCGAAATTGTTTGTTACAGCCTTATTCTCAAAGGGGTAAATAAAAAAAAATCCTGTTCAATCTACACACAACATCCAATAATGACACAGTGAAAATAGGTTTTATACATTTCTGCAAATGTATTAAAAATACAGAAGTACTTTTCTATTTACATATTCAGAGACTTGAAATGTAGCTCAGGTGCAGCCTGTTTCCATAGAAACATCAAGGATGAGCAATCATTTGATTGGAGTCCACCTGAGGTAAAGTCAAAAGATTGGACATGAGTTGGAAAGGCACACACCGGTCTACATAAGATCCCACAGTTGACAGTTTTTGCTCTGACATGCACTAAGGCATTAGGTCGACGGAATTGTCTGTAGAGCTCCGAGACAGGATTGTGTCGAGGCACAGATCTGGGGAAGGGTACCAAATTCCTGCAGCATAATGTCCCAAAGAACACAGTGGTCTCCAATATTCTTAAATGGAAGTTTGGAACCACCAAGACTCTTCCGAGAGCTGGCCGACTGTCCAAACAGCAATCGGGGGAGAAGGGCCTTGGGAGGGGAGGGGACTAAGAACCCGATGGTCACTCTGACAGCGCTCAAGAGTTCCTCTGTGGAGATGGTTGTCCTTCTGGAAGGTTTTCCCATCTCTGCGGCCTTTATGGTAGAGTGGGCAGTAAAAGACATGACAGCCTACTTGGTGTTTGCCAAAAGGCACCTAAAGACTCTGACCATGAGAAACAAGATTCTCTGTTCTGATGAAGCCAAGATTCAACTCTTTGGCCTGAATGCCAAGCTTCACACCATGAGAAACAAGATTCTCTGTTCTGATGAAGCCAAGATTCAACTCTTTGGCCTGAATGCCAAGCTTCACACCATGAGAAACAAGATTCTCTGTTCTGATGAAGCCAAGATTCAACTCTTTGGCCTTAATGCCAAGCTTCACGTCTGGAGGAAACCTGGCACCATCCCCTACGGTGAAGCATGGTGGTGGCAGGATGCTGTGGGGGGTGTTTTTCAGAGGCAGAAACTGGGAGACTAGTCAGGATTGAGGCAAAGATGAATGGAGCAAAGTACAGAGAGAACCTGTTCAGGACCTCAGACTGGGGCTAAGGTTTACCTTCCAACAGGACAACGACCCTAAGCACACAGCCAAAATAATGCAGGGGTGGCTTCGGGACAAGTCTCAATGTCCTTGAGTGGCCCAGCCAGAGCCAGGACTTGAACCCTATCGAACATCTCTGGACAGAGCTGAAAATAGCTGTGCAGCAACACTCCCCATCCAGCCTGACAGAGCTTGAGAGGATCTGCAGAGAAGAATGGGAGAAACTCCCCAAATACAGGTGTGCCAAGCTTGTAGCATCATACCCAAGAAGACTCGAGGCTGTAATCGCTGCCAAATATGCTTCAACAAAGTACTGAGTAAAGGGTCTGAATACTTATGTAAATGTGATATTTGGTTATTTTTTTATAGGTTAAAAAAGACGTCAACTGTTTTTTTTTCATTATGGGGTATAATTGTGTGTACATTGATGTACAAATCTGTCATTCTGCCCCTGAACAAGGCAGTTAACCCACTGTTCCTAGGTTGTAATTGTAAATAAGAATTTGTTCTTAACTGACTTACCTAGTTAAATAAAGGTAAAATGAAAAAAATGATTGCTTATTACGTTGACTTTGATACTACTGATACTATTGACTGCAAAATGACAAGTGAAAGTGGTGGCATTTCATTGCAACATTCGTTTTCAGTCAGGGTCGGACTGCTTCAAATGTTTTGAATAGCCTACCACCCGTTTGTTCCCTACCGTCCTCCTCTTCCTCCCTCTCCGACTCCATTGTTTTGATACCCATTTCAGTTGAATACACTCAGTTGTACAACTGACTAGGCATCTCCCTTTCCTTTCCCCTTTTTCTCTCCGCTTTTTGTTGTTGTTGACAGAAGCACTTTGTGTCTGATCAAGCCCCTGGTATCTAGTGCTGTAGTCATAGTCCTGCTGGACAATGAGCTTGTGTAGGCTGGGGAACCTAAAATGTCTTCTGGTGACAGTCGATTAAGTGAGTCTGCAACCTGTGTTACATTTATGCAAACACAGTGGGTAAAAAAATTATCATTTTGATTCTTAATCTTGGAGGGTAATCTCTAAGAGCAGAGAAGCTTCCAGTTCAAAGATTATTTTGTGCTATAAAAATCCTCATGCTTGGTCTCCATGGTAACCATCAGATTTTTCCTTTAAAGGTGGTTTCACTCACTGCCGGAAGAGCTAGTGAAGCCAGCTGGAGCACATCTCTAAAATGATTTAAAAGCATTTAGTGTGTCAACATAGATTAGCTCCAGTCAGTCGGTGTGTCCACTAACCAGACCATCATAATGACAGGGGTCAAGAGGGCATTGGAAGGGAGTGGTCTTACAGTTTTTTCCAATCGCTAACACACTAAAATGACATGCATAGCACAGTTATTTAAACTGACACACAGAGAGCAAAACCTCTTCTCAAGTCTCCAAAAGTCTGAACACATTTTCTGCTTTACACACATTTTGCAATTCAAAATGGCACTTTAAATGCACTTCACACAGTTCTCTGCATAAGACACAACAATCTGACATAAAGTCACATGTTTGCCATTTCAAAACACAGTCATTCAAAATGACACTCCATGAGCTAATTGGCCAATACATGTGCCACCTGGCCAAACACCTCAATGGTTAAATGTTACCACTTCAATCAGGAAGTAAGCACTATGAAAAGACCACAGGTGAGCAATTTTTGTTTTACAACAACAATGGAAGCCGTTACAGAGAGAGGAAGAGGGAGGTTGAGAATGAGAGGGGGAGGAAGAGTGAGAGGTAGGGGTAGAGCTGCTAAAGGAGTTCATGGCCAAAGAAGACAACAACTTTCAAATGAAATCAGAGCAACCTTAGTTGATCATGTCATCAACCATGGGCTGACAATGCGAGAGGCTGGACAGAGAGTGCAGCCCAACTTGAGCCGTTTTACTGTCGCCTGTGTCATCCGGACATTTAGACGAGTACAGGTATGTAACCAACATTTTTTTCACACTGTGTAGTAAACCCCATGTCATAGTGTATCAGTTGGGTGACACCTGTTTACTTCATGAATTGCTGATGTCATACACTAACTGCACAAATTTCCTGTAGAATTTACTCTACTGTGGGGGAAATATCTTTAGGTTGCATTGCCCGAGCCCTATATTTTTGTTTTTTTGTTTTTCTAAAGGACTGAGAGACCCAACCACGGTGGAGGAAGGGGGCACAACCATGGTGGAGGAAGGGGCCACAACCATGGTGGAGGAAGGGGCCACAACCATGGTGGAGGAAGTGGCCACAACCATGGTGGAGGAAGGGGCCACAACCACAGTGGAGGAAGGGGCCACAACCACGGTGGAGGAAGGGGCCACAACCATGGTGGAGGAAGGGGCCACAACCACGGTGGAGGAAGGGGCCACAACCACGGTGGAGGAAGGGGCCACAACCACGGTGGAGGAAGGGGCCACAACCACGGTGGAGGAAGGGGCCACAACCACGGTGGAGGAAGGGGCCACAACCACGGTGGAGGAAGGGGCCACAACCACGGTGGAGGAAGGGGCCACAACCACGGTGGAGGAAGGGGGCAAGTGTTCACCGGGGTACAGGAAGCTAACATTGTAAACTTGGTTTTGGAAAATAATGAAATCAGATTACGAGAAATTCAAAGCCACATCATCCAAGACAACACCATATTCAACAACATTCAACGAGTCAGTCTGTCCACATTGGCTCGCATTCTCAAGTGAAACCAAATCAGAATGAAACAACTTTATAAGGTGCCGTTTGAGAGGAACTCTCAAAGAAACCAAGAGGTCAGACGAGCATATGTGGATGTAAGTACAATATTGACTGCAGTACACTACACGCAACATTGTTTCTCAGTGTACTGGATAACACCATATTGACTGCTTTTGTTCTTTGTTTTCAGGGAGTACTGGAAATGGATGCTCATGCAATCCCACATGAGTTCATCTTTATAGATGAGGCTGGGTTCAACCTAGCAGAGACCAGAAGAAGGGGGAGAAACGTCATTGGCCACAGAGCCATTATAGATGTTCCTGGCCAACGTGGAGGGAACATCACAATGTGCGCTGCCATCTCCAATACGCATGGTGTCCTCCACCGTCATGCCAACCTTGGACCATACAACACAGCCCATATTCTCACATTTCTGGACAACATTCTCATACCACCAGAGCGTATGAATGATGCAGACCATCAAAGAACCCGGTACGTTGTAGTATTGGACAACGTGAGCTTTCATCGTGCAGCCCCAGTCCAAAACTGGTTTGCTGACCACCCACCATTTCTTGTGCAATACCTCCCACCATACTCACCATTTCTGAACCCCATAGAAGAGTTATTTTCGGCATGGCGGTGGAAGGTATACGACCGGCAGCCCTTTGTGCGCAGGCCTCTTGTGCAGGCTATGGAAGAGGCATGTGATGAGATTGATGTGGGTGCGATTCCGGGATGGATAAGGCACTCAAGGCGCTTCTTCCCTCGATGTCTATCAAGGGAAGATATTGCCTGTGATGTGGACGAGGCGTTGTGGCCAGAACCAGCTGTGGCAGCAAGATGCTGCCTTGTTATTTTCTTGCCTTTTCTTTTTCGGTTTACTGTTTTGTGATCATATTTTGGTTCAGTCCAATGTAAATATATCTGCTGTGCATATGTTGCACTGACTTGTTTGGTAAAACATAAAATGTTTCAACAGCATGTGTGTGTTTCTGCAAATATTTCTGTGCATCTGAAGAATTTTCTACAATTTGAACTATTTTAGTATTATGGCAAAGCATACTAAAGATGAGTGCTTTTCATTATGCCCAACAGTGTGTAGTTGTTTAGACAAAAATCTGGTTATATGAATGAAGTGTGTGCCATTTCATGCAAACGTTTGATTTTGATAATGCTATGTGTAGTTTTGGTTGCAGTGCTTCATTTTGCAGGATATATGAGGTATTTTGCAGTTCGGGTGTGTGGTTTTGTGAATTGTGTTAAGTATTTTGATAAAACCAGCCTAGTTTGCAAAATTGTGCTTCAGCAATTGGGAAAAACTGTAATGTAGTCTTGCACAACAGACACTGACTTCCTCCCCAAATAGCCTGGGGGTGAGGTTGCCCTCAATGGAAATGACTAGCTTCATCAGACTAGATTGATTTGCCTGGCGACCAAAACTCCTTGCTTCGGCCAAACGCTTCACCATGAGTTTGGAGCTGAGTACCTCCCCAACTATTTCTAGAACACAAACACATTCTAACCGTTCTGATTGGTCCCAGAAACCGGTAGGTTGGGCAAGAGCCAGAAAATCATCCTTGGCTTTGATAATCTGATTGGTTAGAGATGATCCAATCGTTAATGACTTTGTTTTGTACAATAACCCTTATTTTGACCTCACCACAAACAACTTCAACGATGGCAGTCTTAGAATAGACGGTGGCGATGGGGGACCGGTAGAGAGATTGCGTCCCTCGAGCAGGAAAGAAAGTGGAATATTTTCAAAAAGAAAATATATAAATCCATTGTTGCCACCCTTAGCATTGAATGCAAGGGAATACAAGCGAGCATATGGCCTCCCTTGATAATAAAAAAATATTATAATAATAGCCAATCAGCGTTGAGCTAAACTGAGTGAGCTCAGCTGTGAATTGTCCTGGCGCACCTAAAAAAGTGTCATTTGGCTTCACATCACATCAAAAGCAGAATGTAATTTACAGAAAACAAATACATTTCTGCATCTAGTTGTCCTAGCTAAATAGTAAAGAACTCCCCTCACCTGGATGTCTAAGTGTTAATTAAAAGGAATAAAACATGACCTGCAGGCACTAGGCCCTCCATGGAATGAGTTTGACACCCCTCCTAGATACGTTTTCTTTCTACTTGCACGCATTCTGTCACACACACACACACACACACAATATTGCCATGTTGAAGTTGAAATGATGCTGGAATAGTGGAGGCAGTCCCTGCATTCGTTTTGATTTGCAGTAACTCTACGTGGGACTAAATCAATGGTAGTTTAGTAGTTGGAAAATATCAGAAACATTAACTTGCTTGACCATGCTAAGTCAGGGGTGTAAAACTAATAAGAAACATTACTGTGCAGTCGTGTTCATTGATCTGGCCAAGGCTTTCGACTCTGTCAATCATCACATCCTCATCGGCAAACTCGACAGCCTTGGTTTCTCAAATGATTGCCTCGCCTGGTTCACCAACTACTTCTCTGATAGAGTTCAGTGTGTCAAATCGGAGGGTCTGCTGTCCGGACCTCTGGCAGTCTCTATGGGGGTGCCACAGGTTTCAATTCTTAGACCTACTCTCTTCTCTGTATACATCAATGAGGTCGCTCTTGCTGCTGGTGAGTCTCTGATCCACCTCTACGCAGACGACACCATTCTGTATACTTCTGGCCCTTCCTTTGGACACTGTGTTAACAACCCTCCAGGCAAGCTTCAATGCCATACAACTCTCCTTCCGTGGCCTCCAATTGCTCTTAAATACAAGTAAAACTAAATGCATGCTCTTGAACCGATCGCTACCCGCACCTGCCCGCCTGTCCAACATCACTACTCTGGACGGCTCTGACTTTGAATACGTGGACAACTACAAATACTTAGGTGTCTGGTTAGACTGTAAACTCTCCTTCCAGACCCATATCAAACATCTCCAATCGAAAGTTAAATCTAGAATTGGCTTCCTATTTCGCAACAAAGCATCCTTCACTCATGCTGCCAAACATACCCTTGTAAAACTGACCATCCTACCAATCCTCGACTTTGGCGATGTAATTTACAAAATAGCCTCCAATACCCTACTCAACAAATTGGATGCAGTCTATCACAGTGCAATCCGTTTTGTCACCAAAGCCCCATATACTACCCACCATTGCGACCTGTACGCTCTCGTTGGCTGGCCCTCGCTTCATACTCGTCACCAAACCCACTGGCTCCATGTCATCTACAAGACCCTGCTAGGTAAAGTCCCCCCTCATCTCAGCTCGCTGGTCACCATAGCATCTCCCACCTGTAGCACACGCTCCAGCAGGTATATCTCTCTAGTCACCCCCAAAACCAATTCTTTCTTTGGCCGCCTCTCCATCCAGTTCTCTGCTGAAAATGACTGGAGCGAACTACAAAAATCTCTGAAACTGGAAACACTTATCTCCCTCACTAGCTTTAAGCACCAACTGTCAGAGCAGCTCACAGATTACTGCACCTGTACATAGCCCACCTATATTTTAGCCCAAACAACTACCTCTTTCCCTACTGTATTTAATTGATTTATTTTTCTCCTTTGCACCCCATTATTTTTATTTCTACTTTGTACATTCTTCCATTGCAAATCTACCATTCCAATGTTTTACTTGCTATATTGTATTTACTTTGCCACCATGGCCTTTTTTTTGCCTTTACCTCCCTTATCTCACCTCATTTGCTCACATCGTATATAGACTTGTTGATACTGTATTATTGACTGTATGTTTGTTTTACTCCATGTGTAACTCTGTGTCGTTGTATGTGTCAAACTGCTTTGCTTTATCTTGGCCAGGTCGCAATTGTAAATGAGAACTTGTTCTCAACTTGTCTACCTGGTTAAATAAAGGTGAAATAAAAAATAAAATAAAAAAAGAATGGAGACAATGACATTGGGAATTTTGGTGAGGACAATTTATCTTCCACTTTTGAGGAGTATTTTATTCACTCTGCTGACAAGTATTTTTCTCCTCTCATACTGGGGTAATAAAGGCCTAGTGCAGTAATTGTGTACATTCTATATAAAATATATGTCTTTATTTATCAGGGAGTGCTGCAGAATCCTCAGCACCCCGACTTCCTGCGGCTATGTTGAAATGTTGAACATTTATGGAGCGTTTGTGTATATAGGCTGATTTCTGTTTATGTTATCACATTTTCAAACGGAGAAGAACATTTTGGAGTGAAAGTGGAATCAACCAATCACATTTTGACTTGTAATGGGTGGGACCGTTTTTTTACAAAAAACTTATGGAAACTCTGCCTTCTTGAAGGCCAACAGCTCACTGCTCAATAGCGAGCAGTACTTTCAGGACGTTGAAATCAGGTTTATTTTGGGTTCTGAATTAAAGTTGAACATACTTAATGTCCTGTTGTTGAAAATACGTATTTTACAGACGTTGAAAATGTCTATTTTCTAGATGTTGAAATCAGGCTCATTTTTGGTCACTGGTTACTTTGTGTGGTTAATGTGAAATGTGTCTTGCAATGGTAAGTGATAGTTTCGTTTTGGTAAATGTAGATTGGGAAATGCTTAGCCTAATAGTCGTGTTTTTTTAATTCTTCTGATTGTGAACTACTGGCTTATTATGTTCAAGTGAATGAACAGCTTATCCTTTAACAGCATGCTGTCTGTGACTGCTGTCCATCAGCCCTATGTAGTGGTGTAGTGGTGCCTGGAGAAGTAGGTATACTCTAATTTTGCCAAACATTTCCCCAACGGCCCACCCAGCGAAGGAAAGGCCCCCTGTGGGAAAAATCCTGTTTTTTTCAAATTCATTTTGCTTAAACCACATCAGGAGACCATTTGAGGTCTGAGTAGTATTTTTGTAATAATGGTCAGGGCCTGGCTCCCCAGTGGGTTGGCCTGTCCACCCAAGCCCATTCATGCATACACCCCTGATGCAAACAGCATCACATACTAACCAATACTTTGGACCAATCTTTTACAGTATCTGGTGTGCATATCCATTGTTGCCTTAGTTGTCATTTACCGGTAGATATCATCAGTTGAAACGTCTTTCCTACCTGCTACCGATGTCATTCTGAGCTGCTCCATGCCAAAACCAGTTGAGAGCTGAGCGCTCTTACTGCCTGCAGATGATATTCTGATGAAACTAGACCATGAATGCGGCGCGCATGTGAATATATTTCACATGCTTTGGGATTGTGTAGGCTACTTTGTGCATTATTTCACTATTGTACTACATACTTGAAGAGTCGTATACCTCCACTACACTACTTTGATACACATCAGTGGGGATGAGGAAGTGTGTATAGGCAAAGAAGTTACAGGTCTGTGAGAGCCAGAAATCTTGCTTGTTTGTAGGTGACCAAATACTTATTTTCCACCATAATTTGCAAATAAATTCATTAAAATCCTACAATGTGATTTTCTGGATATTTTTTTCTCATTTTGTCTGTCATAGTTGAGGTGTACCTATGATGAAAATTACAGGCCTCTCTCATCTTTTTAAGTGGGAGAACTTGCACAATTGGTGGCTGACTAAATACTTTTTTGCCCCACTGTACGTCAAAACACATGGTTTGATGCCATTCCATTCGCTCCGTACCAGCCATTATTATGAATGGTCTTCCCCTCAGCAACCTCTACTGATGCACTGGTATTACCATTGCTGTCCTTTTAGTAGTACAAACCTGACACACACTGAAGGCCTAGGTCCAATAGGTTCGGCACTGTGCAAACATGTCTATAATAGAAATAAAAACTGCAGGTATTCATGTTTCAAGAAAGGAGTGTATATATTTGGCCTGCCCCCACTGAGTTTTTTTACTCAGTTGATCTCGGGAAGAAATTACGAGTCCTCACTGTCCGAGACAAAACCAAGTACAAATGTAACTGACAAGGAGACAAGACCGAGACGCTCAGTGTGGTCTTAAGGCCGGACTCGAGACTGAGACTACAACACTGGAGAATGGGCATACTATTGTAATGTAATGGAGAAATCAGATTTATTTTAAAGAAAATAATTGTATCTGTACTTTTTACATGTCAATGTTATAACTTTAAAACGCCAGTAATGAGTGCTGGGTGATTTTTTAAAAGGGAAACTTTTTCAGCAACAGGTTAAATTATGCCTGATAGAATGACAAATGACCTTATGACAGCTCTGCCGAGTTCTCGTTCTGCCTAATCTTTTAATTCTCGATGTTGGAGCCAACAATTTGGTACATTAAGCAAAGTATCCAGAGTTCTTGTTCAAACTTCTGTCATGGTCTCTCTTACAGGTCTGATGCCTATTTTACTGTCTGCCTTGTACAGGAAAACCTATGGTTCAATCAATGTACACGTATGTATTTACAGCCTCAGGTCAATTTTGTTGAAATATAATTGGAATGAAATTGCACACATGGCTTTAGTGAATTCACATTTTCAAGTGCTGTTCTGTAGATGTTGAAGGGTCAAGCTGGGCTACATGACCGTTACTTGTTCATCCAAATTCATACAGGTTTATCACTGTAAAAGTCTCAATTAATATTAGCACAAATAAAAATTTACATTAAAGTCACTTTTGACCATACACGGCTGTGTCTTTCTTTCTGATGGGAATAGGGCGGTTGGCTGTGTAGTCACTCAATTATCTAAATACATTTAGATTGAGTTTGAGAATGTAATATTACTACTGTACATATTAACTGTAAAATGCCCTGGCTGTGGCCAAATGAAAGCAGAGTCCATTGTTTTGATACCCTGTCTTTTAAAATATTTGTAAGAGTTCTTTGACAGAAGCACTTTATGTACATGATCCAAGCCTCTGGCATCTGTAGTGCTGTAGTTGTCCCTCACTCAATCTTGGTGCCAATGGCAAAAGCTCCGATACAGGACTTACAGATGAATGGGTCCTATTCAAAACTTTGACGCACAGCCTGACAGTAATTGGAAAGGAATGTTACAACCAAAATGTCATGGCTTTCACTTATGAAGTTGTTGCTTTTGCACAGAGTTCATTGTTTGGCAAAAACAATGATTCCAATTATCTTAGAGTTCTTCTCCGCTTGTGCCTTACAGTTTATGACTGTAGCAATAACTAATACAAAGTCCACCTTTTCAACATGTAGCATTTCACCATCCCTTTCACTATTCCAGTCAGATACATTTGAGTCTTAAAACACGCTTCTTCTGCTCCACAGACACACACAAAAATAAATAAGACCACTTCTTGTGACTCTCACCGCCTCCACACTTTCCTCCAAAACAATCCAGGTTTTCCTCGTGACGTTAAATATATTTCCCAAGTAGCATTGATCCAAAGCTCTCAGTCCGACTCCTCGTTCTCAAACACAGAGTTCTTGGGCCATGATGGAGGCGACGGCATCAATGCCTTATCCAAAGGAACCTCAGGGTCAACAGTGGCAATACCTGAAAACAGGCCACAGTTAGGAGTGCCATGGCCAAAAGTGACAACAACCAATGAAAACATGCAATAGGGTCATTTTAAAATGCTGAAATCCTACCTTGTTTCTTCAGCATTTGATAAGCATCACTGATCTTGGCCTCATTGGGTAAAGAGAGTGTCCAGCTGAAGAGCATATCTACCACTCTCTTCTTCAACACCTCCGACACTCTGTCACCTAGATACTGGAACAGGAACCGGGTTCATCTGGATGGATTCCATTTTAACAAAGCAACAAATAGATCTATGGGGTCAAGGACCAACAGAAAACAGTTGAAATTGATATTATCTACTTATTTTAGGTGACATCCCTTTGATGACTTCATTTAGAATGTCTGGAGTCATTATGTCAGTTCATTACATTACACTGACTCTCTCGATGGACATCAGTGGATAGCCCTTCTCTCAGGGGTTCTTTGTCTGTCTGAAACCTATTGATGTCCAGCTCAGGCAGGATGTTGAATTGGAGTTATCCCTGTCGTTGCTTATGGCTGTGGACTCTGACTCGTCCTCCAAATTGTATTTTCTAGGTCGTAACTCGCAACCCCTTGGGATTGAGCAATTAAAAACAATCCATGAAATGGCCAAGCTAAGCAGTTTTAGTTTCATTCTACTTGATTAGATGAGGTGTTTGGCTGCTTATAAAACTCTATCAAGCATCTGAAATGTTATCACTTCTGGCATGAGACATCTGTAAATTAGAATCTAAGCCCTCTATCAAATGAGAATCAAACAAGGTTAATGTGCTGCCCAGTTCTCCTCCAACAGCCATAAAGACACCAACGCTGGGGTGAGATGATATGGCTTAGTGTGTGGGTGTGTGTGTGTGGGGGGGGGAGTGATAAATCTGGAATTTCTCATGTTGACATTTCCTCAAAGTTAAACAATGGGTATTCTTTGTTGAGGATTTTCTCTTTCAATTTCATGTATTTGACCAACTCCTTTCTGTTATGTTTTCTAATCACTTACCCTTTTCCCCTTCATCTCTTAGAATGGAGACAATGCCATGGGGAACGCTGGTGAGGACAACTTAACTTCCACTTCTGAGGAGTAATTTTCTCCTCTCATACAGTACTAACAAAGGCCTAAGTGCAGTACTTTGGTAGGGGAAAACGTATTTATTATATATATATATATATATTTTTTTTTTAAATACACTTTTTATTTATCAGGGAGTCCTGCAGCACAACCCTTACTTCCCACAGCTATGTTGAAATGTTGAATATTAATAGTGTATGTGTATAAAGGGAAAGGAAAAGGGGGGATACCAAGTCAGTTGTCCAACTGACCCCCAAGACATGCTAACCTCACCATTACAATAACAGTGGAGGATAACATTCTTGGGGGGCATATGATGTTTGTGTCTAACTTTCTCACTCATCATTATTCACGATTCATTCAGAACTATCCATAATCATGGTAGCATCCACATTAATGTAGAATTGTTTAGAAACATATTCTAAAATGACAATACATCATTTACCATTAATTTATATTGGGAACTAAAATAATCTGACAACCAAAACAAACAGCAAATGCCTCCAACAAGTTTGTAGAGTCACAAGCTTGATGTAATAGTTGCCTGCTAGGTATATGGGACCAAATATTACTTTCAGACCTGGAATAGATGCTGCACTGATTAGCATTAGAATAGCCACACAATTCCAGTCAAAATAGAAGATAAGAAATACTGTTGCCTAACATTACGAAACGTCCCCTCAATATCAACTGCGTTGATTTTCAGCACACTTAACATGTGTAAACATTTGTATGAACATAACAAGATTCAACAACTGAGACAAACTGAACAAGTTCCACATTAATGTGATTATTACATTTCTGTTAATGTGTCCCCGAACAAAGGGGGGAGGGTCAAAATCAAAAGTAACAGCCAGTATCTGGTGTGGCCACCAGTACTGCAGTGCATCTCCTCCTCATGGACTGCACCAGATTTGAGAGTTCTTGCTGTGAGATGTTACCCCACTCTTCCACCAAGGCACCTGCAAGTTTCTGGGCATTTCTGCGGGGAATGGCCCTTGTCCTCACCCTCCGATCCAACAGGTCCCAGACGTACTCAATGGGATTGAGGTCCGGGCTCTTCGCTGGCCACGGCAGAACACTGACATTCCTGTCTTGCAGGAAATCACGCACAGAACGAGCAGTATGGCTGGTAGCATTGTCATGCTGGAGGGTCATGTCAAGATGAGCCTGCAGGAAGGGTACCACTTGAGGGAGGAAGATGACTTCCATGTAACGCACAGCGCTGAGATTTCCTGCAATGACAACATGCTCATTCCAATGATGCTGTGACACACCGCCCCAGACCCTCCACCTTCAAAACGATCACGCTCCAGAGTAAAGGCCTCGGTGTAACGCTCATTCCTTCGACGATAAACACGAATCAGACCATCACCCCTGGTAAGACAAAACCGCGACTCCTCAGTGAAGTGCACTTTTTGCCAGTCCTGTCTGGTCCAACGACGGTGGGTTTGTGCCAGTAGGCGACATTGTTGCCGGTGATGTCTGGTGAGGACCTGCCTTACAACAGACCTACAAGCCCTCAGTCCAGCCTCTCTCAGCCTTTTGCGGACAGTCTGAGCACTGATGGAGGGATTGTGCGTTCCTGGTGTAACTCGGGCAGTTGTTGTTGCCATCCTGTACCTGTCCCGCAGGTGTGATGTTCGGATGTACCAATCCTGTGCAGGAGTTGTTACACATGGTCTGTCACTGCGAGGACGATCAGCTGTCCGTCCGGTCTCCCTGTAGCACTGTCTTAGGCATCTCACATTACGGACATTGCAATTTATTGCCCTGGCCACATCTGCAGTCCTCATGCCTCTTTGCAGCATGCCTAAGGCGCGTTCACACAGATGAGTCAGTAGAAAGGCCTATTTAGTGTCCTAAGTTTTCATAACTGTGACCTTAATTGCCTACCGTCTGTAACACTGTTAGTGTCTTAACGACCGTTCCAAAAGGTGCATGTTCATTAATTGTTTATGGTTCATTGAACAAACATGGGAAAGAGTGTTTATACCCTTTACAATGAAGATCTGTGAAGTTATTTGGATTTTTACAAATTACCTTTGAAAGACAGGGTCCTGAAAAAGGGACGTTTCTTTTTTTTGCTGAGTTTATATCCAACAGAACTCCATTTGTTGACAGGTGCAATGATCGGCAAACTGCTCTGACAGCTGATGCTTAAAGTTAGTGAGGGAGATAAGACTTCAGCTTCAGTGATTTTTGAAATTTGTTCCAGTCACAGACAGCAGAGAACTGGAAGGAAAGGAGCCAAATCGAGGAGTTGGCTTTGGGGACGACCAGTGAAATATACCTGCTGGAGTACGTGCTACGGGTGGGTACTACTATGGTGACCAGTGAGCTGAAATAAGGCAGGACTTATAGATGACCTGGAGCCAGTGGGTTTGGTGACGAATATGAAGCGAGGGCCAACCATCGAGAGCATACAGGTCACAGTGGCGGGTAGTATATGGGGCTTTGGTGACAAAACGGATGGTAGACTACATCCAATTTGCTGAGTAGAGTGTTGGAGGCTATTTTGTAAATGACATCGCCGAAGTCAAGGATGGTAGGATAGTCAGTTTTATGAGGCTGTTTGGCAGCATGAGTGAATGATGCTTTGCTGCAAAATAGGAAGCCGATTCTAGATTAAATTTTGGATTGGAGATGCTTAATGTGAGTCTGTAAGGAGAGTTTACAGTCTAACCAGACACCTAGGTATTTGTAGTTATCCACATATTCTAAGTCAGAACCGTCCAGAGTAGTGACGCTAGACAGGTGGGCGGGTGCGGGCAGCGATCGGTTGAAGAGCATGCGTTTAGTTTAGCTTGCATTGAGGAGAAGGTACGGTGGGATTCGAAATGGTCAGTGATCTATTTGTCAACTTAGCTTTTGAAGACTTTAGAAAGGCAGGGTAGGATAGGATAGATAATGGTCTGTAACAGTTTGGGTCTAGAGTGTGTCCCCCTTTGAAGAGGGGGAAGACTGTGGCAGCTTTCCAATCTTTAGGGATCTCAGACGATACGAGAGGTTGCCCAACATGGTAATAGGAGTTGCAACAATTGCGGCGGATAATTTTAGAAAGAGAGGGTCCAGATTGTCTAGCCCAGCTCATTTGTAGGGGTCCAGATTTTGCAGCTCTTTCAGAACATCAGCTATCTGGATTTGGGTGAAGGAGAAATGGGGGAGGCTTGGGTAAGTTGCTGTGGGGGGTGCAGAGCTGTGTACCGGGGTAGGGTTAGCCAGGTGTAAAGCATGGCCAGCCGTAGAAAAATGCTTATTGAAATGATCGATGATTATAGATTTATAGGTGGTGACAGTGTTTCTTAGCCTCAGTGCAGTGGGAGGAGGTGTTCTTATTCTCCATGGACTTTACAGTGTCCCAGAACTGTGCTACAGGATGCAAAGTTCTGTTTGAAAACGCTAGCCTTTGCTTTAACTGCCTTTACTTTATGTTGACTTCACATTGACTTCACCTTGCAGTGATTTCCCTCCTGCAATATCTTGTTTTAAATTTAAGCTTTGACAGAATAAACAACGCCAAAGTAGTTTATGTCCTGTGTTGTTTACTTTTGCCAGGCTACAAGAGTCTTGTATTAACGCTTTGCCTGTTTGATGGTTCGTCTAAGGCAGGCCTGGGCATTTCCAGTCCTCGGAGGCCTGATTGGTATCACACATCCCCCCCCCCATCCCTAGCAAATACAGCTGATTTAAACTAATTGCATTTTTAACTGAAGATCATAATTAGTTGATTATTGGAGTCAGGTGTGTTAGCTGGGGCTGGGGAAAAAGGGTGACACTAGTCTGGCCCCGAGGACTGGAGTTGCCCAGGCCTGGTCTAAGGGAATAGCGGGATTACTTAGAAGCGTTCGGATTAGTGTCCCACTCATTGAAAGCGGCAGCTCTATCCTGTAGCTCGGTGCAGATGTTGCCTGTAATCCATGGCTTTTGGTTTGGATATGTAAGTATGGTTACTGTGACTGAGGTGTTATACTCCTCAATGCCATCGGATAAATCCCGGAACATAGTCTGTGTTAGCAAAACAGTCCTGTAGTGCTGTAGTCACAGCCCTGCTGGCCAAAGGGCATGAGGTGTAAGTTGTCCCTCACTCCATCTGGTGCCAATGGCAAAAGCGCTGATCCGTGAAAAAAAGAAACATTTGATACATATGAATTTGTTGCTTTTGTGCCAGGTTCATTGTTTGGCAAAAACTGAATGTACACCTGGTTTGTTCCGAGTCTGACTCAGCCAAAATATTTTTGGTGGAGCCTTTGTACACTGAATAAAAATATAAAAACGCAACATGGAAAGTGTTGGCCCCATGTTTCATGAGATGAGGAGTTTTTCTGGTCTGTAAAAAAGCTCTTTTGTGAGGAAAAACTCATTCTGATTGGATGGGCCTGTCTCCCCAGTGGGTGGGCCTGGGCCAAGTGTGTGAGTGGGCCAAGTGTGTGGGTGGGCCTGGGCCAAATGTGTGGGCCTCCCAGGCCCATCCATGTTTGGACCCCTGAGCAGTCATGTGAAATCAATAGATAAGGGCCTAATGAATTTATTTCACTTGACTGATTTCTTTATATGAACTTTAACTCAGTAAAATCTTTATCCTGAACAAAAATATGAAAATTTATATGGAAACTAAATTTCACACGTTTTGCCAAAATTTGGTACATTAAGTAAAGTATGCAGAGTTCTTGTTCGAACTGCTCAAAAACCTTTGGTTCACTGTCTACACAAACGCGCCAATTACGTTAAAATTAATTCACATGTTGAAGTACTGTTCTGCAGTACTGGGCTTACATGACCGTTACTTTTTCATCTGAATACATGCAGGTTTGTTTATCACTGTAAAAGTCTCCATTAATATTTGCACAAAATAAAATGAACATTAATAAAGTAATAAAGTCTATTTTGACCATACACGACTGTTGGGGATTAATCAGAATAGTTGGGTAACAGATAAAACATCTTATTTTTATTGCATGTTTATGTGAGATATGTCATTAGAATGTCTATTTTTGGCTAATACGGTTGCAGTTATCTGTTCTCTGTCAGGGTTCAATTACTTGGGCCGCAGAGAGGGGAGATGTCAAGCTTTTAAACCATGTGAAGGGATGATTTTTTATTTTTTATTACATTTTTTAAATATTTACCCCTTTTTTCTCCCAATTTCATGGTATCCAATTGTTGTAGTAGCTACTATCTTGTCTCATCGCCACAACTCCCGTATGGGCTCGGGAGAGAGGAAGGTTGAAAGTCATGCGTCCTCCGATACACAACCCAACCAACCGCACTGCTTCTTAATACAGCGCACATCCAACCCGGAAGCCAGCCGCACCAATGTGCTGGAGGAAACACCGTGTACCTGGCAACCTTGGTTAGCGCGCACTGCGCTGGTGCGCGATGAGACAAGGACATCCCTACCGACCAAGCCCTCCCTAACCCGGACGAAGCTAGGCCAATTGTGCGTCGCCCTCCCGGTCGCGGCCTCCCGGTCGCGGCCGGTTACGACAGAGCCTGGGCGCAAACCACCCTTAACCACTGCGCCACCCGGGAGGCCCGTGAAGGGATGATTGAGGGGGAACCAATTATCTCTTGGCTCCACAATGTCTGTGTGCGAGTCACTGTGTCTCCGTGAGCTTGTCAAGAATGGGAGTGTCTAAAATGAAAATTGATATATATCCTAATGTCTTGGTTCTATGTTGTACCAAGAACGAGAAGTAGAACCTCGTTTTAGGAGAGCAAACTGAACAATAATTTATAGCTAATGCTGTCTGGCTATGGAATACTCCTCTCTCAAGTAAAGTCTTCCTTTGTAATGTTCCTAAGATCTGTTATTCATCATGGGAGTTGTAATGGGTGTGTCTTGGCTATAAATGATACCAAGAACTGTTTTGTAAGGACTCTCAGAGAGTTCATTTATAGACACTGAATTGATCTGAGAGTCACAGGGTTGTGATGGAGCTCATATAATTAAAGATGGACTTGATGATAACTCTGACTTGTGTGTGGTTTGCTCTCATGATTTGGTAAATACAGGAAATTTCTACTACATGGCTAAGTCGCTTTATTTTTTTGCTGGGAATAAGGCAGTTGGCTGTGTAGTTAGTTGAAAACACAATACTTTACAATGACTATTTAATAATACTATGTATTAACCTTGTACTGCATTGGGCTAAATCAGGGTCACAGAGTGTTTATTGGTATTATTAAACAAATCCATGTCAGATATAGAGTTGAAATGTATTCCATTTTTAGTTTGCATCCCAATATTACACTTTACAGCGCATTCTAAACGTATTCAGACGGTGTTCTGGCGCCAGGCAGGTATTAACCATGCCGAAAGGAAAATAGTAGAATACTTTCTGAAGTCATGTACAATAACAGAGACGTCACCCTCGTAATAGCGAAACCGAAAGTAGCCAAACAGCCTGTTGCCGGACGATTTTGCGATCGTTATCAGATCTTTCGACACCTTCTAAACGTCTACAGCCTGTACTGTTTGCGAGGTAAGATTTTTACGTTTTCCGTGTCTGTAGACTATGTTATGTTTTTCTGAATAAATATTCTTAATTGTTGCTCATTGATCTTGTTTTATACATTTGAAAAATAAATGTTAGTGTCTTCGAGACACAATTATTTGTATGTGCAACATTTTAAAAGTTGACCCTGAGAAAAACTAGGTTGCCTGCATGCGGGTTGTTGTGTTATATGCAACTGACAGTGGCTACTCAAAACCATTATGGGTAACGTTAGGCTATGTTTCACGAGGGGTAGATTTGTGAGGTACCGTTACCAGTAATGTTTCTTTGCTTAGGGCTACCCTCAAAATACATGGTGGACTTTCCCTAGTCGAACAGGTTACACCACCTCTTATCTATTTGGATAGTAAAAGAGAAAGTTCGGAGTCCTTTTGTGTTATCATACATTTTAGCGCTTTCTCCACATGTCAAGTATACTATATGGAATTGCTTGTTCGTTTTTGTCCCCAAACCACAACCAGGTGAAATGCCGAGTCCATAAACTGAATTATAGTTATATAACCTCCTTTTCCTTTACTTCCCCTTTATCCGAGCTCTACTTCCCCTTTATCCGATTCTACTGCTAAATGTATTCATTAACTGGTTGATTTACTCCAGATAAAACATGTTTTCTATTAACATTACACCCATACAATGTCTCATTTATTAAAAAAGAAATTGATAATTGCATCACAACCATCTGGGAACGCAAAGGTGCAAGGCGGTACACTCTATATATATTTTTAAAATATATATACTATCAAAGACCAGGTGGAGTACAACGACTGCTAAAACAAAAAATTGAAGAGGAGGGTACTGCACATTTGTTTCTCGATTATTGCATACATTTTTAGCATCCGTAGGCCTATTTTATGCATTTTTCTGTGAAAGGTCCCTCCAGTAGCCCTCACTACGGCGAAAAGAAAATCCCCTATTCTCCCATTGCAGCTGTTTATCCCTATTCTTCAGCTGCATTGGCTCTAGAAGCAATGAGGATATTGTGGGGGACAATAATTCCAACAGCTTTAGTGGCAACTTTAATTAATTCTCCCACACATTGTTTCCTTAATAATATAATGTGTTTCCTTCAGTGAGTGTTATGCTCTTTTGTCTATTTGTATAATGTTCACATTTTATTGCATTTGTCTGTCGAAGAAATAGTTGAAACAGGCATGTTGACAATCCAGGTGGTAGGTGACAAATAGATAGCTTAATAGGGGACAGTTGTCTATGTGAGGCTCTTATTCACACTGAACTTAGTTAAGAGCAATGGTTAACTTGGGATGGGAGAAGTGCAGGAGCTGTCTTTTTACAAGTCGGTCCATTAGACTATGTTCACTGAAATTCACAAATTACATTATGCGATAGAGACCTCTGATCATTCACTGTTAACGGTTTATACACATTTCCCATGATTTCTCCATGACCTTTAACCACATTTCCAAGACTATTATTATAGCCTACATAAAAAAACAAGAAATATTGACACTGGAAAGCTGCTGTGTCTGATCCCATGTAGACCTACCACCTCCTGCCGTTGTGCCCTTGATCAAGGCACTTAGACCCCACATAGAACTGCACTGTCAATCACATGTCAACATGTGGTTAACCCTCCATCTGGAGAGCTCCTAGCTTTTTCAACATTACAACCAAATACTTTTGTCTTTATAAAATAATTCCCTCATTCAATAAATCAGGGATCAAATGGATAAGGTAGGCTACTTCAAAGGTATCTAACTAGACATGTTTATATATATGGCATAAATATTCATGTTTCGGGGGAGATCTATGCACAGCAAGTTATTCGTCAATTAGGCTATTCTTCAAATATTGTTTTACGTTGTCGCAATTACATGGCTACTGTTTAATAGAGGAGAATTCCCATTTTCCAACAGTGCAGATCTATTTAGGCTCTTTAGTGCGGGTGGAAAGGCAACAATGGAATTAATGCTTAGATAGTTATAGTTAACTAGCAAGATAACTGCTACAAGTTCTGTTTTAAATTGGTGATCTAGTTCATCTGTCATTATGTTATACCTGCTGCTGAAATGCTCTCTCTCCTCGGGCAATGGACCACTCACACTGGCACACACACAGCACCACAGACATGCACTGTAGGGTCAATCCGATAATGGATGATGTGTTGTTTTATAATTGATTGATCATATTTAAATGTGTGCTTTCATGAATTACGTTAACAACAATTATGAAACAAATTTCCATGACTTTTCATTTCCTTACAAACGGTTCTACATGGTGTGGCCAAGGCGGCTTCAGGAGGTCCATAGACCATGACAGAAAATGCGTGTGTAACCACAACCTGGCGTCAAAGGAGCATGAATGAATCCTATGATTTCTGGTTAGAGGTAGAAGTGATAATTCACTTCACCCAGAGTTCTTCAATGTGGCAGATAGTGTGGTCCAAAAGGGTTACTTCACTAGAATTCTTTAACATACTATGAATAGTCAGTGTCTCTACCTCAGAACTACAGCTCAATTTCTCTCTCTCTCTCTCTCTCTCTCTCTCTCTCTCTCTCTCTCTCTCTCTCTCTCTCTCTCTCTCTCCACACACTGTACTGTACTCACATGCTGGAGAGACTTGGGCCACTCTGTTTTCATTAATATATAATCTGGGCTTATAAGTGTTAAAACCTCTTAGAGCTACCCCATACTTTTTTCAATTTTCCGCCTGAATCTAACTTCCTGGAGCTTAGGCACAGAACCAAGGATATGCATATTCTTGGTACCATTTGAAAGAAAACACTGAAGTTTGTCTAAATGTGAATTGAATGTAGGATAATATAACACAATAGATCTGGTTTAGATAAAACATGTGTTTTTTTCATTGTATTTTCTTTTTATTGTTGTATCATAATCTTTAAAATGAACAAGACAAAACAAACATTCAGATAGGATGATGGGGACAATTTCAGTGAAAAACATAAGAGGGCAACAGTACTTGTGCAAAGTTTCAGAATGATAAGTTCCAAAATGAGTGTGCAACATGACATTTATCATGAAGTCACCCAGGTGTCCCACACAAGTAGCCCAAATGTACCCAAGTGGCCAAATTGGTGAAGTTATACATTTGAATGGAATAACTATATACATGTTACTGTAATTTAATTATACCAATGTGTTTTCATTAATTGAATTTGATTTGTTCAGTCATTTAATCATAATTTTCCTAACAATACAAAATACCAAAATGGTATTCCCCCCCCCCACACACACACAAAATGGAGAAAAAACATGGGGGAAAAATACACATTTACAAAATAACACTTTCAATATTTGGAAGACCCTCAGTCCTCTACACAATATTATGCTGCTGATGCCAGGTGCCATAGCACATCCATGCCTGAAGAAATACATTTGGGCAGATGAACACCACTTGTGGCAGGAGCTTAATGAACCAGCTTCAGTGGGGCATGGACACCTTGGCACTGGGGGCTCCCATTCGGAGTCAGTGTCACTGTGAAAGAAAATGTTAATTTAGAATAGTTTCACATATGAGCCCTGTATCAACAGGTATAATAAACAGATATATGTAGAGTACAGGGAACATAAGGTCAATCAACGAATCAGTCAATCAACGAAACAGCGGGCAAATCATTGGTGCACAATGATGTCATTACTTGTTGTCTTCAAATCGGTTTCTTTCAGTCAATACGTCCCGCGAAATGACCCATCACGTTTGATTGTGTTACAAACAAACCAGTTGATTGCAATGAAACCAAACATGACTGGAAAAGTCACGTTCTGTGTGTGTATTTACCTCGAATGTGTCTTCGAAAATTGAATGAGACGGAATTCACAACACAAGCGGTTCACAAAATGTTTCGTGTTAGGCTATAAAAATTGATTTTATCAAACAAAAAAACATTCATTGTGTAACAATGAGCATTGGGATTGCAAACAGAGGAAGATCGTCAAAGGTAAACTATTTATTTTATTGCAGTTTGTGATTTTGTTACGCCTGTGCTGGTTGAAATAGTCGTTTTTTTATGGGGCTCTATCCTCAGATAATCACATCGTATTCTTTCGCAGTAAATCCTTTTTTAAATCTGACAACGTTGGATTAGCAAGATTCTAGGCTTTCGAAACATGTGAGACACTTATATTTTCATGAATGTTTAATATGACTATTTATGTAGCGATCATCGTATTTTGTCGAATTTCATCCCGCTACCGGGTTCCGTGCGCAGAGAGGTTAAACATCCAAAATATTTTCAGAAAATAAAGCACCAAGGAGATAAGATAGCATTTGTGTTAAATAAATTGCATAGTTTATTTACAAAAAAAGGAAATTTATGAAAAAACACACTGCAATTTGACATACCAGGTATCAAGCAGAAATGGACTTGAAAAATGAAAATAATTTTGGTTTCCATCAATATTACAAACGTGCAGTATCATATTTATGCTAATATATATTATGTTAACTAATATCAAAGACACGTTTTGGAATTGGCCTAATCAGGACCAAATGATATCTCTGTGACATGATACCCTTTGGATTTATCATTTTAGAATGTCAGTATACTAGCCAGTACACAGTGCAGGTTTTAATCATGACCAGAGGGACCGCCTAAGTGCAAAATTATCCTAGGTAGATTTAAAACAGCATCATTTTGCGGTTCTGGTGAGAACTTGCAAAATGTTTCACAAACTTATCCATGTTGAGGGAGCGTGCCCTCCTTGACTCAACACTGAGAATTCCCGAGGTGACTTAACCTGTCATCAACCATTGTTGTCCCAAGGTGGGTTTTAATCCATTTTAAAGCTGAGAACCTTCTCTCGCAAGAAGCACTGCTGACTGGTGTAATAACAGAAATCTTACAAAGTCGAAATAGCTCATAGAAGGTTCTAGAAGGTTCTAGAAACACAACAAAGTCAAGGAGAGTAGACGGTCTCTCTCTTCCACTTTTCTCTCTCCTATCAAGAAGCCGCTTGGTTTGATGAACCTCATGTTTGAAGTCCTCTAAATCTGACTCAAAGGCAAACCGAGGCTCCTCATTCAGGAATGTTGTACTCTTTGGGTTGAGAGACTGGACCCCTTGCATTATCTTGCAATTCTTCTTTGAAAAACGCCTCTGCAGTTCAGCTGTGAGACTGTCGAGCACCTGATAAAAGATAGCCCTTTGGAAGCTCTCGCCATCACTTTGGTCACTATTGTCCTGTCATACGGTGCTCATCATCAATGAGTCGTGAAATCGTAAGCTTGTTTTAGGCTGTAGTTTATACACTGTTTGTACACTTATTTTGCAGTGCTCTGCAATCTCTTCAACCTCTTTCCATAGTTCTCCAAAATAACCCTCACTTCTGTAGTCCTGTAATGTGTCTGTAAGGGCACCTACTAGATCCACAGCCCTTGCTGGGTCAGGAGAGCTTGATTGGAGCATGTCAGAAAGACATTTGGCATCACCAAGCACTTTACAAAAGGAAACCAAAAGCTCTATGACATGTAAATCAATCTGAGAAAGAAGGCCCCTTGCCTCCAGTGATCTACCACCACTATTTTCAAGTGTGATATCCTGTAGCACTCTCAGAACTGCTGGAAGCCTGTCCCTCAGATTACGGCATGCCATGTATCTGCATGCCCACCTTACATCTGTAATTATCTGTAGTTCCTTGGGCTGCTGCTGTGGATAAAGCTCTTTCTGAACTGCAAGCCACTTGAGATGAACGTACGAGCCAAATACAAAGTTCTAAAGCTTCTGTAGGAGAGCAAAAACTAACTGCCTCAGGCACTGATTTTACAGCATTTACAAGAACCAAATGTAAACAATGTGCATTACAATGCACACAAAATGCAAATCTTGCACTGTTTCTAATCCGTGCAGACACACCAGAATGCTTTCCGCTCGTGACGGATGCACCGTCGTAGCCTTGCCCCACAAGATCATTTCTGTAGTCCAAACCATGTTTTTCAAGGCAATCAATGATCATTTCTGTAAGACCTGCTGCATCTAAGCTGTCAGCTGACTGAAAGTGTAAAGAGCTTTTGTGGATGGCCCCGTTGTAATAGAAAAATACATTTTTTTAATTTTTTTATTCAAATCTTTGATTTCATCTGCAGTTACACTAAAAACGTCACTTTCTTTTACTTCTCTTATTACTTCCCTTTGTACCATCTCAGCTCAGCCCCCAGGAACTTCCTTCTGGATTTGGTGGCTTGTGTACTTAGCATTGCCACATGCATTCATCCTTTTCTCTATGAGAGGGTCATGCTTTGCTATTTCTTCTAAGATTGTCAAAACATGACCCTTGTTGTGAGAGTCATCAGACTCTCGGTGACCTCTCTGCGCTATGTTTTGACTGGCAGTTAATAGGAGCACATCTGCAGTTGTTTTAATGTAAGTACAGTTTTCCTCCACTTTCTTTTTCCGGCCCTCATTTATGACATCTAGCATTGATGAGTTGCTGTCAATAGCCCTTTTATGCTGATTCCAAGCATACATAGCATTGATATGATGCTCTGCCTTCGAATGGAGCTTAAACCCAGGATCTTTAAACAGGGCCTTTTTCCAGTTACAAAGACCAGACTGTGATGTGAAGCCAGATTCAGGTGCATTGGGCAAAGAAAGACTGCCTACAGGCGAAACAATAAATAAAATCTTGATTTACAGAATATTCAATCCATGAATTGTCCTAAAACCAGGAGCTGTTGAAAGCCCTTTTCCTAGTACCATGCTGAGTTCTGGGAAATGTTTTCAAACACTGTACAGGACCCTCTTCTCTGGATCTTGAAATGTCTGAAATACACATGAAATAATGTCTCATGTCTCTATGGAAATGTATAATTAAGGGAGCCACAAGATGAGATACTAACAGCTGCTAGCTAAAATGCATAGTTTAAAGTATAGGCCTGGTCTACCGTTGGATCCTTTTTTGGAACAACATATCTGGTGTTTAATGCAGTAGGGAGGGGCTCGATACAGTAGGGAGGGGCTCGATGACACCTCCTGGCAGCTCTGGCTCACTGTCCTGCTCAGAGCCAGAGGTCTCTGTGTCCTTGATACATCTATTACATTAAAAGAACACAAGAACCATTAGTGTGTAATCACAATAAAAATGCCACAGCCATCAAAACAAGAACACATATGAATCAACAACCAACATTTTAAAGTCAGGCTTAATCTGACAAAATGATCTATTACAAGCTGAATTTAAACTTACATTCTGATGACTGACTGCCTGGTAGATGCTCTGCCCAGGTGGTGGTAGACTGGGTCCTTGTGAAGACTCTGACTAACCTCAGCTAGGGAGCTACTTTTTTTGCAGTCCGGAGTCATTTTGTGTGACAGACAGTGTATAAAGCTACCTCATGCGGTCTATAGACTTACCCCATACTGTTGTGACAAGTGTTGTCATTGTACATTTCTCTCTTCCTACTCAGGAATCCAAAGATGACTTCAGCTACCTCCTTGCTGTTTTTTGCGATCCATTTAGCCTATATCAGCACTGGAAATTCCTCTGAGTGTAAGTAGTGCCATGAATGCCATAATAATGGTTATATACAAAAATAGCTTTCAGCTGGTTACCTTTCTCTGTGGTTTGGGAGAACTGTATATTGTTTTTTTTTGTTTTTTACCAAAAGTTCAATAAGATTGGCCACATGATAAAATTGACTACTATAACATTAATTCTCTCTTGTATTAATGTCAATTTTTTTCTCTGGTATTTTACTAGCAGCATTTGTCAAACTGGAGTGTAAATCAGAATACCATGGGGTTTATGGTCAGCAGTTAATTCTAGGGTGCATTGTCAAACCTGTGGTTGTGGATGTGACCATCATAACGGTGACCTGGAAGAGAATGGGAGCTGCTGCTAAAGCTGATGCTAATTTGTTGGAATACCATAAAGGGAAAAGGGAGCTAACCCCTGGGTTTAAATTTGCTGAGCCATCCTGGAACAAGACGAATATGAATGTGTCCTTGTTGTTGACAAATACCAAGATGGCCGACAAGGGGGTGTATGAATGCATGGTGACCACAGATGTTGGGATTGCCACAGCTACAATCAGCCTCAGTGTCACAGGTGAGTCGTAGACTGTCAACAGTTCAACCAAGTGTGATTTTAGGAAAATATACACATTTGTCAACACAGATTCATGAAAGGAGCAAACTAAATATGTGAGATATTCAGCCAAGCTTGGAGGGCAATAGAAGAATAGACAACATGTTTTTTTAAATGTGTCTCGGCTCATAGGTTATGATGCCCATACGCTGAAAATGCTTTGGAAGGAAGTTTTATTCAACTTTCAATGATGTCACACACACACACACACACACACGCACAAACAAACAAACAAACAAACAGGAAAGAATGTACTAGAGGAGTTCAGATCAATTTGTAAGTGTGTGATTGGACAGCACAGCAGGATATTTGTTAACTTTTTGTTTCAGAATGACAGTGCTCAAATGGCAGCAGTGGAAATTTCCACAACTAGCCTCCACATTTTCTTTCTGCCCATGGTATGCAATCACAGTGTACACAGACCAAATTAGAACATGTCATAGAGATAGAAGAAAGGTAATTCCAGTTTATTAAAATCACTCCTACGGTAATCTCATTCCAAGTTAAAACCATTGGATTGACGTTGAAAAGGTGCAAAGTCCGTCTAGACAATGTTTACCCACTGAAGTTGTTTAACTAACTACTACTCAACCGCATGTATAATATATTGTTCCCTTCCTCCCTCTTCCAGCTAAGTACAAGACTCCAACCATGAGCTCCCTCCCTGAGACCAACATCAAAGAGAACACAGATGTGACCATTTTCTGCAACTCTACAGGCGGGCACCAGACAGGGCTGATCTGGTGGTTTGACGAGTTCGGCAGCAATTGGACGCGCAGTGCTGAACTGGTGGCCAAAGAGACGGATGATGGACTGTTCAGCCTCTCCAGTAAATTCACAGTGCTGAAGGCTACATCCAGTTACACAAACTACACGTGCAAAGTGCTCAATGTTAACGGTGCCGAGGAGGGGATGGCATCATTTGTGATCCAGTTTGCGTCGCGAGACTTAGGTACGTGCTGCCGTGCCTGCTACCTATGGGTATGAATATGTTGGTGATGTCATCCTTTGTAAAAGCAGGATCAAGTCCAAAACCTGCCAGTCTCTCGTAATTCCCTCATCCTGACCCTGATAATTGTAAAACAATTCAGCCTTAATCTAGTCTACTTTATTAACATAGGCCTTTTAACGGCATCTTTATCACATTTCTGAACGCAATAAAAGTCAGCCTTATAATGAGAGAACAACATGTCACTGAGGAGTGGAGTAGATCAGGCCATAACATGCTCCCATATCTGACTGAACATCTTCCTTGAAACTGGAAAAAATAAAAATGCTTGTCTTGATTTGTGTAAGAAAATATAGATAGCAATAGTAATGGCATCTTTTTGTAGTCACTAACTCCCCCAATGGTTTGTTGGACGAAGCCTATGGGGAAATGAATGGAGTTTTTGTAGAGTTTTTGGATAAACGCCAAAAATAAGGTCTGTGATAAGCATAGGCTTAGGAGATCTTATATGTTTTGTTCTACGAGAGAATCTTCATCAGTTAGCATAACTTTTTGTGAATTTTGAAGCCTTTATGTAATTTAATAAAGCACATAAAGGCTTCATAAATCACAAAGGCCATGTTAACTGACTGATAGTATCTCATAGAACAAAATGTATAAAATCTCCAAAACCTTTGTTAACCTCTGACCTTATTTTCGGCATTTATCTCAAAACCATATTCTTTCCCCATTCTTTTTCAACATAGGAATGGCTGAACGAACCAAGAGTAACTCCTTTTACGGTCCTCCAGCTGTTGTTCTTGTATCTAATGCCAAAACAAATTGTTCTTAGCAATGGCAAGTAAAGTAGCCCAGTCAATGACCAAAAGGGACCTCTGGTCTCATGGGTGGAATGTTATTTTCCTTTCTTTCTTTAAAAACAAACAAACCCAGTGTCTCTATGTCAAAAGGGTTTTGTTATATTTCAGTCTTCAAGATTTGTTTAAGACTAATAATCTCTCTGTGTGACCTTGATTTAGCCCACTGCAGTAAAAGGTTATTAAGATGCATGCAGATTTGAACAGAGCTCAAGTCTGTGTGTGTGAAATGCCCTGATACTGACATTGACCCAAGCACAACTAACCTTTTTGTCAGCGATTGGGTGCAGAGTGAAAGCGGAGTCAGGCGCAGGACACAGGTATGGAGCAATCCAACTGAATTTACTCAAAGAATAAAGCAAAATTCCAAAATGGAACATACAACAAAACTCTAACACGAACACAACCACTAATGACATAAACAATCACGGACAGAACAGAAATGTATGTCAGATGGTAAAACAGGGAATGTAATGAGCGAATGTAAAACCGGTGTGTATGTAATCAGACAAAACAAAACGAAACAGAAAAATGGATTGGTAGTGACTAGAAAGCCGGTGACGTCGACCACTGAACACCACCCGAACAAGGAGAAGGGCCGACAGTAACCCCCCCTTGATGCACGGCTCCAGCAGCGTGCCGACACCGGCCTCGGGGACGACCAGGAGGACGGGACGCAGGGCGATCAGGGTGGAGACGGTGAAACTCCTGTAGTAATGAGGGATCTAGGATGTCATCCACCGGTACCCATCATCTCTCCTCCGGGCCGTACCCCTACCACTCCACGAGGTACTGAGGCCCCTCGCCCGACGCCTTGAGTCCATGATGGCTCGCACGGTATATGCCGGGAACCCCTCGATGTCCAGAGGGGGCGTAGGAACCTCCCGCACCTCAGACTGCTGGAGCGGACCAGCCTCCACCGGCCTGAGGAGAGACATATGGAACGAGGGGTTAATGTGATAATCAGGGGGGGAGTTGTAACCTATAACAAACCTCGTTCAGTCTCCTCAGGACTTTAAATGGCCCCACAAACCACGGACCCAGAATCCGGCAGGGCAGGTGAAGGGGCAGGTTTCAGGTCGAGAGCCAGACCCGATCCTCCGGTGCATACACCGGGGCCTCACTGCGGTAGCGGTCAGCACTCGCCTTTTGCCTCCTGACGGTCCGTTGTAGCCGCACATGAGTGCCGAAACCATTCATCCACCGCAGGAGCCTCGATCTGGCTCTGATGCCATGGTGCCAGGACCGGCTGATAACCCAGCACACATTGAAATGGTGATAGGTTGGCGGAGGGAGTTTTGGGCCATCTCCGCCCAGGGGATGTAAACCGCCCACTCCCTCGGCCGGTCCCGGCAATAGGACCGCAGAAACCCACAACGACCAGAATCGTGGTGTTACCTCGCGACGGGGGAAGATCCATCACGAAATCCACCGATAGGTGTGACCATGGTTGTTGTTGTTACGGGAAGGGGTTGTAATTTCCCTCTGGGCAGGTGTCTAGGTGGCCTGCACTGTGCGCATACCGAACAGGAGGAAACATACACCCTCACGTCCTTAGCTAAAGTGGGCCACCAGTACTTCCCAGCAAGGCAGCGCACCGTCCGACCGATGCCAGGATGACCAGAGGAGGGTGACGTGTGAGCCCAACAGATCAAATGATCGCGGACATCAAACGGAAATGTATAGACGCCCAGCTGGACACTCGGGGGAGTGGGCTCTGCACGTGACGCCCGCTCGTTGTCCGCATCCACCTCCCATACCACCGGTGCCACCAGGTGAGAAGCTGGAATTATGGGAGTGGGATCCGTGGACCGCTCCTCTGTTTCATACATCTGGGGCAGTGCGTCTGCCTTAACGTTCTGGGATCCTGGTTTGTAGGAAAGGGTGTAAACAAAACGGGTGAAAAACATGCCTGACGAGGGTTCAGTCTCCTCGCTGCTCCAGATTGCGGTGGTCAGCCCAAATGAGAAAAGGGTGTCTAGCCCCCTCAAGCCAATGTCTCCACGCTTTCAGAGCCATGACAACAGCTAACAACTCCAGGTCCCCCCCATCATAGTTTCGCTCCGCCGGGCTGAGCTTCTTAGAAAATAATGCACAGGAGCTTTAGTGGCGTACCCGAACGCTGAGACAGCACAGTCCCTATCCCTGCCTCGGACGCGTCCACCTCAACTATGAACACTAAGGAGGAATCAGGATGAGCCAACACGGGAGCCGAGGTAAACAGAGCCTTCAGGTGACCAAAAGCCCTGTCCGCCCCAGCTGTCCACTGCAGTCACACCGGTCCCCCCTTCAGCAGTGAGGTAATGGGAGCCGCTACCTGACCAAAACCCCGGATAAATCTCCGGTAGTAGTTGGCAAACCCTAAAAACCGCTGCACCTCCTTTACCGTGGTTGGAGTCGGCCAATTACGCACGGCTGAAATGGGGTCATTCTCCATCTCCACCCCTGACGCTGAAAAGCGGTACCCTAGGAAGGAGACGGACTGTTGGAAGAACAGACATTTCTCAGCCTTGACGTACAGGTCATTCTCCATCTCCACCCCTGACGCTGAAAAGCGGTACCCTAGGAAGGAGACGGACTGTTGGAAGAACAGACATTTCTCAGCCTTGACGTACAGGTCATTCTCCATCTCCACCCCTGACGCTGACAGGCGGTACCCTAGGAAGGAGATGGACTGTTGGAAGAAAAGACATTTCTCAGCCTTGACGTACAGGTCATTCTCCATCTCCACCCCTGACGCTGACAGGCGGTACCCTAGGAAGGAGATGGACTGTTGGAAGAAAAGACATTTCTCAGCCTTGACGTACAGGTCATTCTCCATCTCCACCCCTGACGCTGAAAAGCGGTACCCTGGGAAGGAGATGGACTGTTGGAAGAAAAGACATTTCTCAGCCTTGACGTACAGGTCATTCTCCATCTCCACCCCTGACGCTGAAAAGCGGTACCCTAGGAAGGAGATGGACTGTTGGAAGAAAAGACATTTCTCAGCCTTGACGTACAGGTCATGTTCCAAAAGTCTACCAAGCACCCTGCGTACCAGGAACACATGCTCGGCGCGTGTAGCGGAGTATATTAGAATGTCATCTATATACACCACTTGACCCTACCCGTGCAGGTCCCTAAAAATCTCATCTACAAAGGATTGGAAGACTGATGGAGCATTCATCAACCCGTACGGCATGACGAGGTACTCACAATGCCCAGAAGTGGTGCTAAATGCTGTCTTCCACTCATCTCCCGCCCGGATACGCACCAGGTTGTAAGCGCTCCTGAGGTCCAATTTTGTGAAGAAACGTGCCCCGTGTAATGACTCTGTCATACTGGCTATGAGCGGTAGCGGGTAACTGTATTTTACCGTGATCTTATTTAAACCTCGCTAATCAATACATGGGCGCAAAACTCCATCCTTTTTCTTCACAAAAAAGAAACTTGAGGAGACAGGTGAGATGGAAGGTTGAATGTATCCCTGTCCCAGAGATTCAGTGACATATGTCTCCATAGCCACCGTCTCCTCCTGTGACAGAGGATACACATGACTCCTGGGAAGTGCAGCATCTACCAAGAGATCTATCGCACAATCCCCCTGTCAATGGGGTGGTAATTGAGTTGCCTTCTTTTTACAGAAGGCAAGTGCCAAATCGGCATATTCGGGAGGAATGTGCATGGTGGAAACCTGGTTTGGACTTTCCACCATAGTGGCACCGAAGGAAACACCTACACACCTCCCTGACCACTGACAGGACCATTCCTTGAGAGCCCTCTGTTGCCACGAAATAATAGGATCATGAGAGGCCAACCAAGGAACACCCAATACAACAGGAAACGCAGGATAGTCGTTCAGGAAGACACTAATTCTCTCCTCGTGATCCCCATGCGTTCTCATAGCAATGGGCACTTTGACCTCCCCAATTAGCCCCGACCCCAAAGGACGACTATCTAAGGCATATACAGGGAAGGGAACATCAACAGGAACAATAGAGATCCCTAATCTATGTGCTAAGGAGAGGTCAATAAAATTCCCAGCTGCACCTGAATCTACTAGCACCTTATGCTGGGAATGTGGGGAGAACTCAGGAAATTCTATAGGTAACCACATGTCTGCAACAGGGGGCTCTGGGTGAGTTGTGTGTGCCTACTCACCTGGGATGACCCACCAGTGCTCCGCCTGCTACCTCAACCTCCTGGAGAACCACCCCAGCACCGACCAGCAGTGTGCCCTCTGCGGCCACAGCTGGTGCAGGGAATGGTCCCCCCTCCGGTCCCCCTCATAGCAGCCCCTCCTAACTCCATAGGTGTGGCATCCAATGTGCTGGGTAATGGAACGGGCGGACCCCGATCCAGACGTCCACGGGAGGCCAACAGGTTATCCAGCCGGATAGACAAGTCCACCAGCTGGTCCAGGTTGAGAGTAGTGTCCCTGCAGGCTAGCTCCCTACGTACGTCCTCACGTAGACTACACCTGTAGTAGTCGATCAGGGCCCGCTCATTCCATCCCGCACCAGCTGCCAGAGTCCAGTGCGGAAGTCCAGTGCGAACTCTTGAGCGCTCCTCATCTCCTGTCTTAGATGAAAAACTCTCTCCCGCCGCTCTCCCTTCAGGTGGATGATCAAAAACTGCCCAGGAGCGGAGGGAGAAGTCCTCGTAGTCATCCAGAGTCGGACCTTCCCTTCCCCAGATGGTGTTGGCCCACTCCAGGGCTTTTCCAGTTAGGCAGGAGATGAGAGCGCCCACTCTCTCGCGTCCGGAAGGAGCTGGCTGAACAGCTGGAGTAGGATACCCTGGCTCCTGTGAGAAAGAGGCGAATTCAACTGGGACTTGACGACGGAGGGGTGGACATCAGTGTAGGTTGAGGCGCGGGTGGAGGTGTAGTAGCGTTGACAGGAAAGCCTCCTCTCCCATCTGTCCATAGTTTACAACACACGATCCATGGCTGACCCTAGCCGGTTTAACATGGTGCTGCTGAACTCGCTCCTCTACTGGGAGAGAAGGACTGGCTGTACCTGCTGACTCCATTTGAATGGTCTGTAATTCTGTCAGCGATTGGGTGCAGAGTGAAAGTGGAGTCAGGCGCAGGACACAGGTATGGAGTAATCCAACTGAATTTACTCAAAGAATAAAGCAAAATTCCAAAATGGAACATAAAACAAAACTCTAACACGAACACAACCACATAAACAGTCACAGACAGAACAGAAGGGGGGAATGTAAAACCGGTGTGTATGTAATCAGACAAAACAAAACGAAACAGAAAAATGGATCGGTAGTGACTAGAAAGCCGGTGACGTCGACCGCCGAACACCACCCGAACAAGGAGAAGGGCCGACTTCGGTAGAAGTCGTGACACTTTTTTACTTGACTTCATATGAATTGCCTATTTATTTTGTAACTCCTAATTTCTGTCCATTTTGTCTGTCCAGGTGTTAAAAGTGACCACTTGGATATTGCCTCCACCACCAAATGGCTAACCCCGGTTGCAGTCATAGGCTCTCTGATCATTGGACTCCTTGCTGCACTGCTGTTCTTTAAGAGGCGCTCTGCCCAACGTAAGTGCATTAATTGTCATACTCATGTATCTGATCATGTACCTGTTTGTCATGCTAGCTGGTGCTAGATTAACCTGTACAGTGGCCTGCCTCTGCCAAGTCTGCATGCTCTGGCAGTCATCCATTTTGGCCTTGCATGGGGGATTACACAACCTGTAATGTTGTCTGGTAACTCAGCCAATCAATTAATAAGGGATCATAGCTTTCACCTGGATTCACCTGGTCAGTCTATTTCATGGAAAGAGCAGGTGTTCATTGATGTTTTGTATACTCAGTGTATAATATTGTAATAAAACTATAATCTGTTAATGGATTAAGCATTAACCTCACTTGTAGGCTATTTATTGTTAATCTGTTAATGGATTAAGCATTAACCTCACTTGTAGGCTATTTATTGTTAATCTGTTAATGGATTAAGCATTAACCTCACTTGTAGGCTATTTATTGTTCATCAGCATCGCTTTTGGTTTAATGATGATCTTTTTGATTTAATTTGTTTTAAGCTAAATTGTAATCGTAGGTTTTATGTCCATTTTGACAGGAGCTCGAAGGCATTCCACCTTCCCATTAATGAGTATGTCCTTCAATATTCAGTATATGTCATTTTAATTTGTCACTTTGAGTTTATGGTTTCCCATCTTTCCTAGACAGTTCACAGAAGTCACTGTAAAAGCAATACATATACTTTATAATGACCAACATCATATTTTGAATATTTTATCAAAATTTTAACTCAACAAGTGAAAATGATTACATTTTCCAAGGCAAAAACAACACTCCGTAATGCATTCACATAGCCTGAGTGCCAGTCTGTTTGGGCTATCATGCCAACCCCTTGTCACTCATTGTCATGCCTACACCTCTTTGTCTTGACAATGAGCTAAGGAGTTGGCAAGAGTAGTACAAACAGATAGTTGACCAGGCTAGCATTCACATGCTTTTGGTTTGTGAAACTAGCCACTCAGCCTTGGACAGTAAAACTGTGAAACTGTGGCCACTCACCCCAGAACACGTCTGTCTGTTCTCACCCTTCCAAATCTCCTTACTAACCACATCCTCTATCAGTTCCTCTTTACTGTTGCTTCAGAGGGAGATACTTTCTTTACATTGTCTGATATGCTGTACATACAGGATCTGTCCTATCAGTCCAGGGCAGGTGTTGGGGCCTCCAGGGGCAAAAATGGGCCTGTGGGTTAGACATTATTGCCTGTTTGTTAGATTTCTGGTCCCAGTTCGTCCCGGTATCTGTCCCTGTATAATATCTGATATGCTGTACACACAGTATCTGACTTAGCTATCCTATTAAACATGACTACTCAGGTGATTTAATGTAGGTCAAAGGGTAGTGTTTCTTCCGTCACAAGTGGAGTAGAAAATGGAGGCCGGATGATTACTAATTGTTTACCAAACCAGTTGGCGATGATGATGGCTCTGCTTTACCATTGTTCTCATGAGGAAATCTTAAGAATTGACTTACCCCTTTTCTAATTAAGGTAGTTAAGCTGCATGGCTGTAGTGAAGGAAGATTATTTCTTTGGGTCATACTATTATGTAATGCTGGGTGAAATATGGGCCTACCTGCACTGAGAGGAAAGACTTGCTGTCTTGACTAACTTTTCTCTTTCTGCCCAACTCTTAATTCTACTGAACTTTGGAGAAGACAATGCTCCTCTGGAGACTTAAACGTTAGATGACATTCCTCCACAATATGTCACAGATTAGCTTCTCACTTAGTATTTTTCTTTTTTAGGTGGCCACCAACAGCATGATCAATATGTTGAGGCAGGAGGTACTGTATCCACGTGTTCAATCTACAATTAATATATTTATATTGTAAATCTAATGAATATACAGTGGGGCAAAAACATATTTAGTCAGCCACCAATTGTGCAAGTTCTCCCACTTAAAAAGATGAGAGAGGCCTGTAATTTTCATCATAGGTACACTTCAACTATGACAGACAAAATGAGAAAAAAAATCCAGAAAATCACATTGTAGGATTTTTTATGAATTTATTTGCAAATTATGGTGGAAAATAAGTAATTGGTCACCTACAAACAAGCAAGATTTCTGGCTCTCACAGACCTGTAACTTCTTCTTTAAGAGGCTCCTCTGTCCTCCACTCGTTACCTGTATTAATGGCACCTGTTTGAACTTATCAGTATAAAAGACACCTGTCCACAACCTCAAACAGTCACACTCCAAACTCCACTATGGCCAAGACCAAAGAGCTGTCAAAGTACACCAGAAACAAAATTATAGACCTGCACCAGACTGGGAAGACTGAATTGGTTTGAAGAAATCAACTGTGGGAGCAATTATTAGGAAATTGAAGATCTACAAGACCGCTGATAATCTCCCTCGATCTGGGGCTCCACGCAAGATCTCACCCCGTGGGGTCAAAATGATCACAAGAACGGTGAGCAAAATTCCCAGAACCACACGGGGGGACCTAGTGAATGACCTGCAGAGAGCTGGGACCAAAGTAACAAAGACTACCATCAGCAAGGGCATTGAAGATGAAACGTGGCTGGGTCTTTCTGCATGACAATGATCCCAAACACACCGCCCGGGCAATGAAGGAGTGGCTTCGTAAGAAGCATTTCAAGGTCCTGGAGTGGCCTAGCCAGTCTCCAGATCTCAACCCCATAGAAAATCTTTGGAGGGAGTTGAACGTCCATGTTGCCCAGCAACAGCCCCAAAACATCACTGCTCTAGAGGAGATCTGCATGGAGGAATGGGCAAAAATACCAGCAACAGTGTGTGAAAACCTTGTGAAGACTTACAGAAAACGTTTGACCTCTGTCATTGCCAACAAAGGGTATATAACAAAGTATTGAGAAACTTGTTATTGACCAAATACTTATTTTCCACCATAATTTGCAAATAAATTCATAAAAAATCGTACAATGTGATTTTCTGGATTTGTTTTTCTCATTTTGTCTGTCATAGTTGAAGTGTACCTATGATGAAGATTACAGGCCTCTCTCATCTTTTTAAGTGGGGGAACTTGCACAATTGGTGGCTGACAATACTTTTATGCCCCACTGTATCTATCTAAAACATATTGTATCAACATCTACTGTATTTATAATAGCTCTCTTGCTATTCAGCATCATAGCTTCATAGGGGACATGTTTTTTATTTTTTTATGATTGATTATCCTCTCGTTAACCTTGTAGTTATCTTGTAGTTTACATGCTGCTCTTGCTCCTTGTAATGATTAGTGAAGTGTCTCCTGTTTTTACTTTCTATTAATTTGTAACAATATGCTCCTTCTCTCTCTCTCGCCTTCTCTCTTTTGCTCTCTCTCCCTGTCGCCAGGTCTAAACAGCGACAGGAGCTGATTAGTCAACTGGCAGTCTCTGGAAGGGGCTGTTTCCTTGACGATCAATAAGGAGC
Source organism: Oncorhynchus masou masou (assembly GCF_036934945.1). Lineage (NCBI taxonomy): Eukaryota > Metazoa > Chordata > Actinopteri > Salmoniformes > Salmonidae > Oncorhynchus > Oncorhynchus masou. The sequence continues at coordinate 24,843,472 of NC_088216.1, forward strand.
TTGTCACCATCACTGTCCTATGATGGACTGTTTCCTGTTAAGTGTTCGGTGACAGTCACTTTGGCACTCAGGTCATTCTGATTTGAGGCATTTGTTTCTTCATAATCTACTGAGGATGCCAGCCTTTAAGCACTGTGGTTGATTACAAATTATATAACTCTTTAACAGCCTATGTTTAAAAGCCTAACATGAATGGTTATATACAGAGTTGCCATGGTGCAGGTAAACTGTAGATTCTACCAGCATGATTGTTATAACTCAGGTCTGCTAAGAGTACTGTGAAAATTCTTTGCAACTTCCGGTGCAGGTTTACAGGCTGTTCCTGCTTTAAGTTTTAACAGTGGTCAAGTAGGCTACTGTGGCTATTTGATCATAATGTAGGCCTACCAGAGTGGCCTACCGTAATAAACAATGGAGAAAATGCATCCCATAACATTATAACATGGAAATAGCTGTTCTGTCATTCAGCCAACAGTAGCAGCCAATGTGTGGTGTTTAATGTAAGTCTACATTCCATGAGACTTTTGAAAAAAACATGTAGGGCTTGACATGAACCTGTTTATCCACTTGTCCTTCAAACAAGGAGGTGATTGAAAATGTTGTGTTGTTTGATGCAAGAAACCACTTGCATCATTATTCCCATACCATTATTACAGAGAATGATACAAATTATGCTACCCTCTGCCTGTTGGCTACTTAGCGTATTCAAGGCTGAAATGCACACATTTTGTGTTCTTGTGGGAAGCAATCACCCCCCCCCCCCCAATTTCTGACTACAAATTATCAATAACTGGGCTAATAACTCACTAACTAGTGAACAAATGTGCACAAGTCGCTACATTTAGTTCTTGCTTTGATCTACTCACAACCGCTCATGCTGTAAAAACAGTCCAGTTCAAAGTGAATGGCACAGATCTATATATGGCAATGGTCTATTTGTATATAGGCCTACTGCAGCTCTGATTGGTTATGGCACACTGGTCTGTGTAGAATACAAGTCTGCCTGTCAATGCAATATAATCCTACTCTGCACATGCGCAGCTTAGAGGGAACATTGTTCACGAGTGTACACAGCACTTCAAAAAGATGAAGTGAAACTAATTTCGCCTCTGAGGGTTCGTAAGACTGTACAGTGCAATACGACATGTTTCATTTGACCAAATATTTGTTGATCATCAGGTTTCAATAGATACTGCTGTGCCTGCCACTGTCCTCCCTGGGCTTTCATTCTGCTACAATGTATATGAGAAGAAATGTTATGCTAAATAGTACATTACTTTTGCCATTTTGAAGTCATCCTTTGTCTTGGCTTTGTGTAATATCTGGAACTTATTGTAACATTAAACCAACCTTGTTACCAACAGCCAGCCTGTTGCTTCAACAGTGCTACCGCAGCAGGTTCTTTTGTTTTGTCCTTCCTCTTTCTGCTGCTGGAAAATTCAGATCTATGTCTATGTCTTGCCCAGGCCCGCCTCCATGAAGTCAGTTTAATGGAACGCAACAGTAAATATGAAAACCGATGGACTAGAGTCAATTATTAATCAGAGAGAATTGGTATCAGTTTCAAGGGGACGTAAACATCTTCACCTGGTGGTTGATTATGATCATTTTGGAAAAACATTTCAAAACATTTTGTGTTTTGCAAGGGGCAGCAATTGTCTTGTATTTATATAGTGATCGTTTCAGTTCACATTTTACTGCTATCATGTTGCTGGTGATGGCGTTACATATCGACTGAGAAATCTGTTGTTGTATTGAGGTAACTTGAGGTGAATGCCATCCACAGCAAGACTATACCTCCCACAATTCCTTCCAAGCCTTCTACAGTATCTGTTCCTTCTTGCTTAAGTGCATACTTGGCAGTTGGCACTGTAGATACAGATATGATTGACCTATCTCTATGCCAGCCTGCATGGAACTAGTCTGGGCTCTTTGATCTTTTTTGTTGTTGTTGATTTTTGCTCGGCTCTAATATGGTGGCTTGAGATGTTTGTGTGTAAAGTTATGACTATTTGCCAATTCTAACAAAATTAAGACATGTTATTTCATAGTGTAAGAGGCCAAGATGAGAGAGGACTCCTGTCTGTATATGAAGTGATTGTCAAGTGATTTGATAATAGGTACAAAAAAAGACAATATAATATTGTAATAAAACTATAATCTATTAATGCATCAACTGCACTTGTAGGCTATTTATTGTTCATCAGCATCGCTTTTGGTTTAATGATGATCTTTTTTATTTAATTTGTTTTAAGCTAAATTGTAATAGTAGGTTTTGTGTCCATTTTGACAGGAGCTCGAAGGCAGTCCTGTATGTCCTTCACTATTCAGTAAATGTCATTTTTAATTTGTCACTTTGAGTTTATGGTTTCCCATCTTTCCTAGACAGTTCACAGAAGTCACTGTAAAAGCAATACAATACATGTCTGCTTGAGGCCTATGTACCTTACCCCATATGTACCTTACCCCATATGTACCTTACTCCATATGTACCTTACTCCATATGTACCTTACCCCATATGTACCTTACCCCATATGTACCTTACTCCATATGTACCTTACCCCATATGTACCTTACTCCATATGTACCTTACCCCATATGTACCTTACCCCATATGTACCTTACTCCATATGTACCTTACCCCACATGTACCTTACCCCATATGTACCTTACCCCATATGTACCTTACCCCATATGTACCTTGCTCCATATGTACCTTACCCCATATGTACCTTACTCCATATGTACCTTACCCCATATGTACCTTACTCCATATGTACCTTACCCCATATGTAACTTACCCCATATGTACCTTACCCCATATGTACCTTACCCCATATGTACCTTACTCCATATGTACCTTACCCCATATGTAACTTACCCCATATGTACCTTACCCCATATGTACCTTACCCCATATGTAACTTACCCTATTTTGTATGTTTTTATATGCAACTTTGTTTATTATTAATGATATCATTGAGATTAAAGCGTTTTTACTTTGTCCAGATAAAACATGTCAAATGCAGAATATCATTGTGTGTGATATTTCTGGGTATATTTCGCACTGTGAAATTCCTGCTCAAATGGTGCACCTTGATACTGTTCATTAAACACAGGGCAGTGAGAAAGATGTTACATGGAAGGTTTTGTAAATATTTTCAATTGTTGTTTTTAAATACTACAATCTTTAAACAAATGAAAATCATAATTGATGGGGAGGCTAATCTGCATTCTTTCATGTTCTAAGATGTAAACTGTTTTCATAAGTTTTAAGGAACCAAAAGCAGTAAACCCATTGTGAGGAAAAAATGTCTAATTACTGCACAAAGAAAGAAAATAATCTTCATCATTATTTATTATATAAGTAGTTACAGTACCTGAAGACTGTATTTTTTCTGCCCAGCGACAGTTCATTAGTACACAGTAGCAAAACAATTCCCAATCGGCTTTCATTTGGTCCCTTGTGAATACAACCCTGGATTGATTGAACTGAAGTTAGACATGTGACACTGAACAGAAGCAACATGTCCACAAGAGGGAATTCTCTCCTCTCATTCAAATTCTGATGCAAAGCGTGAGAAGAGATATGAGCTGAGTTTGATTAACATTGAGAAAAATCGACATCTGGAAGGTGAATAACATGAACACAACATGATGGAACTTTGATATGCTTTTTTAACATGCCTGTTGTCGTGTGAATGCAGTGAAGTTAATTTACAGTTGGATATGTTGTTGTGGTTCTATAACAATACAATCCATCTAAACTCCCCACTCTACTCTCAACTCACCATATTTTTTGCCTAACACAATAAACTATTGCAATTATAATAACATATATATAGCATTTGATTCGATTAAGAATTCTAAATTAGACTGCAGTAATACATGCAGGTGTGGTTGACTGTGAGGGACTGTGATGTCAGATGTATCGTATTTCCTGTTCTTTATAAGTAGATGTCAGACAGAGACAGACAGCAGTACACAGCCAGCTGTGGTGATATGATGTCACTGCTGAGGTGTTTGCTCTTGTTCTACTTCTCATTCAACATATTGACCACAGCAGCAGGTAAGGCAATCTGTTTCTTCCCACCAATCAAGTTTGATTCTGTGTTAAATCATGTTAACTCGTTAAAGTGAGGGTTCTGAGTCCTGCTTGGATTCATTTAACAGTGCTGTCATCTCCCACACATTGTTTTCTTAATAACAGGATGTGTTTCCTTCAGTGTGAAAAAAAAAGCCTTTCACACTTGACATCTCCCTCCCTTACTAGCTCTAACTTTGCTGATAGCGATATGCGATATGTGGTTGACCCACCTAGCTAGACTACATTACCAAAGTATGTGGACGCCTGCTCGTTCAACATCTCATTCCAAAATCATGAGCATTAATATGGAGTTGGTCCCCCCTTTGCTGCTATAACAGCCTCCACTCTTCTTGGAAGGCTCTCCAGCAATGTTGGAACATTGTTGTGGGGACTTGCTTCCATTCAGCCACAAGAGCATTAGTGAGCTTGGGCACTGATTTTGGGCGATTAGGCATGGCTTGCAGTCGACATGCCAATTCATCCCAAAGGTGTTCAATGGGGTTGACGTCAGGGCTCTGTGCAGGCCAGTCAAGTTCTTCCACACCGATCTCAACAAACCATTTCTGTAATAACCTCGCTTTGTGTATGGGGGTATTGTCATGCTGAAACAGGAAAAGACCTTCCGCAAACTGTTGCCACAAAGTTGGAAGCACAGAATCATCTAAAATGTCATTGTGTGCTGTAGCATTAAGATTTCCCTTCACTGGAACTAAGGGGCCTATCCCGAACCATGAAAAACAACCCCAGAACATTATTCCTCCTCCACCAAACGTTATAGTTGGCACTATGCATTCATTCAGGTAGCGTTCTACTGGCATTCGCCAAACCCAGATTCGTCTGTCAGACTGACAGATTGTGAAGCATGATTTATCACTCCAGAGAGCACGTTTCCACTGCTCCAGAGTCCAATGCCGGCGAGCTTTACACCACTCCAGCCACAGCTTGGCATTGTGCATGGTGATCTTAGGCTTGTGTGCGGCTGCTTGGCCATGGAAACCCATTTCATGAAGTTCCTGACAAACAGTTATTGTGCTGACATTGCTTCCAGATGCAGTTTGGAACTCGGTAGTGAGTGTTGCAACCAAGGACAGACGATTTTGTGTGTCCTACCACTTCGCGGCTGAGCCGTTGTTGCTCCTAGACGTTTCCACTTCACAATAACAGCACTTACAGTTGACCGGTGCAGCTGTAGCAGGGCAGAAATTTGAAGAACTGACTTATTGGAAAGGTGGCATTCTATGACGGTGCCAAGTTGAAAGTCACTGGGTTCTTCCGTAAGGTCATTCTACTGCCAATGTTTGTCTATGGAGATTGCATGGGTGTGTGTTAAATTTTATACACCTGTCTTCAACGGGTGTGGCTGAAATAGCCGAATCCACTCATTTGAAGGGGTGTCCACATACCTTTGTACATGTAGTGCATCTTAAGATGAACACTTAAGTCACTTTGGATAAGTGTGTCTGCTAAATGACTAAAATGTAAATGCTCTTTTGTCTATTTGCATAATGTTCACATTTTATTGTGTTTGCCTGCCAAAGAAATAGTTAAAACAGGTATGTTGACAATCCAGGTGGGAGGTGACAAATAGATAGCTTAATAGGGGGCAGTTGCCTATGTTTGGCCCTCATTCACTATGCACTTACACTGAACAAACATATACATGCAACATGTAAAGTGTTGGTCCCATGTCTCATGAGCTGAAATAAAGATCCCAGAAATGTTCCATGCGCACAGTATTTTCTCAAATGTTGTGCACAAATTTGTTTACATCCCTGTTAATGAGTATTTCTCTTTTGCCAAGATAATCCATCCACCTGAGAGGTGTGGCATATCAAGAATCTGGTTAAACAGCATGATCATTACACAGGTGCACCTTGTGATGGGTACACTAAAAGGCCACTTTAAAATGTGCAGTTTTGTCATACCACACAATGCCACAGATGTCTCAAGTTTTGAGGGAGCGTGCAATTGGCATGCTGCCTGCAGGAATGTCCACCAGAGCTGTTGCCAGAGAATTTATTCTTCATTTCTATACCATATTTTTATTTTATTTCACCTTTATTTAACCAGGTAGGCTAGTTGAAAACAAGTTCTCATTTACAACTGCGACCTGGCCAAGATAAAGCATAGCAGCGTGAACAGGCAACAACACAGAGTTACACATGGAGTAAACAATAAACAAGTCAATAACACAGTGGAAAGAAAAAAATAGTCTATATACATTGTGTGCAAAAGGCATGAGGAGGAAGGCGGATAATTACAATTTAGCAGATTAACACTGGAGTGATAAATTATCAAATGGTCTTGTGTAGGTAGAGATACTGGTGTGCAAAAGAGCAGAAAAGTAAATAAATAAAAACAGTATGGGGATGAGGTAGGTAAATTGGGTGGGCTATTTACCGATGGACTATGTACAGCTGCAGCGATCGGTTAGCTGCTCAGATAGCAGATGTTTGAAGTTGGTGAGGGAGATGAAAGTCTCCAACTTCAACGATTTTTGCAATTCGTTCCAGTCACAGGCAGCAGAGAACTGGAAGGAAAGGCGGCCAAATGAGGTGTTGGCTTTAGGGATGATCAGTGAGATACACCTGCTGGAGCGCGTGCTACGGGTGGGTGTTGCCATCGTGACCAGTGAACTGAGATAAGGCGGAGCTTTACCTAGCATGGACTTGTAGATGACCTGGAGCCAGTGGGTCTGGCGACGAATATGTAGCGAGGGCCAGCCGACTAGAGCATACAGGTCGCAGTGGTGGGTGGTATAAGGTACTTTAGTAACAAAACGGATGGCACTGTGATAAACTGCATCCAGTTTCCTGAGTAGAGTATTGGAAGCTGTTTTGTAGATGACATTGTCGAAGTCGAGGATCGGTAGGATAGTCAGTTTTACTAGGGTAAGTTTGGCGGCGTGAGTGACGGACGCTTTGTTGCGGAATAGAAAGCCGACTCGAGATTTGATTTTAGATTGGAGATGTTTGATATGAGTCTGGAAGGAGAGTTTACAGTCTAGCCAGACACCTAGGTACTTATAGATGTCCACATAAACCACCTCCAGCGTCCTTTTAGGGAATTTGGCAGTACGTCCAATAGTGGCGGTGGGGTTATGGTATGGGCAGGCATAAGCTACGGACAATGAACACAATTGCATTTTAACGATGGCAATTTGAATGCACAGAAATACTGTGAGGCCTTTTTATTTTTAAATGTATCTGTGACCAACAGATGCATCTGTATTACCAGTGGTAATGACTGGTAATGTTAAATCCATAGATTAGGGCCTAATTGAGTGATAGGCAGTCTATAGACCTACCTCACGCAGTCTAGAGACTTATCTCAAACTGCTGTGACAAGTGTTGTCATTGTACATTTCTCTCTTCCTACTCAGGAATCCAAAGATGACTTCAGCTACCAGACTTCTGTTTTTTGCGATCCATTTAGCCTGTATCAGAGCTGGAAATTCTTCTGAGAGTAAGTTGTGCCATAAATTCCATAATAATGATTATAAAATGTTTTATACATAAATACAACAATTTATTTATTGTTTTCAGCAGATTATTAACATTGTGGTTTGGAAGAACTGTATATTATTTTTTACTAAAAGTTCAATAAGATTGGTGACATTATGATAAACCTGACTACTATAACAGTAATTATCTTCTGTATTTATGTGGTCTTTTTCTCTGAAATTATATTTTACTTACAGCATTTGTCAAACTGGAGTGTGACGAAGAGTACCATGGGGTTTATGGTCAGCAGTCATTGCTGGAGTGTATTGTCAAAGCTGTTCAGAACGTGACCATCTTGACGGTGACCTGGAAGAGGGTGGGAGGTGATGCACCTTTGTTGGAATACCATAAACATGCAAATGCCTCAACCCTTGGGTTTAACTTTGCTGAGCCATCCTGGAACAAGGATAATATGAATGTGTCCTTGTTGTTGACAAATACCAAGATGGCCGACGAGGGGGAGTATGAATGCATGGTGAGAACAGACAGTGGTGATGCTACAGCTTCAATCAGCCTCAGTGTCACAGGTGAGTCCTATACTGTCTACAGTTCAACCAAATGTGATTATAAAAGCACCTTTCAACACAGGTCCATGAAAGGAAAAAACTGGAACATGTGAGATATTCAGCCACACTTTAAGGGCAATAGAAGAATACAATACAATACAACACTTAATTTTTTAAAATGCGTCTCAGCTCATAGCCTCCATCGGGGTGTTATGATGCCCACATGTTGAAATGAAGTTCTATTCAACTTCCATTGTTGTCACACACACACACACACACCTGCCCATACAGGTATGATAATAGGTTGATAAGGATGTTTAGTCTGAAATGTGTTCAGGGGGAGTTCAGATCTATTGTGAGAGAGAGAGAGATTGGACAGCACAGCAGGAGCCAGAGTTACTTGACAGTGCTCAAATGGCACAGAGTAGTACCAGTGGGAATGTCCACAACTAGCCTCCATAATGCCATTCTACCCACGTCATGCAATCAGTGTTTACAAATAATGTACACAGACTCAATTAGAACATGTGAGTGATAAAAGAAAGGTAATTCCAGTTTATTAAAATCACTCCTCCAGTAATCTCATTCCAAGTTATAACCCTTTGATGGTTGTTGAAAAGGTGCAAAGTCTGTCTTAACGATGTTTACCCGCTGACATTGTTGCGAACTGCACCCACATGTACAGTTGAAGTCAGATGTTTACATACACTTAGGGTGGAGTCATTAAAAATAGTTTTCAACTACTCCACACATTTCGTGTTAACAAACTATAGTTTTGGCTAGTTGGTTAGGACATCTACTTTGTGCATGACACAAGTCATTTTTCCAACAATTGTTTACAGACAGATTATTTCACTTATAATTCACTGTATCACAATTCCAGTGGGTCAGAAGTTTACATACACTAAGTTGACTGTGCCTTTAAACAGCTTGAAAAATTTCAGGAAATGATGTCATGGCATTAGAAGCTTCTGATAGGCTCAAATTGACATCATTTGAGTCAATTAGAGGTGTACCTGTGTATTCATTTCAAGGCCTACCTTCAAACTCAGTGCCTCTTTGCTTGACATCATAGGAAAATCAAAAGAAATCAGCCAAGACCTCAGACCTCCACAAGTCTGGTTCATCCTTGGGAGCAATTTCCAAACACTTGAAGGTACCACGATCATCTGTACAAACAATCGTACTCAAGTATAAACACAATGGGATCATGCAGCCGTCATACCGCTCAGGAAGGAGACTCGTTCTGTCTCCTAGAGATGAACGTATTTTGGTGCGAAAAGTGAAAATCAATCCCAGAACAACAGTAAAGGACCTTGTGAAGATGCTGGAGGAAACAGGTACAAATGTATCTCTATCCCACAGTAAAACGAGTCCTATCTCAACATAACCTGAAAGGCTGCTCAGCAAGGAAGAAGCCACTGCTCCAAAACGGCCATTAAAAAAGCTAGACTACGGTTTGCAACTGCACATGGGGACAAAGATCAATCTTTTTGGAGAAATGTCCTCTGGTCTGATGAAACATAAATAGAACTGTTTGGCCATAATGACCATTGTTATGTTTGGAGGAAAAAGGGGGTGGCTTGCAAGCCGAAGAACACCATCCCAACCGTGAAGCACGGTGGTGGCAGCATCATGTTGTGAGGGTGCATTGCTGCAGGAGGGACTGGTGTACTTCACAAAATAGATGGCATCACGAGGATGGAAAATTATGTGGATAGATTGAAGCAACATCTCAAGACATCAGTCAGGAAGTTAAAGCTTGGTTGCCAATGGGTCTTCCAAATGAACAATGACCCCAAGCATACTTCCAAAGTTGTGGCAAAATGGCTTAAGGACAACAAAGTCAATGTATTGGAGTGGCCATCACAAAGCCCTGACCTCAATCCTATAGAACATTTGTGGGCAGAACTGAAAAAGCGTGTGCGAGCAAGGAGGCGGACAAACCTGACTCAGTTACACCAGCTCTGTCAGGAGGAATGGGCTAAAATTCACCCAACTTATTGTGGGAAGCTTGTGGAAGGCTTCCTGAAATGTTTGACCCAAGTTAAACAATTTAAAGACAACGCTACCAAATACCAATTGAGTGTATGTAAAGTTCTGACCCACTGGGAATGTGATGAATGAAATAAAAGCTGAAATGAATCATTCTCACTACTATTATTTTGACATTTCACATAATAAAGTGGTGATCCTAACAGACATAAGACAGGGAATTTTTACTAGTATTAAATGTCAGGAATTGTGAAAAACAGTTTAAATGTATTTGACTAAGGTGTATGAACTTTCAACTTCAACTGTATGTAATATAATGTATCTTTCTCTCTCTCGTGCAGCTATGTACAAATCACCAACCATGAGTTCCAGTCCTGAGAACTGCATAAAACAGAACACTGGTGTGACCATTTTCTGCAATTCTACAGGCGGGCACCAGAAAGGGTTGATCTGGTGGTTTGACGAGTTTGGCACCAACTGCACAGGCAGTGCTGAACTCGTGGCCAAAAAGACAGACGACACACTGTTTAGCCTCTCCAGTAAACTGACAGTTCTGAAGGCCACATACAGTGGTTCCACAAACTACTCATGCACAGTGCACAACACCAATGGAGTCCAGGAGGGGAAGGCATCATTTGAGATCCCGTTTGTATGTTCAGCAGGTACGTTCTGCCATCGTGGTCGGTATACACAGTGTCTATGAATGTTTGTGATGTCATCCTTTTTGAAAGCTGAGCCAAATCCAAAACATGCCAGTCTCCCTTATTCGCTCATCCTAACCCTGATCATTGTAAACAGTTCGGCCTCAATCTCGCCTACTTTTATTAGCATAGGCCTTTTTAACGACGTCTTTATCATGTGTGAGCACAATAAGTCAGCCTCATAATGAGAGAACATGTCACTGAGGAGTGGAGTAGATCAGGCCATAACATGCTCCCAAATCTGACTGAACATCTTCCTTGAAATTGAAAAAAAGAAAATGAATGTCTTGGTTTGGTTTGGTTCAGAAACATTACATGTTTCAGTATGATCCCAGAAGATCTTCAATGTTTGCTCAACCCAGTCTGCGTGTCATCTGGTGAGCCTGGAAGAAATAGTGGAGTTGTAAATACCTGCACTAGTTGCAAATTAGAGCTCATCGTCTCCAAAATGTCTCGAATGCTCCATCTTATCACGATTCTGTGCAGTCATAATACCTTCTTACCAGAACATTCCTTCTCTGCAGTTGTTTCTCACCTCTCGCAGCCATTTTGAATGTTTTTTCTGACCTGCCTGGCTGGGAATTTCCAAACACAAATTATCCATCTGATGCGAAAACGAATTAGTCTTTATAGCAATGGGGAGTAAATTAAGATTATATTTAGATTAGAAAAGAGCTCTAGTCTGTTTATTTTAAGATATCAAAATAATCAAATATTATTCTGCAGGAAATGAAGTTGACCTGATGCTGACTTTGACCAATCATAATTGACCTTTTCCTCTGGATTTGATATTTTAGAATAATATTGGAACTTCTTTTTAGTTGCCTTGAAATGACATTGAACTTTGGACTGAATCCTGGTCTGCTGGATTAGATTTGTAAAAATAATCAGATTTTATTTGTTCTCAATCATGGACTTTGTGCATCTATGTCTGGTCACAGAGTAGCACTACCTGTATTTAATTCAAATATCTGTGAATTTCCTATTTAATTTGCTAATTGTTTATTTTCCACCTGCATTTGAAGGTTCAAAAGATGATTTTGCTTCTGACTCCACTATCCAGTGGCTTGCCCCAGTTGGGGTCATAGGATCTCTGGTCATTGGACTCCTTGCTGCGCTGCTGATATTTAAGAGGCGCTCTGCCCAATGTAAGTACATGAATTGTCATACAGTACAGACTGATGACAGCTCTCAGACGGTGCTTACATGGGCCTGGCTGATATGTGTGATCTCTCTGTGTGTGTAACTCCTCCATGAACAGATATCATTGCATGAAGCTTTGTTGAGTATCATGGATCTCTGCTTGGCGTGCTAAATTAACCTGTATAGTGGGTCTGCATGCTTTAGCAGTTGGCAGCCACCCATTTTGACTCTGAATTGGGATGATTACCTTAAAGTTACACTGCCAAGAACCTCAGTAGTCAAACAACGTAGTGAAAATACCCAGCCTGTCGTCATGTACAGTAGTTAAACATCAGACATCTTTACTATACGATCAGTGGCTTTCAGCAATGTGTGGCATAGGCTTATATTAACCATGAAAAACAGTGTATTTGATGCTTGAAGTCAATAGTAATGGATTCAGCATGAACTGCACTAGTAGGCTATTTATTGTTCATCAACATCACTTTTGCTTTACTTATTAGCTTTTTTATCTATACTGTACGAAAATATAAACGCAACATGCAACAATTTCAACCATTTTACTGAGTTACAGTTCATATAAGGAAATCAGTCAATTTAAATAAATAAATTAGACCCTAATCTATGGATTTCACATGACTGGGCAGGGGTGCATCAATGGGTGAGCCTGGGAGGGCATAGGTCCACCCATTTCGGAGCCAGGACAGGCTAATTCATTTTTCCCCACAAAAGGGCTTTATTACAGACAGAAATACTCCTCAGTTTCATCAGCTGTCCGGTTAGTTGGTCTCAAATAATCCCGCAGGTGAAGAAGCCGGATGTGGAGAACCTGAGCTGGCGTGGTTACATGTGGTCTGCGGTTGTGTGGCCGGTTGGACGTAATGAAAAATTCTCTAAAACGACATTGGAGGCGGATTATGGTAGAGAAGTGAACATTAAATTATATGGCAACAGCTCTGATGGACGTTCCTGCAGTGAACATGCCAAATGCACACTCACTCAAAACTTGACACATCTGTGGCATTGTGATGTGTGACAAAATTGCACATTTTTAGTGGCCTTTATTTTCCCCAGCACAAGGTGCACCTGTGTAACGATGCTGTTTAATCAGCTTCTTGACAAGCCACACATCTCAGTGGATGGATTATTTTTGCAAAGGGTAAATGCTCACTAACAGGGATGCATTTGTGCACAAAATTTGAGAGAAATGTGTTTTTTGTGCATATGGAACATTTCTGGGATTTTTAATTCAGGACATTAAACATAGGACCAAGACTTTACATGTTGCATTTATATTTTTGTTCAGTATAGTTTGTTTTAAGGTAAATTGTAATAGTAGGTTTTATGTCATTTCTTTTTCACAGTGGCTCGAAGGCAGCCCACCTTACCATTAATGAGTAAGTCCTTCAATATTCAGTATTTTTTTTAAATAAAAAATGGTTTCCCATCTTTCCTAGACAGTTCACATACTTCCCTGTAAAAGCAATACACATACTTTATAATGACCAGCATCTTCATTTGGAAAACTTGATAATTATAGCTCAACAAATTAAAATGATTACATTTTCCAAGGCAAAAAACAACACTCCGTAATGCATTCACATACAGTGCCTTGCGAAAGTATTCGGCCCCCTTGAACTTTGCGACCTTTTGCCACATTTCAGGCTTCAAACATAAAGATAAAACTGTATTTTTTTGTGAAGAATCAACAAGTGGGACACTATCATGAAGTGGAGTGACATTTATTGGATATTTCAAACTTTTTTAACAAATCAAAAACTGAAAAATTGGGCGTGCAAAATTATTTAGCCCCCTTAAGTTAATACTATGTAGCGCCACCTTTTGCTGCGATTACAGCTGTAAGTCGCTTGGGGTATGTCTCTATCAGTTTTGCACATCGAGAGACTGAATTTTTTTCCCATTCCTCCTTGCAAAACAGCTCGAGCTCAGTGAGGTTGGATGGAGAGCATTTGTGAACAGCAGTTTTCAGTTCTTTCCACAGATTCTCGATTGGATTCAGGTCTGGACTTTGACTTGGCCATTCTAACACCTGGATATGTTTATTTTTTAACCATTCCATTGTAGATTTTGCTTTATGTTTTGGATCATTGTCTTGTTGGAAGACAAATCTCCGTCCCAGTCTCAGGTCTTTTGCAGACTCCATCAGGTTTTCTTCCAGAATGGTCCTGTATTTGGCTCCATCCATCTTCCCATCAATTTTAACCATCTTCCCTGTCCCTGCTGAAGAAAAGCAGGCCCAAACCATGATGCTGCCACCACCATGTTTGACAGTGGGGATGGTGTGTTCAGGGTGATGAGCTGTGTTGCTTTTACGCCAAACATAACGTTTTGCATTGTTGTCAAAAAGTTCGATTTTGGTTTCATCTGACCAGAGCACCTTCTTCCACATGTTTGGTGTGTCTCTCAGGTGGCTTGTGGCAAACTTTAAACAACACTTTTTATGGATATCTTTAAGAAATGGCTTTCTTCTTGCCACTCTTCCATAAAGGCCAGATATGTGCAATATACGACTGATTGTTGTCCTTTGGACAGAGTCTCCCACCTCAGCTGTAGATCTCTGCAGTTCATCCAGAGTGATCATGGGCCTCTTGGCTGCATCTCTGATCAGTCTTCTCCTTGTATGAGCTGAAAGTTTAGAGGGACGGCCAGGTCTTGGTAGATTTGCAGTGGTCTGATACTCCTTCCATTTCAATATTATCGCTTGCACAGTGCTCCTTGGGATGTTTAAAGCTTGGGAAATCTTTTTGTATCCAAATCCGGCTTTAAACTTCTTCACAACAGTATCTCGGACCTGCCTGGTGTGTTCCTTGTTCTTCATGATGCTCTCTGCGCTTTTAAATGGACCTCTGAGACTATGACAGTGCAGGTGCATTTATACGGAGACTTGATTACACACAGGTGGATTGTATTTATCATCATTAGTCATTTAGGTCAACATTGGATCATTCAGAGATCCTCACTGAACTTCTGGTGAGAGTTTGCTGCACTGAAAGTAAAGGGGCTGAATAATTTTGCACGCCCAATATTTCAGTTTTTGATTTGTTAAAAAAGTTTGAAATATCCAATAAATGTCGTTCCACTTCATGATTGTGTCCCACTTGTTGATTCTTCACAAAAAAATACAGTTTTATATCTTTATGTTTGAAGCCTGAAATGTGGCAAAAGGTCGCAAAGTTCAAGGGGGCCGAATACTTTCGCAAGGCACTGTAGCCTGAGTGCCAGTCTGTTTGGGCTATCATGCCAACCCCTTGTCACTCATTGTCATGCCTACACCTCTTTGTCTTGACAATGAGATATGGAGTTGGCAAGAGTAGTACAAACAAATATTTGACCAGGCTAGCATTCACATGGTTTTGGTTTGTGAAACTAGCCACTCAGCCGGAACACTGTTCTCTCCCTTTGAATTGAATGACTTATTTGATTGAATGTAGGTCAAAGGGTAGTGTTTCATCCATCACAAGTGGAGTATAAAATGGAGGCCAGATGATTACTAATTGTTTACCAAAACAGTTGGCGATGAAGATAGCTCCGCATTTGTATTGTTCTCATGGGGAAATCTTAAGAAATGACTCACTCACCCCTGTTCTAATTTCGGTAGTTTAGCTGCATGGCTGTGGTGAAGGGAGATTATTTATTACTAAAGAAAACGCCCTCTCACTGTCAACTTTATTTTCAGCAAACCTAACATGTGTAAATATTTGTATGAACATAAGATTTAACAACTGAGAAATAAAATGAACGAATTCCAGACGTGACTAACATAAATCCCTGAACAATCCTTGAACAAAAAGGGCACAGAATCAAAAGTAATAGTCAGTATCTGGTGTGGCCACGAGCTGCATGTGCTTCTCATGGGCCTTCTCGTGGACTGCACCAGATTTGCCAGTTCTTGCTGTGAGTTCTTGCTGTGAGATGTTACCCCACTCTTCCACCAAGGCACCTGCAAGTTCCCGGACATTTCTGGGGGGAATGGCCTTAGCCCTCAATGTCCGATCCAACAGGTCCCAGATGTGCTCAATGGGATTGATATCTGGACTCTTTGCTGGCCATGGCCAGTCCCGCAGGTGTGATGTTTGGATGTACCGATCCTGTGCAGGTGTTTTTACACGTGGTCTGCCACTGCGAGAACGATCAGCTGTCCGTCCTGTCTCCCTGTACTGCTGTCTTAAGCGTCTCACGGTACGGACATTGCAATTTATTGCCCTGGACATCATACCTCCTTGCAGCATGCCTAAGGCACGTTCATGCAGATGAGCAGGGACCCTGGGCATCTTTCTCTTGGTGTTTTTCAGATTCAGTTGAAAGGCCTCTTTAGTGTCCTAAGTTTTCATAACTGTGACTTTAATTGCCTACCGTCTGTAAGCTGTTAGTGTCTTAGCGACCGTTCTACAGGTGCAAGTTCATTGTTTATGGTTCATTGAACAAGCATGGGAAACAGTGTTTAAACCCTTAACAATGAAGATCTGTGAAGTTATTTGAATTTTACGAATTATCTTTGAATGACAGTTTTTTTGTTGTTGCAGAGTTTATTTTGTAATGCTGGGTTAAATATGGGCCTGTCTGCACTGTGAGGGAAGACCTGCTGTCTTGCAAGTAGGGCTGGGCGATCAAGTGTTTTTCGATATACTCGAGTTTGTTTTAACACGATATGGAAATTGTCTATCGCAAGAATTGAGGTTCTGTTATAATGTTGTAACGTTTGACAAATGCAGCTTCTCACTGTCTCTTCGCTGTCAGGCCAATGTCGAATCATGTGCCAACGCGTGCACAGAGGTTATCCACCAATCACAACTGTAGACAGCTTTTCACTAATTGTAACCACGCTGACAAAGTGCAGCGATGGTAAGAGTTCCACCAAAATGGAAAGTGGGGAAACCAACTCAGCCTCTCATGAGGATGAAATCATCCCCGAAAAGGGCTGCAATGTTTTTTCAATAATATTGTAGCGACCCGCACAGACAGCTGTGTGTTATGTGTTAGGCTAGGAGGTGGTTGTGTTGTACTGACCAGTACCCGGTGTTCGCGGGGTCCGACATGTCAATCAACCTGCTATCTGCCAATCACGGGAATGCCTGGAATGTTCTGATGCCGGGCATCCTGGTGGTTGGCGGAGTGGCGGGAGGGGGTTGGGCAGGGGGTGGAGCATTGGAAGTTAAGACCAGGTTCAGCTTTTTGTTCTCTCTCTCTACGCCTGGGCTTCCCAAGAGAAGGTCACGATTGGCTTGTGGGTTATCTGTCATCTTTTTGGCGTGTGCTACGGCCCAAACAGTAGCCTGTGTAAAGTTGGTTTAATAAACCGTCAATTTGCAAACTCAAGCCTCTGTCTGGACAATTGTTCATTTATGATCTAGTCAGGTCATTACATTGGTGTCAGAAGTAAAAACGTTGATACAAGTTAGCCAGCTAGCTAGCTGACTTATGTGGCTAGCTACCGTAGGTGAGAACGGGATTGAAAATGCGTCGAGGGAATCCGAAAGTGAAGGTGGAGGTAGGGGACGATTATGGCCAAGGAGGTGCGTGTGAATGGACGTCGGGGGTTCTGTCTGAGGAGATCGCCAGGGCGTCGGAGCGCAGAGGCCGCTTGAGGGAGGACGTTAGAGCGATGGCGGCTGAAGCGGGCATGAGTGCTTCGCCGACTGTATTTCGCGCGGATTCTGGTGGGCGGACCGGAGTGGCGACGTCGATGCGGCGTGACGAGGAATCTGGGGCTCAGGATGTAAACAAACATGGCGGCGCCCAGTAAAACGACATTGGAGGCGGATTATGGTAGAGAAGTGAACATTAAATTATATGGCAACAGCTCTGATGGACGTTCCTGCAGTGAACATGCCAAATGCACACTCACTCAAAACTTGACACATCTGTGGCATTGTGATGTGTGACAAAAGTGCACATTTTAGTGGCCTTTATTGTCCCCAGCACAAGGTGCACCTGTGTAACGATGCTGTTTAATCAGCTTCTTGACAAGCCACACATCTCAGTGGATGGATTATTTTTGCAAAGGATAAATGCTCACTAACAGGGATGCATTTGTGCACAAAATTTGAGAGAAATGTGTTTTTTGTGCATATGGAACATTTCTGGGATTTTTAATTCAGGACATTAAACATAGGACCAAGACTTTACATGTTGCATTTATATTTTTATTCAGTATAGTTTGTTTTAAGGTAAATTGTAATAGTAGGTTTTATGTCATTTCTTTTTCACAGGGGCTCGAAGGCAGTCCACCTTACCATTAATGAGTAAGTCCTTCAATATTAAGTATTTTTTTTAAATAAAAAATGGTTTCCCATCTTTCCTAGACAGTTCACATACTTCCCTGTAAAAGAAATACACATACTTTATAATGACCAGCATCTTCATTTGGAAAACTTGATAATTATAGCTCAACAAATTAAAATGATTACATTTTCCAAGGCAAAAAACAACACTCCATAATGCATTCACATACAGTGCCTTGCGAAAGTATTCGGCCCCCTTGAACTTTGCGACCTTTTGCCACATTTCAGGCTTCAAACATAAAGATAAAACTGTATTTTTGGGACACAATCATGAAGTGGAGCGACATTTATTGGATATTTCAAACTTTTTTAACAAATCAAAAACTGAAAAATTGGGCGTGCAAAATTATTTAGCCCCCTTAAGTTAATACTTTGTAGCGCCACCTTTTGCTGTGATTACAGCTGTAAGTCGCTTGGGGTATGTCTCTATCAGTTTTGCACATCGAGAGACTGAATTTTTTTCCCATTCCTCCTTGCAAAACAGCTCGAGCTCAGTGAGGTTGGATGGAGAGCATTTGTGAACAGCAGTTTTCAGTTCTTTCCACAGATTCTCGATTGGATTCAGGTCTGGACTTTGACTTGGCCATTCTAACACCTGGATATGTTTATTTTTTAACCATTCCATTGTAGATTTTGCTTTATGTTTTGGATCATTGTCTTGTTGGAAGACAAATCTCCGTCCCAGTCTCAGGTCTTTTGCAGACTCCATCAGGTTTTCTTCCAGAATGGTCCTGTATTTGGCTCCATCCATCTTCCCATCAATTTTAACCATCTTCCCTGTCCCTGCTGAAGAAAAGCAGGCCCAAACCATGATGCTGCCACCACCATGTTTGACAGTGGGGATGGTGTGTTCAGGGTGATGAGCTGTGTTGCTTTTACGCCAAACATAACGTTTTGCATTGTTGCCAAAAAGTTTGATTTTGGTTTCATCTGACCAGAGCACCTTCTTCCACATGTTTGGTGTGTCTCCCAGGTGGCTTGTGGCAAACTTTAAACAACACTTTTTATGGATATCTTTAAGAAATGGCTTTCTTCTTGCCACTCTTCCATAAAGGCCAGATATGTGCAATATACGACTGATTGTTGTCCTATGGACAGAGTCTCCCACCTCAGCTGTAGATCTCTGCAGTTCATCCAGAGTGATCATGGGCCTCTTGGCTGCATCTCTGATCAGTCTTCTCCTTGTATGAGCTGAAAGTTTAGAGGGACGGCCAGGTCTTGGTAGATTTGCAGTGGTCTGATACTCCTTCCATTTCAATATTATCGCTTGCACAGTGCTCCTTGGGATGTTTAAAGCTTGGGAAATCTTTTGTATCCAAATCCGGCTTTAAACTTCTTCACAACAGTATCTCGGACCTGCCTGGTGTGTTCCTTGTTCTTCATGATGCTCTCTGCGCTTTTAAATGGACCTCTGAGACTATGACAGTGCAGGTGCATTTATACGGAGACTTGATTACACACAGGTGGATTGTATTTATCATCATTAGTCATTTAGGTCAACATTGGATCATTCAGAGATCCTCACTGAACTTCTGGTGAGAGTTTGCTGCACTGAAAGTAAAGGGGCTGAATAATTTTGCACGCCCAATATTTCAGTTTTTGATTTGTTAAAAAAGTTTGAAATATCCAATAAATGTCGTTCCACTTCATGATTGTGTCCCACTTGTTGATTCTTCACAAAAAAATACAGTTTTATATCTTTATGTTTGAAGCCTGAAATGTGGCAAAAGGTCGCAAAGTTCAAGGGGGCCGAATACTTTCGCAAGGCACTGTAGTGCCAGTCTGTTTGGGCTATCATGCCAACCCCTTGTCACTCATTGTCATGCCTACACCTCTTTGTCTTGACAATGAGATATGGAGTAGGCAAGAGTAGTACAAACAGATATTTGACCAGGCTAGCATTCACATGGTTTTGGTTTGTGAAACTAGCCACTCAGCCGGAACACTGTGCTCTCCCTTTGAATTGAATGACTTATTTGATTGAATGTAGGTCAAAGGGTAGTGTTTCATCCGTCACAAGTGGAGTATAAAATGGAGGCCAGATGATTACTAATTGTTTACCAAAACAGTTGGCGATGAAGATAGCTCCGCATTTGTATTGTTCTCATGGGGAAATCTTAAGAAATGACTCACTCACCCCTGTTCTAATTTCGGTAGTTTAGCTGCATGGCTGTGGTGAAGGGAGATTATTTATTACTAAAGAAAACGCCCTCTCACTGTCAACTTTATTTTCAGCAAACCTAACATGTGTAAATATTTGTATGAACATAAGATTTAACAACTGAGAAATAAACTGAACGAATTCCAGACGTGACTAACATAAATCCCTGAACAATCCTTGAACAAAAAGGGCACAGAATCAAAAGTAATAGTCAGTATCTGGTGTGGCCACGAGCTGCATGTGCTTCTCATGGGCCTTCTCGTGGACTGCACCAGATTTGCCAGTTCTTGCTGTGAGTTCTTGCTGTGAGATGTTACCCCACTCTTCCACCAAGGCACCTGCAAGTTCCCGGACATTTCTGGGGGGAATGGCCCTAGCCCTCAATGTCCGATCCAACAGGTCCCAGATGTGCTCAATGGGATTGAGATCCGGACTCTTTGCTGGCCATGGCCAGTCCCGCAGGTGTGATGTTTGGATGTACCGATCCTGTGCAGGTGTTTTTACACGTGGTCTGCCACTGCGAGAACGATCAGCTGTCCGTCCTGTCTCCCTGTACTGCTGTCTTAAGCGTCTCACGGTACGGACATTGCAATTTATTGCCCTGGACACATCTGCAGTCCTCATACCTCCTTGCAGCATGCCTAAGGCACGTTCATGCAGATGAGCAGGGACCCTGGGCATCTTTCTCTTGGTGTTTTTCAGATTCAGTTGAAAGGCCTCTTTAGTGTCCTAAGTTTTCATAACTGTGACTTTAATTGCCTACCGTCTGTAAGCTGTTAGTGTCTTAGCGACCGTTCTACAGGTGCAAGTTCATTGTTTATGGTTCATTGAACAAGCATGGGAAACAGTGTTTAAACCCTTAACAATGAAGATCTGTGAAGTTATTTGAATTTTACGAATTATCTTTGAATGACAGTTTTTTTGTTGTTGCAGAGTTTATTTTGTAATGCTGGGTTAAATATGGGCCTGTCTGCACTGTGAGGGAAGACCTGCTGTCTTGCAAGTAGGGCTGGGCGATCAAGTGTTTTTCGATATACTGAGTTTGTTTTAACACGATATGGAAATTGTCTATCGCAAGAATTGAGGTTCTGTTATAATGTTGTAACGTTTGACAAATGCAGCTTCTCACTGTCTCTTCGCTGTCAGGCCAATGTCGAATCATGTGCCAACGCGTGCACAGAGGTTATCCACCAATCACAACTGTAGACAGCTTTTCACTAATTGTAACCACGCTGACAAAGTGCAGCGATGGTAAGAGTTCCACCAAAATGGAAAGTGGGGAAACCAACTCAGCCTCTCATGAGGATGAAATCATCCCCTCGAAAAGGGCTGCAATGTTTTTTCAATAATATTGTAGCGACCCGCAAAGACAGCTGTGTGTTATGTGTTAGGCTAGGAGGTGGTTGTGTTGTACTGACCAGTACCCGGTGTTCGCGGGGTCCGACATGTCAATCAACCTGCTATCTGCCAATCACGGGAATGCCTGGAATGTTCTGATGCCGGGCATCCTGGTGGTTGGCGGAGTGGCGTGGAGGGGGGTTGGGCAGGGGGGTGGAGCATTGGAAGTTAAGACCAGGTTCAGCTTTTTGTTCTCTCTCTCTTACGCCTGGGCTTCCCAAGAGAAGGTCACGATTGGCTTGTGGGTTATCTGTCATCTTTTTGGCGTGTGCTACGGCCCAAACAGTAGCCTGTGTAAAGTTGGTTTAATAAACCGTCAATTTGCAAACTCAAGCCTCTGTCTGGACAATTGTTCATTTATGATCTAGTCAGGTCATTACATTGGTGTCAGAAGTAAAAACGTTGATACAAGTTAGCCAGCTAGCTAGCTGACTTATGTGGCTAGCTACCGTAGGTGAGAACGGGATTGAAAATGCGTCGAGGGAATCCGAAAGTGAAGGTGGAGGTAGGGGACGATTATGGCCAAGGAGGTGCGTGTGAATGGACGTCGGGGGTTCTGTCTGAGGAGATCGCCAGGGCGTCGGAGCGCAGAGGCCGCTTGAGGGAGGACGTTAGGAGCGATGGCGGCTGAAGCGGGCATGAGTGCTTCGGCCGACTGTATTTCGCGCGGATTCTGGTGGGCGGACCGAGTGGCGACGCGATGCGGCGTGACGAGGAATCTGGGGCTCAGGATGTAAACAAACATGGCGGCGCCCAGTTCCCAGCTGCGTCCGTATCTGTTAAGACCCCGAAGTATTCCGGTAAGGCGGATTGGGAAGCTTTTCATGCTCAGTTTGAACTGTTAGCTCATTTTAGGGGGTGAAAGGGCACTGAAGAAATGAAGAAAGGGCACTGCAGTTGGCTTTATGCCTCACGGATGAAGCTCTGGCCTGTTTGATATTGATTAGCCCCGAGGACAGGCATGATTATGGTGCTTTAGTGGGAGCACTGAGGAGGCGCTATGGACAGTGTGTACAGCCCGGGCTACTGCGCTCCGAACTGAGTAATAGACGCAGGCAGCCTGGAGAGCCTCTACGGGTGCTAGCTAATGACATTGAGAGCCTCTCTCGGCGGGCATATGCTCACATGCCCCCCTCCGTGCAGAGCGAACTAGCACGGGACCAGTTCATACAGGCGCTCTCTCCTACGGAGCTGCGCATACAGACCCAGCTGGCTCATCCTGAGTCATTGCAGACAGCCTTGGAGATGGCTTTGGAGAGGGAGCTGGTGTGGGCTGGGGCTTCAGCTGGGGCTTTGGTGGGGGTGCAGGGAGACTCACCCTCTGTGCGAGCTGGGGGGCAGAGCAGCCGGAGCCAGAAAAGCCTGCTTGGGTGGCCGAAATGACAAAACTCATTCGGGCTGTGTCGCTACAGGCGGCACGAAACACAAGCCCTGGTCCCAGGGTCTGCTGGGGTTGTGGCCAGCCAGGCCATCTGCGCCGGGATTGCCCCATGTCCCCCAGAGCTCAGGGAAACGGCTCGGGGTCCGCATAGACCGGGTAGTGCGGACCCCTGGCTTTCTATCCCAACCACCATCATCTTCAGGAGGAGCCCACCGGCACAGACGGGGAAGCAAGGCTCCACTTCCCCCAGAAGCAGACGAGGGCAAGCGGATGGAGCCTGTTGTTGTGGTGGGCCGGACCTGTGTTGGGGACTTTGTCATGTCCCTGTCACTGTGGAGGGGGTGCCCTGCTCCGCCCTGGTGGACACTGGGTCCACAGTAACCCTGGTGAGGCCAGATATTGTGCCAGGTTGGACTCAGTGTGAGCTTACAACTGTGCAGCTCCGCACAGTCACAGGTGAGCTGGCACCCATGAAAGGGAAGGGAATAATGACTCTGACAGTAGGGGGCAGGACTGTGCGTCATCCTGTGTGGGTGGCGGCTGTGCAGGACCCTTGTATCCTGGGGTTGGACTTTCTTAGGAGCACAGGCTGCCAGTTAGACCTAAATAGGGGCACACTGAGCTTCCAGGGAGGGACGGAAGTCACCATGGCCCCCCCTAATGTCGCATTCACTCAACCCAACAAACCCTCTACTCCAACATTTAAAGCAGCAGAGACTCATGGCTGCGCCCCCTCCCCCACAGCTGTGTGTGACTTTTCCCCAGTCCCCCTGTCACCTACGGCGGTGTGTTACATTCCCCCAGCTACCTCCATGACACAGCCCTCTGTGAGCCCGGGCCGCAACCCCCAGCCCAGCTACCCCAGATGGGAGAGGAGAGGACACTGTCTGCAGTGAGGGAGATATGGGGGAGGAACTGTGTTGGTCTTGACCCCGAGCAGCAGGAACGGTTGTGGCAGTTGCTGTTTGAATTCAGAGACAGCTTTGCGTTGAGTGAGGAAGAGGTGGGTCAGACTCATCTGGTGCAGCATGAGATCGACACAGGTGATGCTCGACCCATCAAGATGCGTCCCCGCCGTATCCCGCTGGCACGCCAGGAGGCGGCAGACAAGGCTGTGTTGGAGATGCAGCGGGCAGACTTCATTGAGCCCTCAGACAGCCCCTGGGCGGCGCCAGTCGTCATGGTTCCGAAGAAGGGGGGCAAGCTGAGGTTCTGTGCGGACTACAGGCGACTGAATGAGGTAACCAGGAAGGACTCATACCCCATACCACGTATCGATGAGTCGCTGGACCTGGTTAGGGGGTCCTCCTGGTTCTCCTCACTAGACCTCCGCAGTGGCTACTGGCAAGTGCCCCTCTCCTCAGAGGCCAGAGCCAAAACTGCGTTCTCCACTAACAGAGGACACTGGCAGTTCAAGATCCTGTGCTTTGGCCTGTGCAACGCTCCAGCTACTTTTGAGCGTTTGATGGACAGGGTGCTGGATGGCATCCCCCGACAGCAGTGTCTGGTATACCTCGATGACATCCTGGCCCATGGCAGCTCCTTCCAGTCAGCCCTGGGGGCGCTACGGCGTGTGCTGGAGAGGGTGGCTGCCGCAGGTCTGAAGCTCCACCCCGAGAAGTGCCACTTCATGAGGAGAGAGGTGTCCTTCTTGGGCCACCGAGTGGGGAAGGAGGGGATCAGCACCATGGAGGACAAGGTAGGGGCTGTCAGAGACTGGCCCACCCCCACCGACCAGCGTCAGCTGAAGAGCTTCCTGGGCCTGGCCTCGTACTACAGGAGGTTTGTACGGGGCTTCTCAAGCGTTGCTGCTCCACTGAACCGCCTGCTGCCGAAGGACAAGGCTTTCACTTGGACAGTGGAGTGTGAGGAGGCGTTCAACACCCTCAAACGTGCACTGATCGAGGCCCCGTGCTCGCCCCCTGACCTCACCTTGCCCTTTATCCTGGACACAGACGCGAGCAATGTGGGCATGGGTGGGGTGCTGGCCCAGGTGGGGCCAGAGGGGAGAGAGTGGTGGCGTACTTCAGCAAAACATTTGACAAACATGAGCGCCGCTACTGTGTCACCCGGCGGGAGCTCTTGGCTGTTGTGGCTTCCGTCAAACACTTCAAGTACTACCTGGGTGGTCTGCCCTTTACTGTAAGGACTGACCACTCTGCTCTCCAGTGGCTCATGTCTTTCAGAGAGCCAGAAGGGCAGGTGGCACGCTGGTTGGAGGAGCTTCAGCCGTATGACTTCATGGTGGTGCACAGGGCAGGGGCACGCCACTCCAACGCCGACGCCATGTCCCGTCGGCCCTGTACTGCAGACGGCTGCCGCCACTGTGAACGGAGAGAGGAACGGGAGAGAGAGCTGCGGGCAGAGGAGGGTGTCTGTGCCACAGTGTGTCGGGCGAGCGGGCCTGTCTGCTGCGAGCTGCAGACTGTCGACGTGGCTGAATGGCGGCAGCAGCAGGGACGGGACACAGACCTACAGCCAGTGCTACAGTGGGTAGAGGCACAGGTGAGGCCACCATGGGAAGAGGTGACAGCGCTCTCACTCGCGACCAAAGGGTTGTGGTCGAAGTTTGAGAGACTGCGGCTGGCTGATGGCGTGCTACAGCGGGCATGGAAGGAGTCAGCTACGGGAGAGGAGAGGTGGCAGGTGGTGGTCCCAAAAGCATTGCGGGAGGCTGTGCTCCAGAGTACTCATGGGGGTGGGGACTGGACACTTTGGGGTCAAAAAACACTGCGCTGTCTCCGTCAGGGCTTCTACTGGGTGCAGCACAAGAGGGATGTGGAGGACTTTGTCGCCGCTGTGACAACTGCACAGCGAGAAAGGGCCCCCAGGCCGCTCTCATGCTCAGCTCCAACAGTTCCCAGTGGGGGCTCCCATGGAGAGGGTGGGAGTGGATGTAGTTGGGCCGTTCCCCACCACAGACAGTGGAAACCGCTGGGTGCTCACGGCCATGGACTATTTCACAAAATGGCCCGAGGCCTATGCTCTGCCTGACCAGGAGGCAGAGACCATCGTCGACGCCCTGACAGCGGGGATGTTCAGCAGGTTTGGAGCTGCAGAGTCCATCCACAGCGACCAAGGCAGAAACTTTGAGTCCCGTGTGTTCGCCACCATGTGTGAGAGGCTGGGTATGCACAAGACCCGCACTACTCCTCTCCATCCTCAAAGTGATGGCCTTGTGGAGCGCTTCAACAAAACGCTTGGACAGCAGCTGGCCATCGTCTCTTCCAAACATCAGCGTGACTGGGACAAGCACCTGCCTATGGTCCTCATGGCATGCCGCTCCGCTGTCCAAGACTCCACCTCCTGCACGCCTGCCCTCCTCATGCTGGGGAGAGAGATCCGCACCCCCTGCGGAGATGGCGTTTGGTCGGCCCCTGGATAGCCCTCATGTTCCTCCGGGGCCGGAGTATGCCCGGAGACTCCAGGACCGCCTGGAGACAGCCCACACCTTTGCCAGAGAGCAGCTGGTGAATGCAGGTGTGAGGCAGAAAAGGAACTATGACGTGCACACCCGGGGAAGGCACTTTGTGGCTGGGGAGCTGGTCTGGGTCTACAGCCCCCTAAGGAAAAAAGGCAGATGCCCCAAGTTGGACAGTCACTGGGTGGGACCCTGCAGTGTCCTGGAGAGGGTAGGGGAGGTTGTGTACCGGGTGCAGCTTCCTCCCAGGGGGAGAAAGGTGGCACTGCACCGGGACAGGTTAGCCCCATACAGAGGGGCCTCTTTTCCCCAAACCCCAGGAACCCCCACAATTCCCCTCTCTGGCAATGACATTCTCCAGGCACCCACCCTCAGGTGCCGCAGACAAGGCTCCAGACAGCCCACTCCCCCTGTCTCCCCCCCTGTGTCACCGCGTGGTTCCCCAGAGCCACGGACTGTATTACCCGTTCCCGCTTCCTTGTCCCCCATATCCCTGCCTTCATCCCCTGGTTCCCAGAGGGCACTCTGCGACCATCACGGACACGCAGGCAAAGGAGACCTCCGGGTCGCTTCAGAGACTTTGTTTGTTCCCTCGGGGACGAGGGACATTGTGGTGGGGGGGCTGTGTAGCGACCCGCACAGACAGCTGTGTGTTATGTGTTAGGCTAGGAGGTGGTTGTGTTGTACTGACCAGTACCCGGTGTTCGCATCTTTCTCTTGGTGTTTTTCAGATTCAGTTGAAAGGCCTCTTTAGTGTCCTAAGTTTTCATAACTGTGACTTTAATTGCCTACCGTCTGTAAGCTGTTAGTGTCTTAGCGACCGTTCTACAGGTGCAAGTTCATTGTTTATGGTTCATTGAACAAGCATGGGAAACAGTGTTTAAACCCTTAACAATGAAGATCTGTGAAGTTATTTGAATTTTACGAATTATCTTTGAATGACAGTTTTTTTGTTGTTGCAGAGTTTATTTTGTAATGCTGGGTTAAATATGGGCCTGTCTGCACTGTGAGGGAAGACCTGCTGTCTTGCAAGTAGGGCTGGGCGATCAAGTGTTTTTCGATATACTCGAGTTTGTTTTAACACGATATGGAAATTGTCTATCGCAAGAATTGAGGTTCTGTTATAATGTTGTAACGTTTGACAAATGCAGCTTCTCACTGTCTCTTCGCTGTCAGGCCAATGTCGAATCATGTGCCAACGCGTGCACAGAGGTTATCCACCAATCACAACTGTAGACAGCTTTTCACTAATTGTAACCACGCTGACAAAGTGCAGCGATGGTAAGAGTTCCACCAAAATGGAAAGTGGGGAAACCAACTCAGCCTCTCATGAGGATGAAATCATCCCCGAAAAGGGCTGCAATGTTTTTTCAATAATATTGTAGCGACCCGCACAGACAGCTGTGTGTTATGTGTTAGGCTAGGAGGTGGTTGTGTTGTACTGACCAGTACCCGGTGTTCGCGGGGTCCGACATGTCAATCAACCTGCTATCTGCCAATCACGGGAATGCCTGGAATGTTCTGATGCCGGGCATCCTGGTGGTTGGCGGAGTGGCGTGGAGGGGGGTTGGGCAGGGGGGTGGAGCATTGGAAGTTAAGACCAGGTTCAGCTTTTTGTTCTCTCTCTCTTACGCCTGGGCTTCCCAAGAGAAGGTCACGATTGGCTTGTGGGTTATCTGTCATCTTTTTGGCGTGTGCTACGGCCCAAACAGTAGCCTGTGTAAAGTTGGTTTAATAAACCGTCAATTCGCAAACTCAAGCCTCTGTCTGGACAATTGTTCATTTATGATCTAGTCAGGTCATTACAATATGGAAGTGGTTTGGGTTGAAGAGGTCTGTTGTTCAGCAAAGGAATGTCTTGTGCAAAATGTGTCGAAAGACAATTGCTACGAAAAGCAGTAGTACAACCAACCCCTTCCATCAACTGCAACTGAAACACGTGGTGGAATGGGAGGAATTCGTGAGACTATGCAATGCCGATTCCAGTCGCCCAATTTCCAAAATGTCAGCTAAAAGACAAATTACCATAGTCGCTTCCTTTTCAAACGTAATCCCTTATGACAAAAGTTTGAGGTGGAAGGAGATAACGGATGCAGTGACCTATTACATGGCGAAATATATGGTTCCAATCTTTACAGTAGAAAAGTCAGCATTTAAAAATCTGCTAGGTACAGGTGACCACAAATCAGCTGCCAAGCCGCAAGTATTTCACAGAAGAAGCCGCGATTATACACTGCTACCCCACGAAAGAGTCGCAGAGAACCTGGCTAGTGTTTCTTATTTTTCCTCCACAGCCGATCTATGGTCGAGCAGAACGTCAGAGCCATACCTAAATTTGACAGTCCACTACATAAATGAAGACTGGAAATTGTAAAACGTCTGCCTACAGACGTCTTACATCCCCGATGATCATACGGGTCTCAAAGACTCTGGCATTGTGGAAGATGAGTGAAGACCGACAGGTGTGCATGACAACTGACAGCGGGAGCAACATGATAAAAGCATTGCGCTTGAACAACTGGACCCGCCTGCAGTGCTTTGGGCACAGGCTTCACCTCGCCATCGGTAAGTGTGACATTGGATAATTAAAGTGCATTCAAAAAAGTTATGTTCAGGCCAGCTGTAGGCTAATGTGTTAGTAGTTCAGGCCAATCCAATAGCAGATAACCACAGGCTGTTTTAATTATAAAAGCAAATTAACTAAATCAATGCATTTTCAATCAAAATGATTATATAAATGACATATTCAAACAGCGAGCGGTCAAACATTCCTAAATGATAGAATAGACGTGTGGATGTGTGTTCATTTGTTTTGCACAAATTAGGCCTTGAGGCCTTGTATATTTGTTTATTTTAATAAAGAAAATTCTGTTTAGAATTAAGTCTTGTCCTTTTTTAATTTGTTTATAGAAAAACAAGAAATCGAGGTGTATGTGTGTGTGTGTGTGTATATATATATATTATATATATAATATATATTATATATATTGTGAATCGTCCAAACCTCTGGGGGGGGGATGGAGCCATTACTTTTAGGCCATATCGCCCAACCCTACTTGCAAGTCTCTTGACTTTAACTTTTTTTTTTTTAATTCTGCCCTACTGTTATTTTCACTGACATTTGAAGGAGGCAATGCTCCTCTGGAGATTGAAACGTTACATGACATTCGTCCACCATGTCACAGATCGGCTTCTGACTTGTCCTTGTCGGTTATAGGTCACAGTGGCCACCCAACTGACAGGCACCACGATGATGAGGCAGAAGGAAACGCTATCCTTACTGTATGTTGTATCTACATCTAATATGTCTATATCTCTATTGTACATCTAAAATGAATATATCTAAAACATATTGTAGCTACGTCTACTGTATTTATAATAGCTCTCATTCTATTCAGCATCATAGCTTCATAGGGGACATGTTTTTTTGTGTGTTTTTTTTTATGATTGTAGTTTACATGCTGGCCGTACTCCTTATAATGATTAGTGAAAAGTCTCTCCTGTTTTTACTTTCTATTATTGTATAACAATATGCTCTTTCTCTCTCCCTCTCTCTGTCTCTCCAGGTCTAAATAGTGACAGTACACAGGACCAGCATTCCGGTCTTTAGTAACTGATTCGTTAACTGGCAGTCTCTGGAAGGGACTGTTTCCTTGACGATCAATAAGGGGCTTGCCACTATCCTTTGATGGACTGTTTCCTGTTAAGTGTTCGGTGACAGTCACTTTGGCACTCAGGTCATTCTGATTTGAGGCATTTGTTTCTTCACAATCTACTGCTGATGGCAGCCTTTAAAGTCTGTGGTTGATTACAAATGATATGTTTCTATACAGGGTTGCCATGGTGTCACTATACTCTAGATTCTACCACTGTAGAACATTGGTATACTGTAATACCAGGTAATCTAATCACTGTACACACTATACTACAAGATGCATGGTTTAACATTCCACATTTCCTCTACTGTAGATTCTACCATATTGGTAGTTATTACTATACTGTAACACCATACCATCTAATCACTAATGTTACACGTCGTTCTATACTAAGGTTGTGCGAACATTCAATTTGAACACTGTACTTTTCTGAAAACATGTAGTAAAACAGGTTTCCCTTCTGAAAGTGGGTTTCACAAGACTGCACAACAACCACTCTTATAACCAAAAGCCAGCCGGTTGCTCCTACCACAGATTTAGTTTTAGGCCTTCCTCTTTTTCCTTGTCTTGCTCGATCTGCTAGTGTAAAATGCAGATTTATATCTTGCTCAGAGCGCACGTCCAGGAAATGCAATGGAATGAAACTGTAAACATGTTGATCATCAGGTTTCAAGAGATACTCCTGCATCTGCCAGTATTCTCCCTGGGCTTTGATTCTGCTAAATATCTCTTGGGAGAATGTGAAAATGTGGCACCCAATTCCCTATATAGTGCATTACTTTTGACCAGAGAGAATAGGGTGCCATTTGGAATGCAACCTTTGACTTGACTTTGTGTTTTATCATTTTTGTCACTGAATGTAACATATAACCATTATCAGAAGTCAGTCTGTCACTCCTCCCACAGCTGTTTGTTTTTGGCCTTCCTCTTTCTCCTTTCTTGTTTGGCGCCATCTGCTGGTGCAAAATTCAGATCTACATTTATATCTTGCCCAGGGCTTTCCTCCATGAAGGCAGTGCAATGGAACGCAACTGTAAACCTGAATAACGAGAGTCAATTAGTAATCTGAGAGAATTAGTTATCAGTTTCAAGTTGAACATGTAAATGTTTACCTGGTGGTTGATTATGATACTTTTGTAAATGCCACAATTGTTTTATGTTATGCAAGAGGCTGCTATTGTCTTAATATTGTAGTTATAGAATGACTGTTTGAGTTCCCATTATGTTTTACTGCTATCATGTTGCTGATGGCATTACGTATAGACAGACTAATCTGTTGTATTGTGGCAGCTTGAGGTGAATGGTGTCCACGACAAGACTCCACCTCCCATAATTCCTGAAAAATCTTGTATCAGTTCCTTCTTACTTCAGTACATGATTGGAAGTTGGCACTATAGATACAGCTAGAATGATTAATCACTGTATATGCTACCCTGCTTGGCACTGGTCAGGGCTCTTTCAAAGAAGCTTTTGGTTTAGCTCTACTATGGTGGTTTGAGTTGTTCATGTGTAAAGTTTTGTTTATTTCGCAGTTCAACAAAATGTTGTTTTCTTCTCTGTATGAAGTGTATATCAAGCGATTTGTTGATGTGCCTGCTTGAGGCCGACTCCACTTACTTTTTTGTTGTCCCCCTCTTTTTTTGTATATTTCACACTTTGAAATTCCTTTTCAAATCTCACACCTTGACACTGTTCAGGTTTTGTAAATAGGATGAAGAGTTTAATTGTAGTTTTGAATTACTACAATCTTCTTTTTTTAATGAAAATCATAATTGATGGGGAGGCTAATCTGAAATGTTCTTATGTTCTAAGGTCTAAACTGTTTTAATATGTTTTAAGGAACCAAAAGCAGTAAACCATTGTGAGAAAAATGTATATAATTACTGCACAAAGATTTTTTTATATTTTTATCCATCATTAGGCATTATATAAGTAGTTATAGTACCTAAAGACAATTATTTTTTTGCCCAGCGACAGTACATCGTTGCATTCATTAGTGCACACCGTAGCAAAACAATTTGCAATGGAAAACAAATGTTTCTTATTGGACAAGTTCAGGTGGTCCCCCCACATTTTGGTCAATCTATCATTTCGTTCCTTGTGAATACAACCCTGGTTTGATTGAATCCAGAGATGTGACACTGAACAGTAGTTGTCCATTAGATTAGGGTTCCCCAAATGGGGCCCATGGGCCGGTGGTTTATTTTGCCCCCCAAAAATATACAGTTTTATTTTTTACTACTTTTACTCAACTATACCGTTCAAAAGTTTGAGGTCACTTAGGAATGTCCTTGTTTTTGAAAGAAAAGCACTCAAAAAATTGACCATTAAAACATCAAATTGATCAGAAATACAGTGTAGACATTGTTAATGTTGTAAATGACTATTGTAGCTGGGAACTGCTTTTTGTTAGAATATCTACATAGGCGTACAGAGGCCCATTATCAGCAACCATCACTCCTGTGTTCCAATGGCACGTTGTGTTAGCTAATCCAAGTTAATCATTTTAAAAGGTTAATTGATCATTAGAAAATCCTTTTGCAATTATGTTAGCACAGCTGAAAACTGTTCTGATTAAAGAAGCAATAAAACTGGCCGCCTTTAGACTAGTTGAGTATCTGGAGCATCAGCATTTGTGGGTTTAAATGGCCAGAAACAAATAACTTTCTTCTGAAACTCGACAGCCTTTATTTCTCAGAACAAGAATAGACTTTTCCATGCTAGAAATTGCCAAGAAACTGAAGATCTCGTACAGTGTGGGAGGCCCCGGTGCACAACTGAGCAAGAGGAGAAGTACATTAGAGTATCTAGTTTGAGAAACAGACTCCTCACAAAAAAAAATGTTTTAGTTGCATGTCAGCAAAGCCACAACACAATACATAAATGGCACTAGAACGGTGGCAAACGGTGCCCACAAACTCTTAGGGCCTACATAAAATGTACATGCTAAAATCGCCACTGGAATGCAATAGTTGATTTACAGGTGGGTATTTTGTGTTTTTATAACAATGCAATCCATCTAAATTCTCCACTTAACATATGTTATTTGTCTAACACAATAAACCATTTAAATTATAATAATTTAATATATATGTAACATATACAATTAAATGACAAACTCAGAATTAGATTGTATATAGTATTCAGTAATACATGCAGGTGTGGTTGACTGTGTGGGACTGTGATATCAGATGTGTCCTATTTCATGTGTCGTTATAAGCAGATATAAGACAGAGACAGCAGTACACAGCCAGCTGTGGTGATGGTGATGCCACTTCTGATGTGTTTTCTGTTGTCCCACTTGTCACTCAATGAATTGACCTCAGCAGCAGGTAAGGCAAGCTGTTTCTTCCCACGTTTAGGTTCTATATATCAGAGTAAGAACTCGACGGACACTATGAAAGCTTAAACCAAGTATCTTCACCCCAAAGGATTGAACAGCTGGAC
Organism: Oncorhynchus masou masou; assembly: GCF_036934945.1. Lineage (NCBI taxonomy): Eukaryota > Metazoa > Chordata > Actinopteri > Salmoniformes > Salmonidae > Oncorhynchus > Oncorhynchus masou. The sequence goes on from NC_088216.1 coordinate 24,877,174, forward strand.
AGACAGAAGACATATTCCCACAAGCGCTGATTAACCCTTTCTCCTATGCTGAGTCTCCTCCTACACATCTGAACAGCCAATGCATCTCTGTTGCTAGACAGAACCTTAGTGATATCTGTTCTTCCTCACTTCATCTGACCTGACCTCTGCCCCAAAGTGCTCACTCCTCCCCAATCACGGCTGTCATGGTGACTCGTACCAGACCCTGTCTTTTCTCCTCCCATAGGATCCCTGATCGCTAACGATAACATATCCAGACAGAATGTGAACGTTATACATTCCCCTCTCCCTCAGTGACATGAATAAGTATATTTCATATTCTCAGAATCCAAATCCACCAATCAAGGTTGACTCTGTATTAAATCATCAGTTTGGGACATATTTATCCTCTTTGACTCTCACAACCATGGTTCCTCTTTCTTCCCAGTCTTTTCTATAGAAGCCATTCTCTGGGTGAAGACGGGGGAGAAGTTTACCATGAAGTGCTCCACTTTTTTAAAAGAACAAGAAGGAATATACCTGTATGTCAGAGGCTGGTGGGAGGAGCTATAGGAGGAAGTGCTCATTGTAATAGCTGGAATCCATGGTACGGTATCAAACGTATAGAAACTACTTGTTTGACTCCGTTCCATTTATTGTTTCCAGCCATTACAATGAGCCCGTCCTCCTATAGCTCCTCCCACCTGCCGCCAATGCTCTGTTGGGCTGGACAGGGGCGTAGAGGTGCGATATTTTTACCAGTGTAACACCTAGCTGACCCACAGTTGGCTGGACCATTTTTGATACTCACAGGAAACAGTTTAGCGTGAAACTCAGCAGCGTTGCATTTCTTGACAGAAACCGGTCCGCCTGTCACCTACCCCGTTCAAAGGCACTTAAATATTTTTTCTTGCCCATTCACCTTCTAAATGGCACACATACAAAATCCATGTCTCAAATGTCTCAAGGTCTAAAACTCCTTATTTCACCTATCTCCTCCCCTTCATCTACACAAATGTAAGTGGATTTAACAAGTGACATCATTAAGGGATCATAGCTTTCACCTGGATTCACCTTGTCAGTTTATGTAATGGAAAGAGCAGGTGTTAATGTTTTGTATACTCAGTGTATAGTCTTCATCAGGGTGTTATGATGGCCACATGTTGAAATGCATTGGAATGCAGCTGTATCCAATTTCCATTGTCATCCAAGAGTGGCTGAATATCCTGCATTGTGATTGAACAGCACAGCATGAGCCAGAATTACTTTGTTTTGGAATGACAGTGCTCGAATGGCTGAGCCATCCTGGAAAAACAAGAATATGAATGTCTTCATGTTGTTGACAAATACCAAGACGGCAGACACCGGGGAGTATGAATTCTGTCTTACTATCCAGGTCTGTGCCCAAACAATTTGAGCGTATACTTTTAAAAATCCGCCTCTCCAGAAACAAGTCTCTTACCGTTGCAGCTTGCTATAAACCACCCTCTGCCCCCAGCTGTGCCCTGGACTCCATATGCGAATTGATTGCCCCCCATCTATCTTCAGAGCTTGTGCTGTTAGGTGACCTAAACTGGGACATGCTTAACACCCCAGCCATCCTACAATCTAAGCTTGATGCTCTCAATCACACAAATTATCAATGAACCCACCAGGTACAACCCAAAATCTGTAAACACGGACACCCTCATAGATATCATCCTAACCAACTGGCCCTCTAACTACACCTCTGCTGTCTTCAACCAGGATCTCAGCGACCACTGCCTCATTGCCTGCGTCCGTAATGGGTCTGCGGTCAAGCGACCTCCACTCATCATTGTCAAACGCTCTCTAAAACACTTCAGCGAGCAGGCCTTTCTAATCGACCTGGCCCGGATATCCTGGAAGGATATTGACCTCATTCCATCAGTAAAGGATGCCTGGTTGTTCTTTAAAAGTGCTTTCCTCACCATCTTAAATAAGCATTCCACATTCAAAAAATGTAGAACCAGGAACAGATATAGCCCTTGGTTCACTCCTGGCCTGACTGCCCTTGACCAGTACAAAACATCCTGTGACGTACTGCGTTAGCATCAAATAGCCTCTGCGATATACAACTCTTCAAGGAAGTTAGGGACCAATATACTCAGTCAGTTAGAAAAGCAAAGGCTAACTTTTTCAAACAGAAATTTGCATCCTGTAGCACTAACTCAAAGTTCTGGGACACTAAAGTGAAAGGAGAATAAGAGCACCTCCTCCCAGCTGCCCACTGCACTGAGGCTTGGAAACACTGTCACCACCGATAAATCTACGATAATTGAGAACTTCAATAAACATTTCTCTACGGCTGGTTATGCTTTCCACCTGGCTACCCCTAACCCGGTCAACAGCCCTGCACCCTCACTGCAACTTTCCCAAGCCTCCCCCATTTCTCCTTCACCCAAATCCAGATTGCTGATGTTCTGAAAGAGCTGCAAAATCTGAACCCCTACAAATCAGTGGACCCTCTCTTCCTAAAATTATCTGCCGAAATTGTTGCAACCCCTATTACTAGCTTGTTCAACCTCTTTCGTATCGTCTGAGATCCCCAAAGACTGGAATGCTGCAGCGGTCATCCCCCTCTTCAAAGGGGGAGACACTATAGATCCAAACTGCTACAGACCTATATCTATCCTACCCTGTCTTTCTAAGGTCTTCGCAAGCCAAGTTTACAAACAGATCACCGACCATTTCGAATACCACCGTACCTTCTCCACTATGCAATCAGGTTTCCGAGCAGGTCATGCTCAAGGTCCTAAATGATATCATAACTGCCATCGATAAGACACAATACTGTGCAGCTGTATTCATTGGAATCTGTCAATCACCACATTCTTATCGGCAGACTCAACAGCCTTAGTTTCTCAAATGACTGCCTCGCCTGGTTCACCAACTACTTCTCTGACAGACTTCAGTGTGTCAAATCGGAGGGCCTGGACCTCTGCCCGTCTCTATGTGGGTGCCACAGGGTTCAATCCTCAGGCTGAATCTTTTCTCTGTATACATCAATGTATCAATCGGGGCGGCAGGGTAGCCTAGTGGTTAGAGCGTTGGACTAGTAACCGAAAGGTTGCAAGTTCTAATCCCCGAGCTAACGAGGTACAAATCTGTCGTTCTGCCCCTGAACAGGCAGTTAACCCACTGTTCCTAGGCCGTCATTGAAAATAAGAATTTGTTCTTAACTGACTTGCCTAGTAAAATAAAGGTTAAAAAAAATGCTGCTCTTGATGCTGGTGATTCTCTGATCCACCTCTACGCAGACGACACCATTCTGTATACTACTGGTCCCTCCTTGGACACTGTGTTAACAAACCTCCAGACGAGCTTCAATGCCATACAACTCTCCTTCCGTGGCCTACAACTGCTCTTAAATGCAAGCAAAACTAAATGCATGCTCTTCAACCGATCGCTGTCCACACCTGTCCAGCATGGTTCTTACTTAGAATATGTGGACAACTACAAATACCTAGGTGTCTGGCTAGACTGTAAACTCTCCTTCCAGACTCACATTAAGCATCTCCAATCCAAAATGAAATCTAGAATCAGCTTTCTATTTCGCAACAAGGCATCCTTCACTCATGCTGCCAAACATACCCTAGTAAAACTGACTATCCTACCAATCCTCGACTTCGGCGATGTCATTTACAAAATAGCCTCCAACACTCTACTCAGCAAATTGGATGCAGTCAATCAGTGTCATTTGTTTTGTCACCAAAGCCCCATATACTACCCACCACTGCGACCTGTATGCTCTTGTTGGCTGGCCCTTGCTTCATATCCGTTGCCAAACACACTCGCTCCAGATCATCTATAAGTCGTTGCTAGGTAAAGCCCTGCCTTATCTCAGCTCACTGGTCACCATAGCAGCACGTGCTCCAGCAGGTATATTTCACTGGTCACCCCCAAAGCCAGTTCCTCCTTCGGCTGCCTTTCCTTCCAGTTCTCTGCTGCCAATGACTGGAACGAACTGCAAAAATCACTGAAACTGGAGACTCATATCTCCCTCACTAACTTTAAGAACCAGCTGTCCGAGCAGATCACTGCACCTGTACATATTCAATCTGTAAATAGCCCATCCAACTACCTCATCGTTGTTATTTATTTTGCTCCTTTGCACCCCAGTACCGCTACTTGCACACTCATCTTCTGCACATCTATCACCCCAGTGTTTAATTTGCCATACTGTATTTCATTTTGCCGCTATGGCCTATTTATTTCCTCACCCCCCTTATCCTACAGCAGACCAAGGTGATGCCATAGTCACAGGTGAGTTCATCCAAGGGGTAAACAACAGAATGGTGAAATTGGATTGGCTGTATGCAACCTCCGGAAGTAGCATTAACCACCCTAGCATGGTGTTAGCACATTTTATTGTGTTTCGGTCGGTACCGTATTTTCCCTGGTTTTTAGGCCTGGTTGCCATTGAAGCTAGTTTAGGAGGAAACCAATGCCTTTACAGCCTGAATGGAGGATGTTTTATGTACCTGCTCGTTGCGGGAAGCACGAGTGTATCACCCGCTGGGCTGACTGCCTTGGGACACCAGGGATCAGACAACGTCTGGAATAATGGAGCCCTCTGGCGGTCCTTGGGGCTGGACTTGACTATAGTTTTACACGTGCAACAGGGATTTATTTAAACCCGATAGCAGTCAGAGTTGAATCTGACTGCTATGGAAAATGATATAGCGAGTTTAATTTGGTTGAATACATTTTTATCTTGTGACGAATGAAAATTCCTTTTATTAGGCTACATCATGCAACGTCATGTCAGCTTGCAAGAATAATTCTCACTCGTCACTCCATATTATGTCAACATTCTTTGTTAATTCACTATGTGGGGAATCATAGATTACTTATTTCTTGATACAATCTCTTGTTCTGTGTTTTGACTCTTTTCACATCTATGTTTAATATGTCAAAAAATTGCTAGGTAACCAGAAAATGGAACATATACAGTGGGATCAAAAAAGTATTTAGTCAGCCACCAATTGTGCAAGTTCTCCCGCTTAAAAAAACTGAGAGAGGCCTGTAATTTTCATCATACAGTGCCTTGCGAAAGTATTCGGCCCCCTTGAACTTTGCGACCTTTTGCCACATTTCAGGCTTCAAACATAAAGATATAAACAAGTGGGACACAATCATGAAGTGGAACGACATTTATTGGATATTTCAAACTTTTTTAACAAATCAAAAACTGAAAAATTGGGCATGCAAAATTATTCAGCCCCCTTAAGTTAATACTTTGTAGCGCCACCTTTTGCTGCGATTACAGCTGTAAGCCGCTTGGGGTATGTCTCTATCAGTTTTGCACATCGAGAGACTGAATTTTTTTCCCATTCCTCCTTGCAAAACAGCTCGAGCTCAGTGAGGTTGGATGGAGAGCATTTGTGAACAGCAGTTTTCAGTTCTTTCCACAGATTCTCGATTGGATTCAGGTCTGGACTTTGACTTGGCCATTCTAACACCTGGATATGTTTATTTTTGTACCATTCCATTGTAGATTTTGCTTTATGTTTTGGATCATTGTCTTGTTGGAAGACAAATCTCCGTCCCAGTCTCAGGTCTTTTGCAGACTCCATCAGGTTTTCTTCCAGAATGGTCCTGTATTTGGCTCCATCCACCTTCCCATCAATTTTAACCATCTTACCTGTCCCTGCTGAAGAAAAGCAGGCCCAAACCATGATGCTGCCACCACCATGTTTGACAGTGGGGATGGTGTGTTCAGGGTGATGAGCTGTGTTGCTTTTACGCCAAACATAACGTTTTGCATTGTTGCCAAAAAGTTCAATTTTGGTTTCATCTGACCAGAGCACCTTCTTCCACATGTTTGGTGTGTCTCCCAGGTGGCTTGTGGCAAACTTTAAACAACACTTTTTATGGATATCTTTAAGAAATGGCTTTCTTCTTGCCACTCTTCCATAAAGGCCAGATTTGAGCAATATACGACTGATTGTTGTTCTATGGACAGTCTCCCACCTCAGCTGTAGATCTCTGCAGTTCATCCAGAGTGATCATGGGCCTCTTGGCTGCATCTCTGATCAGTCTTCTCCTTGTATGAGCTGAAAGTTTAGAAGGACGGCCAGGTCTTGGTAGATTTGCAGTGGTCTGATACTCCTTTCATTTCAATATTATCGCTTGCACAGTGCTCCTTGGGATGTTTAAAGCTTGGGAAATCTTTTTGTATCCAAATCTGTCTTTAAACTTCTTCACAACAGTATCTCGGACCTGCCTGGTGTGTTCCTTGTTCTTCATGATGCTCTCTGCGCTTTTAACGGACCTCTGAGACTATCACAGTGCAGGTGCATTTATACGGAGACTTGATTACACACAGGTGGATTGTATTTATCATCATTAGTCATTTAGGTCAACATTGGATCATTCAGAGATCCTCACTGAACTTCTGGAGAGAGTTTGCTGCACTGAAAGTAAAGGGGCTGAATAATTTTGCACGCCCAATTTGTCAGTTTTTGATTTGTTAAAAAAGTTTGAAATATCCAATAAATGTCGGTCCACTTCATGATTGTGTCCCACTTGTTGTTGATTCTTTACAAAAATACAGTTTTATATCATTATGTTTGAAGCCTGAAATGTGGCAAAAGGTCGCAAAGTTCAAGGGGGCCGAATACTTTCGCAAGGCACTGTACGTACACTTCAACTATGACAGACAAAATGAGAAAGAAATCCAGAAAATCACATTGTAGGATTTTTTATGAATTTATTTGCAAAATATGGTGGAAAATAAGTATTTGGTCACCTACAAACAAGCAAGATTTCTGGCTCTCACAGACCTGTAACTTCTTCTTTAAGAGGCTCCTCTGTCCTCCACTCGTTACCTGTATTAATGGCACCTGTTTGAACTTGTTATCAGTATAAAAGACACCTGTCCACAACCTCAAACAGTCACACTCCAAACTCCACTATGGCCAAGACCAAAGAGCTGTCAAAGGACACCAGAAACAAAATTGTAGACCTGCATCAGACTGGGAAGACTGATTCTGCAATAGGTAAGCAGCTTGGTTTGAAGAAATCAACTGTGGGAGCAATTATTAGGAAATGGAAGACATACAAGACCACTGATAATCTCCCTCAATCTGGGGCTCCACGCAAGATCTCACCCCGTGGGGTCAAAATGATCACAAGAACGGTGAGCAAAAATCTCAGAATTACACGGGGGGACCTAGTGAATGACCTGCAGAGAGCTGGGACCAAAGTAACAAAGCCTACCATCAGTAACACACTATGCCGCCAGGGACTCAAATCCTGCAGTGCCAGACATGTCCCCCTGCTTTAGCCAGTACATGTCCAGGCCCATCTGAAGTTTGCTTGAGAGCATTTGGATGATCCAGAAGAAGATTGGGAGAATATCATATTGTCAGATGAAACCAAAAAAAAACTTTCAACAAAGTACTGAGTAAAGGATCTCAATACTTATGTAAATGCAATATTTCAGTTAGTTTTATATATATATATAAAAATGTTTAAAAACTTGTTTTTGTTTTGTCGTTATGGTGTATTGTGTGTAGATTGATGAGGGGTAAAACAGTGTAATCTGTTAGAATAAGGCTGTAATGTAATAAAATGTGGAAAAAGTCATGGGGTCTGAATACTTTCCGAATGCACTGTGTGTATATATACTGCATTTATTTTCTTTTTAATTCTCAAAACTTGGGGGGCCAAATAAAACCACCCGCATGCCAAAATCATCCCACGGACCACCAGTTGGGGAACCATGCCCTAGACCCACTCCAATTTTCATACCGCCCCAACAGATCTACAGACTACAAGTTTGGGACCCTTGGACTGAACAACTCCCTCTGCAAATGGATCCTGGCTGCCCCCAGGTGGTGATAGTAGGCAACAACACCTAGGCCATGCAAACTATCAACACAAATGTTATTCTGCAACAACAACAAAAATGAAATACTGTAACACTTGAACCATGAAGTATCAATTTTGTTGAACATCTTTTCGGAAAGTGATTAGCTCAATTAAAAGTGCCAGTCACATATATTACTTCCCAACCAAAGTAAAAATATATAATAGTCCTTGCTTTTAGAAGGTGTTTAAACCTTTCCGGGGGAGAAACGGGTGCAGGCGTTAAAGTTAAACTATGAAGTTTTGTTTTTAGTAAGAAGTCTATGTGTTATATTGCACCAAATCATGGTTTCTGTTTCTTCCACCTATTTTCAATAGAAACCATTCTCCGGGTAAAGACAGCGGAGCAGGTTACCATGAAGTGCTCCACCACTCTAAAAGACCAGGATGGAATGTACCTGTATGTTGGGCTGGACAGGGACTGGGAGGTGCTGTATTACTACCAGCGTGACTCCAAGCTGACCCCCAGGAAACGCTATTGGGACTGAGTGAAGACTGAAGGACCAACTGACCATTACCATCACAGGTATCTGCTGGTGTGTTTACGCAAAAGTCAATGAAAATTATATCAACCAAGGAAGACGCTCCACTCTGGTAGTAGTGAATGGTAGGTGTATGTTTATAATAGTAGATAGAACTATTTACCTCAAAGGTTTAAGGAAAGGTGGCACAAAGACAATTGGGTAAAACATGCCAATGATCGTTTTGAAGGACTAACACAGTTGGAAAGCCTTCAACCTAAAGTTAAAGAAAAAGCAGAACATGTCCCCTCATGCATCACCCAATAATCACCATTGGGGACGGCATTTAAGAACATTCCCAGGAAGCATTGGTAGTGACCCACAATTGAAACCCATTTTTAAATATACTTTGTTGTCCTTAAGCCATTTTGCCACAACTTTGGAAGTGTGCTTGGGGTCATTGTCCATTTGTAAGACCCATTTGTGACCAAGCTTTAACTTCCTGACTGATGTCTTGAGATGTTGCTTCAATCTATCCACGTAATTTTCCTCTCCTCATGATGCCATCTATTTTGTGAAGTGCACCAGTCCCTCCTGCAGCAAAGTACCCCCACAACATGATGCTGCCACCCCCGAGCTCAATGGTTGGGATGGTTTTCTTTGGCTTGCAAGCTTCCCCCTTTTTCCTCCAAACATTACGATAGTCATTATGGCCAAACGGTTTCATCAGACCAGAAGACATTTCTCCAAAAAGTACGATCTTTGTCCCCATTTGCAGTTGCAAACCGTAGTCTGGCTTTTTTAATGGCGGTTTTGGAGTAGTGGCTTCTTCATTGACGAGCTGCCTTTCAGGTTATGTTGAAATAGGACTTGTTTTACTGTGGATATAGATACTTTTGTACCTGCTTCCTCCAGCATCTTCACAAGGTCCTTTGCTGTTGTTCTGGGATTGATTTTCACTTTTCGCATCAAAATACATTCATCTCTAGGAGACAGAAGGAGTCTCCTTCCTGAGCGTTATGATGGCTGCGTGGAACCATGGTGTTTATACTTGAGTACAATTGTTTGTACAGATGTTCGTGGTACCTTCAAGTGTTTGGAAATTGCTCCCAAGGATGAACCAGACTTGTGGAGGTTTGATTGAGTGTGTGGACAGGTGTCTTTTATACAGGTAATGAGTTCAAACAGGTGCAGTTAATACAGGTAATGAGTGGAGAACAGGAGGGCTTCTTAAAGAAAAACTAACAGGTCTGTGAGAGCCGGAATTCTTACTGGTTGGTAGGTGATCAAATACTGATGTCATGCAATAAAATGCAAATTAATTAGTTAAAAATCATACAATGTGATTTTCTGGATTTTTGTTTTAGATTCTGTCTCTCACAGTTGAAGTGTACCTATGATAAAAAATACAGACCTCTACATGCATTGTAAGTATGAAGACCTGCAGAATCGGAAGTGTATCAAATACTTGTTCTCCCCACTGTAACAGTATGGGGATGAGGTAGATGGATGGGCTATTTACAGATGTGCTATGTACAGGTGCAGTGATCTGTGAGCTGCTCTGACAGCTGGTGCTTAAAGCAAGTGAGGGAGATACGAGTCTCCAGCTTCAGTGATTTTTGCAGTTCGTTCCAGTCATTGGCAGCAGAGAACTGGAGGGAAAGGCGGCCGAAGGAGGAATTGGCTTTGGGGATGACCAGTGAAATATACCTGCTAGAGCACGTGCTTCAGGTGGGTGCTGCTATGCTGACCAGTGAGCTGAGAAAAAGCGGGGCTAGCAAAAACTTATAGGTGACATGGAGAGTTTACAGTCTAGCCAGACACCTAGGTATTTGAAGTTGTCCACATATTCTAAGTCAGAACCGTCCAGAGTAGTGATGCTGGACAGGCGCGCAACGATTGGTTGAAGAGCATGCATTTAGTTTTGCTTAGAGGTGGATCAGAGAATCACCCGCAGCAAGAGTGAGTGACATCATTGATGTATACAGTGAAAAGAGTCGGCCCGAGGATTGAACCCTGTGGCACCCCCATAGAGACTGCCAGAGGTCCGGACAACAGGCCCTCCGATTTGACACACTGAACTCTGTCTGAGAAGTAGTTGGTGTACCAGGCGAGGCAGTCATTTGAGAAATCAAGGCTGTTGAGTCTGCTGATAAGAATGTGATGATTGACAAAGTCGAAAGCCTTGGCCAGGTCAATAAATACAGCTGCACAGTATTGGAACTAAGGGGCCTAGCCCGAACCATGAAAAACAGCCCCAGACCATTATTCCTCCTCCACCCACTACGCATTGGAGCAGGTAGCATTGGCTTGGCAGATGGTTATTTTAGGATTGTGTGCTGCTGCTCGTCCATGAAGTTCCCGACGAACAGTTGTTTTGCTGACATTGTTTCCAGAAGCAGTTTGGAACTCCGTATTGAGAATTGCAACAAAGGAAAGACTTTATGTGCTACGCGCTTCAATACACGGCGATTCCGTTTTGTGGGCTTGTGTAACCTACCACTTCGCTCACAAAAGTTTCCACTTCACAATAACAGCACTTAAAGTTGACCGGGCAGCTCTACCAGAACAGAAATTTTACAAACTGACTTGTTGGAAAAGTGGAATCCAATGACAGTGCCATGTTAAGTCACTGACCTCTACAGTAAGGCCATTCTACTGCCAATGTTTGTCTATGGAGACTGCATGGCTGTGTGCTCGATTTTATACACCTGTCAGCAACAGATATGGCCTAAATAGCCAAATACACTCATTTGAAAGGGTGTCCACATACTTTGTATTTATACAGTGCATTCTGTACGTATTCAGACCCATTGACGTTTTCAACATTTCGTTACGTTACACCCTTATTCTAAAATGTATTTAAAAAAATTCAATAACAGTTTTCCATAATGACAAAACTAAAACAGGTTTTTAGACATTTTTGCAAATGTATCAAAGATAAATAACTGAAATATCACATTTGCATAAGTATTCAGACCCTTTACTCAGTACTCGAGTCTTCTTGGGTATGACGCTACAAGCTTGGCACACCTGCATTTGGGGAGTTTCTCCCATTCTTCACTACAGATCATCTCAAGCTCTGTCAAGTTGGATGGGATGCATTGCTGCACCGCCATTTTTTAGTCTCTCCGGAGATGTTCGATCGGGTTCAAGTCTGGGCTCTGGCTGGGTCACTCAAGGACATTCAGAGACTTGTCCCGAAGCCACTCCTGAGTTGTCTTGGCTGTGTGCTTAGGGTCATTGGTTTGTTGGAAGGTGTACCTTCACCCCAGTCTAAGGTCCTGAGCATTCTGGAGCAAGTTTTCATCAAGGATATCTCTGTACTTTGCTCTGTTCATCTTTTCCTCGATCCTGACTAGTCTCCCAGTCCCTGCCACTGAAAAACATTCCCACAGCATTATACTGCCACCACCTTGATTCAACGTAGGGATGGTGCCAGGTTTCCTCCCGACGTGACGCTTGGCATTCAGGCCAAAGAGTTCAATATTGGTGTCATCAGACCAGAGAATCTTGTTTCTCAGGATCTGAGAGTCTTTAGGGGCCTTTCGGCAAACTCCGAGCGGGCTGTCATTTGTATTTTACTGGGGAGTGACTTCCGTCTAGCGCTCTACCATAAAGGCCTGATGGGTGGAGTTCTGCAGAGATGGCTGTCCATCTGGAAGGTTCTCACATCTCCACAGAGGAACTCTAGAGCTCTGTCAGAGTGACCAGCGGGTTCTTGGTCACATTCCTGACCAAGGCCCTTCTGACCATTGCTCAATTTTGGGAGGGTAGCCAGCTCTAGGAAAAGTCTTTGTGGTTTCAAACTTCTTCCATTTAAGAATTATGATGGTCCTGTGTTCTTGGGGGCCTTCAATGCTGCAGAATTTTTGAAAATCCTGTCTCTGAGCTCTATGGACAATTCCTTCAACCTCATGGCTTGGTTTCTTGCTCTGACAGGCACTGTCAACTCTGGACCTTATATAGACAGGTGTGTGCCTTTCCAAATCATGTCCAATCACTTGAATTTACCACAGGTGGACTCCAATCAAGATGATCAATGGAAACAGGATGCACCTGAGCTCAATTTTGAGTCTCATAGCAAAGGGTCTGAATACTTATGTAAATAAGATATATTAATTACATTTTTTGATCCATTTTAGAATAAGGCTGTAATGTAACGAAATATGGAAAAAGTCAAGGGGTCTGAATACTTTCCAAAGGCACTGTATGTATATACACTGCTGAAAAAAATAAAGGGAACACTAAAATAACACATCCTAGATCTGAATGAATTAAATATTCTTATTAAATACTTTTTCTTTACATTGTTGAATGTGCTGACAACAAAATCACACACAAATTATCAATGGAAATCAAATGTATCAACCCATGGAGGTCTGGATTTGGAGTCACACTCAAAATTAAAGTGGAAAACCACATTACAGGCTGATCCAACTTTGATGTAATGTCCTTAAAACAAGTCAAAATGAGGCTCAATAGTGGTGTGACCTCCACGTGCCTGTATGACCTCCCTACAATGCCTGGGCATGCTCCTGATGAGGTGGCGGATGGTCTCCTGAGGGATCTCCTCCCAGACCTGGATTAAAGCATCCGCCATCTCCTGGACAGTCTGTGGTGCAACGTGGCGTTGGTGGATGGAGCGAGACATGATGTCCCAGATGTGCTCAATTGGATTCAGGTCTGGGGAACGGACGGGCCAGTCCATAGCATCAATGCCTTCCTATTGCAGGAACTGCTGACACACTCCAGCCACATGTGGTCGAGCATTGTCTTGCATTAGGAGGAACCCAGGGCCAACCGCATCAGCATATGGTCTCACAAGGGGTCTGAGGATCTCATCTCGGTACCTTATGGCAGTCAGGCTACCTCTGGCGAGCACATGGAGGGCTGTGCGGCCCCCCAAAGAAATGCCACCCCACACCATGACTGACCCACCGCCAAACCGGTCATGCTGGAGAATGTTGCAGGCAGCAGAACGTTCTCCACGGCGTCTCCAGACTCTGTCACGTCTGTCACATGTGCTCAGTGTGAACCTGCTTCCATCTGTGAAGAGCACAGGGCACCAGTGGCGAATTTGCCAACCTTGGTGTTCTCTGGCAAATGCCAAACGTCCTGCATGGTGTTGGGCTGTAAGCACAACCCCCACCTGTGGACGTCGGGCCCTCATACCACCCTCATGGAGTCTGTTTCTGACCGTTTGAGCAGACACATGCACATTTGTGGTCTGCTGGAGGTAATTTTGCATGGCTCTGGCAGTGCTCCTCCTGCTCCTCCTTGCACAAAGGCGGAGGTAGCGGTCCTGCTGCTGGGTTGTTGCCCTCCTACGGCCTCCTCCACATCTCCTGATGTACTGGCCTGTCGCCTGGTAGCGCCTCCATGCTCTGGACACTACGCTGACAGACACAGCAAACCTTCTTGCCACAGCTCACATTGATGTGCCATTCAGGATGAGCTGCACTACCTGAGCCACTTGCGTGGGTTGTAGACTCCGTCTCATGCTACCACTAGAGTGAAAGCACCGCCAACATTCAAAAGTGACCAAAACATCAGCCAGGAAGCATAGGAACTGAGAAGTGGTCTGTGGTCACCACCTGCAGAACCACTCCTTTATTGGGGGTGTCTTGCTAATTGCCTATAATTTCCACCTGTTGTCTATTCCATTTGCACAACAGCATGTGAAATTTATTGTCAATCAGTGTTGCTTCCTAAGTGGACAGTTTGATTTCACAGAAGTGTGATTGACTTGGAGTTACTTTGTGTTGTTTAAGTATTCCATTTATTTTTTTGAGCAGTGTATATATATATATATATATATATATGTGTATGTATGTATGTATGTGTATATATATATTTGCATTCAAGTTGAGCTGCATCACTCAAGCTTGTAAACGTCTTTGGTGAAATCAAGATTAAACTGAGGCCTACATTTTGCAATGTGCAACTTATTATAATTATTTTCCAGCCCCACTGACATTATCTCCGACAAACATCGCCCTGCAGCTGAGTCTATTTGCCTACCCCTGACGTATGTGTTAATACAGTCAAAGTATGTTTATATCAACTGTGTGAAAAGTGTGGTGAAGCAGCCCTGTCGTTTGTGAGACTTTACGTCTATATTCTTAGCTGTTGTTTTCTTGTTAATTCTGTTGTCTTGCAAACATGGCCTGTACACCTTTTGTTATTCTATGTTGAAGATACCCATTAACTTCAACCTATATGTAAATAGTGAGAAACTTAAAAGGCAGGTTTGCTATTTAGAATGCGCTGGGTAAGGTAGGAGGAGATACTTGGATCAGGTGTTCCATCCGGTAAGAGGACAGGAAAGATAGGGCAGGAATCCAGTTAGAGAGTTTGTGCTCCCATTTCCTTTCCACTTTCAAGGCATGGAAGAAAACCTGTACAAATATTTCCCATTCCTCTGAATATACAGTACACCTGCACAAAAACACAGTACTAATGAACTCATTTATCTATTCATAACTAGAAAGACATCAAATCTACATATTAACCTACAGCAAGTCTCTCTCTCAACCCTGAAAACATATGCAGCTGAGTGAAACTAACACCTAAGACGTTTTGGAGAGATTGTGGTTTGCCTTACTGACAAAGAGACAGCAAATAGAGCAAGCAGCTAGAAAATGACAGGTTGTAGAATAGCAGGTCCATAGTAACCAAGGGAGGTGATGGGTGGGAATGGACCTGTGGTTGCAGAAAAGCAATACTTGAATTTATTGCAGAGTTCAGGATACATGGCTTGACTTGAAAAACAGTTGTCTGTAGCAGTAACATTCAGGATACAAAAACGCACAAGAATGGCAGCAAGACTAAGGTTCAGCCCCTCGACAGGGTTCCTATTGCAGCTAAGACTGTGCCTGAATCGTTCCATGTGCCGAGTGTCTGCAGTTTAAAAAAACAACTTTTAGTTTAAACCTAGAGTACCAGGTGTGGGAAGTTATTTACTAATTTGTGAACTTAATTAATCAAGTTAAGAGAGGAGCGAAAACCCACAGATACTCAGCCTTCTGTAGAATGAGTTTGACAGGTGATCTCGTCAAGGGGGGGTCCCAAACTCAACCCTGGGATTCCCCACAGGATCGGCAATACTATGAAACAAATGACCATAATTAGTCATGTAGACTTTAGTTTAAAAGACATAGAGCTGCATCAAGTAGAACATGATTAGAACTACTCCTCAGAGACTGAAAGCATGTGAGCTGCTTGCTAATTACATAGCTCACCACACCTGGCTTCAACCTGAGCATTCAACTTGGTGGCAAACAATTAAGGTCAGGCCCACCTAAAACGGCAGCAAGCTATGCATGGCAATGGACTAGTTCACTTTATCCAAACCACACATGTATATGCTTTCAATCATTTTAGATATTAACTTCATGAAATGCCTTTTAAAATGGTGATAAGGACCGGCTTAGGCTGCCTCATCACACAGGTATAAGATGTGTTTAAAGTTTACAGTGATAGATGCTCTGCTGTGGCCTCTCCCTTGTAAACCAGAAAAGATGTGACTGTCATTTTGCAGACAGTACCCGAAACTGTAGTTGTTAAATGTATGTTCATGAGAGGGCAACAAAACCATGATAATGTAGGCCTATACGGGGTATGAGGAGATGCCATTTGCTACGTCCGAGAGAATCAAATCCATGAGGCATTGTGGGTAAATGGTGACTGACTGACTGATCTGCAAATATTGATGAGTAATTATTTAAGATGCAAGGTGATTTGTAGATCAGTCCTTCGGCAGTTGCCAACAATGTCGAACAAGTCCAATGGTCTCATTCCCCGCTCTGACGTTGCTTGAATTAACCGATGGATGCATGCCTCGTCATCAACTGACAAATTGCTAACAGAAGCCTACACACTGGGCACACACTGGTTGAATCAACGTTGTTCCACTTATTTCAATGAAATAAAGTGAACCAAATTTGAATAGACGTCTGTGCCCAGGGGGTATTTTGTCACAGCCTTTTGTTTTAAACCTTCGCAGCTGTTTTACGTTTAAAACCAGCAGGCTAATCAATTCTGATTGGCTGCTTGAGGCCTGTATGGCATTTTGTTTTGGACAATCAGGTCAATAGGTCAATATCATTCATATAAAAAAATGGACTACCAGAGGAGGTTGGTGGGAGGAGCTATAGGAGGACGGGCTAACTGCAATGCTTGGAATGGAATAAGTGGAATGGTATCAAACACAAACATATGGAAACCACATTTGACTCTGTTCCATAAACTCCATTCCAGCCACTAAAATGAGCCTGTCCTTCTATAACTCCGCCCACCAGCCTTCTCTGCAGACCAAGTATGGGCAGCCTGGATCAAAATGTTGTTGTTTTAAAAGGTCAGAGTTGGAACTAACCATTTTAAATGAATAAGTACTGTATTTCTTCAAGGTATGTTTATTTTAGGCTTCTCAAGAGGAGCCCAAATCATGTCTTAACCTTGAGCTCGTGTGGGTTTAGCCCTTATCATTACACCAATTCAATTGCACTAGATTGGGGCATTGGTCGTCTCCTTCAGCCTTGTCAGGGAAATGCCCCGACTCTTAGAAGCTGCCCAAATGCTCTGTCTAATCGCAAATACACCTCGCATTCGAAACAGGTTTGGAAACATTTGTAACTTAACTTTAATATGAATGACAACATTTTTCAAACACAAAAGATACACTTACTGTATACGTTACACAGTATAGCAAAGTTGCAGCCAGCTGTGTTTTGATTAACACCTGCTTCTGACCGGAAATGTGGAATGGAAGGGTCCAATGGAAATGTGAGTGCAGGGTGAGAGGATGTGTCATTCCATGGCTGAAGGCTGTTATAGCTGGGTGCAACTTTCTAAACTGCTTACAGTAAGAGTATCTTATATTCTTACTCACTGGTACAAAAGTTCAGTTCCAAACGTTTCCAAAACCGTATTGCGAGCTAGGATTATGAACGTTTCTAAACATTAAAACAGAGTGTTGGGATTGTAGTTCACATAGAGCCAGTTGTGGTCCATACCTTCAGCTGACAACCCAAAAGGCTATAAGCCCCCTTTGGTTCTTGAGAGCGAGTGTGGATATAGATAAGGCCCAGACAATAGGAGCTCACCTGCCTATTTCAAGTGAAATGTGAAACTTAAGCTATAAGTATAAAATATTAAGCGAGTGACTAATCTCATCCATATCAAATTCTCATTTTTCATGTGCTATAATAAAAAGTTTGGAGCTAAAGTTTTTGTCAGTGGCCTAAAGAAATGATAACACATTGTATTTGGGGGGGAAATACATTTCAGCGAGACAAAGGCCAACATTTTTAGGTCTATGCCCTCACTGAATTAGTTTCATTATTGCTACAACTTTACAGAACAAAAATAAAAACGCAACATGTAAAGCTTTGGTCCCATGTTTCATGACCTGAAATAAAATACACCAGAATTGTTCCATACCCTCAAAAAGCTTATTTATCTAAAATGTTGTGTACAAATTTGTTAACATCCCTGTTAGTGAACATTTCTCCTTTGCCAAGATAATCCATCCACCTGACAGGTGTGGCACATAAAGAAGCTGATTAAACAGCATGATCATTACACAGGTGCACCTTGTGCTGGAGACAATAAAAGGCCACTAACGTGCAGTTTTGTCACAAAATAATGCCACAGATGTCTCTAGTTTTGAGGCAGCATTCCATTTAAAAATGTATATATATATATTATTTGACCCCTTTTTCTCCCCAATTTCGTGGTATCCAATTGTTTAGTAGCTACTATATTATCTCATCGCTACAACTCCCGTAAGGGCTCGCGAGAGACAAAGTTTGAAAGACATGCATCCTCCGATACACAACCCAACCAAGCCGCACTGTCATTAGAGCCTATACTTTAACACAGGGAGCAGTATAGGTCAGTCACCTCTATTCCCTTTCTCTCCTTTTTAGTGAGAATCTCTCCTTTTATTTATTTGATCTTTCTGACTCTTTTTACATTTTTCTTCTCTCCCCTCTGACCAGTGTGTGTATGCAGACTGAGTGTTCTCCATCTAGAGGAGAGCCTCCTGGACTTCTCTAGCCATTAAGGCCTCTGTCTGTCCCATTATGCTTCATGCCTTTGTCCTTCTCCTTCCTGCTCTCTATGGCTGTGATGTGCTGGCCCTCTCTAGGCTGTGCTCTATTAATACACATAGTGGTGTTTGTGTGTTTCACAGCATACCTCTGCCTCACTGGCTTATCACTGGCCCATTTCAGACCCCATCTGTGCTTCCCACTCGTTCCCAACGTACAGGACGGGCTCCTGGGATCAGAGAATTGGAATATAACACATGCTGATGCCACAGTGTTTTTTAGTGCGTTTCATTCATTTCAGTTTTGTCAGTGATGTGTACGTCGTGGAACTTAAAGCTTTCCACGTCCTACACTGCGGCCCCGAAGCTGGTTGAGAGAATGCCAAGAGTGTGCAAAGCTGTGATCAAGGCAAAGGGTGGCTACAGCACTTTTTGGTTACTACATTCATTCATTCGTTCATAGTTTTGATGTCTTCACTATTATTCTACAATGTAGAAAATAGTCCAAATAAATATAAACCCTACAATGAGTCGGTGTGTCCAAATTTTTGACTGGTACTGTATGTGACGTATAGACATTATGGACAGTGTCTGGATAGTAAATATCTGTAGAATACGTGGATATAATTGCATATTCAAAGAATGAAAGGAAGGATTTCAATTGTTGTATTTTATTATTACAATCTTCAAACAGAGTAAAATCATAATTTTTGGAGAGAATATTCTGCCTTCTTACATGTTCTAAGATTTAAACTGTTTTAATGAGTTTAACTCAAGCAACCAAAAGCAGGAAACCCATAACAAGAAACATTTATGGAATTTCTGTACAAAGAATGTCTGTTGTTTCACCCCATCATTAAGTATTTTAGAAGTGGATAAAGTACCTAAAGACTGTACTTTTCTAGCCCGGTGACAGTACAGGGAAGTAGCAAAACAATTCACGGCGGACAACGAAAACAAAAGTTTCTTATTGGACATGGTCTGGTGGTCCCTCGACATCGGCTTTCATTTGGTCCCTTGTGAATACAACCCTGGATTGATTGAACTGAAGTTAGACATGTGACACTGAACAGAAGCAACATGTCCACTAGAGGGAATTCTCTCCTCACATTCTAATTCTGATGCAAAGCGTGAGAAGAGATATGAGCTGAGTTTGATTAACATTGAGAAAAATCGACATCTGGAAGGTGAATAACATGAACACAACATGATGTAACTTTGATATGCTTTTTTAACATGCCTGTTGTAATGTGAATGCAGTGAAGTTCATTTACAGTTGGATATGTTGTTGTGGTTCTGTAACAATACAATCCATCTAAACTCTCCACTCACCATATTTCATGTCCAACACACTAACACAATAAACCATTGAAATTATAATAACATATATAGAGAATTTGATTCAGTAAAGACATCTAAATTAGATTGTTTACAGTGTTCAGTAATACAGAGATTCTTAACCAGGGGTACAAAGAACCATGGAGGTACTTGGCCTATCCACAGCAGAAACTTAAGACTCATATGATTAGATCATAGGTTTACTGGTAAATTGCACGAGGGGGTACTTCGGGGGTACTCCGGGCAGAGCGAAATTCAGTTGGTGGTACAGTAACCGCAAAAGGTTGGAATCCACTGCAGTAATACATGAAGGTGTGGTTGACTGTGAGGGACTGTGATGTCAGATGTATTGTATTTCCTGTTCTTTATAAGTAGATGTCAGACAGAGACAGACAGCAGTACACAGCCAGCTGTGGTGATATGATGTCACTGCTGAGGTGTTTGCTCTTGTTCTACTTCTCATTCAACATATTGACCACAGCAGCAGGTAAGGCAAGCTGTTTCTTCCCACCAATCATGGTTGGTTCTGTATTAAGTCATCAGTATGGTACATATGTATCTTTGAATCTAACAACCATGGTTTCACTTTCTTCCCTGTCTTTTCTTTAGAAGACATTCTCTGGGTGAAGACGGGGGAGAAGTTTACCATGAAGTGTTCCACCACTCTAAAAGACCAGGATGGAATGTACCTGTATGTTGGGCTGAACAGGGACAGGGAGGTGCTGTATTACTACCAGCGTGACTCCAAGCTGACCCCCAGGAAACGCTACTGGGACAGAGTGAAGACTGAGGGACCTGTGGACCAACTGACCATCACCATCAGTAACCTGACCATAGAGGACACAGGTGTCTACTGGTGTGTTTACACAACATTCAATGAAGCCACATGTGAAAATGACATCAACCAAGGAAGAGGCTCCACTCTGGTCGTGGTGAATGGTAGATGTATGTTTTACTCTTCTATGAATGAACAGTCAATTTCACATGTGTGTAATCTAGAATCCAGACTGGTGTTTCTCAGTCTATGGTTCATGAACTGGCAGCAGTCCCTCAGGTGTTTCAGACCAATTTGGTCAACTCTCAAGTGTTAGTTTCAATCTAAACAACCAGAGCCTGCTGGTCTCGATACCAAAAAGTTTAGAAAAATTGTCCTTCAGTGGCTTTTCTTTTGTACAATTCTGTCTCCGATAGTTATTTTGTGTGAATACCGCAGCATACTGATTAAATTTTCCCATCTGGTGATGTCTTCCATAGACGATGCCCTCCAGCTGCCATACCCCACAGCTACTGCAGTAACACTGACCCCCTTTCACTCAGCCACCGAGAAGCCGTGCCCATCCGGCATGGAAAGCATCATCATCATCATCACCAGCATCTTGACCACCCTGATATGTGTCGTCATCTTCCTCGTCTGGGTCGCTCCACTGGTGAGTGTGCTGAAGGTTGCCCAGGTGATGGGTCAATGACGTATATCTGTCAAAACATTGTCCTTTATTAACAAGTTGTCCTGTCCTAATAAACACGTTCAATGCATATTACCAGTACGCAGATCTACATTTTGTTCTAAACTCTCAAAACACAATGTCCTTTCGATGCCAGTCAATGTCGTCCAAGAATAATTCAAGTGGTTGAATTAGACAATTTAATTGATTTCTTGTAGCGCATCAGAAGATATGAATGAAGCAACATTCCTGTTTCACAGGTGAAGAGGCGCTGTAACCAGGGAGGATACACACCACAGGTCTTTCCTGACTCGGTCTATGAAGACATGGCCAGGAATCGCATTTATCCATCAGGCACACAGCAGGTAGAATCGTACCCCTATTCTGTGTTTACCAAAGGAGGAAGTAGGACCACTGTGTAGCTTCTTCAAATGCTTTCTCTGAATATTGCTTCTTTACTTTCTCAGAATTGACCAACCTGTTCTGCTGTGTTTCACAGTTCTAGCCTCAATGCATGTCTTATTGGTAAATTGTTTGTGTGTATGTGTGTGTGTCATACCATGCTTATGTGTGTGAATAAAATCTCTATATGGATAGTATTCATATTTCAACAAAAGAGGGAACATCCAGTGTTATATTCCAGTTCTATTCAACTATATTCTTACGGGGGCCAGATGTAAAAAAAAAAAAAAAAAGTTCATTGCAGTGGGGCCGGACATTTTCCACATGCGTCCCACACACACCAGTAAAGCACTTTTCTTCTAACGAAATGTTGCTAAAAGTAGTGGGGAAGAAGTGGAAAGTGCTCGATCAACGTGAGTTGAGGTGCAACCAAACAATGTTGTCCTCATTGAAAAGAAACCGGCTCAATGCTTGCTCATCATTTGAACTATTGAAAGATTCTTTAAAGTAATTAGGTCATTTGAAAATCATCTGACAACTAAGCATCTCAATAAATAACAGACAGCAACCATAGTGCTTTTCATTTTGGCACTGAACGTCGGAATTTGGTGCCGATCTTTTGTGAATGTTCAGAATTGATCAGGGGGCCAGTTGAAATGACTGAACGGTTCGGATCTGGCCCGCTGCCTCCAGTTGAATATCCTTGTTTTAGTCCATAAGGGGCACAGTTGATAGCGATGGAGGCCTCCCTATAACTTTTTTCAATAGATCAGGTAATAAGATTTATATTGCTGTTTTTTTAGTGTTTTTAGGTCACTGGACCACTCATCAAGCTGTTCCTGTGCATGTCTGCACACAAAGTCAAAAGAGCTTCAATGTTAAAATGAGAACCGTTTGTTAAGATTTTTATTATATTTTATCATAGGTACAAATATTTTAGCTGCCTAAACTTTCAGGTACTTTAGGATATAAGCGATTTTTATAATTACATTTGATTAATCTATGGTTGTAGTTGAGATAGCTAGTAGGTTAAACCATAATGGTCTGAGTACATTGTTTTCATGCTGGTAATGAGTGCGTCTTGTGGTTGGAAAAACTATTTTTACCAAGTGACGTAGTATTTGTTTTACACTATGAGTCACTGATTTTTACTTATTTGTCAACTTCCTAACAGCTATTTTCACTTTAAATAAATGTAAATGTGTTTTGTATTTTTTTTTAAAGGAAGAAAAATATTCTCACCATTTTCCATTTTAAGCAAAATATTGATACATCATTGAATCATTGATAGTCATGTGATATTCCACTTGTGTATGTCATGTTTATGTTGTATTTGTGTATGTGTATCTGGCATGCATTGGTGATGTTCAGCTATATTGCTTACAGTATATTTAGTTAAATCAATCGAAGAAAAGTTCAGACAGAAAACCAGAGTGTTTGTATCTGCTGATATTGAACCAATTAGATTCACTCTACCGTAATATGGCGGTCTATTTAGTTAACCAGGAAATGCACATCATTTCATGATGTCTGCTGGACTCAAGCTATGCACTGGTGTTCTTGGTTACATGCTATGCTGTAACATGTGATGCTGTAACATGCGATGCTGTAACGTGCTATGCTGTAACATGTGATGCTGTAACATGCGATGCTGTAACATGCGATGCTGTAATATGCTATGCTGTAACATGCTATGCTGTAACATGCTATGCTGTAACATGCGGTACTCACCCTGCATGTCTGCTTTCTGACCACCCACCCCAGACTCCCCTGTCTGGGCACTGCTTTTGTTTCAGTCAGGGAGATTGGTATAGCATACCTGGCTCACTGTTTGTTATTATGTTATCATTATGCATGCTCTGGCAGTGAGCTACCCCGAAGGAGCAGAGCCTAACGCCAAGAGTAACGTATTGACTGTATTGTAGTCTTTTCTAATAAATGGTTAAACAAATGTGACGTTTCCGGTCTGAATCACTTTTAATGTCCAATTTACGTTTCAGTATACACGAGCAGCATCAAGTTGTTTTTGACACTACATTCTACAATCATATCCAAAATTATAACCATAAGTCAAATACAATATAAATGTCAAACAGACCCATGTAAGCCAGACCTCAGTGTGCTGCTGGTGACAGTGGTTTCTGATGTGGTGGCAGCAGACACACGCAAAACCATATCCAACATCCCAGGGAAACAGTGCTTCCGTTTAACACGCCCACCATTTTCAAAAACCAACCACAGTGAGTGAATACCTCAATTCCAAGGCCCTCCACAACAACCAAACACACAGCATGACCTGCATGACATATGAATATAGGCTGGATCCCTATTCTCACACTCTACGACTTTGTCTTTGTGTAAATCTCATTCTTAAATCAGAATGAGCAAGGTCTAAGTGGTACTCTTCTGATTTAAAAAATGTTTTATAACAGCATAGTATGGAAATGCACATACAGAATGTTTATTTTTGGCAAAATTGAGGTTTTATTTTTGGGTTATTTAAATACAATGATATAATTGTCCATGGTGATATTACAGTTGGTGGTAGCAACTGGTAAAACAGTTATTTTCAATGGAGGCAGCTCAGTTGTCGTCCTCTCTGGAGATCCCAGAGGAACACGATCCTGCAGATGAAGATCTTCCTAATGAAGTTCTTTTGCTTCTTCGGCTATTTGCCTCCAGCTCCGTCCTCTATAAACAATGAAATACCGTTGAGTATTGCAACAATTTGCCATGTTGATGTACATTGCCTAAATAAATGTTTTGAAAGCATGTCTGTTGTATGAGCTTCAATAGAGATGGGTTGTGTTGCCTTGAATATAGAACAACAGACCTGAGACCGTCGCTAACATAAGTTCTTGAGTTACGGCCTTCAGCAGACATTCAGTGTTCTGAAAACAGACAGACGAGAGCACTGTAAGAGTAGGAATAATGACAATCTTTACTGTAGCTGTTTCACAAAACATACCACAGACATCCAAAGAAAATAATTGTTGCTCATTTGTAATATAAATTTGTGATATGATATTATTTTGGACACAGTCGAGGGCCAGGTATAAATCATAGCCTCCTGTTTCTCAGACTCTTTTGCAGGAGGAGGACATCTTTGTTACAGTTGTCTTCGCTGTTGGTGTTGCCCAGAGCGAGTTGCTCAGATTTAATCTCCAGGCACATTACTCCTTGGTGAATGGTGCCTAGTTGGTTGAGGTCTGCATTCTCTGTGGAATCCTTCTGCAAACAGACGGACATACCGCATATAACTATTGGAACCTAGTAGCAGTTTTACAAAACATATCGAAGTCATATCTACATTGTCAAGTTGTCCAAAATGATACACATAACCTGCAGGGTTGCTTGAAATTTCATTCAAAGACTATCATAATAATAGGCCTTTTCAGATGTTTCTTACCTCAGTGTTCACCTCCTCGTTGGCAACCTATGGTGTCACCAGAAGATGCTTGTGAAGGCTGAGGAAATCTACCTCTGGCTTTCCAACAGGGGGGTTGATGCTCCTTAAACTTCCAAGGGCTGCTCCTCCATCTCCGAGGGCTGATGCTCCTCAACCTCCACAAGTTCCTCCATGTTGGTACCTGGGTCTGAGGTCTGGACCTCAATGAGGATGATGATTAATGATTCTAAAATGTTCCCCATCACTCGCTGGATCAACAGGACCACCTCGTGGTCAGAAAGGCATTGGTCTGGAACCCGTATTGAGGTGTTCACTGCCACGAGATATTCCAAGTACCTCTCCGGGTTTGGAATATCAGCCACTCTGCTTTAGAGCATCAGGCTATCGGCAAACATCAGAAATGATGTTGGAGTTAACCTAATATCAACCTTTATCTACGTTGCTGGCAGAGCGGGGCGGCAGGGTAGCCTAGTGGTTAGAGCGTTGGACTAGCAACCGGAAGGTTGCGAGTTCAAACCCCCGAGCTGACAAGGTACAAATCTGTCGTTCTGCCCCTGAACAGGCAGTTAACCCGCTGTTCCCAGGCCGTCATTGAAAATAAGAATGTGTTCTTAACTGACTTGCCTGGTTAAATAAAGGTAAAATTAAAAAAATTAAATTAAAGAGGCAGGGAACAGAGGGATGAAGAATGTAGTGGCTCCTATTGAGCAGCCTGGTGGTCTGGGGAGTAGAAGCTCTTGGCCAGTCTTCTAGTTTATGCCGTGATGCTGCTGTACTGCCTGCGTCTGAGTGAAGGAAGAGAGGAGAACAGGGCATGGCTCAGGTGGCTGTGGTCCCTGATCATCCGATTGGCCTTCCTGCGACACCTGGTGTTGTAGGTGTCCTGGAGGTCAGGCACTGTGTGTTACGCCCCTGAAAAGGGTGAGAAATAATCACGAGAGTGATACGGTATCATTTCCTCAATAATAACTTTTAGTGCAATCATTTCACAAAAGTAACACATTTTACAGATCTACAGGAAATAGATAGTCTTTAGGGTACAAGGCTTATTCAAGTCACAACAGTATACACTGTAATTCACTGAAACAGATACTAATTTCAATTTAACTGTCAAGCACAAAGCTTTAACTCAGTAAACCATAACTCAATATCAACAGGCAATAAAGTATCTGAAAAACCATTATACAAATAACATAGCAAAATATCTTATTAACCAAGCTCACGTCCTGACCAACACTAAAACAAGGAAAACACACACGAACGATGGTCAGAGCGTGACAGTACACCCCCCCCAAGGTGCGGACTCCGAACGCACAACCTAAACCTATAGGGGAGGGTCTGGTTGGGCATCTGTCCGCGGTGGCGGCTCTGGCGCTGGACGTGGACCCCACTCCATAATTGTCTTAGTCCCCCTCCTTAGCGTCCCTTGAGTGGCGACCCTCGCCGCTAACCTTGGCCTAGGACACCTAACAACGGGCCACACTGGACTGAGGGGCAGCTCGGGACTGAGGGGCAGCTCGGGACTGAGGGGCAGCTCGGGACTGAGGGGCAGCTCGGGACTGAGGGGATGCTCAGGCAGGTTGATGAATCGAGCAGATCCTGGCTGGCTGGCGGTTCCGGCAGATCCTGGCTGAATGGCGGACCTGGAAGATCCTGGCTGACTGGTGGATCCTGGCTGACTGGCGGTTCTGGCAGATCCTGGCTGAATGGCGGATCCTGGCTGGCAGATCCTGGCTGAATGGCGGATCCTGGCGGTTCCGGCAGATCCTGGCTGAATGGCGGATCCTGGCGGTTCCGGCAGATCCTGGCTGAATGGCGGATCCTGGCTGAATGGCAGATCTGGAAGATCCTGGCTGACTGGCGGATCCTGGCTGACTGGCAGTTCTGACGGATCCTGGCTGAATGGCGGATCCTGGCTGACAGGCAGTTCTGGCGGATCCTGGCTAACTGGCGGATCCTGGCTGACTGGCGGATCCTGGCTGACAGGCAGTTCTGGCGGATCCTGGCTGACAGGCAGTTCTGGCAGATCCTGGCGGATCCTGGCTGACAGGCAGTTCTGGCGGATCCTGGCTGAATGGCGGATCCTGGCTGACTGGCGGATCCTGGCTGACTGGCGGATCCTGGCTGACTGGCGGATCCTGGCTGACTGGCGGTTCTGGCAGATCCTGGCTGACAGGCAGTTCTGGCGGATCCTGGCTGACTGGCGGATCCTGGCTGACTGGCGGATCCTGGCTGACTGGCGGATCCTGGCTGACTGGCGGATCCTGGCTGACTGGCGGATCCTGGCTGACTGGCAGTTCTGGCGGATCCTGGCTGACAGGCAGTTCTGGCAGATCCTGGCTGACTGGCGGATCCTGGCTGACTGGCGGATCCTGGCTGACTGGCAGTTCTGGCGGATCCTGGCTGACTGGCGGATCCTGGCTGACTGGCGGATCCTGGCTGACTGGCAGTTCTGGCGGATCCTGGCTGACTGGCGGATCCTGGCTGAATGGCGGATCCTGGCGGATCCTGGCTGAATGGCGGATCCTGGCTGAATGGCGGATCTGGAAGATCCTGGCAGACTGGCGGATCCTGGCAGACTGGCAGTTCTGGCTGAATGGCGGATCTGGCGGCGCTGGGCAGACTGGCGGCACTGGGCAAACTGGCGGCACCGGCGGCACTGGGCAGACTGGCGGCACCGGCGGCACTGGGCAGACTGGCGGCACTGGGCAGACTGGCGGCACTGGGCAGACTGGCGGCACTGGGCAGACTGGCGGCACTGGGCAGACGGGTAGCTCAGGTGGCGCTGGGCAGGAAGGCCCTGGCAGTGCTGGACAGAGAAGCTCTGGCGCCTCTGGACTGAGGGGCTCTGGCGCCTCTGGACTGAGGGGCGGAAACTCTGGTAGCGCCGGACAGACGGGAGCACCTGTGTTGATGGGACGGAGAGACAGCCTGGTGCGGGGTGCCGGCACTGGTGGTACCGGGCTGGGGACACACCTGAGGGCGAATGCCTTGCATACTACGCCAAATCAACTCCTCTCGCTCTTCACACTCCCCCAATTCTATTAACACCTCCTCGAGTGTCTCCTCATCTCCCATCCGTTCACTCTCCTCCCTTCTGTCCAATAACTCCTCGACCCTCAGACTCAGCCCTCAGCTTCGCCGATAGCTCCAATAACATCCATGGCTCCTTACGGTTAACAGGGGGAGTTGGCTCAGGTCTGGCTCCTGACTCTGCCACACTCTCCCTGTGCCTCCCCCCAAGACATTTTTGGGGGTGCCTCTCGGGCTTCCAGCCGCTCTGCCGTGCTAGCTCCTCATAATGCCACCTCTCTGCTGTCGCTGCCTCCAGCTCGGCTTTGGGGCGGCAATATTCCCCTGGCTCTGCCCAGGGTCCTTTCCCGTCAAGGATCTCCTCCCAAGTCCATTCTTCCAAATAGTGCAGCCTCTCCCACTGCTGCTGCTGCTGTTGCTCCTGCTGCTGCTGCTTCTCCTGCTGCTGCTGCCTCTGTTGCTTCTCCCGATGCTGCTGTTGCTCCTGCTGCACCTGTCGCTTCTCCTGCTGTTGCTGCTGCCTCTGTTTACCACGCCGCTTGGTCCTTGGTTGGTGGGGATTCTGTAATGGTTTTCTTGTGGGGAAAGAGAGGCGGACCAAAATGCAGCGTGGTTAGTTTTGTGCATCTTTAATAAAGATGAAAGTACTACAATCTACAAAACAAGAAACATGAAAAAACCAAAACAGTCCTATCTGGTGCCACAAACACAAGGACAGGAACAATCACCCACAAAACCCAACACAAAACAGGCTACCTAAATATGGTTCCCAATCAGAGACAATGACTAACACCTGCCTCTGATTGAGAACCATATCAGGCCTAACATAGAAATGGACAAACCAGACACACAACATAGAATGCCCACCCAGCTCACGTCCTGACCAACACTAAAACAAGGAAAACACACACGAACGATGGTCAGAACGTGACAGTATGATCTCGAAGGTGCTCCTGTCGGACTCTGTAAGGGCCCTCGAGGACAGGACAAATTTCTTCAGCATTCTGTGCTTTCTTCACCACGGCGTCCGTGTGGTTTGACCATTTCAGCTCCTTGGAGATGTGTACGCCGAGGAACTTTAAGTTCTTGACCATCTCCACGAGGTCCTGTTGATGAGGATGGGGGCTGTCCAGGCTGGTTCCTACGGAAGTCCACAATCAGCTCCTTTGTTTTGTGACATTGATGGAGAGGTTGTTTACCAGGCACCATGCAGTCCGAGTGCCTACCTCCTCCCTGTAGGCCATCTCGTCGTTGTTGTCAGCAAACTTGATGATGGAGATGGATTTTACAGAGTGGTGGGAACAGGACATGGGAGGGGGCGGTTAAATGCTATCCTTCAGGGGTTTCATGGGAGTGTGAGGAATGCTCAGGGTGACGTGTACGGGCTGAGTTGCTTCACGGGTCTCCGTGCTGGTGTTGTGCCGAAATCCCCCCCTTCGTGTGAAAGCGCACCCACTCAAGTTTTCATTGATCTTGCTTTGCAAGTTGAGATTTCTGCTCTTCAGTCCGTTGTCAGGTTAGTCTACACTTCAATGATCTTAGTAGCAGAAAGCATTTTTTGTGTCCTTCAAGGCAGCTGTCAATGATCACATTAGGCTGCGTTTCATTTTATTTTTGATGGTGGTTTGAACACGGGGGAGGAATTAGTAATGTCTGCAGTTTTCATTTTGGCTATTTGTTTCAAGTGTATTAGTCTAAATAAATCTCATCGACAAAATTCATCATCTCTCCCATGTTTTATTTGACTAGTAGTTGTTCTGAAATGTTTATTGCTTGCCTACATTTTACTATGTTTAATATAACACACGCAGATTAATTATTAATCGTCTTTGCCTGTCCTGACTTGAAGTTTGTTCTGTAGAAAGTATTTGACTCTGATGTGGGCCACAGAAAGTATTTGATTCTCATAACAAAATTAAAGAAATTAGAAGAAGTTGGTGTGGGTGTGGGGATATCGGCAAAGCAATTTTCTTACTTGCCGAAATTTGTGGCTAGAGTCAAGTAATTGTTTGATGAAACAATGTCATTAATATTTGTATAATATGTTTGCCAACTGTTTTATAAAAGCAATAAGGCACCACAACCTGGGGACTATGATGTGATAACTCCCTCCTAGTTATCACAGGATAATCGCTTTACCATCATGCAATGTTGCACCACGACTAGGCATCACCACGGTAGAAGAAGAAGAATAATGGACCCCAAAAATTACAACAGGTTTCACCAGCGTCGCTGCTGAACCCCTAACAAGAACAACGACAGACATTGTTAAGTGAAATCAACCAAGTCCTCCCTGGTATGTCTGGAGTAGATGGCAGCAGGATCAAGATGATGATCCTACATGACCAAAAGTATCGTCAAACATCTCATTCCAAAATCATGGGTATTAATATGGAGTTGGTCCCCCTTTTGCTGTTATAACAGCCTTCACTCTTCTGGGGAGGCTTTCCACAAAATGTTGGAACATTGCTGTGGGGGCTTGCTTCCATTTAGCCACAAGAGCATTAGTGAGTTTGGGAACTGATGTTGGACAATTTGGCCTGGCTCGCAGTTGGCGTTCCAATTCATCCGAAAATGTGTTCGATGGGGTTGAGGTCAGGGCTCTTCCCCAAACTGTTGCCACAAAGTTGGAAGCATAGAATCATCTAGAATGCTATTGCATGCTATAGCGTTAAGATTTCCCTTTTTTAAATGTTATTTCACCTTTATTTACCAGGTCGGCTAGTGGAGAACAAGTTCTTATTTACAACTGCGACCTGGCCAAGATAAAGCAAAGCAGTGCAACAGAAACAACAACACAGAGTTGTACATGGAATATACAAACATACTGTCAATAATACAATAGAAAAAGTCTATATACAGTGTGTGCAAAGGTAAGGTAATAAATCGGCCATAGTGACGAAATAATTACAATATAGCAATTAAACACTGGAGTGATAGATGTGCAGAAGATGAATGTGCAAGTAGATATACTGGGGTGCAAAGGAGCAAAATAAAAATAAAAAATAACAGTATGGGATGAGGTAGTTGGATGGGCTATTTACAGATGGGCTATGTACAGGTGCAGTGATCTGTGAGCTGCTCTGACAGCTGGTGCTTAAAGCTAGTGAGGTAGATATTAGTCTCCAGCTTCAGTGATTTTTGCAGTTCGTTACAGTCATTGGCAGCAGAGAACTGTAAGGAAAGGCGGCCGAAGGAGGAACTGGCTTTGGGGATGACCAGTGAAAAATACCTTCTAGAGCACGTGCTACAGGTGGGTGCTGCTATGCTGACCAGTGAGCTGAGAGGCGGGGCCAGCAAAAACTTATAGATGACATGGAGCTAGTGGGTTTGGCGATGGATATGAAGCGAGGGCCAGCCAACGAGAGTGTACAGGTCACAGTGGTGGGTAGCATATGGGGCTTTGGTGATGACAAAACAGATGGCACTGTGATAGTCTGCATCCAATTTGCTGAGTACAGTGTTGGAGTCTATTTTGTAAATTACATCACCGAAGTCAAGGATCAGTAGGATAGTCAGTTTTACGAGACTATGTTTGGCAGCATGAGTGAAGGATGCTTTGTTGCGAAATAGGAAGCCGATTCTAGATTTAATTTTGGATTGGAAATGCTTAATGTGAGTCTGGAAGGAGAGTTTACAGTCTAGCCAGACACCTAGGTATTTGAAGTTGTCCACATATTCTAAGTCAGAACCGTCCAGAGTAGTGATGCTGGACGGGGGGCAACGATTGGTTGAAGAGCATGCATTTAGTTTTGCTTGCATTTAAGAGCAATTGGAGGCCACGGAAGAAGAGTTGTATGGCATTGAAGCTCTTCTGGAGGGTGGGTTAACACAGTGTCCAAAGAAGGGCCAGAAGTATACAGAAGGGTGTCGTCTGCGTAGAGGTGGATCAGAGAATCACCCGCAGCAAGAGTGACATCATTGATGTATACAGAGAAAATAGTCGGCCCGAGGATTGAACCCTGTGGCACACTCATAGAGACTGCCAGAGGTCCGGACAACAGGCCCTCCGATTTGACACACTGAACTCTGTCTGAGAAGTTGTTGGTGTACCAGGCGAGGCAGTCATTTGAGAAACCAAGGCTGTTGGGTCTGCCGATAAGAATGTGATGATTGACAAAGTCGAAAGCCTTGGCCAGGTCAATGAATGCAGCTGCACAGTATTGGAACTAAGGGGCCTAGCCCGAACCATGAAAAACAGCTCCAGACCATTATTCCTCCTCTACCCACTACACATTGGAGCAGGTAGCATTGGCTTGGCAGATGGTTATTTTAGGATTGTGTGCTGCTGCTCGTCCATGAAGCTCCCGACGAACAGTTCTTTTGCTGACATTGTTTCCAGAAGCAGTTTGGAACTCCGTATTGAGAATTGCAACAGAGGAAAGACTATTTATGTGCTACACGTTTCAATACACGGCGATTCCGTTTTGTGGGCTTGTGTGACCTACCACTTCGCTCATAAAAGTTTCCACTTCACAATAACAGCACTTAAAGTTGACCGGGCAGCTCTACCAGAACAGACATTTTACAAACTGACTTGTTGGAAAAGTGGAATCCAATGACAGTGCCATGTTAAGTCACTGACCTCTACAGTAAGGCCATTCTACTGCCAATGTTTGTCTATGGAGACTGCATGGCTGTGTGCTCGATTTTATACACCTGTCAGCAACAGATATGGCCTAAATAGCCAAATACACTCATTTGAAAGGGTGTCCACATACTTTGTATTTATGCAGTGCATTCTGTACGTATTCAGACCCATTGACGTTTTCAACATTTCGTTACATTACACCCTTACTCTAAAATGTATAAAATTATTTTTCCCTCATCAATCTAAACACTTCTCCATAATGACAAAACTAAAACAGGTTTTTATACATTTTTGCAAATGTATCAAATATAAAAAACTGAAATATCACATTTGCATAAGTATTCAGACCCTTTACTCAGTACTCGAGTCTTCTTGGGTATGACGCTACAAGCTTGGCACACCTGTATTTGGGGAGTTTCTCCCATTCTTCTCTGCAGATCAAATCAAAATCAAATTAATTTATATAGCCCTTCGTACATCAGCTGATATCTCAAAGTGCTGTACAGAAACCCAGCCTAAAACCCCGAACAGCAAGCAATGCAGGTGTAGAAGCACGGTGGCTAGGAAAAACTCCCTAGAAAAGCCAAAACCTAAGAAGAAACCTAGAGAGGAACCATGTGGGGTTGCCAGTCCTCGTTTGGCTGTGCCGGGTGGAGATTATAACAGAACATGGCCAAGATGTTCAAATGTTCATAAATGACCAGCATGGTCAAATAATAATAATCACAAGCAGAACAGTTGAAACTGGAGCAGCAGCACGGCCAGGTGGACTGGGGACAGCAAGGAGTCATCATGCCAGGTAGTCCTGAGGCACGGTCCTAGGGCTCAGGTCCTCAGAAAGAGAGAAAGAAAGAGAGAAAGAGAGAATTAGAGAGAGCATACTTAAATTCACACAGGACACCGGATAGGACAGGAAAAGTACTCCAGATATAACAAACTGACCCTAGCCCCCCGACACAAACTACTGCAGCATAAATACTGGAGGCTGAGACAGGAGGGGTCAGGAGACACTGTGGCCCCATCCGATGACACCCCTGGACAGGGCCAAACAGGAAGGATAGATTAGATCATCTCATGCTCTGTCAAGTTAGATGGGCAGCATTGCTGCAGAGCTATTTTTTGGTCTCTCCAGAGATGTTCGATCGGCTTCAAGTCTGGGCTCTGGTTGGGTCACTCAAGGACATTCAGAGACTTGTCCCGAAGCCACTCCTGAGTTGTCTTGGCTGTGTGCTTAGGGTCATTGGTTTGTTGGAAGGTGTACCTTCACCCCAGTCTACGTTCCTGGGCGTTCTGGAGCAAGTTTTCATCAAGGATATCTCTGTACTTTGCTCTGTTCATCTTTTCCTCGATCCTGACTAGTCTCCCAGTCCCTGCCACTGAAAAACATCCCCACAGCATTATACTGCCACCACCTTGATTCAACGTAGGGATGGTGCCAGGTTTCCTCCAGACGTGACGTTTGGCATTCAGGCCAAAGAGTTCAATATTGGTGTCATCAGACCAGAGAATCTTGTTTCTCAGGATCTGAGAGTCTTTAGGGGCCTTTCGGCAAACTCAGAGCGGGCTGTCATTCGTCTTTTACTGAGAAGTGACTTCCGTCTGGCACTCACTATAAAGGCCTGATGGGTGGAGTTCTGCAGAGATGGCTGTCCATCTGGAAGGTTCTCACATCTCCACAGAGGAACTCTAGAGCTCTGTCAGAGTGACCATCGGGTGCTTGGTCACATTCCTGACCAAGGCCCTTCTGACAATTGCTCAATTTTGGGAGGGCAGCCAGCTCTAGGAAGTCTTGGTGGTTTGGCGTTGGGTCAGTCATGGTGTGGGGTGGCATTTCTTTGTGGGGCCGCACAGCCCTCCATGTGCTCGCCAGAGGTAGCCTGACTGCCATTAGGTACCGAGATCAGATCCTCAGACCCCTTGTGAGACCATATGCTGGTGCGGTTGGCCCTGGGTTCCTCCTAATGCAAGACAATGCTAGACCTCATGTGGCTGGAGTGTGTCAGCAGTTCCTGCAAGAGGAAGGCATTGATGCTATGGACTGGCCCGCCCGTTCCCCAGACCTGAATCCAATTGAGCACATCTGGGACATCATGTCTCGCTCCGTCCACCAACGTCACGTTGCACTACAGACTGTCCAGGAGTTGGCGGATACTTTAGTCCAGGTCTGGGAGGAGATCCCTCAGGAGACAATCCACCACCTCATCAGGAGCATGCCCAGACGTTGTAGGGAGGTCATACAGGCACGTGGAGGGCACACACACACTACTGAGCCTCATTTTGACTTGTTTTAAGGACATTACATCAAAGTTGGATCAGCCTGTAATGTGGTTTTCCACTTTAATTTTGAGTGTGACTCCAAATCCAGACCTCCATGGGTTGATACATATGATTTCCATTGATCATTTTTGGGTGACTTTGTTGTCAGCACATTCAACTATGTAAAGAAAAAAGTATTTAATAAGAATATTTCATTTATTCAGTTCTAGGATGTGTTATTTTAGTGTTGCCTTTATTTTTTTGAGCAGTGTATATTTGCATTCAAGTTGAGCTTCATCACTCAAGCTTGTAAACATTTTTGGTGAAATCAAGATTAAATTGAGGCCTACATTTTGCAATGTACAACTTATTATAATTATTTTACGACCCAACTGACATTATCTCTGACAAACATCGCCCCGCAGCTGAGTCTATTTGCCTACCCCTGACGTATGTGTTAATACAGTCAAAGTATGTTTATATCAACTGTGTGAAAAGTGTGGTGAAGCAGCCCTGTCGTTTGTGAGACTTTACGTCTCTATTTTTAGCTGTTGTTTTCCTGTTAATTCTGTTGTCTTGCAAACATGGCCTGTACACCTTTTCTTGTTCTATGTTGAAGATACCCATTAACTTCAACCTATATGTAAATAGTGAGAAACTTAAAAGGCAGGTTTGCTATTTAGAATGCGCTGGGTAAGGTAGGAGGAGATACTTGGATCAGGTGTTCCATCCGGTAAGAGGACAGGAAAGATAGGGCAGGAATCCAGTGAGAGAGTTTGTGCTCCCATTTCCTTTCCACTTTCAAGGCATGGAAGAAAAACTATACAAATATTTCCCATTGCTCTGAATATACAGTACACCTGCACAAAAACACAGTACTAATGAACTCATTGATCTATTCATAACTAGAAAGACATCAAATCTACATATTAAGCGACAGCAAATCTCTCTCTCAACCCTGAAAACATACGCAGCTGAGTGAAACTAACACCTAAGACGTTTTGGAAAGATTGTGGTTTGCCTTACTGATAAAGAGACAGCAAATAGAGCAAGCAGCTAGAAAATGACAGGTTGTAGAATAGCAGGTCCATAGTAACCAAGGGAGGTGATGGGTGGGAATGGACCTGTGGTTGCAGAAAAGCAATACTTGAATTTATTGCAGAGTTCAGGATACATGGCTTGACTTGAAAAACAGTTGTCTGTAGCAGTAACATTCAGGATACAAAAACGCACAAGAATGGCAGCAAGACTAAGGTTCAGCCCCTCGACAGGGTTCCTATTGCAGCTAAGACTGTGCCTAAATCATTCCATGTGCCGAGTGTCTGCAGTTTAATAAAACAACTTTTAGTTTAAACCTAGAGTACCAGGTGTGGGAAGTTATTTACTAATTAGTGAACTTAATTAATCAAGTTAAGAGAGGAGCAAAAACCCACAGATACTCAGTCTTCTACAGAATAAGTTTGACAGGTGATCTAGTCAAGGGGTGGGGTCCCAAACTCAACCCTGGGATTCCCCACAGGATCGGCAAGGCAATACTATGAAACACAAATTCACTTAATTACATTCATTTGTTTAAATTACCATAATTAGTCATGTAGACTTTAGTTTAAAAGACATAGAGCTGCATCAAGTAGAACATGATTAGAACTACTCCTCAGAGACTGAAAGCATGTGAGCTGCTTGCTAATTACATAGCTCACCACACCTGGCTTCAACCTGAGCATTCAACTTGGTAGCAAACAATTAAGGTCAGGCCCACCTAAAACGGCAGCAAGCTATGCATGGCAATGGACTAGTTCACTTTATCCAAACCACACATGTATATGCTTTCAATCATTTTAGATATTAACTTCATGAAATGCCTTTTAAAATGGTGATAAGGACCGGCTTAGGCTGCCTCATCACACAGGTATAAGATGTGTTTAAAGTTTACAGTGATAGATGCTCTGCTGTGGCCTCTCCCTTGTAAACCAGAAAAGATGTGACTGTCATTTTGCAGACAGTACCCGAAACTGTAGTTGTTAAATGTATGTTCACTAGAGGGCAACAAAACCATGATAATGTAGGCCTATACGGGGTATGAGGAGATTGCTACGTCCAAGAGCATCAAATCCATGAGGCATTGTGGGTAAATGGTGACTGGCTGACTGATCTGCAAATATTGATGAGTAATTATTTAAGATGCAAGGTGATTTGTAGATCAGTCCTTCGGCAGTCGCCAACAATGTCGAACAAGCCCAAAGGTCTCATTCCCCCGCTCTGACATTGCTTGAATTAACCGATGGATGCATGCCTCGTCATCAACTGACAAATTGCTAACAGAAGCCTACACACTGGGCACACACTGGTTGAATCAACGTTGTTCCACTTATTTCAATGAAATGAAGTTGAACCAAAGTTGAATAGATGTCTGTGCCCAGTGGGTATTTTGTCACAGCCTGGTGAGGGGAGCTATAGGAGGACAGGCTCACTGTAATGCCTGGAATGGTATCAAACACAAACATATGGAAACCACGTTTGACTCCATTCCATAAACTCATTCCAGCCACTAAAATGAGCCCATCCTCCTATAACTCCGTCCACCAGCCTCCTCTGCAGCCCAAATATGGGCAGCCTGGATCAAAATGTTGTTGTTTTAAAAGGTCAGTGTTGGAACTAACCATATTAAATGAATAAGTACTGTATTTCATCAAGGTAAGTGTTTCATTTAGGCTTCTCAAGAGGAGCCCAAATCATGTCTTAACCTAAAGCTAGTGTGATTTAGCCCTTATCATGACTCCAATTCAATTGCACTAGATTGGGGCATTGGTCGTCTCCTTCAGCCTTGTCAGGGAAATGCCCCGACTCTTAGACGCTGCCCAAATGCTCTGTCTAATCGCAAATATGCCTCACACGCGAAACAGGTTTGGAAACATTTGTAACTTAACTTTAATATGAATGACAACATTTTTCAAACACAAAAGATACACTTACTGTATACATTACACAGTATAGCAAAGTTGCAGCCAGCTGTGTTTTGATTAACACCTGCTTCTGACCGGAAATGTGGAATGGAAGGGTCCAATGGAAATGTGAGTGCAGGGTGAGAGGATGTGTCATTCCATGGCTGAAGGCTGTTATAGCTGGGTGCAACTTTCTAAACTGCTTACAGTAAGAGTATCTTATATTTTTACTCACTGGTACAAAAGTTCAGTTCCAAACGTTTCCAAAACCGTATTGCGAGCTAGGATTATGAACGTTTCTAAACGTTAAAACAGAGTGTTGGGATTCTAGTTCACATAGAGCAAACTGTGGTCCATACCTTCAGCTGACAACCCAAAAGGCAAGATAAGGCTCAGACAATAGGAGCTCACTTGCCTATTTCAAGTGAAATGTGAAACTTAAGCCTTGAGTATAAAAGATTAAGCGACTGACTAATCTCATCCATATTAAATTCTACTTTTTCATGTGCTATAATAAAAAGTTTGGAGCTAAAGTTTTTGTCAGTGGCCTAAAGAAATGATAACACATTGTATTTGGGGGGGAAATACATTTCAGCAAGACAAAGGCCAACATTTTTAGGTCTATGCCCTCACTGAATTAGTTTCATTATTGCTACAACTTTACTGAACAAACTCAACATGTAAAGTGTTGGTCCCATGTTTCATGAGCTGAAATAAAATACACCAGAATTATTCCACACCCTCAATAAGCTTATTTATCTAAAATGTTGTATACAAATTTGTTTACATCCCTGTTAGTGAACATTTCTCCTTTGCCAAGATAATCCATCCACCTGACAGGTGTGGCATATAAAGAAGCTGATTAAACAGCATGATCATTCCACAGGTGCACCTTGTGCTGGAGACAATAAAAGGTCACTAAAGTGCAGTTTTGTCACAAAACAATGCCACAGATGTCTCTAGTTGAGGCAGCATGCCATCGGCATTCTTACTACAGGAATGTCCACCAGAGATGTTGCCAGAGAAATGTTCATTTCTCCACAATAAGCCACCTCCAAAGACATTTTAGAGAATTTGGCACTACTTACAACTGGCATCACAACCGCAGACCACGTGTACCCAAGCCAGCCCAGGAACTCCACATCCGGCTTCTTCACCTGTGGGATCGTCTGAGACCAGCCCCCGACCAGCCACTGAGACTTGCCACCCGAAACCCATTCTGATTGGCTGGGCCTGGATTCCAATTTGGTGGGCCTATATGCCCTCCTGGCCCACCCATGGCTGCGCCCCTGCCCAGTCATCTGAAATCTATAGATTAGGGCATAATTTAACTTTTTCAATTGACTGATTCCCTAATATTACATGTAACAGTGAAATTGTTGCATGTTGCGTTTATATTTTTTTCAGTAATAGAAACATCTGAGCCATTAATATTTATACGGCTAAATTGGGTGTTTGTTACATTTTACACCACAGTGAAATGCAATGGATGTGTTCTAACTATTATGTTCTAATTATTATGAGCTGAACACATTGAAAACAAGTGGCTATTTGGACATTAAGTATTATAGAAGTGGATAAAGTACCTAAAGACTGTACTTTTCTAGCCCGGTGACAGTACAGGGAAGTAGCAAAACAATTCACAGCGGACAACGAAAACAAAAGTTTCTTATTGGACATGGTCTGGTGGTCCCTCTACATCGGCTTTCATTTGGTCCCTTGTGAATACAACCCTGGATTGATTGAACTGAAGTTAGACATGTGACACTGAACAGAAGCAACATGTCCACTAGAGGGAATTCTCTCCTCACATTCAAATTCTGATGCAAAGCGTGAGAAGAGATATGAGCTGAGTTTGATTAAAACCTTTTTGGGATAGGGGGTTGGTTTTTTACTTTTGGATGAATAGCGTGTCCAGATTGAACTGCCTCCTGCTCTGTCCCAGATGCTAATATATGCATATTATTATTAGTATTGGATAGAAAACACTCTGAAGTTTCTAAAACTGTTTGAAGGATGTCTGTGAGTATAACAGAACTCATATGGTAGGCGAAAACCTGAGAAAAATCCAACCAGGAAGTGGGATATCTGAGGTTTGTAGTTTTTCAAAGCTTGGCCTACCGAATACACAGTGTTTATGGAGTCAAGTTGCATTTCCTACAGCTTCCACTAGATGTCAACCGTCTTTAGAAAATGGTTTGAGGATTCTACTATAAAGGAGGGGCTCATGAGACCTGTTTGAGTCAGTGGTCTGGCACAGTGCCTTGGTCTCATGATGCGCTCCCGACAGAGTTGCCTCTCGTTCCAGTGCTTTTCTTCAGACATAGGAATTCTCCGATTGGAACATGATTGATGTTTTATGTTACAAACATCCTAAAGATTGATTCAATACATTGTTTGACTTGTTTCTACGAGCTGTAACGGAAATGTTCTAGTTTTTGTCTAGACGAAGTGCTCACACCTCATGAAGATGGATTACTGGGCTGAACACTCTGACAACTAGTGGCTATTTGGACATAAATGATGAACTTCATGGAACTTTATGGAACAAATCAGTCATTTATTGTGGAATTGGGATTCCTTGGAGTGCCTTCTGATGAAGATCATCAAAGGTAAGTGAATATTTATTGTGTTATTTCTAACTTCTGTTGACACCAAAATGGCGGATATTTCTCTGGCTGGATTGGGCACTGAGCGCCGTTCTCAGATTATGCTTTTTCCATAATCTGACACAGCGGTTGCATTAAGGAGAAGTCTATCTTTAATTCTTTGAATAACACTTGTATCTTTTATCAATGTTTATTATGAGTATTTCCGGATGTTTTGGAAACAAAACATTAATGCACGTTAGGCGCCAATGTAAACTTGGGATATACATATGCACATTATCGAACAAAATATACATGTATTGTGTAAAATGATGTCCTATGGGTGCCATCTGATGGCTGGAAAAATGGAGGTGTGTTTTTTTGACTTGGCTATGACCTAACATAATCATCGCTGCAAAGCATTTTTGAAATCGGACACGATGGGCAGATTAACAAGATGTTTATCTTTCATTTGCTGTATTGAACTTGTTAATGTGTGAAAGTTACATATTTCAAAAAAATATTTTTGAATTTCGCGCACTGCCTTTTCAGCAGAATGCTGTCGAGGGGTTCCGCTAGCGGAACACCTGCACTAGGAAGGTTAACATTGTGAAAAATCGACATCTGGAAGGTGAATAACATGAACACAACATGATGTAACTTTGATATGCTTTTTTAACATGCCTGTTGTAATGTGAATGCAGTGAAGTTCATTTACAGTTGGATATGTTGTTGTGGTTCTATAACAATACAATCTATCTATCTATCATGTCCAACACACACTAACACAATAAACCATTGAAATTATAATAACATATATAGAATTTAATTCAGTAAAGAAATCTAAATTAGATTGTTTACAGTGTTAAGTAATACAGAGATTCTTAACCAGGGGTACAAAGAACCATGGAGGTACTTGGCCTATCCACAGCAGGAACTTAAGCCTCATGATTAGATCATAGGTTTACTTGTAAATTGCAGGAGGGGGTACTTCGGGGGTACTCCGGGCAGAGCGAAATTCAGTTGGTGGTACAGTAACCGCAAAAGGTTGGAATCTACTGCAGTAATACATGAAGGTGTGGTTGACTGTGAGGGACTGTAATGTCAGATGTATCCTATTTCCTGTTTTTTATAAGTAGAGAGACATACATACAGAGACAGACAGCAGTACACCGCCAGCTGTGGTAATGGTGATGTCACTGCTGAGGAGTTTGCTGTTGTTCTACTTCTCATTCAATGAATTGACCACAGCAGCAGGTAAGGCAAGCTGTTTCTTACATGTATCTTTGAATCTAACAACCATGGTTTCACTTTCTTCCCTGTCTTTTCTTTAGAAACCATTCTCTGGGTGAAGACGGGGGAGAAGTTTACCATGAAGTGTTCCACCACTCTAAAAGACCAGGAAGGAATGTACCTGTATGTTGGGCTGAACAGGGACAGGGAGGTGCTGTATTACTACCAGCGTGACTCCAAGCTGACCCCCAGGAAACGCTACTGGGACTGAGTGAAGACTGAGGGACCTGTGGACCAACTGACCATCACCCTCAGTAACCTGACCATAGAGGACACGTGTCTACTAGTGTGTTTACCCAAAATTCAATGAAACTACATCAGAAAATGACATCAACTGAGGAAGAGGCTCCACTCTGTTCGTGGTGAATGGTAGATGAACTTTTAAACTCTAGGAGTTGTGATATGTTTTACTCTTCTCATGAATGAACAATCATTTCACATGTAGAAAAAATGTGTGCAATCTAGAATCCAGACTGGTGTTTCTCAGTCTATGGTTCATGGACTGGCAGCAGTCCCTCAGGTGTTTCAGACCAATTTGGTCAACTCCCAAGTGTTAGTTTCAATTTAAACAACCATAGCCTGTTGGTCTAGATACCAAAAAGTTGACAAACATTGTTCTTCAGTGACTTTTCTTTTGTACAATTCTGTCTCCGATAGTTATTTTGTGTGAATACCGCAGCATACTGGTTAAATTTTCCCATCTGATGATGTCTTCCATAGACGATGCCCTCCAGCTGCCATACCCCACAGCTACTGCAGTAACACTGACCCCCTTTCACCCAGCCAAAGAGAAGCCGTGCCCATCTGGCGTGGAAAGCATCATCATCATCATCACCAGCATCTTGACCACCCTGATGTGTGCCGTCATCTTCCTCGTCTGGGTCGCTCCACTGGTGAGTGTGCTGAAGGTTGCCCAGGTGATGGGTCAATGACTATCAGACTATCATAATAATAGGCCTTTTCAGATGGCTCTTATTTGTTACCTCAGTGTTCACCTCCTCGTTGGCAACCTATGGTGTCACCAGAAGATGCTTGTGAAGGCTGAGGAAATCTACCTCTGGCTTTCCAATAGGGGGGTTGATGCTCCTTAAACTTCCTGACACCAGCGTCGATGCTGAACACCTAACAAGAGCAAAGTACCGAGACATTGTGAAGCGAAGTCAACCAACACCTCTCTGGTATGTCTGGAGTAGATGGCAGCAGGATCAAGATGATACACTACATGACCAAAAGTATGTGGACACCTGATTGTCGAACATCTCATTCCAAAATCATGGGAATTAATATGGAGTTGGTCCCCCTTTTGCTGCTATAACAACCTCGACTCTTCTGGGATGGCTTTCCACTAGATGTTGGAAAAATGCTGTGGGGACTTGCTTCCGTTTAGCCACAAGAGCATTGGTGAGGTCAGGCACCTGTTTTTGGGGAGTTTCTCCCATTAATCTCTGCAGATCCTGGGGCGGCAGGGTAGCCTAGTGGTTAGAGCATTGGACTAGTAACCGGAAGGTTGCAAGCTCAAATCCCCAAGCTGACAAGGTACAAATCTGTCGTTCTGCCCTTGAACAGGCAGTTAACCCACTGTTCATAGGCCATCATTGAAAGTAAGAATTTGTTCTTAACTGACTTGCCTAGTTAAATAAAAAGCTCAGCCAGGTTGGATGGGGAGCGTTGCTGCACAGCTATTTTCTGGTCTCTCCAGAGATTTTCCTTCAGGTTCTAGTCCGGGCTCTGACTGGGCCACTCAAGGATATTCAGAGACTTATCTCGAAGCCACTCCTGCGTTGTCTTGGCTGTGTGTTTTGGGTCATTGTCCTGTTGGAAGGTGCACCGTCGCCCCAGTCTAAGGTCCTGAGCACTCTGGAACAAGTTTTCATCAAGGATCTCTCGGTACTTTGCTCTGTTCATCTTTGCCTCGATCCTGACTAGTCTCCCAGTCCCTGCCACTGAAAAACATCCCCAAGGCATGATGCTGTCACCACCTTGCTTCACTGTAGGGACGGTGCCAATTTTTCTCCAGATGTAACGCTCGGCATTCAGGCCAAAGAGTTTAACATTGGTTTCATCAGACCAGATAATCTTGTTTCTCAGGATCTGGGAGTCTCAAGGTGCCTTTTGGCAAACTCCAAGCAGGCGGTCATGTGCCTTTAATTGAGGAGTGGCTTCCGTCTGGCCACTACCATAAAGGCCGTAATGGATGGATTGCTGCAGAGATGGTTGTCCTTCTGGAAGGTTCTCCCATCTCCACAGAGGAACTCTAAAGCTCTGTCAGAGTGACCATCGGGTTCTTGGTCAATTCCCTGACCAAGGCCCTCCTCCCTCAATTGCTCAGTTTGGCCGGTCGGCCAGCTCTAGGAAAAGTCTTGGTGGTTTCAAACATCTTCCATCTAAGAATGATGGAGGCCACTGTGTTCTTGGGGACCTTCAATGCTGCTGACATTGTTTGGTAGCCTTCCCCAGATCTGTGCCTCGACACAATCCTGTCTCGAAGCTCTACGGACAATTCCTTCGACCTCATGGCTTGGTTTTTGCTCTGACATGCACTGCCAACTATGGTTTGACAGTGCTCCAATCAAGGTGTAGAAACATCTCAAGGATGATCCATGGAAACAGGATGCACCTGAGCTCAATTTTGAGTTTCATAGCAAAGGTTCTGAATACTTATGTAAATAAGGTATGGTTTTAATTTTTTATAC
Source organism: Oncorhynchus masou masou (assembly GCF_036934945.1). Taxonomy (NCBI): domain Eukaryota; kingdom Metazoa; phylum Chordata; class Actinopteri; order Salmoniformes; family Salmonidae; genus Oncorhynchus; species Oncorhynchus masou. The sequence continues at coordinate 24,921,548 of NC_088216.1, forward strand.
ATTTGCAAAAATCCTTGTTTTGCTTTGTCATTATAGGGCATTATGTATAGATTGCTGAGGATGATTTATTTAATCAATTTTAGAATAAGGCTGTAATGTAACAATGTGGAAAAAGTCCAGGCTAAACAGCGTAACCAAAGATTACCTCTTCATCAGCTCTACAACAAACTGCTATGGAGCAAATTGTAAAATGGTGTTCATCCTGAGCTGAGAGGCTAATGATAGCCTTTCTACCTTAGCTGCTAAACCATTCCCATATCGATTAACCAATGAGTGTACATTTAATTAGCTGAACTTTACTTTGTTAATTAGACCAGGCAATACTATGAAAAACAAATTCAGTTAATTACATTCATTTGTTAAAATTACCATAATTGGTCAAGTAGGCTTTACTTTAAAAGACATAGAGCTGCATCAAGTAGAACATGATTAGAACTACTCATCAGAGACTGAAAGCATGTGAGCTGCTTGCTAATTACATAGCTCACCACACCTGGCTTCAACCTGAGCAATCAACTTGGTGGCAAACAATTAAGGTCAGGCCCACCTAAAACGACAGCTCGCTATGCACTGCAATGGACTAGTTCACTTTATCCAAACCACACATGTACATAGTTTCAAGCATTTTAGATAATAATATTATTATTCATATTCATGAAATACCTTTTAAAATGGTGATAAGGACCGGCTAAGGCTGCGTCAACACACACAGGTATAAGATGTGTTTAAAGTTTACAGTGATAGATACTCTGCTGTGGCCTCTCCCTTGTAATTCAGAAAAGATGTGACTGTCATTTTTCAGGCAGTACCAGAAACTGTAGTTGTTAAAGGTATGCTCACTAGAGGGAAGCAAAACCATGATAATGTAGGGGTATGAGGGGATGGCACTTGCCATGTTTGAAAGCATTAAATCCATGATGCATTATGGGTAAATGGTGACTGACTGATCTACAAACATTTATGAGTAGTTATTTATGATGCAAGGTGATTTGTAGATCAGTTATTAGGCAGTCGCCTGCAATGTCGAACAAGCTTCAAGTTTGAACAAGCTTCAAGTTTGCTGTGAGAAAACTGTCTAAAAACAACAGACCTCCATAAATGTAGTTACAGCTTGTTAAATAAAATGCCCGTTAGTAGGCCAACAGAAGCCTACCCACTGGGCACACACTGGTTGAATCAACATTGTTTCAACGTCATTTCCATTAAATGACGTGCAGTAATATTTAGGATACGAAAACGTACAAAAATGACAGCGAGTCTAACGTTCAGCCCCTCAACAGGGTTCCTGTTGCAGCTAAGACTATGCCTAAATCATTCCATGGAGGGCCGAGTGTCTGCAGGTTATTTTAAAACTTTCAGTTTAGACCTAGACTACCAGGTGAAGAAAGTTCTTTACTAATTAGTGAACTTAATTCATCAAGTGAAGAGAGGAGCGAAAACCCACAGATACTCAGCCTTCTGTGGAAGGAGTTTGACACGTGATCTAGTCAAGGGGGGTCCAAAACTCAAGCCTGGGCCCCCCCCCCCACACACAGTGAGTATTTTGTCAAAGCCTTTGTTTTAAACAATCGGCAGCTGTTTTACGTTTACAATCAGCAGCTTAATCAATTCTGATTGGCTGCACAAGGCCTATATGGCATTTTGTTTTTGCACATTGAAGCAGCAGATAGGTCAATATCATTCATATAAAAAACTACCAGAGGAGGCTGGTGGGAGGAGCTATAGGAGGACGGGCTCATTGTAATGCCTGGAATGGAATAATGGAATGGTATCAAACACAAACATATGGTAACCACGTTTGACTTTGTTCCATTAACTCCATTCCAGCCACTAAAATGAGCCTGTACTCCTATTACTCCTTCCACCAGCCTCCTCTGCAGACCAAGTATGGGCAGCCTGGATCAAAATGTTGTTGTTTTAAAAGGTCAGAGTTGGAACTAACCATTTTCTTTGAATAAGTACTGTATTTCATCAAGGTAAGTGTTTCATTTAGGCTTCTCAAGAGGAGCCCAAATTATGTCTTAACCTTGAGCTCGTGTGGGTTTAGCCCTTATCATTACACCAATTCAATCGCACTAGATTGGGGCATTGGATGACCCCTTCAGCCTTGTCAGGGAAATGCCCCGACTCTTAGACGCTGCTCAAATCCTCTGTCTAATCGCAAATATGCCTCACGCGAAACAGGTTTGGAAACATTTATAACTTAACTTTAATATGAATGACAACATTTTTCAAACACAAAAGATTCACTTACTGTATACATTACACAGTATAGCAAAGTTGCAGCCAGCTGTGTTTTGATTAACACCTGCTTCTGACCGGAAATGTGGAATGGAAGGGTCCAATGGAAATGTGAGTGCAGGGTGAGAGGATGTGTCATTCCATGGCTGAAGGCTGTTATAGCTGGGTGCAACTTTCTAAACTGCTTACAGTAAGAGTATCTTATATTCTTACTCACTGGTACAAAAGTTCAGTTCCAAACGTTTCCAAAACCGTATTGCGAGCTCGGATTATGAACGTTTCTAAACGTTAAAACAGATTGTTGGGATTGTAGAGCCAGTTGTGGTCCATACCTTCAGCTGACAATTCAAAAGGCTATAGTTTCATTATTACTACAACTATACTGAACAAAAATATAAACACAACCTGTAAAGCATTGGTCCCATGTTTCATGAGCTGAAATAAAGTATCTCAGAATTGTTCCATATGCACAAAAAGCTTATTTATCTAAAATAAAACATCCCTGTTGGTGAATAGTTCTCCTTTGCCCCAAAAATGTAATAAAATCATCCACCTGACAGGTGTGGCAAATCAAGAAGCTGATTAAACAGCATGATCATTTGCACAGGTACACGTTGTGCTGGGGACAATAAAAGGACACTAAAATATGCAGTTTTGTCACACAACAATCCCACAGATATCTGAAGTTTTGAGGGAGCGTGCAATTGGCATGCTGACTGCAAGAATGTCCACCAGAGCTGTTTCCAGAGAATTGAATATTCATGTCTTTACCATAAGCCACCTCCAATGTTGTTTTAGAGAATTTGGCAGTAAGCCCAACTAGCCTCACAACCGCAGACCACGTGTGAACCAATTCAGCCCAGGACCTCCAGATCCGGCTTCTTCACCTGTGGGATCATCTGAGACCAGCCACCCGGACAGCTGATAAAACAGAGGAATATTTCTGTCTGTAATAAGGCCCCTTTTGTGGGGTAAAACCCATTCTGATTGACTGTGCCTGGCTCCCAATTTAGTGGGCCTATGCCCTCCCAGGCCCACCCATGGCTGTGCCCCTGCCCAGTCATGTGAAATCCGTAGATTAAGGCCTTATTAATTTATTTCTATTGTCTGATTTCCTTATATGAACTCTAACTCAGTAAAAATGTTGCATGTTGCCTTAATATTTTTTTCAGTAATAGAAACATCTGAGTCATTAATATTTATACAGCTAAATTGGGTGTTTGTAACATTTTACACCACAATAAAATGCAATGGATGTGTTCTAATTTACGAATAGAACCTCCTCAATCTTCCATGTAATGGTCAGTAGAGCGACATTTTGGGGACGCCAATGAGCTCAAACAAATGTGTTCCTTACGTCAACAACCTATGACGTCGTCTCTGCGACCTCTCTCTCTTCACATGGATTGATTGAATACGCACGGATGATGTTATGCATAGAAAGCCGAACACTAAAATAACAGCATGGTCATAAGTGGGACGTGCGTAAAAGGCACATCAACATCCATTCGTGCCACTGATGCACCCGTGATTCCGTATGCACGCTAGTGTGGTCTGAAACTTGGAGCATCCCACGAAGTGCACATCAGGCTTGGTGAAACATTCAGTGATAATAAATAATACAGGCTGGGCTACGATAGTTTGAGTAGGCTACTCGATGGTTTGAATTGGGATACAGCGAACGGTTACGCACGAGCCGCGGCAACAGTTAGAACATTGAAAGGACAAGCGTGATCTAGTACAAGAACACTTGGACGAATACTCTATTAATTTGTTGGGGGAAACGTTGACTAATTGTCGCCCAAACGACCAGAACATGAAGAAAAGTCCTGCGAATTCAGGTATGTTGGGAAATGTGTTATTATTGTGGAATACACTATTGTGCGCCCACCCCTCAATTTCAAGTTGCTTTATTTCCACGAGATCTTGGAGGCTTGTTGTAGATGATGTGATATGTTTGAGTGCATGTCTGTCTACTATGTATTTTCAGCACTTAGTTTGATTCCTTTGTATTTTAATTATTTTAATTTGAACCTCTTTTATGTACATTTCTGAATACATGTTCGTTTAATGATCCATAGGCTAGTGTTTTTCCCTACATGTCTACATGTGTACCATATGCCTGGATTTCCCTGTATTTTCATTACTTGCATGACTTGTCATTAGACAAATCAAAGAGCCTATACTTTAACACAGGGAGAGGTCAGTCACCTCTATTCCCTTTCTCTCCTTTTTATTGATTTAATCTTTCTCTGTCTCTTTTTGCATTTTTCTCCTCTCCCCTCTGACCAGTGTGTGTATGCAGACTGAGTGTTCTCCATCTAGAGGAGAGCCTCCTGGACTTCTCTAGCCATTAAGGCCTCTGTCTGTCCCATTATGCTTCATCCCTTTGTCCTTCTCCTTCCTGCTCTCTATGGCTGTGATGTGCTGGCCCTCCTCTAGGTTGTGCTCTATTAATACACATAGTTGTGTGTGTGTGTGTGTGTGTCACAGCATACCTCTGCTCACTGGCTCCTCTCAGACCCCATCTGTGCTTCCCACTCGTTCCCAACGTTCAGGACCACAGGACGGGCTCCTGGGATCAAGTGGATCAGAGAATCGGAAAATAACACATGCTGATGCCAAAGTGTTTTTTAGTGTGTTGGGATTCATGCTCAGATTACAGTTGGCAATACAGCACAAATGGATCAGGGACCGGGCTAAGCATCATTAAGTCAGTGTTGTGACCTTTCAGAGGGAAGAAGAATGGCCTTTAAAGCAGGACCTTTTCCTACATAGCATTTTCCTCAGCAGTTTATGGAGTGCTTTGAGTGATTATCACTGTATGTCGGCTCCTGGGAGAGCTCTGATACTGATACCAGCCCTCTCCTAGTGGTGGTGTTGAGACAAACCAGACAGCCTGTCCCAAAACACTCACTAACCCTTCTCCTCGGGCTTATCCTTTCGATGTTAAATCTGTAGGTTGTTAGCAATATGGTGGAAGGTCCCCCACCACACTGCTGAAACCTATCGAGAGCCTTCAGATCTGCTTATACTGATACCAGTGCTCTGTTTGTGAGGTTGAGACTAGAGGTCGACCGATTAATCGGAATGGCCGATTAATTAGCGCAGATTTCAAGTTTTCATAACAATCGGAATTTTTGGACACCGGTTTGGTCGATTTTTATTTATTTAGAAACTGTACGTTTTATTTGTTTTACACCTTTATTTAGTCTTTATTTAACTAGGCAAGTCAGTTAAGAACACATTCTTATTTTCAATGACGGCTTAGGAACGGTGGGTTAACTGCCTCGTTCAGGGGCAGAACAACAGATTTTCACCTTGTCAGCTCGGGGGATTCAATCTTGCAACCTTACAGTTAACTGGTCCAACGCTCTAACCACCTGCCTCTCATTGCACTCCACAAGGAGACTGCCTGTTAAGCGAATGCAGTAAGCCAAGGTAAGTTGCTAACTAGCATTAAACTTATCTTATGAAAAACAATCAATCATAATCACTAGTTAACTACACATGGTTGATGGTATTACTAGTTTATCTAGCGTGTCCTGCGTTGCATATAATCGATGCGGTGTGTATCGTTGCTCCAATGTGTACCTAACCATAAACATCAATGCCGTTCTTAAAATCAATACACAGAAGTATATATTTTTAAACCTGCATATTTAGCTAAAAGAAATCCAGGTTAGCATGCAATATTAACCAGGTGAAATTGTGTCACTTCTCTTGGGTTCATTGCACGCAGAGTCAGTGTATATGCAACAGTTTTGCCCGCCTAATTTGCGAGAATTTTACGTAATTATGACATAACATTGAAGGTTGTGCAATGTAACAGGCATATTTAGACTGATGGACGCCACCCGTTAGATAAAATACGGAACGGTTCCGTATTTCACTGAAAGAATAAAAGTCTTTTTTTGAGATTATAGTTTCCGGATTCGGCCATATTTCCCATCCCTGTGGTTAGCGCTGCTCTATTTCCCATCCCTGTGGTTAGCGCTGCTCTATTTCCCATCCCTGTGGTTAGCACTGCTCTATTTCCCAACCCTGTGGTTAGCGCTGCTCTATTTCCCAACCCTGTGGTTAGCGCTGCTCTATTTCCCATCCCTGTGGTTAGCGCTGCTCTATTTCCCATCCCTGTGGTTAGCGCTGCTCTATTTCCCGTCCCTGTGGTTAGCGCTGCTCTATTTCCCGTCCCTGTGGTTAGCGCTGCTCTATTTCCCATCCCTGTGATTAGCGCTGCTCTATTTCCCATCCCTGTGGTTAGCGCTGCTCTATTTCCCATCCCTGTGGTTAGCGCTGCTCTATTTTCCATCCCTGTGGTTAGCGCTGCTCCATTTCCCATCCCTGTGGTTAGCGCTGCTCCATTTCCCATCCCTGTGGTTAGCGCTGCTCTATTTCCCGTCCCTGTGGTTAGCGCTGCTCTATTTCCCGTCCCTGTGGTTAGCGCTGCTCTATTTTGCATCGCTGTGTTACAGTGGGGGGGGGGGTTCTTCTCTTTCATCTACTCTCCTCCTCAGTCTTCCATTACTAACAACCAGTGGACATAGATATTATTCAATATTTTCTTCCACACAGAGGAAGACTTTTGTTTTGTGTCTGATGTCACCTATGAATGCAAGGCCAGGGAATCTTCATCTGGACAGAGGCCTCTGTCTGTCTGTCTGTCTGTCTGGGATACACATTGAGAACTAATGGGCTGGATGTACCTATGTTGTTGCCTATTTCCCAGTAACAAACTCCAAATGAAAGCATGGTGGGAGCTCAGCTGAGTAAATGCACTCCCCATTTCTCTCTCTGGACATGTGAGCGAACCCAGTCAGCTGCACTGTACACTGACTCCTCTCAGGATTTGTCCGCACACTGAATGGACCTTTTGTGCTAAGGAGTTGCTCAAGGGGGTGTTATGAACTTGTTACACTTGCAATTTTTTGATGCTGGCCTCCATAATGAAGTGGGTGTCAGGTCTCTAATATGCATTAGCAGCAAGCCTTTCAAATACTTATAGCCAATCAAATGGATCGGTGAAGCGTAACGTCCCCATCAGCATGATTTGTCATCACGAAAATCGTTATCCTGACCTACAGCGATTTATATTCTAATCTTCAGCTAAGTTAGTACTAACAGGAAAGAGAGACCAGAAATAAATGTATTGTTAGTGCGTATGAGTTACTAATCTGTAACAGTGTTTGTGTTTGCCAGATTATTTGTTTGTGGTGTAGTCGTTCCTAATGGGGCAGCACTCCCGGTGATGTCATTGATGTGAGGAAGTGACAAATTATCTCAGATGTCGCATCGGGGTCAACTGGGACCGCTAGGCGTCTCTGGTTCCTGGGCACAGACAGTTGAAAGTAGGGCAGAGTCTCTCTCAACTCTGGTTCAGGGTACCCCCATACAGGGAGTGCAGGCTTTTGTTCAAGCCAAACACTAACTCTTGAATCAATTCATCAACGAGCCATTGACCAGTTGAATCAGGTGTGTAAGTGCAGAATCAGATTAGTGCTGGGCTGGAACAAATGCCTGAATACTGTGTGAGTGTCCCTAGACCAGAATTGAGCAACACCGTAGTAAAGGGATGCTGTGTATCAACCCTCCATGTGGCTGGACGACTTGAGCAACCCTGTATGTAATAAGGAACTTTGTATCTCGATTTCCCTTAAGGCTCCAGTGTGTCAGCGATCCTCCTACTCAGCAGCACAACGGCAGATCCAGGTCCCGTAGTGACCAAGCAGCAGATGAGGAGTCAATACTGCTCTTTATGTCTCCTTAACAATGCTGCCTTACAGTGAAGCCAGCTCGTTCCCTGAGTCTGAGACACTCTGTACTGGACCAAACCCAACTTACTGTGGATCGTGCTTCCAATGGTTCACTGAGTTCGAGCATGGTGCTGGCAACACAAGGGTTGTGGATTAGATTTCCCACATGGGCCATTTTTTTAAATGTTCGTCCTGTGTCATTGTTAATAATGTTGACTATTCTGTCTCTTTAGAATAAAGTGTCTGCTAAAGGACGTATTAACCTCTCTCGTTGATGAGTATTACACCAGAACTCCCACCCAGAACTCCCACCCAGAACTCCCACTACTTAGCCTGTGGTTCTCAAAGGGACTTGGTGTTCTGTGAATTTGCATATCCGCACAAATGGTTTTATCTCCATTTCCTGCTGGAGAAGCTTTAAGCTTTCATTAGCCTAATCTTACGCCCCCCATAGGAAGTAACCCATTACTTATTATGGCTCATTTGTCTCCAGTCTCCCCAGGTCCAGATGCCTCTATGATTAGCCTCGCTGTGCAGGAATGCCCACTGACGTTTTGTTTTGGAATGCCGTCAATACCGCCGGAAATACTGTGGTGCGCTCTATGACATCATTAGCCAGTGTGTCAGAGTTCAGCTATATATAGGGATGTTGATTTGTGTAACACGGATGACATTTCAGCTTAAAGCCTAGACCCCCCCCCCCCACACACACACACACACACACTGAAAACAGGACACTGAAAACAGGGCCATGTCACTATGGCTTAGGGTGATGGGCAGTCTTCTAGTGTTATCATTATTTAGTTATATAGCTTATATAAAACACACACACCTTCTGTTGAGAGCAGATGTCATTAACATGGCATGACTAATGAGCTAGTCATTATTGCCATGCGGATTAGCTTGTAAACATAATGTAGACAGTCATATTAGGGGGTAATCAAGAGAAACGTTTTTTTTTCCCAAAAAACTTTATTGCATTTCCGCAGATGCATTAAAAACAGTAATAGCATGTGTTTTTAAAAGAGTCGATTTTAAGGTACTATGGTAGGTAATGTGGATGGCCATGTCAATTAATAGTTGCATAATGTCTCAGTAGAAGCCACGTAGGGCATATTTAACGCTCTGTGGTCTCGTATTTATCTGGGAGTGCTCTGTGACCAAACTCCAAATGCACAGACACGACCACAGCGCTCGTGTGTGTGTGTGTGTGTGTGTGTGTGTGTGTGTGTGCGGAGACTGTCTGGGTCAGTGCAGCAGATTTAGACATCAGGAGCCTGCCATGCTGATTACAGGGGCACAAGCCACAAGGAACCACAGGAACTCTTTCTCTCTCTCTGCCTCTCCATTTCTCCCTCTATTGTTCTCTCCCTCTATTTCTCACTCACTCACTCACTCACTCACTCACTCACTCCCTCACCATGACTCAGTTTAGTCTAATTCGCAGGGACAGGACAGAGGTGTGTGTGCGTGCGTGTGTGTGTGTAATCCCGAAACACACATTATTGTTGACTACCTAGCCCTCAGTCTTGTTTGTCCATGCACTCTGTACCCTGCTGTGTGTTATGCAGTACTTAGTGAATTGATAAGACATCCAAGCCACTGTTGATGATCCATTTTCTCAATGTCAACATGTGTCAGTATTTAACTCCATCTGTCAGTTCTATCAGTCATTCAAAATGCTAAGTGTGGTTCTGACCTAGGCATTTTATAGCCTGAGTCCAAGATCTGTTTGTGCTGTCTTGCCAACTCCCTTGCTATGAGTGTCACGCCAAACAAGTTGGAACACAAACAGATCAGAGACTCAGGCAAGGTCTGGGCTATGTAGAGCCGGAGACTCCCGGGCCTGTGGACCCGACACTGTGAGGATATATCCCATTCTGTCTGCTGCCAGCTTCCTCCAGGCTCTAATTACTACCTTATGGTGAGCAAATATCCAGCAGATGTCCCAGTACCACCACAGCCACGCTGGGAAGGACAGACGGACGGACTGCAGTCCAAGCACTTTTACAACACTTTGATTTAACTTCTTACTGACCTGGAATTGGGGTTGGGGGTTGTCAGACTTTTGGAAAGGAAAAAAAAGTCTGTCTTTGAGTTCGAGTTGAGAAATGATTGTCCTGAGGGGAGTGGGTTAGATAGTATCTACAATCTGTTTTGTACTGTGAGCTGCCATTTCCAGAGTAATTACTCAGCCTTTGGGACATTACTTATTCAGCTATATATTGGCCATGAAATTCATTCTCTATTTGGTTATGAAGTGGGAAGTATAACTTCTCTCTCTGGCTGGTTTACACCAGGTCATCTTTAACCAATGAAAACCATGAGAAATTGATAGCAAACAGAAACGTCAAAGACCAAGTCTAATCACTGTCTTATTGAACGTGCTCATTAACTCAACCACACTGACTCCACATAATCACAATCTCAATCCGTGTCTATTCCCCCAAACCCCCAGTGAGCCCCACTCACTCATCCCCCCCTCCCTTAGCATTTGGACACCATCAGTGGGGAATATGTGGATGGGATTGGGGATGAGCATGTGGCTGCCATCGGGAGCAGAGAGAATCAGGTGATTGGATCAAATCAAGGTCCCTCAATCAGGCAGAGTGTGTGTGTGTGTGTGTGTGTCATAGGCCCTAGATTAACAGCTGCTGGATGTGTCGTAGCAGGGTTTTTATTCAGGATGGTGAGACTTTTTAGAACCTGAATTTGATTTAACTAGGCATGTCAGTTAAGAACAAATTCTTATTTTCAATGACGGCCGAGGAACAGTGGGTTAACTGCCTTGTTCAGGGGCAGATTTGTACCTTGTCAGCTTGAGGATTTGAACTTCGGTTCGTAGCCCAACACCACTAGGCTACCCTGCCGCCCCAATGTTGTGAATGATCCCCATGCCAGCAGTGCTGGTTGTAAAAGCAGGGCAGTAGACTCATGAGAAGGACAGGCCTGTCTGTGTCTAACAGAGAATAGGGGAGCTGCACTGTGTAGCGCTGAGATGAGGTCATAGATTGTGGCTGCAGCGACGAATCGGGCACAGTCTGTTTTATTTTCTCTGCCTCGTTCCCCCTTTATTCTGCATCATCAGCTCTTTACTGTAGGTTTAGAAAGACAGTCTAAAAGTGTGTGTGTGTGTGTGTGTGTTTATGCCTGTGTGTATATCATCGGCCCCCCCGAGGCCCTTACCCAGATGTGCAGAAGACATGCTCCTGCAGAGGGAACCTCCTGATCACTCCTCTCTTCTTCCTGTCCATTTACATTCAGTCCTTTCACTACCTCCTCCTCTCTTATATCTCTCTTTTCTCTCCTTCTGACTGTTCTGTGTCCTTCATAGTGCATCACCGCCCCACAGGCATGTCTATACTAGTGGTCCGCTGTGTGCTGGTCCAGTCCTTGACTCTTATGTAACTAAATGTAGCATGTTGGGGTCAGGCGTTTGGCCATAGGTCATGTACTAAAGTGACGGCTTACATTTTAATGTGAACCCTTAGGCTCACCATGCATCGTCAGTCATCGTGTAGCCTACAGCTTTTTTGGTCTTGCATGGGTGCTTTTGCGTACATGGCTGTCTGCTTTCTATGCCCATATGCCCTACTGCACAACGTGTGTGTGTGTGTGTGTGTGTGTGTGTGTGTGTGTGTGTGTGTGTGTGTGTGTGTGTGTGTGTGTGTGTGTGTGTGTGTGTGTGTGTGTGTGTGTGTGCGCGTGCGCGTGTGTGTGTTTACAGGATGTACGGTCATGCGAGAGGAATCTGCTCTGGATAACAGCCTTCCTCCCCTGGGTGGTGAAGGTGGTGTGTGTGTCTGCATATGAGTGTGTTTGTATGTGTGTTCATGCCTATGCGTGCGCATGTGTATGTGCGTGTGTGTATGTGTGTGTGCATACATGCGCCTGTGTGTGTGCATACGTGTGTGTGTGCATACGTGCATATGTGCGTGTGTGTATGTGCATACGTGCACGAGTGTGTGCGTGTGCATACATGTGCACGTGTATGCATATGTGCGCGTGTGTGCATACGTGCACGTGTCTGCATATGTGTGTTTGTGTGCATACATGCGCGTGTGTATGTGTGTGTGCATACATGCGCCTGTGTGTGCGTGCGCGTGTGTGTGTACATACGTATGTGTGTGCATGCATACGTGCGCGTGTGTACATACGTGCGTGTGTGTGCATACGTGCGTGTGTGTGCATACGTGCACGTGTGTGTGCGTGTGTGTGCACGTGTGTGCGCATGTGTGTGCGAGTGTGTGTGTGTGTGTGTGTGTGCATACACGCAGATACAGTCAGTATCTGGTGTGGCATCAGTTGCATTAAGTACTGCAGTGCATCTCCTCTTCATGGACTGCACCAGATTTGTCAGTTCTTGCTGTGAGATGTTACCCCACTCTTCCACCAAGGCACCTGCAAGTTCCCCAGCGAAGAGCCCTCCACCTCCGATCCAACAGGTCCCAGACGTGCTCAATGGGATTGAGATCCAGGCTCTTCACTGGCCATGGCAGAACACTGACATTCCTGTCTTGCAGGAAATCACTCACAGAACGAGCAGTATGGCTGGTGGCATTGTCATGCTGGAGGGTCATGTCAGGATGAGCCTGCAGGAAGGGTACCACATGAGGGAGGAGGATGTCTTCCCTGTAACACACAGCGTTGAGATTGCCTGCAATGACAACAAGCTCAGTCCGAAGATGCTGTGACACACCTGCATGTTCATTAATTGTTTATGGTTCGTTGAACAAACATGGGAAACAGTGTTTAAACCCTTTACAATGAAGATCTGTGAAGTTATTGGGATTTTTACAAATGATTTTTGAAAGACAGGGTACTGGAGAAGGGACGTTTATTATTATTATTATTATTATTATTCCAGTCGTTTACCGCTCTCATTGTCGGAGTGGACACGTTGATTGCAGAGCGCATAACTTATGCTAAATTTGTTAGAAACACATTTTGGTTTATTTCATTCCATTTACGAGTTCTGTCCATTTAGTCATTGTCAGGAGCACTCCAAACAAAAGACAATGTAGATTAAGGAAGAGCACCTGGTTACGCATAGAGGTAGGCCCGTCCTATAGGCTTCTCAAAGTAATGTTTTCTTCACCTCAAACAGCGAGGAAGCAAAGTCTGTTTTTACACCCATTCAGACTAACAATTGTTCCTCAATGTATTTGAGAGTTCTTTCCAGCTCTCTCCCTTTTTCATAACCACTCAGTGTAAAAAGAAAAATGTCATGCTCTGTCTGATCCAGTGGAAACATCATAAATAGGCCTTCCTGATTATTACTTATCCCTTGCGCAAATAGCCTACAGCTGATGGCACAGAATATTTGATGCAATGTTGCAAGGAGCTTCAGGCCAGACCCAAGTTAAGCATTAATACAATGTTTCAAGTTCGTTGCAGACAGGCCATGTGTAGACACTGCAGGCTGCAATGTTTTTATTTGTTGGCTTTATAGGCTATTTTTACATAGTTGGCAATAGAAGTTACATTTTAAAGTTTATATCATTTTCATATAGAAGTGGATAGAGTTTTGATGTACCACATGACAATGATTTTGAGATACAAAGACATTATTAAAAATAAAATGAAATTGTTCCATGAAAAATGTGAATATGAAAACCATAACTGGTACACAGATCAGTAAAAATGTGAATATAAATTGGCATTCCTCTTGAGAAAGTTTGCCGACTCCTCGTGTAGCCTATTATCGGCAACTTCAGGAGAGTAACAGCAGAATCTGCCAAAGCCAGCAGGAGTTGGATGGTTGGGACAGATTAAGGATTTTTTTCTTCTGGTTATCTTGATCTCTGGCTCCTTCTTGAGTTATTTGTGTCTTATTTCACCAAACAGTGAGCTTAAAGCATCAGACAAACTCAATGCATATAAAGTGGATTTTATCAAAACACTAAAGGTGTGTCTATCACAGGAGGTTAGTGGCACCTTAATTGGGGAGGACGGGCTAGTAGTGTGGTGGAGAATGGCTTTTCCTCCAGCAGGCAGGTTTGGATTATGTAGTGGGTAGGTGGTGAAACGTATGAGTGAAACCATCTCTCTACAGCTAGACACTGGAGCTGGTCTCTCTCCTCTCTCTACAGCTAGACACTGGAGCTGGTCTCTCTCCTCTCTCTACAGCTAGACACTGGAGCTGGTCTCTCTCCTCTCTCTACAGCTAGACACTGGAGCTGGTCTCTCTCTTCTCTCGGTAGCTAGACACTGGAGCTGGTCTCTCTCCTCTCTACAGCTAGACACTGGAGCTGGTCTCTCTCCTCTCTCTACAGCTAGACACTGGAGCTGGTCTCTCTCCTCTCTCTACAGCTAGACACTGGAGCTGGTCTCTCTCCTCTCTCTACAGCTAGACACTGGAGCTGGTCTCTCTCCTCTCTCTACAGCTGGACACTGGAGCTGGTCTCTCTCCTCTCTCTACAGCTGGACACTGGAGCTGGTCTCTCTCCTCTCTCTACAGCTAGACACTGGAGCTGGTCTCCCTCTCCTCAATTAGGTCTCACCATGGAACCACTACAGTACAGCCCTGTTGAGGCTTACAGCAAACCAACGTTGAATCAGAGCTGGCTTACCGCAGCACCACTGTTTAAATACCGTACACATATCACAAATAAAAAAGTGTGACACCAAAAGATACTGCTGCTTTGTTAGTTGCCTGAGTGTCACAAATAGGATGTCACAAATTGTCACGTGTGTTTCTGTGTGTGTGTGTTTGTGCGTGTGGTCGCAAGCGTGCCTGCTTGCATGAGTCTGTGTGAAAGAGACCACAGTGCTGTTGGGCTCAGGCCAAGGGTCTGACTGTCTCGCCTGTCCAGCTGAGCACTGACTAGGTCCAAGGTAGACCGGGTTAGTGCTGCCATTTGACTGCCCTAAAGAGTTCTCCTTAATTAAAACATGTCATAAGCAGTCACTGCATTCCATTAACTTTGTTATTGCTCAACAGCTTTAACAGCCTTAAAACCAGGCCTCAATTTTTGACAGACTTGAGTAACATTGACAAACACCATGTGGATGGAAGTTGGCTTCTTCCTTTATGACTGAGTTCCTCTTTAATAAAGGTGAAAATGTATCCAGAATGTAGCTCTGATCTGTTTCTTTGAGTGACCTTTAGTAACCACACTGTGTGTGTGTGTGTGTGTGTGTGTGTGTGTGTGTGTGTGTGTGTGTGTGTGTGTGTGTGTGTGTGTGTGTGTGTGTGAGCGCAAGCATGGACACACTTACACACACATATGGACACACACCTACAAATCTACACACACCCCTATCCCTCCATCCAGTCCCTCTACTCCCCCACACAGACATATGGCCATATGACATGAAGAGTGGGGGAGCGAGGAGAGCCAGGGGAAGGAGGTGCATCAGAGGGGGAGAGACATACAACTCCACAGAGCTGGTTTGGGTTAGAAGGGACCCTAGATAACGGGTTTCTGTAAAAATGGCTACGTAGATACAGATAACCCCACTGCTCATTCATGCCTGTCTCATTCCCACTGGGCTCCAGTGTGTGTGTGTAGAATGGGGTGTTTGTGTGTGTCCCATCTGTTGGCCATGGGGCACCCTTTCATGACTGGTTCCAACTTCCTTGGGTTCCCTCCATACAGTAGATGAAGCAATTTATAAAGAGGATCTTACAAGACAGAGGGAAAAACCCAGAGAAGGTTGTTATGAATGTTTGTGAACTCACTTCTGATCACACTCCTTGGCAGAGAGACTGCAAAGTTTGGCTCCGGTTGAAGTTTTTGACAAAGTACAATAAATCCCTGTCGACACGTACACCATCCCCAGCCCCGTCTCTTGTATCATCACCTCACCTCAGATAAAGCCGGGCGTTTGTCATCGGGGCGAGCCAAGATAAACAACTTGCCCTATCGCAACTGTAGCATATCACTGTCCTCACCCAGCCGCGGTTCCTGTAGATGAAACTAAAACAGCCCAGGACAGGTCACATTCACCTGAAAGAGCCAAAGGGTTTGTCTCCAATCATGTTTACGCTAAAGCTATCTAGATAGTGCAGAGTTAGCGACTTAGCTATCTAGGGAGGGATTGGATGTCCCTTTGAGAACAAATGGAAAGGGAAGTGAAGTGCTTGTAACTTGGGCCGCGTGTGTTTGTTTGGCCGTTTTCTCACCCAGACGGCAGCTCGCTAAGTGACCTCTCCTGAGAGCAAGGTGGAGGGTCAGAGGCCAGAGTGCGTCCTGCTCTCCTGGCGTCAGGGGAGGGGTTGGAAAGGGAGTGGGGTTAGGGGTGGGCACTACGGAATGCTCCGGGTCTGTTAAGTGACTCCAGTGTTTGTTTTTCCTGATTAAACCCCAGTCACTAGAACTGGAGATACTCTGGGAGGATAGAATACACAGCCTCTGGTCAGGAAATGTTAAAGTTCCTCTATAACTCACTCAGTTGAGTGTGATGTTGTTATGGGAGTATTCTTCATCCGCTTACCCCACGTTTACCTTGTAACCATGGCATCTTAGAATAGTGTCGAAGGTCCCTATACATACAGTACCAGAGTGTGTGTGTGTGTGTGTGTGTGTGTGTGTGTGTGTGTGTGTGTGTGTGTGTGTGTGTGTGTGTGTGTGTGTGTGTGTGAGAGAGAGAGATTGGGGGCTGTTAAATGGAGGTAGCGGAGTGCTTGAGTTCCATGATATTTCTAGAGAAAGATAGAGAGAACGTTTATATGCTCAGCACATGGTACAAACACTGCATTATCCCACAGTACTAACGTTGCATTATCCCACCGTACTGATGTTGCGTTGTCCCACCGTACTGACGTTGCATCATCACACAGTACTAACACTGCATCACACAGTACTAACGTTGCATTATCCCACCGTACTGATGTTGCGTTGTCCCACCGTACTGACGTTGCATCATCACACAGTACTAACACTGCATCACACAGTACTAACACTGCATCACACAGTACTAACACTGCATCATCACACAGTACTAACACTGCATCACACAGTACAAACGCTGCATCATTCCACAGTACTAACACTGCATCATCACACAGTACTAACACTGCATCACACAGTACTAACACTGCATCATCACACAGTACTAACACTGCATCACACAGTACAAACGCTGCATCATTCCACAGTACTAACACTGCATCATCACACAGTACTATCACTGCATCACACAGTACTAACACTGCATCATCACACAGTGCTAACGCTGCATCGTCACACAGTGCTAACGCTGCATCATCGCACAGTACTAACGCTGCATCGTCACACAGTGCTAACGCTGCATCGTCACACAGTGCTAACGCTGCATCGTCACACAGTGCTAACGCTGCATCGTCACACAGTGCTAACGCTGCATCATCACACAGTACTAACGCTGCATCGACACACAGTACTAACGCTGCATCGACACACAGTACTAACGCTGCATCGACACACAGTACTAACGCTGCATCGACACACAGTACAACGCTGCATCGACACACAGTACTAACGCTGCATCGACACACAGTACTAACGCTGCATCGACACACAGTACTAACGCTGCATCGACACACAGTACTAACGCTGGATCGACACACAGTACTAACGCTGGATCGACACACAGTACAACGCTGGATCGACACAGTACTAGTACTAACGCTGCATCATTACACAGTACTAACGCTGCATCGACACACAGTACTAACGACACACAGTACAACGCTGATCGACACACAGTACTAACGCTGCATCGACACACAGTACTAACGCTGCATCGACACACAGTACTAACGCTGCATCGACACACAGTACTAACGCTGCATCGACACACAGTACTAACGCTGCATCGACACACAGTACAACGCTGCATCGACACACAGTACTAACGCTGCATCGACACACAGTACTAACGCTGCATCGACACACAGTACTAACGCTGCATCGACACACAGTACTAACGCTGCATCGACACACAGTACTAACGCTGCATCGACACACAGTACTAACGCTGCATCGACACACAGTACAACGCTGCATCGACACACAGTACTAACGCTGCATCGACACACAGTACTAACGCTGCATCGACACACAGTACTAACGCTGCATCGACACACAGTACTAACGCTGCATCGACACACAGTACAACGCTGCATCGACACACAGTACAACGCTGCATCGACACACAGTACTAACGCTGCATCGACACACAGTACAACGCTGCATCGACACACAGTACTAACGCTGCATCGACACACAGTACTAACGCTGGATCGACACACAGTACTAACGCTGCATCGACACACAGTACTAACGCTGCATCGACACACAGTACTAACGCTGCATCGACACACAGTACTAACGCTGCATCGACACACAGTACTAACGCTGCATCGACACACAGTACTAACGCTGCATCGACACACAGTACAACGCTGCATCGACACACAGTACTAACGCTGCATCGACACACAGTACTAACGCTGGATCGACACACAGTACTAACGCTGGATCGACACACAGTACAACGCTGGATCGACACACAGTACTAACGCTGCATCATTACACAGTACTAACGCTGCATCGACACACAGTGCTAACGCTGGATCGACACACAGTACTAACGCTGCATCGACACACAGTACTAACGCTGCATCGACACACAGTACTAACGCTGCATCGACACACAGTACTAACGCTGCATCGACACACAGTACAACGCTGCATCGACACACAGTACTAATGCTGCATCGACACACAGTACTAACGCTGCATCGACACACAGTACTAACGCTGCATCGACACACAGTACTAACGCTGCATCGACACACAGTACTAACGCTGCATCGACACACAGTACTAACGCTGCATCGACACACAGTACTAACGCTGCATCGACACACAGTACTAACGCTGGATCGACACACAGTACTAACGCTGCATCGACACACAGTACTAACGCTGGATCGACACACAGTACTAACGCTGGATCGACACACAGTACAACGCTGCATCGACACACAGTACTAACGCTGCATCGACACACAGTACTAACGCTGCATCGACACACAGTACTAACGCTGCATCGACACACAGTACTAACGCTGCATCGACACACAGTACTAACGCTGCATCGACACACAGTACTAACGCTGCATCGACACACATCGGTACTAACGCTGCATCGACACACAGTACTAACGCTGCATCGACACACAGTACTAACGCTGGATCGACACACAGTACTAACGCTGCATCGACACACAGTACTAACGCTGCATCGACACACAGTACTAACGCTGCATCGACACACAGTACTAACGCTGCATCGACACACAGTACAACAGTACTGCTGATCGACACACAGTACTAACGCTGCATCGACACACAGTACTAACGCTGCATCGACACACAGTACAACGCTGCATCGACACACAGTACTAACGCTGCATCGACACACAGTACTAACGCTGCATAACGCTAACGCTGCATCGACACACAGTACAACGCTGGATCGACACACAGTACTAACGCTGCATCGACACACAGTACTAACGCTGCATCGACACACAGTACTAACGCTGCATCGACACACAGTACTAACGCTGCATCGACACACAGTACTAACGCTGCATCACACACAGTACTAACGCTGCATCGACACACAGTACTAACGCTGCATCGATGGATCGACACACAGTACTAACGCTGCATCGACACACAGTACTAACGCTGCATCGACACACAGTACTAACGCTGCATCGACACACAGTACTAACGCTGCATCGACACACGGGTACTAACATTGCATTGTCACACAGTACTAACGCTGGATCGACACACAGTACTAACGCTGCATCATCACACAGTACAACGCTGGATCGACACACAGTACTAACGCTGCATCGACACACAGTACTAACGCTGCATCGACACACAGTACTAACGCTGCATCGACACACAGTACTAACGCTGCATCGACACACAGTACTAACGCTGCATTGTCACACAGTACTAACGCTGGATCGACACACAGTACTAACGCTGGATCGACACACAGTACTAACGCTGCATCGACACACAGTACTAACGCTGCATCGACACACAGTACTAACGCTGCATCGTCACACAGTACTAACGCTGGATCGACACACAGTACTAACGCTGCATCGACACACAGTACTAACGCTGCATCGACACACAGTACTAACGCTGGATCGACACACAGTACTAACGCTGCATCGACACACAGTACAACGCTGGATCGACACACAGTACTAATGCTGCATCGACACACAGTACTAACGCTGCATTGACACACAGTACTATCGCTGCATTGTCACACAGTACTAACGCTGGATCGATACACAGTACTAACGCTGCATCGACACACAGTACTAACGCTGCATCGACACACAGTACTAACGCTGGATCGACACACAGTACTAACGCTGCATCGACACACAGTACAACGCTGGATCGACACACAGTACTAACGCTGCATCGACACACAGTACTAACGCTGGATCGACACTCAGTACTAACGCTGCATCGACACACAGTACTAACGCTGCATCGACACACAGTACTAACGCTGCATCATTCCACAGTACTAACGCTGCATTGACACAGTACTAACGCTGCATCATTCCACAGTACTAACGCTGCATCGACACACAGTACTAACGCTGGATCGACACACAGTACTAACGCTGGATCGACACACAGTACTAACGCTGCATCGACACACAGTACTAACGCTGCATCGACACACAGTACTAACGCTGCATCGACACACAGTACTAACGCTGCATCGACACTCAGTACTAACGCTGCATCAACACACAGTACTAACGCTGCATCGACACACAGTACTAACGCTGCATCGACACACAGTACAACGCTGGATCGACACACAGTACTAACGCTGCATCGACACACAGTACTAACGCTGCATCGACACACAGTACAACGCTGGATCGACACACAGTACTAACGCTGCATCGACACTCAGTACTAACGCTGCATCGACACACAGTACTAACGCTGCATCGACACACAGTACTAACGCTGCATCGACACACAGTACTAACGCTGCATCGACACACAGTACTAACACTGCATCGACACACAGTACTAACGCTGCATCGACACACAGTACTAGCGCTGCATCATTCCACAGTACTAACGCTGCATCGACACACAGTACTAACGCTGCATCGTTACACAGTGCTAACGCTGCATCGTTACACAGTGCTAACGCTGCATCGTTACACAGTGCTAACGCTGCATCGTCACACAGTGCTAACTCTGCATCGTCACACGGGTACTAACGCTGCATCGACACACAGTGCTAACGCTGCATCGTCACACAGTGCTAACGCTGCATCGACACACAGTGCTAATGCTGCATCGACACACAGTACTAACGCTGCATCATTACACAGTACTAACGCTGCATCATTCCACAGTACTAACGCTGCATCATTACACAGTACTAACGCTGCATCGACACACAGTACTAACGCTGCATCGACACACAGTACTAACGCTGCATCGACACACAGTTCTAACGCTGCATCGACACACAGTACTAACGCTGCATCGACGCTGCATCGACACACAGTACAACGCTGCATCGACACACAGTACTAACGCTGCATCGACACACAGTACTAACGCTGCATCGACACACAGTACTAACGCTGCATCGACACACAGTACTAACGCTGCATCATTCCACAGTACTAACGCTGCATCGACACACAGTACTAACGCTGCATCGACACACAGTACTAACGCTGCATCGACACACAGTACTAACGCTGCATCATTCCACAGTACTAACGCTGCATCATTCCACAGTACTAACGCTGCATCGACACACAGTACTAACGCTAAAATTGCATCGACACACAGTACTAACGCTGCATCGACACACAGTACTAACGCTGCATCATTACACAGTACTAACGCTGCATCGACACACAGTACTAACGCTGCATCGACACACAGTACTAACGCTGCATCATTACACAGTACTAACGCTGGATCGACACACAGTACTAACGCTGCATCGACACACAGTACTAACGCTGCATCGACACACATCATTCCACAGTTCTAACGCTGCATCGACACAGTACTAACGCTGCATCGACACACAGTACTAACGCTGCATCGACGCTTCATCGACACACAGTACTAACGCTGCATCGACACACAGTACAACGCTGCATCGACACACAGTACTAACGCTGCATCGACACACAGTACTAACGCTGCATCGACACACAGTACTAACGCTGCATCGACACACAGTACTAACGCTGCATCGACACACAGTACTAACGCTGCATCGACACACAGTACTAACGCTGCATCGACACACAGTACTAACGCTGGATCGACACACAGTACAACGCTGGATCGACACACAGTACTAACGCTGCATCATCACACAGTACTAACGCTGCATCGACACACAGTACTAACGCTGCATCGACACACAGTACTAACGCTGCATCGACACACAGTACTAACGCTGCATCATTACACAGTACTAACGCTGCATCGACACACAGTACTAACGCTGCATCATTACACAGTACTAACGCTGGATCGACACACAGTACTAACGCTGCATCGACACACAGTACTAACGCTGCATCGACACACAGTTCTAACGCTGCATCGACACAGTACTAACGCTGCATCGACACACAGTACTAACGCTGCATCGACGCTGCATCGACACACAGTACTAACGCTGCATCGACACACAGTACAACGCTGCATCGACACACAGTACAACGCTGGATCGACACACAGTACTAACGCTGGATCGACACACAGTACTAACGCTGCATCATCACACAGTGCTAACACTGCATCATCACACAGTACTAACACTGCATCATCACACAGTACTAACACTGCATCATCACACAGTACTAACGCTGCATCATCACACAGTGCTAACACTGCATCATCACACAGTACTAACACTGCATCATCACACAGTGCTAACACTGCATCATCACACAGTACTAACACTGCATCATCACACAGTACTAATGCTGCATCATCACACAGTGCTAACACTGCATCATCACACAGTACTAACACTGCATCATCACACAGTACTAACACTGCATCATCACACAGTGCTAACACTGCATCATCACACAGTACTAACACTGCATTATCACACAGTACTAACACTGCATTATCACACAGTGCTAACACTGCATCATCACACAGTACTAACACTGCATCATCACACAGTACTAACACTGCATCATCACACAGTACTAACACTGCATTATCACACAGTACTAACACTGCATTATCACACAGTGCTAACACTGCATCATCACACAGTACTAACACTGCATCATCACACAGTGCTAAAATTGCATTATCACGGCAGATTGAAGACATTAGACCTAAGAGGGAGGGAGGGGGAGAGATGTGACTAAGTCAGACAGAAAAAGGGGAAGTCTTCAGCAAAAAAAGGAGAGAGAGAAAAAAGACAGACATTACATGTGGCTAAGGCTGTGAGCAAGTAATGGAGCGAGACAGAATAGCCGGTAAGTTCTGGGCTCTCAAACTTTTTTCTTCTGCGTAGTTTGGAGTCTTTTTCATTGAAGAAAAGCTGCTTAATTCTCTCTTTTCTAACTCACTTGGTAACTTTAGTTTGCTGCCTTGCCTGTGTAGAGGAAGCCACGAGTCATTCGAGGTTCTGTTTGCTTAGTCGGCAGTACAGTAGACACTGGGGCACGCTGTCTGTCTAGTCCGCTTGCCTCACTACTGTTTGAAGAGTTTAGGACTAACCAATTCATCATGCTAGTAAATTCCACAAGAATATGATCATCGGCTCTAATTCTCTCCATTTTTAAGTGTTGACATGTAATAGTTTACTCTACAGCGGGTGGTTGTCTTTGTCTCTTTCTGACACTGTCAGCTGTGAGATAGTGTATGGCTGCCTTTACTGAGTGAGTGGGTGAGTGAGTGGGTGAGTGAGTGGGCATCATGTGAAGAAGTGTCTTAAGCCCTATGACTACAAGGTATCCTGGACACTACTACGGAAAGGAATGTGGAAAAGCCACAAACATATGCAATTTGTGACTGAGGCATTGCAGTAGGATTGCATTGGATATGAGGGACTAATGATTTACTTCAGCTGACCCTGATGTGGGAGCTAGACTATAGACATGATTCACTCTGAATAATGTCATGGCCATGCGTACAAGGGAGTTTATGCTTGATTTCAGTCATCTGGATTAACTATGGTTGATGGGAAAGTCTATTTTTAATTATGGGATGAGGCATGAGCTCATAATATGCTTTTTTTTGCGGTTGTGGCCTCCGCCTGCGTCTTTCAGGAAAACCTAGCACGTCCCACACACTGTGTCCTGTCAGACTGCGTGTCTTGTCATGCTGTGTCCTCCCCGCTGTTGCTCTTAACTTCAGGGTTGATATTCCTCCACTTCCCCTGTTCATGTCACCCTCTCTGTTTACACACAGTGCTACGACTGAAGCTCTGATCCATAGATCTGCCTAATGAAAATCTTTCATTGGATTTTCAGTTTTTTTTTGGTACGTTTTGCGTGTAGAGGGGCTTCTAAACTGGGCTCAGACTGGATTAAAACGATGAGGCTAATCCAACATCCTTGTGGAGATTAGCGTCGGACGTCAAACTGAGCGTCACTGAATATTTGCCTTCATTCAGCTGCTAATGAGATGGCTCCGCTTCAGCTCCGAGTGCATCTGATCTGCTGTGCAGACTCTGTACAGTTCTAGATTAGACCACAGGGAGGCAGTGTTGCTATGTGAGTTTTCCCTTAGCAGTCTGTCTCTGCAGGCAGTCAGTGGAGTGCACCACCATTTCACTGAGTTCTGTGAAAAGTTCCATGTGGATGATTCATATTTTGCAGACGAGGATTTCTTTCTTGTGTGAGTTGGAAGAATCTAGCAAAGTCGGACGTTGGCGGGGGCGAGGAAAAGTGTGAGGTTTTTCCACAGCTCAAGCTTTTGGTGGCAGCAGTCACCTTTCACCCAGGAAGCCCTGGGCTGAGCAACTTCCTGTTTCTGCTCAACTCTTCATTTTGTTTTTATGGGGTTGTTTTTAGATGTGTTGCTATGACAATCAACTTTTCTTCCCAAAAACCACTGGACTTGTTTTAAGAGTGATATGAGCTACAGTATTAAGTCTTAGCTGGACATTTATGACCCGTGATCTGAGCCTCTGTCGCCACTCTCCGTTTTGGCTCTGTAGTGTTTCAAACCTCTCTGCTATAAACCGTAGCGTCAGTCCTCAGAGTTACGGCCGTGGTGTAGCCTCAGTACCCTCGGCTGTGCTGGATTTAAGATAATATGTTCAATGTGATGTCTTATTGATCATCTCTACGTATGGGCAGCACATTGTGCTATAATGGCAGATAGTTGACTCACTCAATGTGTCTGGCTGGTGCTTCAGTGGAAAAATGAAAACCGATGATTAATAGTGGAATTGAGAGGAGATCAGAAATGCCTTTTAACTGTCTGTATTGTGACATTTTAAATAGAAATATGATCAGTACAGGATATCCTGTTGGGTGATGCTCTCATCACAGCCATGGCAGGCTATTGGTGGCTGAGGTGGTAGTTGATAGACCAGTTGAGGTTTATGTGGAGGGAGGGAGGTGACGATAGGGCTTTGCTCTGAACACTGGTTCTTACATGCTCTGGATCAACACAAGGCCTGTTCAGTGTGTCACACGTCAGCTTACTCATCCTTCGGCTGCTCTGTGTGAATTTTCCTTTGAATTTGTTTGGGTTTTGCACAATGTAAACAGTGCAGTGAATGCAGGCGGTTGCCAATGCAGTACCCTTACGACACATCACAACAAACACATGCAAGACTCCACTCACACACATGCACACTACCCATTGGCTAACCCCTGTAGAGGAAGTTGCAAGGCTCTTTGTGTTCCATAAAAGCAGTGCACAGGATTTCCTCCATGAGTCAGCTGTCGACACGTCTACCTTCCCACCTCTCTGCACCCTACCTTTTATTGTCTGCTAATATTATTATTTCTCCACTAGGATAAGACCGGGCCCAAAGAACATTGCCCTGGACATTGAGAACAGGAAAGAAGGAAACTGGGCAGGCAGGCTCTATGGAAGCCCCACCTTTTGGTGTTGGGAGTTTGGCTGGTAGTAGGCTATTATATGGAAATGACAGAACAGGGGTCAAATCTGGGGTTAGGTTTGTCATGATATATTCGTCAATGGATACTAGTAGTCTTGAATGTGTATCACGACAAGGGCCAGCTCTCGTGTGACCCTTGTATGATCTATGGGTCTGACTGGACCTTGCACCAGTGGAACATGTATTGAAGGTGTGGGAAATGCTAATGTAACCTGTAGGGAATGCTACAATAATGGTATGTTTAAATGGTACGAGGTAGACGGTAGATGGCAAAGCCGATGTCATTGTTTTCAATGAGAGCACGACAGTAAGTGTCATTGAGGCTGGCGGTGAATGCCGTCAGCCGCCACGGTAGATGGGACTTGTTTGTTTTACTCCATGTGTAACTCTGTGTCGTTGTATGTGTCGAACTGCTTTGCTTTATCTTGGCCAGGTCGCAATTGTAAATGAGAACTTGTTCTCAACTTGCCTACCTGGTTAAATAAAGGTGAAATAAAATATCTATCCTGGTGCCTAGTCACTTTACCCTGCCTTCATGTACATATCTACCTCAAATACCTTATTTGTTACGTACCTCGTTTGTAGAATAACCGGACCAAGATGCAGCGTGGTAGGCGTACATATCCTTTAATTTGAAATGTTCCACCAAAAAAACAATATATAACTCAATGAATGTAAAGCTAGGAGTGCAAAACCATACAACACAAAAAAGTCAGTGCCGCCAGTCAGCCAGGAGCCGCCAGTCAGCCAGGAGCCGCAGGTGCCACCAGTCAGCCAGGAGCCGCCAGTGCCGCCAGTCAGCCAGGATCTGCCAGTGCCGCCAGTCAGCCAGGATCTGCCAGTGCCGCCAGTCAGTCAGCCCAGAGACGCCAGAGCCCCTCAGCCCAGAGGCGCCAGAGCCCCTCAGCTCAGAGGCGCCAGAGCCCCTCAGCTCAGAGGCGCCAGGGCCCCTCAGCCCAGAGGCGCCAGAGCCCCTCAGCCCAGAGGCGCCAGAGCCCCTGCCCCTCTGTCCAGAGCCTCCGCCCCACTGTCCAGAGCTTCCGCCCCTCAGTCCAGTGGGGTCATTTAGTAGGGTCGCCGTGGTTAGGAGGCCATGGAAGCGGACAAGGTGGCGGACTAAGACTATGGTGAAGTGGGGGCCACGTCCAGCACCAGAGCCGCCACCGCGGACAGATGCCCACCCAGACCCTCCCCAATAGGTTCAGGTTTTGAGGCCGGAGTCCGCACCTTGGGGGGGTACTGTCACACCCTGACCATAGTTTGCTTTGTATGTTTCTATGTTTTGTTTGGTCAAGATGTGATCTGAGTGGGCATTCTATGTTACATGTCTAGTTTGTCTATTTCTAAGTTTGGCCTGATATGGTTCTCAATCAGAGGCAGGTGTTAGTCATTGTCTCTGATTGGGAACCATATTTAGGTAGCCTGTTTGGTATTGGGTTTTGTGGGTGATTGTTCCTGTCTCTGTGTTTGCACCAGATAGGGCTGTTTTGGTTTTTCACAGTTCTTGTTTTGATAGTCTATTCATGTATAGTTTCTTTATTAAAGAACCATGAATAATAACCACGCTGCGTTTTGGTCCGCCTCTCGTTCGACTCAAGAAAACCGTTACAGGAACCATACTAGGCCAACAAAGAAAAAGACAACATATATATATACAAAAACTAGAGTACCCACCCAAGTACATATCTACCTCAAATACCTTATTATTATCTATCCTGATGCCTCATCACTTTACCCTGCCTTCATGTACATATCTACCTCAAATACCTTATTATTATCTATCCTGATACCTAATCACTTTACCCTGCCTTCATGTACATATCTACCTCAAATACCTTATTATTGTCTATCCTGATGCCTCCTCACTTTACCCTGCCTTCATGTACATATCTACCTCAAATAACTTATTATTATCTATCCTGATGCCTCATCACTTTACCCTGCCTTCATGTACATATCTACCTCAAATACCTTATTATTATCTATCCTGATACCTAGTCACTTTACCCTGCCTTCATGTACATATCTACCTCAAATGCCTCATACTACTGCACATTGATCTGATACTGGTACTCCCTGTATATACATTCTTGTGTACTTTATTTTATTCCTCTTGTGTTACTATTTTTCTTTTTATTCTAATTTCTTAAACTCTGCATTGTTGGGAAGGGCTCGAAAGCAAGCATTTCACAGTAAAGTCTACACCTGTTGTATTCGGCGTCTGTGACAAATCAAATTGGATTTGATGACCGGTATGATGGGGTTTTTTTTGCGGCCCTCGTCTAAATGCATCATAACGTGACATGTGGACAGGCACACTTCATCGCACCGTGTGTGTTTTATGCCTGATGGGCAAAGTGTGAAATGACCCAGTCAGGCTAGGAGTCCTGGCGTGTTTACGACTTCTAGTTGGACAGCTCTCACGCGCTCTTGCTTTCTCTCTCTCTCTCTCTCTCTCTCTCTCTCTCTCTCTCTCTCTCTCTCTCTCACTCGTTCTCTGAGTTTTATTATCCCCTTTAATTCCGTAGAGTTTCTCTACTCAAGCCTTTGTTGAAGCCAAGTTAATTTTGCTCCGTCAATTTCATCAGCAGTCATCAGTGCAGTGTTGCCACGCTGTCTGGACCGAAAGGTCAGGACAATCACGTTTTAAAAGGTGTCATTTAAGAGAAACTGTCTAATCCCACACACACACACACTCGTAAAAGGAATTGATGTGGGGCGACTGGTTTTGTGTCACTTCCTGGTGATGAACGTCTATGGTTGTGTGTTCCTATTCTTCTGAAATTGGCCTGACAAGTCTGCAGTCAAGTATTAGGAGGCCTACACCGTAAGTGACAAAGCTAACCCACATATACTGGGGAGACATGACGTGATGTAGTCCGTGTGAATATGTGAAGAGTCCTAGACCAGCCTATCCTGTAAGTGCATTGTACTGACCCAAACTGGCACCCGTTTACACAAACAACATGCATCGACACCACAGCTCTCCTGTCTCCTCTCTCTCTCTCTTTCTCTCTCTCTGCCATGATCCAGGACCAGGCTGTATTGTTTTGGTGGAGATTTTTCTACAGTTTAGCGCTACAGTTTAGCCCTGAGCCTTCAAACACTGTTTAGTGTACATTTCAGGGGTACTGAAACACACACGCGCTCCAGATGTTGTTTTGAAAATCTGTCTCCCGATGCCTGGAAGGGAGCCATCATCTGCATGTGCATGTGTGTTTGCGTGCGTGTTTAGATAAATATATGATGGCTGGGGAGATGCGTATTTCGCACGGTGTGTTTTAGGTTTAATTGAGGACTGAGGCTGTGTGGCATATGGTTTACAGTACTGCCACTGGGGCTGAGTACCAGGGGGCCACACACTGCTACATTTGAGCAAATATACATACATGAATGCACATGCATGGGTTAGTGAGGATGTCCTGCAACACACACCACACACCTATACACAGCTGTCAGGTTTACTGGATGTATGACACACCGAATGTGTACTTATGAGGCTGACTCAACCCATGGTTGCTTTCAGCACAAAGAGGCACCGTACACAATCCATAGAAGACTGTAACCTTTGCAACACAGCACAAGTGGTAAACATGGTAGCAGTCGAGCAGAAGTATTCCAATCCTATAACTGGTATATATCATAAACACACACACTCCATAGTCCTTGGACACACAAACACACTCTACCTGACAGCCTCTGGCCCTGGTCCCTAGACACTCGCAATAGAAAGGAACCAGAACACACAATAAAACACAACAGTACCGCTCCTGACCTGGAGGTGTTAGGGTGAGGCAACGCCAGCCACCAGGTGGGCCCAGGTTCCTATGATGATATTGACCTTCTCAAAAATACCTTTTCATTCATACAGCTGGCTATTATACATAGTACACATTCACAAGACGGAAATTGCTTGTTGGCATCAGAGGTGTCTTCTGTATGGTCCATATGCTCCACTAAGGGTGAAATACACTGTGTGATTACAATGTTGACTTCCCGTCGGTCTCAACATGTCTGGCTCCAAACAGGAAGTGAGTTGCTCTGGAAAAGCCATGAGTCGCTCATCACTAATTACGCTATTGCGCTATTTGTTAGCGTAGAATGCAAACTGGAGATCATAAGCAGATAGCTCTACTATTGCTTTGTTAGCATAGAATGCTAACGGGAGATCATAAGCAGATAGCTCTATTATTGCTTTGTTAGCATAGAATGCAAACTGGAGATCATAAGCAGATAGCTCTACTATTGCTTTGTTAGCATAGAATGCTAACGGGAGATCATAAGCAGATAGCTCTATTATTGCTTTGTTAGCGTTGAATGCTAACAGGAGATCATAAGCAGATAGCTCTACTATTGCTTTGTTAGCGTTGAATGCTAACAGGAGATCATAAGCAGATAGCTCTACTATTGCTTTGTTAGCGTAGAATGCTAACGGGAGATCATATGCAAATAGCTCTACTATTGCGTCCTAATTACTGCAGGGTGACTGCGGTGCAGACTTTAGTATGAAGCACAAGGACAACAATATGTTATTTTTTGTCTTTTTATATTATTTTTATATCAACAGTTTTCCAAGCTTGCTTCAGAACTTGGTACTCACCCCCAAAAAGTAGTCCCCAGGGACATGTAATCACCACTCCGATCAAATGCTGTCTTATCAAGCTCATTCCCGCGTTGTGTTATTAGGTTACACACTCTCCGAAATCCCCACAGATCTTAACTTCCTGTACTTTCTCTCGGAACCATTTTTTAACAGAGAGTGAGTGTGTGTGTGACTCGCTGACTAGCCACCCTAGGCCCTACAGTGTAATCAGTCAGGAAACTTCCAGAGAAATGAGTGTTCTTTAATTAGAGAGGTAGTGAGTCAAAGGATGAGTCTGAAATGGAACTCTATTACGTGTGTGTGTGTGTGTGTGTGTGTGTGTGTGTGTGTGTGTGTGTGTGTGTGTGTGTGTGTGTGTGTGTGTGTGTGTGTGTGTGTGTGTGTGTGTGTGTGTGTGTATGTATGTATGTATATATATATATATATATATATATATATAATCCTTTCTTTATTTTTTTTATTTAACTAGGCAAGTCAGTTAAGAAATAATTCTTATTTACAATGACATCCTACCCCGGCCAAACCTGGACATCGCTGGTAAATTGTGCTCCGACCTATGGGACTCCCAATCACTACCAGATGTGATGCAGCCTGGACTGTACTATATAGTGCACTACCTTTTGACCAGAGCTCATATAGTGCACTACCTTTTTGACCAGGACTCATATAGTGCACTACCTTTTTGACCAGGGCTCATATAGTGCACTACCTTTTTGTCCAGGACTCATATAGTGCACTACCTTTTTGACCAGGGCTCATATTGTGCACTACCTTTTTGACCAGGGCTCATATAGTGCACTACCTTTTTGACCAGGGCTCATATTGTGCACTACCTTTTTGACCAGGGCTCATATTGTGCACTACCTTTTTGACCAGGGCTCATATAGTGCACTACCTTTTTGTCCAGGACTCATATAGTGCACTACCTTTTTGACCAGGACTCATATAGTGCACTACCTTTTTGACCAGGTGCACTCATATATAGTGCACTACCTTTTGACCAGGGCTCACCCTTTTTGACCAGGGCTCATATAGTGCACTACCTTTTTGACCAGGGCTCATATAGTGCACTACCTTTTTGACCAGGGCTCATATAGTGCACTACCTTTTTGACCAGGGCTCATATTGTGCACTACCTTTTTGACCAGGGCTCATATTGTGCACTACCTTTTTGACCAGGGCTCATATAGTGCACTACCTTTTTGTCCAGGGCTCATATAGTGCACTACCTTTTTGTCCAGGGCTCATATAGTGCACTACCAGGGCACTATATAGGGAAAAGGGTGCCATTGCAGATTCTGTCAGACTTTGTGTCATGAAAGTACCAGAGAAGTGAGTGTTTTTTATTAGTGGTCGTGAGGCAGAATTCCACGTTTATCTATAACTACTGAGGTACTTTCTGAGGTGGTCAGTTCATGTTAGCTCCAGTGGAGTGGGACTGAGTGGCTTGAGGTTGATGAAGGACATTTTTGAGGGCCTGACTTTTTGACTGGTTGGCTGAGGGAAGAGGAGCTTGCTGGTTGATTACATGAGGCCAGGAAGTTTGACACTGGGTGACATTTCCCCTGTTGGCTCATGTCTTTTTACATGTTGTAGAATGTTATGGGATCAGACTTGACACACACACACAGTCATGCACTCACACACACGCACGCACGCACACACACACACACACACACACACACACACACACACACACACACACACACACACACACACACACACACACACACACACACACACACACACTCATTGAGAGGGAGACGGCAGTCAGGGAGATGCACAAAAAAAGAGGGAGGGAGTTTCTCTCTGAGGGGAGGAGAGGAGGGCTCTCTGAAGACTGAACGCTGAGATGTAGTGCCAGGCATAAAATAAAATAAGTTGCTCCTTTAAGAAAGCTGTGGGCTTGGATCAGATCGACGACTCAGCACTCTGGTTTTTTCACTGGCTCCTAATTTGGGATTTATTTAGAATCAGTAGAGGGACTGTGGAACGTTACCTTGATTGGGAAGGGATTTGGAAATTCTGTTTACTTTTATATCAAACCAGCAACATGTCTGACTCCAAGGTTACTGCTCACTTGGACGGAATTATCTCGGACTTTGAAGGTTTGTCATGTTTTGAATTCTACGTTTTGATTACTCTCTTTTACTTGTCACAGACCTTCCCATCGACAGCCAGTGGTGACTAACGACTGAAGACAACTGATGTCCAAAATACTATTTCCAGATCAAATTTACAATTGAGTCACTAGCCGTCTTCACTTAACAGCACTGGTCTCTCCCTTCTCTCTCTCGCTCTGTTTTTGTTTCTCGAGTTTGTGTGTGTGTGTGTGTGTGTTCCCCTCAGTTTCTTAATCTCAGTCTGTTATTGATCATATCCTAGTTACATCAGTAGAGTACCCCAGTATTAACAGTGCTTCTCCACCACTGGAAACGATCCAACTGAAAGCATTAAAGGGACTTATAGCAAAGCCTCATCTGGCCACTGCATCAAACCCCCATTCATTCACAACTCCTGTGTCTCCCCTCTCTCTCCTTTGTTTTCCTAGCTGTCCTGTGAAGCTAACATTGATTTCCTTTGTTGTCCTCTTCCTCCTTTCCTCTTCCTCCTCCGGTCCGAGTGTGTCCTTCCCTCCAGCTGTGAGAGGTCTGACAGGACCGTCACACACTGACCCCCCCCCAACACACACACACATTTGTTTTGCTATCCCTGTGGGGAACAAACAATTGATTCCCATTCAAATTCCTATTTTCCCTAACCCCAAGGGGTGCACGATTTTGGTTTTTGCCCTAACTAAACAGCTGATTAAAATGATCAAAGCTTGATGATTAGTTGATTATTTGAATCCGCTGTTTTCTGCTAGGGCATTAAAAAAACATGCACCCCTTGGGGTCCCAAGGACCGAGTTTGGGAAACCCTGCCCTAACCCCTAATCCTTAATCTAACGTTCACCCTGAAACTAAACCTAACCCCTAATCCTTAATCCAACCTTCACCCTAAAACTAAACGTAACCCCTAATCCTTAATCCAACCTTAACCCTAAAACTAAACGTAACCCCTAATCCTTAATCCAACTTTAACCCTAAAACTAAACGTAACCCCTAATCCTTAATCCAACCTTAACCCTAAAACTAAACGTAACCCCTAATCCTTAATCCAACTTTAACCCTAAAACTAAACGTAACCCCTAATCCTTAATCCAACCTTAACCCTAAAACTAAACGTAAACCCTAATCCTTAATCCAACTTTAACCCTAAAACTAAACGTAACCCCTAATCCTTAATCCAACCTTAACCCTAAAACTAAACCTAACCCCTAATCCTTAATCCAACCTTAACCCTAAAACTAAACCTAACCCCTAATCCTTAATCCAACCTTCACCCTAAAACTAAACCTAAACTCTAATCCTTAATCCAACTTTAACCCTAAAACTAAACCTAAACCTTAATCCTTAATCCAACCTTAACCCTAAAACTAAACCTAACCCCTAATCCTCAATCCAACTTTAACCCTAAAACTAAACGTAACCCCTAATCCTTAATCCAACCTTAACCCTAAAACTAAACCTAACCTCTAATCCTTAATCCAACCTTAACCCTAAAACTAAACCTAACCCCTAATCCAACTTTAACCCTAAAACTAAACGTAACCCCTAATCCTTAATCCAACCTTAACCCTAAAACTAAACCTAACCCCTAATCCTTAATCCAACCTTAACCCTAAAACTAAACGTAACCCCTAATCCTTAATCCAACCTTAACCCTAACCCTAAAACTAAACCTAACCCCTAATCCTTAATCCAACTTTAACCCTAAAACTAAACGTAACCCCTAACTGTATCTCTAACCCTAATTGTAAGCCTAAACCTAACCGCTAAGGCTAAAAAAAAAAACGTTTTCCTTGTGGGTTTGACAAAATGTACCCATTTGTCAGATGTTTCTTGTTTTACTATCCTTGTGAGGACTCTGGAGGCCGATTACGTGAAGGTTATTAAAAGAGCAGTGGTACTATCAAGCAGTGTGCGGGTTTCTTATTTTTATTCCCACAAGGACGGTAAAACCAAAACACACACATTGAACTGAAAGTGTGCTTACTCCGTCAGATCTGAGAAACTGAATGTGTGACTGAACACAGTTCAACAGTTCAGTATTATTAATTCATTGGTTTCGGGTCATATGGACGCAGTCCAGCACTTGATGAGCGTCGGGTTCTCGCTCTCTTGGTCAGATCAGTCTAAATGTGCATTCACTCCCTTAGAATTACACTTCTGGATGTGTGGTCCTGTTTTAGAAAGTCCCTTAAAACAATATCAGTCAGACCTTGTAAGACCTTGCTCTTTTGAGAGAAAGGATTGTGGTGATCCATATTGGACAGACCAGACTCTGTCTCCCACATCTGTAGGTTTATGTTGTTTTGGTGAGTGATTATGTGTTCAGTAGCAGTACTGCATGATCAAATGGATGAAAAAGACCATATCAGTGCCATGTTAACAGGATGATGTCAGCCACCCTGTCACTCAGCCTGTCCTCTCAGGCAGTTGTGGCAGTCTGATTCTCCCTGGTATCTGATCTGGAGGCTGTGTAGAAATAGCACTACTTGTATCTGATTCTCCCTGGTATCTGATCTGGAGGCTGTGTAGAAATAGCACTACTTGTGTCTGATTCTCCCTGGATCTGGAGGCTCTGATCTGGATCTGGCTGTGTAGAAATACATTCTCCCTGGTATCTGATCTGTGTCTGATTCTCCCTTGGATATCTGATCTGGGTATCTGGCTGTGTAGAAATAGCACTACTTGTGTCTGATTCTCCCTGGTATCTGATCTGGGGGCTGTGTAGAAATATCACTACTTGTGTCTGATTCTCCCTGGTATCTGATCTGGGGGCTGTGTAGAAATATCACTACTTGTGTCTGATTCTCCCTGGTATCTGATCTGGGGGCTGTGTAGAAATATCACTACTTGTATCTGATTCTCCCTGGTATCTGATCTGGAGGCTGTGTAGAAATAGCACTACTTGTGTCTGATTCTCCCTGGTATCTGATCTGGGGGCTGTGTAGAAATATCACTACTTGTATCTGATTCTCCCTGGTATCTGATCTGGGGGCTGTGTAGAAATATCACTACTTGTGTCTGATTCTCCCTGGTATCTGATCTGGGGGCTGTGTAGAAATATCACTACTTGTATCTGATTCACCCTGATATCTGATCTGGGGCTGTGTAGAAATATCACTACTTGTATCTGATTCTCCCTGAAATATCACTACTTGTATCTGATCTGGGGGCTGTGTAGAAATATCACTACTTGTATCTGATTCTCCCTGGTATCTGATCTGGGGGCTGTGTAGAAATATCACTACTTGTATCTGATTCTCCCTGGTATCTGATCTGGGGGCTGTGTAGAAATATCACTACTTGTGTCTGATTCTCCCTGGTATCTGATCTGGGGGCTGCGTAGAAATATCACTACTTGTCACACACTGCCGCTGAGGCACTGCTGTCGTAGGCCTACTCTTCCATTTACTGGCAAATCCAATCTGGTCTCTTATCTGTCTGTCTCTCAGCTCAAACTAAAAGTGTGGTGATTTTCCAGAGGCTTATTGTTTGTGGACAGTGTGTTTTTAGATTGTGTGGTTTCTGTTAGTGCGTCTGTATGGATTTGTATTTCTTCTTTTTGAGTGCATCTGAGATCAACATCAAGTCATAAGCCTTGGTCTCGTATACCGCTCTCTGATAAACTGAATGAGCTGAATAGTGAATCAACCGCATAGTGAATCAACTGCACAGTGAATCGACTCGATAGCGAATAGGCCTACTCATCAACAGTGAATAGTCCTCTCTCGGTCTGTTTGCTATTGTGGAGTTTGAAATAGCTGCAGGTGTTGTCTGGAATCTGTCCACTCTTGATACTTCTAACATTAGAAACGGCTCCAGTGGTCAACCAGTGATGTAAATCAGGGTGGCAGTGGCCTGCAGTACAGAAGGCTTTCTAGTCGTTAACCTGTGGGTGTTGCTTGTTCAAAGGACTGAACTAGGCCTTACCCAGGGGTTCAGACTGAAAGGTATGGAGCCAAGCACTACTGAACTACCAACAGCTGCGTTCACTTTGAGTTCCTCCATATCTTTCTTTCTCTCTCTCTCTCTTTGCCTCGGTCGCTCGCTCTCTCTCTACTCGAATTATTTTGTGCTGAACCTGGTGTCAGCCAGAACACGAGCGAGTTACACACGCCGTGTGTCAGCATAAACCCAACAGTGTCCAGAGAAGACATAAAAGGAAGTGTATATTTGACACCCTACCATTAGCGGTGGCTAACCTTTTGGACTGATCAAGTGGAATATAAGGGGAGGGTTTGAGTAACTTTATCGGTCAGTCGATGGCCTTGCCTTGTCAGACTTGGTTTTGAAAGATTTCTATGATATTATAATTCCACTGCATAATGTTGTAGCCCGCTTCTGTTGACACTGGCAGAACCGCTGTGTGCGTATGTAGCGCCACGGAGTTCAACTTCACCGTTACAGTTTGTGTTAGTGTATCAAGATAAAGTGTTGTCAACTTGAATGGACATTTCATTCAAGCCATAATCACTGTTTTGCCAGTGGGTTTGGCATTGTATGTACAGTAGTAAATGTCTGACACTGCACAGTTTTAAATGCTAGCATTATATCATCATGACCCTTGTGTTTTCATAGACCGTAATCTGGCAGTGTTACAGTAACTGTCAGTGTTCTCATCGTTCCACCGTCATGTGATATTGATCAGGAAGTGAGCGAGTCTGGAATGTAAGAGATGGGTCAGTGGTTCAGTGAGACAACCAATGACTACAGACTTAAAACCATGGTGTTATGAGCAGAGAAACGTCAGCAATTTTATTTGCCAATATCTTCAGTATCCCATAGATGGTGTGTAATACTATATATTTGCTACAGTGCAGTTTTACCTTTTCTGCCCTAACCCTCAAAACACACACTTGCACATCCGGCCCAATCGACATAAATTAGACTAGACACACACACTGATGAAACTCTAGCATTTGGGCCTCAGAGTTGCGGTCCCCAGGAGAGCCCCTTCACTCTTCAGTTCTAACAGGCCGATCTGAAGTCCGTCTGGCCCCCGTCTAGACCCCTTTTCTGTGAGGAAGCTGATCCAGCCGGTCACATCAGGACTCAGACGACATGCCATGGATCTCAGGACCCATACTCACCAAGCGTCTCAGTGAAGGAGTATTGAACAAGGCCTGGGACTCTAACAGGAAGGCCACCATGACGTCCGTTGGCCTTGTTTAGTAGGATAGTGTACTGATGTGGATGAGCTGTAGTGCAACAGTGGGCTCTAGAGAACGCAACCTCATGTCTTGACCTTTTCAAGTCAGTTTTAGTGTACGTCTATGGTCTCTCTCTCTCGCCCTCTCTTTCCTCAGCGTTCAATCTTTTCGGGATGACTTTGATCTTTCGGACCTCAGTCAGAACCAACACAACCAGGAAGTCAGTCTCGTTCTATAACTACCGTGAGACTGTAAACAGGAAACAATACGTTGTGGTTCTGATGGCTCGTTTGGTCGGAGCATAGTTACATTTCACAGATCCTGCAAAAATTTTAAGCGTCACACGCTTCGTAAATAACAGGTGTAGACTAACAGCGAAACGCATACTGACTGTGTTAACTCAAACCATGAGATAAAAGCACCTGCATAACTGTAGAATTCTCATAAGCCTATCTCTTTCTAGCTGCATCAGAGCTGTACAAGTATCTGTTGTCCATTACTCTATCTGTGTGTCCTTGAGGAGATGAGCTAACGCCAGTGATGCACACAGGGACAGGAAGTCAAGGCTAGCACCTGGGCCTAGCAGGGTGGGAGAGAGAACAGAAGTCTGTTTCCTCCTCTCTATTGAAATCTATTTAGGTGGGCCGGGGATGATACCAGTATCGCGATACTCGTTAGTGTCGTGGCAGGGAAACAAAACACAAAGCAGATTTCTTTAAGAAAACAGTCCTAATGTTGGAAACAATCATCATTATGTTGCCATCCAGAGCCACGTGTATTTCTTTTCCAAGCTATAGTACACGATATTTTACATACAGCTGGTTTTGAAAGGACCAAAGAGTTGAGTCTGCTTCCTGTTTTCATTTTTGCCATGGATATGTTTTTGCGATACT
Source organism: Oncorhynchus masou masou (assembly GCF_036934945.1). NCBI lineage: Eukaryota > Metazoa > Chordata > Actinopteri > Salmoniformes > Salmonidae > Oncorhynchus > Oncorhynchus masou. The sequence continues at coordinate 24,960,449 of NC_088216.1, forward strand.
GGTATTTTCCTGGCCCTACTATTTAGGTCAGGTGGGAGAGAGCCTCCATCTTAGCGTGTTGTGCTATGCTAGGACCAGGAGTTTTCCTAACCACAACATCTGGCCAGGAAAAACTCTGTTGGCCCAGTTATGGGCCTGGACTAGGGCCCAGATTTGTTCTTGGTCAGGAAAAATGCCAGGCCCTGTGGCCATTGTTATGGTCATCCCCTCGCAAGAGACTGTGGGACACAGAACACCGAGAGGTAGGCTACACAGGGAGAAAGAGAAGTAGGCTCTGTTTGTTAAGGAGATTCCGCAGAGACGTTCTGTATTTCCAGCTCATTGTCTGGGAATGCCATTTCACTTGGGGGATGAGACGGTATCGTCCGTCTGGCCTTCGCTCACGTCGGGATACTGGCGCTCCGTGATCCCAGGTCCATCCAGCATGTGTGAAATCCATGACAGGGATATCCTTGGATGCTTCCTCGGAAACACGTGATCCTTCTTCTCTGTCTTCTAGTGGAATGATGTTTGAAAGAGTGACCTCTGAATGTATAGAAAACTGTGGGAAAACCGCAAGTTTCATCTCTAGGTCATATTAAATCATATGCAGCCATCTTGGATGTTATGACAACACTTAAGTCCTATCAGTGTTAGATTATACTGACTGTCTCTCTATGCAGGCAACCCTGAAGCCTGTTCAAGAGCATGTAACGTTAAAGAACATTCAGATAGAAATGTATGTGGTAGAAAAGATGGGACTGTCACAAACACTCCTCTTCTTTCCTCCTCTCTCTTTCTGACAGCACGCGCACAGACACTCCTCTTCTTTCCTCCTCTCTCTTTCTGACAACACGCGCACAGACACTCCTCTTCTTTCCTCCTCTCTGTCAGGACCCGGTTTCGAACCTGGGTCTCCGGAGTGAGAAACAGTCACTTAACCAACTGAGCCACGAATAGTCAGCAGAACCCAGAAGATGAGGCAGACACAGCAGTACTTAAGACGGTGTATTTAATAAAGAAAAATCCTTAAATACAAAAAATGGCAAATCCAAAAGGTGGTAGGAAAAGCACACAAAAAAAGGCCTCAAAAGAAACTCACAAAAAATAAACAAAAACAAAAAACAGAATACCACAAGAGCGTCACCCGGAATCGACAAGAGTACACAGAACACTAGGGCAGGGTGCTAACATACAAACACAGAGCACAGAACTGAGGGAAACTAAGGGTTTAAATACAATTAGAGGAAACGAGGCACAGGTGACAAAGGACACACGCACAGACACTCCTCTTCTTTCCTCCTCTCTGTCCAAGAAATTTCATTAATAAAGAAAAGAAGATCCTACTCTCTCTTTCTGACAACAAAAAACAGAATACCACAAGAGCGTCACAAACACTCCTCACAGAGCACAGAACTTTAAATACAATTGAATAAAATAATTAATGGGGATCAAGGGAAAAACATAAGGACAAAAAGTCAGCTCTCCTGTTCTCTTTCTGACAACACGCGCACAAACACTCCTCTTCTTGATTGAATAAGGAATCAAGTCAGCTCTGTTCATTCTATTTCTGTCTGCAACGTTCAGAACGTTTCAGATCCACTGGATACACCAATGGTCTTTCAGCTCACTGTTTGCTAAGCACTAAGCAGCAGACTGATTTGGCAGGTCAAATCCTAGTCCTGGACTGAGTTGAAAGTAGCCAGAACCTTGGAATCATTCAGCACAATCATAGAACACGAGAGGGAGGAAAGGGGGGTTATGGGGGATGGAGTCCAGTGGCAAAGTGGTTTGGACATGGAAATAACTGTTTTATAAGCGGCATATGGGATTGGGTCTCCCGTTCTAATTGAAGATTTGGGAGATGGGATGTGTTTTTAGTAACAGCCAAAGCAACACACATCCTTAAAATGGAGGGCAATTTTTTTTTTATCATGCCTCGTAGACACCGGAATTGAACTCCAATATTCCCCAAATCCATGAGAGCGTAATGGAGGAAGCATGAGAGAACAGTTAGTCGTTGGAAATAAATGTTTAGTTGAGAACCTTTTTTAAAGGGGGTTTTGGAGGTTGTTAAGAGCATTTAGCACCTACAGTATGTACACATGAGACCCTTCAAATACAGTTAGGAGGTTTAGCAGTTTGCTAATGCTGCTATGCTAACGTTGGTTAGCTAGCTTTTCAATGCACAGGGAATGCAAGAACAAGGAAAGGCAGATCAGCAAAATAAAATGGAAAGATGTATGGTAACCATAGCAGCAGTGAGTGTTTAAATAGAGAGATACAGAGGGAAGGGGACTAGCGACACCAATCATACGACAGCATATAGACATCATGGACACTTGATGCAGCTTCATTAAATAGTACCTGCAAAACACCAGTCTCAACGTCAACAGTGAAGAGGTGACTCCGGGATGCAGGCCATCCAGGCAGAGTTTCTCTGTCCAGTGTCTGTGTTCTTTTGCCCATCTTAATCTTTTCTTTTTATTGGCCAGTCTGAGATATGGCTTTTTCTTTGCAACTCTGCCTAGAAGGCCAGCAACCCTGGAGTCGCCTCTTCACTGTTGACGTTGAGGCTGGTGTTTTGCAGGTACTATTTAATGAAGCTGCCAGTGAGGACTTGTGAGGTGTCTATTGTGCTTTTCTTTCAAAAACAGGACATTTCTAAGTGACCCCAAACTTTTGAACGGTAGTGTACATGCACGTGTAGGTGCGCGCACACACACACACACACACACACACACACACACACACACACACACACACACACACACACACACACACACACACACACACACACACACACACACTCTTTAGGCCATAACAGAACTGATCATCAGCTTGGAGTTACTGAGTAGTACAGTGAGGTCATGGATGTGTGTGACTGTGATGTCATAACCAACTCGCAACCACAGGGACTAGCTTAGCATCTTCTCCATGGGATTCAAGATGACTTCTAAGAGGCAATGCCTACAAGGCCAAACTAGCCTCATGTTTTTGTTCAAACTTATTTTTAGGATTTTCTCACAAAGCCACCAGTAACCTGGGGGGAGGTGTGTCTCCTTTTGTTAATTTGTTATTAATGCATTGTACTCATCCATAACTCATCCATATCTCATACAATATTCAAGAATGCATGTAGAGAATACAAGGCAGATCTATGACTTTCATTTCTATAAGGCTATGCAAGTCTAAGGCCATTTGAGGCCGTGCAAGTGGGTGTATAAATTGGACCACATTTTATAACATACAGTACCACACTGTGTCATACAACTGGCACCAGTTAAACTTGTATAAACTTATAGAGTGCCATCTGCAGTCGTATGTAGTGACAGATTGGCACCACTAATAACGAGTTATTGAAATGATTTGAGCTTGGCTTAATTGCTTGTTGCTGCCATTTTCATTTGTGATGTTGCTGAGATTGCTTTTCCAGCTTCTCTCTACCCACTAACCTCAAGCAGCTACGATGCCAGGGACGTCGAAACCGTTCATGTTGCTCCTCTGGAATTAGAATACACTGTTCATATATTTGCTGTTGTGTTTGTTTAGTCCAGGACTAGCTGTAATGTTTGTTTCGGAAACTGGCCCGAGGTGCACTCTGATTATCAGCAATGTCAGAAATGGTAGTATGGATGACTAATTGCCTGAGTGTTTCTGTCTCATCTCACCCTCCATACAGCTCTAAAGAGGTCATTTGAGGTGGAGGATGTGGACACCTCGGTCAACTCCTCGCCAGGCTCCCGCCGGGTGCCCAACAACACCAACCACCGACCCGTCATGTCCCCCACCAGCATCTACTACCGTGAACTGGGCGCCAGCAATAACAACAACGGCTCCATCTCCAAGACCATCATGGGAGGGGGCAGCTCCAAGCCTCCTGAACCCATATCCCGGGGACGCACGGAGCTCTCCATTGACATTTCCTCCAAGCAGGTAGATCCAACCAGCCCTGGTTCCCTCCGATTCGGCGCAAAACGACCCGAAGTCCTAGGCCACTCCAAGACGCCCGAGATGGGTCACAAACGAGAGGTGGCCTTCTCTAAAACGCCCCAGGAGGTGGTGATTCGCACAGGGGCCCGAACCCCCGAGCCACCCAGCCATGCCCGGAGGTTCGAGCCCCTCAGTCTGGGGGATGGCCCGGCCGTGAGGACCACACCAGGGATCAGCGTCACCAAAGCACCCGAGACAACGGGGAATGGAAAGAACAACCACGAGAACCATGGTCATCATGCACCGGTCCACCACCCGCACCACCCCAACCCCCACCACAACACCATCGTCACCACCATCCGCTGCTCCTCGCCCAACCGCACCAAGTCCCCCAACCCTGACAGTGAGTAACCTCTGACCCTAGGTTTCTTCTCCTGAACCCTCTAACTCCTTAGGTTCCTCATGTGATCCTGGATGTAGTCACTCTAACAGAGTGAGGGCCTTCAAGTGGTGGGGAACACAAACAGCCGTAGAGATGATTGGGTTTGTAGGAAGACCCCAACTCTCTGTTGTGTTTCAATTGTGTCACCGTGAAGTTGCTATGGAGATGACCAGTATATACATGTGTAAGCAAGGGAGAGTAAAGCAGTGTTTTGAGTGTGAGCCTGGTGTGTGTGTGTGTGTGTGTGTGTGTGTGTGTGTGTGTGTGTGTGTGTGTGTGTGTGTGTGTGTGTGTGTGTGTGTGTGTGTGTGTGTGTGTGTGTGTGTGTGTGTGTGTGTGTGTGTTGCTAACCACTAATCATAGGATCTGGTGTGTTTGGTAGTGTGTGTGTGTTTGATCTGGGCTGGAGTTCCCTGTGGCATAACACAGGCTTCTGAGCAGAGGCTTTGGTATGAGAAAGCAGACCACTGATCTGGGGACTGTTTCTAGGAGTGGCCTCTCCAACACAGGCTGAGTGCCTCCAGTCTGATACAGCCTGCCTTGGTGGAGAGATGTCACTCTGTAAAAGGGGTATGAGTAAGCAAGGTGCATCGTAGACTGGTCTCAGATCTGTTCGTGCCATCTAGCCAACTCAAGTTGTTTTTTTGTCATGCCAAACATGATCTGGGACCAGTTGCATTCATGTCAGCTTTCTGTTTTAAGACTATTGGCAATATGCACATACCTCCGCAGTACACAGTAGTGTTGGTATCCACATTTTGGATACAATTTTAGTTTTCAAACCTCCAGTGGTGGGGGTACAGAACATTTTCCAGAACACATCATCCCTCTCCAGTTGCCCTCCTCTACTACCTCACAGAGGGACTGCAATCGCACACAGAGTGGAGAGCTCTGGGTCCCCGGAGTGGGCCTGTAAGAGGAGAGGTCTGTTTGATTAAAGCCAAGCCTGGGCCTGTCTGTCACTATGGCCTGTCTCTCCTGTCCCTCCCTCTGCTCTGTCTGGAGCCCAGCGTCTCAGTCCCCGATCAATGAATGTTCGGCTGCTTTGTTCTTCAATTCCCTCTCAACTCAGTCCCCTATCGCTGCATGTACAAAAAATATTCTGCCAATTTGTTCTTCAATTCATGCACTCTTGCTAGACTGTGAGATAACAACAATATATTGTTTAATTCTCCTACATATGCAAGTGATGAATGTATAAATGAACCCTGTCCTAAAGCAAACCAGCGTGTTTTAGCAGTCGGCAGCATCGGACACATTTGGGTTCCCACTCACTCACTTTCCTTTGCTTTGTACTTTCATTGTCTATCCCTCTCTTTCCTCCGCTCTCTGTCTGACAACACGCGCACAAACACTCCTCTTCTTTCCTCCTCTCTCTGTCTGACAACACACGCACAAACACTCCTCTTCTTTCCTCCTCTCTCTGTCTGACAACACGCGCACAAACACTCCTCTTCTTTCCTCCTCTCTCTTTCTGACAACACGCGCACAAACACTCCTCTTCTTTCCTCCTCTCTCTTTCTGACAACACGCGCACAAACACTCCTCTTCTTTCCTCCTCTCTCTGTCTGACAACACGCGCACAAACACTCCTCTTCTTTCCTCCTCTCTCTGTCTGACAACACGTGCACAAACACTCCTCTTCTTTCCTCCTCTCTCTTTCTGACAACACGTGCACAAACACTCCTCTTCTTTCCTCCTCTCTCTGTCTGACAACACGTGCACAGACACTCCTCTTCTTTCCTCCTCTCTTTCTGACAACACGCGCACAAACACTCCTCTTCTTTCCTCCTCTCTTTCTGACAACACGCGCACAGACACTCCTCTTCTTTCCTCCTCTCTCTTTCTGACAACACGCACAAACACTCCTCTTCTTTCCTCCTCTCTCTGTCTGACAACACGTGCACAGACACTCCTCTTGTTTCCTCCTCTCTTTCTGACAACACGCACAGACACTCCTCTTCTTTCCTCCTCTCTCTTTCTGACAACACGCGCACAAACACCCCTCTTCTTTCCTCCTCTCTTTCTGACAACACGTGCACAAACACCCCTCTTCTTTCCTCCTCTCTCTTTCTGACAACACGCACAGACACTCCTCTTCATTCCTCCTCTCTCTTTCTGACAACACGCACAAACACCCCTCTTCTTTCCTCCTCTCTCTTTCTGACAACACGTGCACAAACACCCCTCTTCTTTCCTCCTCTCTCTTTCTGACAACACGCGCACAGACACTCCTCTTCTTTCCTCCTCTCTCTTTCTGACAACACGGGCACAAACACTCCTCTTCTTTCCTCCTCTCTTTCTGACAACACGCACACAGACACTCCTCTTCTTTCCTCCTCTCTTTCTGACAACACGCACACAGACACTCCTCTTCTTTCCTCCTCTCTTTCTGACAACACGCACACAAACACTCCTCTTCTTTCCTCCTCTCTTTCTGACAACACGCGCACAGACACTCCTCTTCTTTCCTCCTCTCTCTTTCTGACAACACGCGCACAAACACTCCTCTTCTTTCCTCCTCTCTTTCTGACAAAACGCACACAGACACTCCTCTTCTTTCCTCCTCTCTTTCTGACAACACGCGCACAGACACTCCTCTTCTTTCCTCCTCTCTTTCTGACAACACGCACAGACACTCCTCTTCTTTCCTCCTCTCTCTTTCTGACAACACGCGCACAAACACCCCTCTTCTTTCCTCCTCTCTCTTTCTGACAACACGCACAGACACTCCTCTTCTTTCCTCCTCTCTCTTTCTGACAACACGCACAAACACCCCTCTTCTTTCCTCCTCTCTCTTTCTGACAACACGTGCACAAACACCCCTCTTCTTTCCTCCTCTCTTTCTGACAACACGCACAAACACCCCTCTTCTTTCCTCCTCTCTCTTTCTGACAACACACACAGACACTCCTCTTCTTTCCTCCTCTCTTTCTGACAACACGCACACAGACACTCCTCTTCTTTCCTCCTCTCTCTTTCTGACAACACGCACACAAACACTCCTCTTCTTTCCTCCTCTCTCTTTCTGACAACACGTGCACAAACACTCCTCTTCTTTCCTCCTCTCTTTCTGACAACACGCACACAGACACTCCTCTTCTTTCCTCCTCTCTTTCTGACAACACGCACACAGACACTCCTCTTCTTTCCTCCTCTCTTTCTGACAACACGCGCACAAACACTCCTCTTCTTTCCTCCTCTCTTTCTGACAACACGCGCACAGACACTCCTCTTCTTTCCTCTGCTCTCTTTCTGACAACACGCGCACAGACACTCCTCTTCTTTCCTCCTCTCTCTTTCTGACAACACGCGCACAGACACTCCTCTTCTTTCCTCCTCTCTCTTTCTGACAACACGCGCACAGACACTCCTCTTCTTTCCTCCTCTCTCTTTCTGACAACACGCGCACAGACACTCCTCTTCTTTCCTCCTCTCTCTTTCTGACAACACGCGCACAGACACTCCTCTTCTTTCCTCCTCTCTTTCTGACAACACGCGCACAGACACTCCTCTTCTTTCCTCCCTCTGCAGATTGAGCGTGTCTCAGGCCCCCAGAAGGGGCGTCCAACACGAGCCAAGTTAGATTCCTGTAAACTGAGGGATAAAACCCGGAGCCAAATATGACCTAATGTGTCGACAGCATTCAGGCCATATTTAGAAAGCGTTTAGAGAATGTATAAATAACGCTTAGACAACGTTTAGACCTGAGACTGAGGGAGCACACAGCATGGGGCCAGCTGCAGGGAAACTACAGCTGCTAGACGCATTGGTTTGTTGTACCCTATTCCCTATATAGTGGGGCTATGGCTCTGGTCAAAGCTAGTGCACTATATAGGGAATAGGGTGCAATTTTGGACACAGAATGTTGGACACAGACACATGGAGAAAAGCATTCTACTTAGCCTTGCTCGTTCGCTTCCTCAAACTCGAACTCTGCAGTTATCAAATGAATCATGGCTTTCAGTATTTAATAAACCAGTATGTTCCAGTCAGTGCTATTAGCGATATTGCCAAGTATTCCATGTCTTATTTGGCTTTAATTAACTCTAATTCTGTAGGCAGACCATTTTAGCATTATGTGTTCGTGGACTGGAACAGTATAAATGACCATACTTTATCATTCGGTTTGTAGGCTATACTCCAATATTAGGAGCTCAGATTTGCTGGGATGATTGTGTGTGTGTGTGTGTGTTTCTGCTCTGGAGCTGGGAGTCTTGTAGCCTGGTTCCTACTCAGGCCACGGAGGTCTGGGCTAGTTATTTTCCCAGAGGGAGAGGGCCTTATTAGGGCTCTCAATGAAGGGTGACCTGCCTGGAGGGCCTGAGGCTGGGGCCCACCCTGACTGACTGAGGGACTCTGACCCCTGCTCTGTCCCGCCCCATCTGTCAATGAGGGGAGATGGCGTCAGTGGAGCAGAAACGTGACCAACACAGCACTGTAGTGGACTGGTAGTGTGGGTTGTTTCCATTAGATTTTGTGTCAAGTAGGAGAAATTGGCTCCAACATAATACACAATTCATTTCAATATGAGTGATAGATGTGGTGGTTTCACAAGTGACTTAAAAGAGAGATTGATCCTCTTTCATCCAACTAGATAATGGTGGATATGAAACTCTTTACATTGGTGTACAGATTGTTGACTCCGTGCCTTGTTTGAAATTTTCCAAGTTACTGTCAGCTGTATTTTTCTGAGTGATAAGCCGTTTTCCTGTCCATTCAGCTTTTCAAACGGGTAATGACATCAGAGACACACACTCTGGTTTCCCGGGCTTCCTTCCTTCCGTGTGCTGTCCTTTCCCCACGTCCTGACCTCGCCTCTCTTCCTCTCTCAGCCTGGGTCATGTGATCTGAGTCAGTGGCACTTCCAGCCAGTTGTGTGATCTCACCACAATAGAGTACATCTGGATACATTTTTAGTTCGTTTCTAGGATCAAAATGTCCGTCTTTGATCTCTGTAGGTGGCTCTAAATATGAACAGGTAACTAATGTTTGTAGAACACAAAATAACCTGTTTTATATGTACTGCAGAAGAAATTGGAAGACTCTTTAGTTGAATCAGTGCACTGTTGCTCCCAATCACACATCTACATTGAACTAAACAGTAGATTGACAGGGTTATGATTTGCCTTGATTGACTACCCTTTTTATTTTATTTAACAGGGCAAGTCAGTTAAGAACAAATTGTTATTTACAATGAAAACCCAATGTTCCCCGGTAGGCCAACTGCCTTGTTCAGGGGCAGAACTACAGATTTTTACCTTTTCAGCTCAGGGATTTGATCTAGCAACCTTTCGGTTACTGGCCCAACACTCTAACCACTAGGCTACCTGCCGCTCTTTGACCTCTGTAGAACCAGAGGTCCATTAGACTGAAGATTACTGTTATATTACACTGTAACAATACAGGGAGGAATTCCCATTGAGATTCACCTTGACCACTCTGTCCTGGGGGGTGCTTGGTTATGCCATCAGTTCTGCCACTTCAAGCCCTCTAACCCAGCATTGGATTTGTTTATATAAATCCTTATAGTGTCTCATTGGCCCTGAACTGACATGTTTGGTTGATCAACAAAGTTGTGACGAAGGATTTGGATTGTTCCGTGACCCACTCCTCTCTGTTCTCCTCCATGCCCCGTCATTCTCCTCTGGTGGCCTGCCTGTGTGTTGTCTGTCCCGGTCCCCTACACCCTTGTACCCCCATGTGACCTTCTGCAGCGTCACACCAGATGAGGGCCCCACTATCCCCTTTCTACACAGAATCCCTCTACACACACACACACACACACACACACACACACACACACACACACACACACACACACACACACACACACACACACACACACACACACACACACACACAGTGAGAGAGACAGAAGGGTAGGGAGATCCCAGGCTGATTAACATGATTAGCAGTGGACCCCCCAAGAGGAACGTTTAGGGAATAGGGGGGCCGCCATTCCCGTCTGGCTAACATCACACTAGTTAGTCTCTGACACACACACACACACACACACACACACACACTGGGCCTGTACTGTGAAATCGAGTGTCAACATTCCCAAAGTAAGAATCTTTACCTCACTAATTCCCTAGGATTCTAAAGTACTGTATTCAGTTTCCCCTTCCCCGTGTCATTCCATGCTGTGTCACATATGTGGAACTAGAATGACCTACAGCGCTATGTGATTTTAAACCTTCTCCAGCTTCTTAGTCTTAGTTGAAGCACTCCGATTGGTATCTCAGGTAAAGTCGCTGTGGTAAAGCAGCTCTTGACAGCAGGGCCTGTGGTGTATTCATTACGGAAACCGTTTACCGTTTAAGAACCAAACGGAAGCAAACGGAGCAAAACTATAGTTTCTATTGGACTAATTCAGGTCGGTCCCGTCTTGTTTGCTTCCGTTTAAAAGAAATGTTGCAACAGAATCGGGCGTAATGAATACGCCCCTGGTATCCATCATAGCAAGAGATGCCTCTCTCTCTCTCGCAGGGTATTCATGAAGTCATTCACCAAGTCACTATGGTACGAGGAGAGAAAGGAGGCCCCACTCATTTTAACCAGGCAGATACTGAACTGGAAATGATGCTTATTGGGTGTTCTTAACACATCTTGATGACAAGGAAGGACTATGACGTGCACACACACACACCCCCTCAGACAGTGGTTAGGCGTCTCACAGTCTAATTGCACTCAGAATGACCTGCTGTGTCATTATGAGAGTGAGAGAGAGAGAGAGAGAGAGAGAGAGATGTCTACTCTTCTGGAACGTCTGTGAGTGTAGTATTTACCCTTAATTTCTATTGTTTAGTTAACTTTTGTTTATCTACTTCACTTGCTTTGGCAATGTTGACATATGTTTCCCATGCCAATAAAGCCCCTTAAATTGAAATTGAATTGAGTAGAGGAGGCTAGAGCGTATCATCATGGCTCATGTTAAACTGTTTACTGGTTCCAAACCTCTCAGGGTTAGCGTTAGCGGGCTATGAAAACCACAGACTGAGGTCATTAGACTGCAGTGTTGGCCACTCACTTTCAGCTCCCCTGAGGGATAGCAGCGTTTGCTCATAATGATGTCTGTGGGCGCAGAGCTCAGAGTGGCCAGCAGGAGGTGCAGTATGACAGGTGGAGTGTAGGGTTAGGGTATGACTTAGGGGAGATAGCTATGGGACCTGGCTTGCAGGTAATGCTCGCATCTTATATAGGGCATTGCTGAGGGCATGTAGACAGTAATTAAAGGTGCATTATTAAGTACTCTTAAGTAATCTCTTATTCTCTTATCTACTCTGTTTCTTTCATTCTCTCCCGCCTTTCTCTTCTCTCACTCGCACATGGTTCTATATCTCACTAAAACTGAATGAATGTGTCTGCTTGTGTTTTGTAGGATTTATTCCTGATGTGATTGAACGTGTTTTGGAGGCTGTGGACTCTGACTGGGTCAGTGGAAAGCCTGTGTCTGCCTGTGTGTATTGAGCGCTTCCCCTGAGGGTAGAGCTGAACTGAGAGAAGTGGAAACCGGACAGGGTCCCCCAGATAAGGTTTCCGGAAGCTTCTGTTTACTCTGCTCCGCCTGGTGGAAGTCAGGGGTTAAAGAAGGTTCCCATGCAGCAGCACACACACACACACACACACACCCATACACTCCACTAAAGCAACCCCAGTTCCCCCTTCCTCCTATTTCCAGTTTCCCTGAGCCACTATCTCCCAGTCCCCACCCTGGTCTTCCTTAGTGAGTTCTCTGAATGCTGGTCTGACACTAGTCACGACCGTACAAAATAGGTAGGGCCAGGACCTTTTCTGTCTTTTATTCAGTTTATCTTGAAGAGGTGTCTGTCTGGTCCTGTCTGGTCCTGCTTATAGACTGCACCCAGCTGCTACGGGCTGACCAGGATGAGCTCACTATTTCTCATTTTTGCCAACTGTACAGCTGGTTAACAAAGAGAAGGTCCAATTTGGGTCAGTGCCTCAGCTCTCAACATCCTCTGCTAATGAGGTTTCCCTCATTCTCTGGCTGATAAGGGCCATGTTTGGAATGATAATGGTGTTTTTGCTGTAATTACTCTCTCTTTCACCTTAACAATACGAGGTTCCCAGATATTGACGTCATGTATAGGTCTTGTCTCGGGCAGTAACCACGGTCGTTGCTGTGTGGCCAGAGATTGAGTGAGTGTGAGTGTGTGTGCACACAAATTGTGAGTGGGCACTGGACAGATGGCCAATACGTACCGCTGTTGTGCCATCTGCTAGGCTGGGCAGGGGGCAGATGGGGGGCTGGGCAGGGTATGTGTGGGGTCAGTACACCACCTCTCCCTGCTGGACCTCTCCTAAGGAGGTACCATAATAATAGTCATCAGCCACCATAGAAATATAATTACTAGAACGGGCATCCCCATTCAAGTCTATGTTCTGTGATCCTAATTCTATCAGCCACTAGTCCATTGGGGGGGACAGTACTGCAAGGAGTTATTGATCCTTAGACGTTCAATAGAAGTGGAAACCAGTTACTTTTTATGATCAATTGTTTACTCATCTTCAATTATTTAAAAACCGTAAAACACAAAGACATGAATCCATGTTAAATAAGTGTCTCACCAACAGATCTCATGATTTGGTCGTATTGGCCCCTCCAGGTTTGTTTGATTTGATCTGTCATTCAATCAATTTCCTCAGGACGTAATGGAAGTACTGTAGGGCCAACATGGTGTCAGTTTAACAGGCTGGTGCCCCATGCTGATAATAGCCATGGCAACTACTTCCTAGCTGATGCTCACTTTAAATTGAGGTGAATGAGACCACTCTTCATAATGGAGTCATCATCGCACCCATTGACGCACGGCACAGTGCCTGGAGGTGTGTTTGACAGGGGTAATATTATGACTAGACTTAAACCCTAATCCCCTCTGAACAGCCCTAGATCAAACAACACTGGGTTAGCACGCACACAAACACGCACGCACACGAACACGCACGCACACGAACACGCACGCGCACAAACACACACTGCTTAGTTGCCTGACTGGCTTCTCACCTCCATGGCGAACGGCTAGTCCTCTATTGCCTAAGCACAGCTAACACCGCTACATTGGGAGTCATTATCCTGTGGACGTAGCTAGCTTTTTCAATTTAGCTAAAGTTCAGAGGAACTCTGGGTGAACTTTCACCTTTGTACTCAGTGATGAGACACAGGGGAGAGAAGACGGAACAAGCAAGAGCAGCTGAAGATGTAGGGGAAAGGGCAACAGTACTGCCTCTGACAGTATGCAGTGTTGGTTAGCTAAGTAAAGTCATTGAATTGCCGACAAAGTAGAGGCTGTTTTGAGTACAGTAGTACTCCGGTTAGTCCTATTCTCCCTTTCTAGACTGTACTGACATATCGTTTAGAAACAGGCTACACCATTTAAATCATCCAATTTACAGTAAAACTGTAATTGGAAAAAACTTTTGACAACTTATGTTATGACTAGATCTTTTGGTATGAATTTACTGTAACACTGATAAGCTCTCTCTCTCTGTGTGTGTCTCTCCCAGTTCAGCACATGGCAAGGTTTCTATTATGGATAATTATCCTCATAACTCTGGGAAGTTTTCTGGAACGACCGCACAGAGAGAAAGTATGTAATCAGGGTCCCATCTTCCTCTCTTTCTTCTCCTCCATTCCAAGCTGAGTCATCTGACTCCCCCCTAGAATTCCAGCTGGAATTAGGGGCAGGGATTCCCCCGGAAGGCCAATCGGATCCGTGGAGCTCTGTTTATTGTTCAGTCTTGAGGCTCCTGGTAAGAAACGTTGAGTTGGGAACATCGGGAAGAGGGAGAGTTGCAGAAATAGGGCATTAGATCCCAAGCGCTCCCAGTCACTCCCAGCTGTCACAGTGAAGAGTTTAGGTTTGGGAAGCAGTTGGGAATTTTATTGAGGATTTTTTTTTTTACTTCCACGTCGGAATAGTCTGTTCTGTGATGCTTCGACTGGGACTGCGATTGGAAGACATGGCTGCATGTGGTGCAGAGATGCACATTAACCCTGAGATTGAGGTCCTCTGTGAGTATGGCTGTTGGGTTGAGACAAAAATGGTAACCTATTCCCTATATGGTGCACTACTTTTGACCAGGGTCCATAGGGTTCTGGTCAAAAGTAGTGCACTATGTAGGGAATAGGGTGTCATTTGGGATGCAAACTTGGTGAAGGAAGGGGAAGGCTGTTGCGACATAACTGGTGTGACTGAGACAACTGGTTTCTATTAAGGCCAATCAGGGCTACATGTTGTGTATCTCTACTTTAGACGCTGAGTAAATGGAAAGGGATTCAGGGACATCCCAAGATGCTTTTTAATAAGTTCCTCTCCTCCCCCTAAAACCTCAGTTTAGATGAGGTAAGGCCGCATAAGGTCTGCATTGATTTCTTTCTCCTTGAAGTGTTGTTTTGTCATCTGCTCTGTTTCGTGCTACTCTTATATGTTGCGTTAAGGCTCCATGTCCACAGTTGAGTTATGTATCACTAAGAATTTTCTTTGTGTCGATAGTGGAGTTGAATAGTTTGTGCATATACACAGTATGTGTTATGTCTGAGTCTGCATGCTTCTAATGTGGGTTTGATGGAATCCTTCTACATGCTAGCCTTGCAGATTAGCAGACTCAACAGCTCGTTCTCTGTGTGTGTGTGTGTGTGTGTGTGTGTGTGTGTGTGTGTGTGTGTGTGTGTGTGTGTGTGTGTGTGTGTGTGTGTGTGTGTGTGTGTGTGTGTGTGTGTGTGTGCAGATGAAAGCAAACAAGGACGGGGCCTTTTATTAGCCGTTCAAAAGTTTGGGGTCACGTAGAAATTTCCTTGTGCTTTTCTTTCCAAAAAATGTTTTGTCCATTAAAATAACATCAAGTTGATCAGAAATACAGTGTAGACTTTGTTAAGGTTGGCCTTCTAGGCAGAGTTGCAAAGAAAACGCCATATCTCAGACTGGCCAATAAAAAGAAAGGATTAAGATGGGCAAAAGAACACAGACACTGGACAGAGAAACTCTGCCTAGAAGGCCAGCATCCCGGAGTCGCCTCTTCACTGTTGACGTTGAGACTGGTGTTTTGTGGGTACTATTTAATGAAGCTGCCAGTTGAGGACTTGCGAGACGTCTGTTTCTAAAAACTAGACACTCTAATGTACTTGTCCTCTTGCTCAGTTGTGCACCGGGGTCTTCCACTCCTCTTCCTATTCTGGTTAGTGCCAGTTTGCGCTGTTCTGTGAAAGGAGTAGTACACAGCGTAGTACGAGATCTACAGTTTCTTGGCAATTGCTAGCATGGAAAAGCCTTAATTTCTCAGAACATGAATAGACTGACAAGTTTCAGAAGAAAATTCTTTGTTTCTGGCCATTTTGACCCTGTAATCGAACCCACACATGCTGATGCTCCAGATACTCAACTCATCTAAAGGCCAGTTTTATTGCTTCTTTAAATCAGGACAACAGTTTTCAGCCGTGCTAACATAATTGCAAAAGGGTTTTCATTTGGATTTCAAATTTGGATTAGCTAACATAACGTGCCATTGGAACACAGGCGTGGTGGTTGCTGATAATGGGCCTCTGTACGCCTATGTAGATATTCCATTAAAAATCAGCTGTTTCCAGCTACAATAGTCATTTACAACATTAACAATGTCTACACTGTATTTCTGATCAATTTGATGTTATTTTAATGGACAAAAAAATGTGCCTTTTTTTCCACTAACAAGGACATTTCTAAGTGATCCCAAACTTTTGAATGGTAGTGTATATATCTATATGGGGGTTATTTGGCTCTGTTAGGTAACACAGCTGGGAAGTATCCTAACACTATAAAACTGAGGGGAAACAAGCCACTAGATAAACACCTTGGCTTAAACAAACCTCTGACCACAAATTCCAACAGTTTATCTACTTTGCGGCCACTGTTCAAACAACAGGCGAATGGGTCTTTCCAAAGTGTGTGTGTGTGTGTGTGTGTGTGTGTGTGTGTGTGTGTGTGTGTGTGTGTGTGTGTGTGTGTGTGTGCAGATGAAAGCAAACAAGGCCAGGGTTATTGTAACCTTGAAGAGCAACACACAAGCTGAGGTCTGAGGTGAGTCAGGAGCAGAGTTGGAGGGATCGTGTAGCGTTGCTGGAGTGCAGCACAGTCCCCGAGGAAGTAATACAGTGTGTGTATATGGAGGAGGATTAGAAATGGACTGCACGAACGTCATGTCTTCAGGGTAGCGAGAGAAGAACAAGTAGGGCTAGGGGTTTTCCTGACCATGTGACCAAGGTCAGAGTGTATCCTGTTCTGTTCACACAGTCAGGAAGAAGTCTGTCCCTAAAATGTACTCCAAACTGGCCTTTTTCTGCCTATACCATGTCTCCTATGTGGTGCCATGAGATTATGGGTTCATGTCAATAGTGTAAAGGGGCTACCTCTCTCCGTCTGCTTTCCTTCACCTACACTGATCTAATCCTAGTGGGAATTTGCTGTCACTTATCTGGTTCCCTCAGATAAGTGTGGACGGAGAGAAGGAGACAAGGAGAGGAAGCCACTTTGGACTAGAGAGATGCACCCAGGCCTCAGCTGTTTTCATCTGGTTGCATGCATCCTCACATGCGGTCTCCATCTGCACCACAGGGGAGCAGAGCAGCCTCGGCTACAGCTCAACAGGAAGTCGCTTGTTTCTCTCCTTCCCAGATAAGCTTGGCCAGATGTTCTCTCCCTCCTCCTCCGCTGTCCTTCTTCATCCCTTCTTCCATCTCTCTGGGTGGGAGGCTGTATGTCTGTGTGAGTCACTCTCTCTGCTGAGTCATTGAGGTGACTTGGTTAATCAGCTCCATGTGTTCTAATCACTGTGTGGGCCTCCTCCAATCAGACCTGACCTCTAGTCCAATCAGAGCGTTCCCCTCTGGGGTTGTGCCTGCATGGGTCTCCAGTTGCCTGTTCGGCCCACACAGTTTGATGTGATTATACGAATCTGGCCTCAAAATGGCCTCCAGAAGTGGGGTAAATGACAAAACAAACAGAATGACAAACAAAGCTCTGGAGAAATGTTCAGCCAACGGAGCAACAGCCGTGTAAGAGCTGGGTCATTTAATAAGGTTCTTGCACAATAATTCAAATGTTTGTTTGCAACTGCAAAACAAGGAAGTGACTCCAGGGTCTCATCTCGTTATCGTGGCATGTAATCAAGATAAGGACGGAAGTCAATGTGATCTCTCACCCACAGAGCTTCTCTTTGCCAAAAAAAAAAAAACTCGGATCAGTTGCTGTGGTCATGAGCGTACACTAGTAATCGAAGGATGACTGTTCTAGGACGTCTATTTCTATTTTGCAATGAATTGGAGCACTGAAATAGACTCAGTCAATGAGCAACGCTTGAGTTCCAATTAGAATTTGCCCATTATGACAGGGTGATTATCCCGAACTAGCTGCTTTTCCACAGAACTAACTAAATTTATGGCGGTCATTGGTTCAGTCACATTTGATCTCTGGCTTCGCACAAGACAAGGCAAAGCAAACAAACAAACAAACAAGCAACGTTTGTGCTGCAGTGTTTTACGCTGCGGATGAACAAATCATGGACAAATCAGTGCATACTTCAGAACCTGCCCTACATTGAATCAGAAACCACATGCAACTGCCTAGCTTCAATATGAGTATTTTCTTGGAAGAATAAACAGACACAGCCTCAACCGAAGAGCATGCTGGTGATGATCTGTATTAGTTCAGGGGAAGACAACATACTCTCTCATATCTATCTCCCACTGAGACCGGATGCCAATAGGGCCAGGTGCACAAACCATGTGGTCCAATACATACACAAACCACCGAAACCATGACAGGAAGGTAGGCGTTTGTGCTGAATATGAGAAAACAACATCTCTTGGGCCTCGCATTAGCTTGCAAATATGGGGGGGGGAAGCTTGTTGGATAAGTGCAGTACGGAGATGTTTCTCTTTCCATCTTTCCACCCGCTTGAGATAAAACAAATGTTCTCTTAACTCCAGCAATCGGATAAGAAAGAAGCGTGTTGTTTCAGCGTTGAAAGGATTGTGTCTTTTATTGTGTGAATGCGGATTTCTGATAGACACAATTCCACAGATGGATAGCCCTATGCAACAAGTGAATGGAGCTATGAAACCAAAATAAAATACCACACTAATGTATTTCAGTGTATGTAGACATGATGAAAAACCAAGCTCCGCAGTTATTGCATGCAACAAGTAAACGTATGAGACCAAAAGGAAATCACACATTGTACTCTTCTACAGTTCATAATGTTTTGAATTAAAGTCAACAGAGCTGTTTGCCATAGAATGTTTCATACTAAGTCTGATGTGTGTGTGTGGGATGGTATTCATTTGTTATCTGGGACATATTCCTTTAGTCAAGGGGCTGTGAGAGGCAGGCATTAATGTGATGGATGGAGACTCGTAGCCCAGGAGGAGAAGGAGCCAGGAGGAGAGATGACCCAGTGTCCTACTCACAGTACAAACACACACACACACACACACACACACACACACACACACACACACACGCACACAGGAGAGACACACTGCACTGAGCACTGGCAGGGAAGGGACAGATAGAAATCAACACACACACACACACACACACACACCACACGCACACAGGGAGAGACACACTGCACTGAGCACTGGCAGGGAAGGGACAGATAGAAATCAACACACATACACACCCCTTCACTGAATACACATTTGTTACAAAAACATATATTTCCTTTTCAAGCACGTGCAAACTGTCACACATGTTCTGTTTAATATTTCCGTTTCCACCTCTTAAACACACTCACTTTTCCTGACAAACACATACACCCTTTTTTCCCATTTCCAACATATATACACACACACACTGGCTGTGTCCAGCACATTCACAATGCTCCCCATTCAACTCTCCCTGAATGAGGGGTGTGGCATGCCTGCTGCTGGCCGCCTGGCTGGGGTGTAGAGTGGTGGGTCATGTGACCAGGCTGTGGGGGCGGGGCCTGGGAGCAGAAGCAGAGCCTGCCCAGCTGGAGCAGAAATCAGGGTGGTTGAGAGGAAAGAGAGGAGGAAGAGAGAAAGTGAGGCTGGGGTGAGTGTCTCTGGTTTTCTGTTCATTCATAACATGCTACGGCTTCTTGTTTCTCTGACCGTGTGTGATTTCCTTCTGTAGAGAAGCTGGAGGAGTGATAGAGAGGTAGTTCAATGAGTGCAAGTGTGTGTTTGGTGTGTGACAAAGTTAGTTTGCCAGGTGTCCTGTCTGGACCGGGTTTTGGAGCTGAAGCGTGTAGTGTGTGACAGCTGTATTTGTCAGGGATTGGAAAGGTGTCAATATTCAGACCAGACCTTTTTTCTAACTGTCTTTCTCTTGTTCCATTGTGCTTTCTGGGGGGTTACTGCTCCCCCTCCTTTAGGTTACCCCCCCCCCTGTTTCTCATCCCCCACTGTCTTCTCCCTCTTTCCTTTGTCTGATTATTCAATCTGAATGGAGCCGAGCAATCTGCTAAAATGGATGGGGGGAGTATTTATTGACCAATCATGTTAGTCCTAATCGCTCCCTGTGTTTAAGGTCCCTGGTATGTTTTTTTTTTTCCAGTTCCCTCCTTTTTTTATCCCATCAGGGATTGTTTTATCTTGACTTTGATACATTACAGTGGATTAGTAAGTAAGATGTAGAGGCCAACTTTTCGACATGATTTAATTTTGGCAACCCCATGCATCTGCTCTCTGGTGGATTGCTGTAGCAAGTTCAAGGTGAGTTGAAGCGTCAGGACACATTTTCTGCATGAGACTTTTTTTTTCCCCAATAGAAGAGCGGACCATTCCTTCCAACCCAGCCCCTCCGCTTCACTTGCCTCTCAAGAAAGAAAGAACCATGTTTGTGCCCCACCTTATGTGACTGACCATGTTTCGTTTCCTGTTTCTGCTGTTGAAATATCAGCCATATTGCTTCCATTTGCAGTAGTTCCAACTTTGGTCACATGACCTCCATTTTACCCAGCCTTCGACAGGTTGTACTGTACACGATCCACCAATGGACAGCTATCATTGAAGACAGTAGAACAAGACGCAGCAGTGTAGCATGTCGTCAGATGTTCTAGATGTCCTTGCCTTGGTGTCAGCCACACTGTATCCCTATATGGCCAAGGAGTGACACTGTTAGCTTAACTGCAGTCAACATTAGTGTGTGTGCGTACACAACAGCTATGCTGCGAAGACAAGAGAATTGGTCTCAGCACCAGTGTAACAGATGTGACCGTACTTCCTAGCCCTCTTGCGTTGTTTTTAAAGCAAGGAATGCCCCGCCAGCGGTCCCAATTGATTGGTGTTTATTCTGGCAATGGACACAAAGAAGCACATTAGATGTGCAGGACAACAGTATGTTGATGGCTGTAGATTTGTGATTCTGCTGTTACTGTGGAAACCACTGCATTAGCAGGGGCTAATCTCGAGCTAGCTAACTCACTCTTACAGCAATAACATACCAAAGCACAACCCAGACTTCCCCCAATATCTAACAGGTACCGTACACAGACACTGAGTATACCACACATTAGCCTTCCTAATATTGAGGTCACACACTTTTGCACTCGGAACAGCCTCAATTCGTTGAGGCATGGACTCTACGACGTGTTGAAAGCGTTCCACAAGGGATGCTGGCCCATGTTGACTCCAATGCTTCCCACAGGTGTCAAATTGGCTGGATGTCCTTGGGGTGGTAGACCATTCTTGATACACATGGGGAAACTGTTGTGTGAAAAACCCAGCAGTGTTGCAGTTCTTGAGACAAACCGGGTGCGCCTGGCATCTACTACCATATGCTGTTCAAAGGCACTTAGATTTTCATGGTCTTGCCCATTCACACTCTGAAAGGCACACATACACAATCCATGTCTCAACTGTCTCAAGGCTTAAAAATCCATGTTTAACCGGTCTCTTCTTCATCTACACTGATTTGATGTGGATTTAGCAAGTAACATCAAAAATGCATCATAGCTTTCACCTGGTCAGTCTGTCATGGAAGGAGCAGGTGCTCATAATGTTTTGTATACTCAGTGTGTATACACATCAGGACAGGTACATAGTAAACTCTTACACATTGTAAATATGAAAGTAGAATATTCTATTTCAGAATGTGACCTACCGCTTGCGTGTCAATATCAGACCCGGAAGAATTTACCTTCGACATCTCCCACTATCTGCAAGCATGGCCAATGTCATAACACCTTGTTGATATGTAAGCTCAACCAACAAATAGGAATACAGAAACCTCAAATACGTATTTCTGCAGTGTCAAGAGGGAACCCTGTTCCATGTGTTTAGTCCACCATTCATTATTTCACCGACGCTTTAGAGTAGGAGACACTGACTTAATATTAAAACCTATTGAGCTGTAATGTGTTTACAGCTTCCAGGCTAGCCGCTACAGTTATTAGCCATCAACACAATAAACCAACCGTTAATTAGCTACATTAGCCCACAAGGGAGTAGGTGCATTGTGATTACAGTGTAACCTTTCACTAATACGTCCGCCATTGTTTCATGCTTACGTTACCATTCAGCTCACAGGCAAGGTGGCAGGACTGAACGTGGCTCATACACCGTAGCAAAACACTTTACAACGGGAAAGCAAAAAAATCTGTCCCATTTCACTCTATTAAAATAAATAGGTCATGTTTTCCCTCTAGTGAACCAGACCCTGTTCAGGTGACTATCCTGGGGGTAGAGAGCTCTTAAGAGGTGGATCTGTGGCCTGTTATGCCATAAACACCACAATGAATCATGTTCTGAAACAGCCTCTCCTTTTCTCATCCAATGACAGAGGAGTCCATCTACCAGACCCCACTGCGGGGTTAACACTACTGTTAGTGTATGTGAGAGGTGGGTGGAAGGAGGACAAGATAGGGAGGACGTGAGCAGGGAGCAACGGCAAACGTGTCATTTCCTGTTATAGGCGACAGTTGTTGGTGTGCAGGGCGAGACAGCGAGGGGCCCGTGGCAGCATGTGCACAGCAGGCTATTGCCCCCCCCTCCGACTTGTGACCACTACACAGAGTCATGATGACAACGTCATGATAGGACGTCCTTCATGACTGTTTTTAACAGTACCGGGTGATGAAGTACACATGGTCCTCGTTGGCACGGTGTTCGTCAACAACACATGCTTGCTATCTATTGACTCCATTTACAGTGTCAATATATCAGTCCGAATTATTTTTTATTTTTTTTAGAGGAATAGCTTCTGGGTTATGTGTAACCTTTACTTGACATTAGCTAGCCAGTCATTGCAGCCGTCATTAATTCCTCAGTGCTCTCTCTAGATCACAATTGGAGACTATTAGGTCTAGCTCTGGTGTGGCGGGATTTCTTCCTTCGATTCCCGTACGTCCTCTTTGCTGGTCTCTGTTTGTGCTGCCTGAAGGGTACAGCCAACAGTCTGTTTGAACCCTGTTGTGTGATGACTCTTACGTAGTGGAACACGGTCAGGTCATTAACAGGGAAATTAGATCAATGTTTCTGGCCCTGTAGAACACACTACTTAGGAGATATGAGCAAACAACTTGATTCATGTCCAGACATCTGTAAACCATTTTTTCTTAAGTCTATTTAAACCCCTTATTAACGCTTAAAGGAATATTAATTTGACTTCTGTGGTTGTAATTGGCAATGGGAGTGATCATAATTGCATATCTTCCAATAACAAAATGTGTGGAAATATAAAGGGGGCAGCTAGCTAATAAAACTAATTGGAAACACATTTTTATGTGTAGCTAATTGCAGCACAAAATGAAAGAATATCTTGGAAGAAATATTCCCCACCTTGTCTTCTCAGGCCTTGTCTCAGGGCACCTTATCGTCTCATTCCTCCACTCTGAACGTAATTACATTTTCCTCTTATAAGGAAGAGTAACAGTTTTCAGTGGGGATACAATATTTTTTTTAAACCACCCAACTTCCCACTTCATGGTTGTGTGTCTGCCATATAAAGTTCCCCCAGTTCCTTATAATGCTGCTCTGGATGACTCTGTGGCTGGATTCCTTTCAGTCTGTCTTCCCTCTTTCTCAGAGGCCTGTAGGGTTTTATAGTGTTGTGGTAGGTATATGACTTAAAGCAGCTGGTTCTCACACAGTGTCCGCCATGGCACTCAACAGCACAATAATGGCTGCACTTCTGCTGGGCCTTTCTCTCCTTTCTCATATACTCCATCTCTAGTTGACGCTTTCTCTCGCTCTCTCTCTCTTGCTCTGTCTTTCACCTTGTCATTGTCTTTGTAGCATGGGCCTCCCCTTATATTTTCCTCAACTTTGTTTCCTTCTCTTCATTTTTCTCACTCGCTGTATTTACAGCATTGGCCTGCCTCACCTCTCATGCCCTCTCTATTCTCTCCCTCCATCCCTCTCTCTCTCTCTCACTCTGCCACTGTCTCTGTGGTGGATAAAGGGGGCAGGTCATTATCGTTTGTGTTCCAGATGTTCCTGTGTGTAAAGCTGTCTTTTAACACAATCTGCTTTGGCCCGCGCAGGGCCAAAGGTCACATTCTCAGGGGGCCGACGAGTGACGGCAGGGGTGAAAGATGAAGTGAGCCGGTAGCATTCTTCACCCACCTTCATCTGAAGTGTGTGTGTGTGTGTGTGTTGTTCCCCGTTCTATTCTTCAAGCCCACTATCGCATGCTATGGTGTTATTGCAGTAAAGTGGCACGTTGACCTTCTTAATCAGCTGGTTCCCTTTGGTTCAAAGGACGGATGGGAGATTGAGTGAGTGGGATATCCTCTTGGATGTACACTACAGGGCAGTTACGTATATCCCCCTAGTGTACCGAGCCTCATCTCTACGGACTGTTTCAGCCTTCCATTGACCCCCAGGTGTTTACCAACCGAAACATTACCTATTTATCTCAATTACACAGATCACCTAGTTCACTCTTCCTGTATTATGCTTAATGCTAAAATGTTTGTTCTATTCTACTGAGCCATTTACTTAATTTTTTATATTGTATTAGTTGTTGTTATTGCGTTGTCGAAGGAACCTGCAAATAAGCCTTTTTGTTGGATGGTGTGTGTACCCAGTTTATCCTGTACATGTGACAAATACAACTTGAAACACTGTACTTGACTTGGTCCTCTTGGGAAACAGGATGTCCAGCATTGCTCTCCACTTTTTTCTGCTTGAGGACTTTTACAGTAGCCAGCATGGGTTTAACCCAACAGGAGTAGTGACCAGATAATCTCCTACCTTACAATCGGAATGTTTCTTGATACCCAAGTTCAATCAAGTACATGTCTCACTGATTGAGCAGCAGAGACAGAATGCAGTATGGAATGTTATTAAATAGTTTGGGGTAACTTAATCCAAGTTTACTGGAGGACAACTTATTTTGCAGTTATAAGACTGTATAACTGCATTTTTCCAATGTAATATACGTTCAGCAAATCCCCTTATTGTTTGGGATACTTTGAAATGTACCTTCAGGGGTCATTCATCCAATAATAAAAAGGAAGTTTCTGGCTTAAGAGACAAGACTAAGAAGGGAAATCCCTAAACTAATAGTACAGGTAAATAGCAATAATAATGATACTTCAGAGATGCAAAATAAGTTAGAGGAAACTTACCGTTTCAAGAACTTATCGTTCTTGAAACTTATTCAAGAACGATCTAATGTAATCTATTACATAAATAAAGCAAACTGGATGGAATATGGAGAGAAATGCACAAAATTCTTCCTGAATCTCCAATACAGGAACGCTAACAAAAATAATTTGCAGAAACTCGTTACTGAAGACTGAGTCATCTATGATTGTCTGAATTATATTTTAAGAGGAAGCTAATTATTTTAGGCAGATGTTCTCTTTTCCGTCTCATCCTCTCCCACTGAATGAAGATTATTATAAGGAATTCTTTCCAAAAGAATGTTTAAACATGGAAAATTAACAAATGTACAGAAAGATCAGTGGAAGAGGATGAGACCAAATTACAGTGGAATAACTTTTTGAGGCTATTAAAAATCCTTTCAGTTTGGAAAAACCCCAGGGCTTGATGGCATTCCGGTAGAGTATGATATACTAAAGCTCCATTATTAGATTGTTTTAACTATTCCTATAGAAATGGCAGTCTGTCAGGTACTCAGCAGGAAGGTCTGATTTCTTTATTATTAAAACTAGACCCAGATGGAAAATATAAAGACCCAGTGTATCTAAAAAAAACTGGAGGCCCATTACACTTCAATGTTGTGATGCAAAAATACTAGCGCAATGTATAACACTCATTGTTCATCCTGATCAGACTTTTTTTTACATGGGCGATACATTAGAGATAATATACGACAACTACTAGAAATAATGGAACATCATTAAAAATATAAGAAGCCAGGAATGGTATTCATAGTGGATTTGATAATGTAAGCCTGTTTTTTTTTTCACTTTCGGTAATTTTCTTATAAAATGGGAGAAACTAATGTATTGCAACCCCAGGTGTAAAATAGTAAATAACGGCTACATCTAAGAGTTTTTAATTGTCAAGAGGAGTTAAACAAGGGTGCCCGCTGTCACCATATATATTCGTTATGGCCATCAAAATGCTTGCTATTAAAATCAGATCCAATAACAACATTAGAGGATTAGAAATCTAAGGCTTAAAAACAAAGGTGTCCATGTATATGCCGACGACTCAAATGTTATATTAAGTCCGCAAGCTAGATCCCTGCAATGTCTCATTGAAGCTCTAGATAACTTTTCTGTGCTCTCTGGACTAAAACCTAATTATGGTAAGTGTACAATATTAAGTATTGGATCTTTTTTTTAAATAGAACTTTTGCATTACCCTGCAGTTTACCTAAATGGGATGATGGTGAAGTAGACATACTCGGTATTCATATCACAAAAGATATAAACTCTCCACAATAATTTTCAATAGAGAACTTGTAAAAATAGATAAGATCCTGCAACCATGGAGAGGTAAATACCTGTCTATTTATGCAAAAATTGCCCTGATTTAACTCCTTAGTCATATCTCACTTTACTCACTTATGGCGCTGCCTACTCCTGATGATTCGTTTTTCAAATTATGAGCAAAATATATTTTGCTTTATCTGGGAAGCTAAACCCGACAAAGTAAAACGTGCCTATCTATATAATGAATATAAATTGTGTGGGTTGAGATTACTAAATATAAAAGCACTAAACCTCTCTCTAAAAGCTTCACTCATTCAAAAGTTTTATTTGAACCCTAAATGGTTCTCAAGTAGATTACTAAGAAAAGCTCCTCCATTTTTAAAAAATGGCCTTTTTGCCTTTTGTGCAGATTTCCATGTCTGATTTTCGATTAATTGAAAATGATACTTTTTTCAAAGTATCTTTTTCAAACAAGCATTGCAGAGCTGGCAACAATTTCAATTTCATTCCCCTGAAAATATATTAAAATATTATGGCTGAACTCAAATGTGCTGGTTGATTAAAATACCTGTATTTATGGAAAATATGTTAGTGTATTTTGTTCTTAAATGTTATTGTAAAATGTAATGGTAGAGTTATGTCCTTCATGGAGTTAACAGAATTGTACGGGAAGGTCTGCTCAATCCAAGAATACAACCAATTGATTACAGCATTACCCCAAAAATGGAGGAGGCAGGTGGCAGTGGGAAGAGGTAGGGAACTAGTCTGTCTGCCCAATACAAAATATCAAAACTGGCGGAGGAACAAAAATAGCATAAATAGAAAAGTATACCAGTTTGATTTGAGGACCAGGATGTTGACAACTGTGCCATACAGATTGCAAAATAGTTGGGAATAGATTTTTGATGTACCGATTCCATGGTAGAGGGTGTATATAAAACAACGCATGGAGCACAAAGTCTTGAATTTCAGATAAATTATTATATAGAATTCTTGCCACCAACAAAATGTTTGGGGCATAAAATCATCAAAGCTCTGCAGATTTTGTTGTGAGGATACAGAATCAATAGACCTTTTTATTTAGGTATTTCCCTCAGGTAGCCTGTTTCTGGTCTCAGGTTCAGGAATGGCTGACAATACATAGCATTGATCTAAAATTGACCCTATAAATAGTACTTTTAGGAGATCTTGAGTGACTGGGTCAGTCAATTTCTAATTCTCTTAGTAAAAGTATTTATCTTCAACTCGCAATCTGTGGATTATATAGATTGAAATTGTACGTTAAACATCACAGCATAGTTGAAAGATATATGTTGCGTAGAAACCCGATGTGGGTGGCCAGCAGAGTTAGATGGGATGGGCTGAGGGACGCTGAGGGTTGTTAGGTGGAATTGGAGACAAGTGGGAGTGGAGTTGTTGTGTGGGAGATAAAAGTAAAAACATTTTTCTAACATAATTACAAGTATGTTTGAATGACACTGAGGGTTAGGTTTTTTTTAAAGCTAATGCCAGTTTGCCTGAGGCTGATGCCATGCAGGTGTTTGTACACATGCATATACACACACTCTCATTCAAATAAACGCTTACAAGAACACACACACATATGTAATAGTGCCAGACATCCACACAAACATATACAGTTGACATTGCTGTTAAGATGTTCATTGTCCTTGATGTCCTTTGTTTTAAATGTATTATTTTGTTTTATTTTTTGCATTGTTGATTGCTGTTTTCTGTCTTTTTTCTCTTTAGTTAATTCTCTTGGTTGGTGGAGTTCTTGGGGGTAGGGATTTTTTTGTGGGGGTGGGGCTGTGGGAGGGTTCTCGATGGGTTGAGGGCTATTGGGGAACTGTGAAGGGATCGAGTTCACGTTTTTTGGCCTGGTGGTAGATCGGTCAACGTTCCCTTGAGCAGGGCATTGACCCTGGATGCTTCTGTGTGTCGCTCTGAATGGGAGTCTGTTGGATGACTGGTATGATGTAGTTGTTGAGCGGAAGCCCTTTGCTGTGCAGCTGGTATCGAACCCAGAAAGGAGTACCAATGACGGGCCTGAAGGTTATTATGGCTGGTGGTGGTGGGGGAGGTGGGTGGTAGTCAAACTGTTGCTGAAAAACAGGAAGTGAGAGAACATGGGTAAGTTGACATAAATACACCCCAAGATTTACACCGCTTGGTTCAGAGAGAGGAAAGCGATAATTGCAAGAGTGAGGCCATAGGTTAAACAGCAAGTGTTTGGGCCGTGTTTATAGGCTGTAAGGTAATTGGGTGAATGACATTCCACACATGACTAATAGGAAGAGCAGAACAAAACGCCATGCTGATGATGATACGTTTTGTATTCATTCCCACGATACCGAATAATAGGAAAACGAGTGAATTGTGTTAGGCTGCATTCAGACCAGCCTTTCTGATTTAACTTTTGTAAATTACTTTACAATACTCTACTCTATTTAGTCTACAATGCCTCTTGCATGCGTGTCTTGTACAGTAAGCTATACAGGGGAGGAGTTGCTCTTAGGGCAATAGTGACTACTGCAATATGTCCAATAGTAGGATCCGGTGCCATTCTGCCGTGCCTGTCCGTCAGCCCTCTCCCACACTGCCCCATGTAATCCTACCATCCACATATCTGCTCAAGACAGCAGAAGGCATACAACTTAACGATTGCTTCCTCCTCCGAGAGAGAGAGAGAGAGAGAGAGAGAGAGAGAGAGAGAGAGAGAGAGAGAGAGAGAGAGAGAGAGAGAGAGAGAGAGAGAGAGAGAGAGAGAGAGAGAGAGAGAGAGAGAGAGAGAGAGAGAGAGAGAGAGAGAGAGAGAGAGAGAGAGAGAGAGAGAGAGAGAGAGAGAGAGAGAGAGAGAGAGAGAGAGAGAGAGAGAGAGAGAGAGAGAGAGAGAGAGAGAGAGAGAGAGAGAGAGAGAGAGAGAGAGAGAGAGAGAGAGAGAGAGAGAGAGAGAGAGAGAGAGAGAGAGAGAGAGAGAGAGAGAGAGAGAGAGACCAAAGCTATGGAAATGTAATCTCCTGTAAAAGAGAAGGGGGGTGGTGTGAATAAGAGAGATGGAGAGAGAGAGTCAGAACATTTGGTCGGTACAGGGCAGAGACCCTAGCCTGGTCCCAGATCTGTTTGTGCTGTCTTGCCAACTCCAAGTCCTTGTGTGACATTGACACACATGGAGTTGGCAAGACAGAACAAACAGATCTGGGACCAGGCTACTGGGACTTTAAAAGAGCAGACCGTGTTAAGGGGATCGGTAACGGTGTGTGACCAAGAAGCGGATGATGCCTAGGCTTCCTCCCAAAGACATCCTTGGCATCCATGTGTTAAATGGTTGTAGAGAAGGCATATGCTGTCTCCTATTAGAACCATGCAAATAGAATGTCACAATGTGTGTTGCACCAGTTATGAGGAAGCAGCTTAACTGTTGTGATCTCCTCAGAAGTCCCGAGACCTTCAAAGTGGATTGGATGACTGGTGCTGTGGAGTTCTCATTCTTTATAACCCGTTGTCTTGTGAAGAGACATGTGGTCCTGGACCAGAGCTCTCTCTCTTTCTCTCCCACAGACCAGTCCCGGATGGACCAGCTTAATCATTGGCCACACAATTCAAACAGCATGGCCTAACATCAGGCCAAATTAGAAGTCGTGCAGGAGATGAATCATTGTCATGGTCTCTCTCATCCATGTTTCCCTTCTCTGTGGTATCCAGAGTTCTGATATCATCAAAGGTTGGATTTGCCTCAAAGAACAGAGAAAGAAAAAATTCACTTTGTCGTGTAATTCATAACAGAAAGGCAACTAAAGAGGTTGAGTTTTAATTGGAAAAGTTTTGGAGACTTCTATGGGTTTTGAACAAGGTTCCGCCGAATTGTATTATATTTAATATATAGAAACCAAAACAAACCGAAAGCACATCGCTCCGCAATCAACCAACCCACTGCTTCATAACTCTACAAACAAGTTTTGAATGAAATTCATAGTATGAATTTACACTCCTTGAATATTGTATTTGGGTCAGGATGTGCCGGATATTATGAATGTTTGAACGGCAGAATGAAAGCAGAACAATATTTGGTTATGGATGCATGTAAATGATCCTCTGGTGCAGACTGTGGGCAGATTGTATCCGAATGGGATGTGGGAGAGTTTCCTGAGAGAACACATTCCTTTGGGAACGCCGTGTTGGCTGGCCAGGAGCACCGGGTGGGCACAGGGTGCATGTTGGGTAAGGGGATTGCTTTTCAACGAGTAGAATTGGAATTTCAGTTTACTGACTGAAGTGAATTGGAATTGACCCCAACTCTTGAGGGGAATGTGGTGGCTGTGCTTTTTAAGATGGTTTGATACGCTATAGTAGTACTAGTGCAGCACTGCTGTCAGCTGGCATGATTAACAAGGAAACTGGGGGATTATTTTTAAGGTCTTGAAATGGTCAGTGTCGTTGTCATTTGAAATGAATCAGCAGTGCTTGTTTTTTTTGTTAAACACGTTGATTTTTATAGTCTTCAGGTGGCGTATGAGTTGACTCATTTCTCATTGATGTCTCTTTCGTTCTCTCGTCTAGGCCTCTTCCGTTGTGTCTCTACTGACAAACAGGAAACCATGAATCTACCACAGAGCCTGAAACCTCACATATGGGGTTGAAAAATGTAGCTTGTGTGCAATCCTTACTAGAGAACACATATATACATATCTCTGTATGAGCCCCTATTAACATTCATTATACATGACAGTAGAGAGGTTAGATGTGGCACACAGACACGGGTACTATCCCATAACCGCCACCAATGCAGTCCCGATCATACCGCGTAGCATAATTTAGCTTTCAACATTCAGATCTCAACCGCTTCGTTACACAAGATTATTGAACTTCTAAACATCTTATTTCCACCCTTGTTCGTTCATGTCTTTTTAAATAGAATCCTCCTCATTTGACCAAGGTGCTGGGTGTCCCCATTGATCTAGGATGGGTGTCCACATGGTCCCCATTGATCTAGGATGGGTGTCCACATGGTCCCCATTGATCTAGGATGAGTGTCCACATGGTCCCCATTGATCTAGGATGAGTGTCCACATGGTCCCCATTGATCTAGGATGAGTGTCCACATGGTCCCCATTGATCTAGGATGAGTGTAACAAACCAGTGTTTAGATGAAACAGAGGTAGTTCTCAATGGAGCAAATCTGGATGTGTAGTCTGGAAACAGCAGCTGTTAGGGTCTCATCCATTCATTCATTCATCCATCCATCCATTCATTCATCCATGCATGCAAGGAAAATGAGGATGGACTGAACCTTTAAACTCCACTATGTCCATTCTGCAAAGCTCCACATTCTTTCCCTTAATACTTAAATCTCTTTTCACACTCAAGTCAGAAATGGCTGTTAGTCTTTTTTTCAAGGCCAGTCGTAACAGTTGTCTGTTTTCAGAGTTCTGGTAAACACTGTGAATGGTAGTCAGTTGGAAAGGGTTAAGAAAGTGGAAGAAATAATTTGATGTTGTGTTTTGGGGGTTAATTCTGGGGTCAGCTAGGTGTTTTTACAGGGCAAATATCTTATTTCTTTTGAATAAGCAACAGCTGCTTTTTTTGGGGCTCAAGGGCCCTTCGTCTTCAGTTTGGATGCAACGTGCATTGGAGAGGGCTTCACATCAAATTAGGGTAATTTAGCATGAGCTAAGTTTAGAATGTCATATTTTCACTGGTCAGTTTTAATCAGGTGAATCAGCCAAAGACCCAGCAGGCTTCAAAGGCTACCAGAGCTCTGTATAAAACATTTTTATGCCTGTCTGCTATTCTGACTCATAAAAAGAAGGCAAGGCTTTCTATAAAAGTTTGATGGGGCCCCATCTATTGGATCTTCAAACGCCAATGTTTTTCTTGTAGCTCATAAATTATGAGGAAGGTGAAATGTTTCGCTACACCCGCAACAGCATGTGTATGTGACCAATACGATTTGATCAGTGGTCACTGTTGAGGAAGGTGAAACTGATGGTTCTCGTCTGTTGTGCCAGTCCAGCCGGAACAGAGAATTCAGACAGCAGATTCCCAGTCCGGTTAAGCCACAGCCATCAGCACCCTTTTTTCTCCTTGCTCTCTCGGTGTGTGTGTGTGTGTGTGTGTGTGTGTGTGTGTGTGTGTGTGTGTGTGGTCTCTATTCTTAGAGAACCCAGTCGTTACCCACCAGATGGCACAGGGGGAGCTGGCATTGTGGTACCCAGGCATGGGATGGCTTATAGACCCTTAATATGTCATTAGTGCTGGTTTGTGTCCTGTCTCTTAGATAGGCTGATTCCTGCACAGTAGGGTCCGTACTCTTTTATTATTTATTTTTTGTTAACCCTTATTTTACCAGATAAGTTGACTGAACACATCTAATTTATATCAATGACCTGGGGAATAGTTATTGGGGGAGGGGGGATAAATGAGCCAATTGGAAGCTGGGGATGATTAGATGGCCATGATGGTATGAGGGCCAGATTGGGAACTTAGCCAGGACACCGGGGTTAACACCCCTACTCTTATGACAAGTGCCATGGGATCTTTAGTGACCACAGAGAGTCAGGACACCCATTTAACGTCCCATCTGAAATGTTTATTTTTATTTCACCTTTTATTTATTTAAGGCGGCACCCTACACAGGACAATGTCCCCAATCACTGCCCTGGGGCATTGGGATATTTATTTTTGTTGGGACCAGAGGGAAGGGTGCCTCCTACTGGCCATCCAACATCACTTCCAACAGCATCTGGTCTCCCGACCAGGACCAACCCTACTTAGCTTCAGAGGCAAACCAGCAATGGGATGCAGGGTGATATGCTGCACGCAGGCAGGTAGGTAGGTAGGCACATGACACCACAACATCAACAAAGGCCCTGTACATGCCATTGTGTCATGCTTTCCCTCCCCCTTTAACATCAAATTAGCACTTTGTGTGTACTTCTACATCTTATTCCCACTACAGGGGATTGTCTGTTCAACAGGAATAGCAGCACATCTGCTCTTACATACAGTAGGAACTAATGCGGTTTCAACCAACCAACGGGTTCACATTTCCCCATTTGATCGAATGTTTAATGTGAGCTTAATGAAGGCGCATAAAGAAGTTGAGTGCTTTGCCGGTTGAGGGAATACAAAAACAAAACCCAATACTCTGACGGTGATGTGCGTTGATTGATGACGGTAAAGAGGAACGGATTTTTCTTCTATAAAGTTCATGTTCCCAGGACGTTTCAGCCAAGCCGCTCTGTGGTATCTTAGCCTCCATCTATCATCACAGGGTCTGGGAAAGTGAAGGTTGAGACTGCAGCTCCACACAGATACTGGCCAGATACCGAGGTAGTTGTCCACATATTCTAAGTCAGAACCATTCAGAGTAGTGATGCTGGATGGGCGGGCAGGTGCGGGCAGCGATCGGTTGAAGAGCGTGCATTTAATTTTACTTGCAGTTGGAGGCCACAGATGGAGAGTTGTATGGCATTGAGGTGAATCAGAGAATCACCAGCAGCAAGAGCAACATAATTGATGTATACAGAGAAGAGAGTCGGCCTGAGAATTGAACCCTGTAGCACCCCCATAGAGACTGCCAGAGGTCCGGACAACAGGCCCTCCAATCTGACACACTGAACTCTGTCTGAGAAGTAGTTGGTGAACCAGGTGAGGCAGTCATTTGAGAAACCAAGGCTGTTGAGTCTGCCGATAAGAATGTGATGATTGACGGAGTCGAAAGCCTTGGCCAGGTCGATGAATATGGCTGCACAGTAATGTCTCTTATCTAGTGTGGTTATGATATCATTTAGGACCTTCAGTGTGGCTGAGGTGCACCGATGACCAGTTCTGAAACCAGATTGCATAGCGGAGAAGGTACGGTGGGATTCGAAATGGTCGGTGATCTGTTTAACTTGGTTTTAGAAGACCTTAGAAAGGCAGGGTAGGATAGATTTAGGTCTGTAGCAGTTTGGGTCTAGAGTCTCCCCCTTTGAAGAGGGGGATGACCGCAGCAGTTTTCCAATCTTTGGGGATCTCAGACGATACGAATGAGGTTGAACAAGCTAGTAATAGGGGTTGCAACAATTTCGGGAGATGACTTTAGGAAGAGAGGCTCCAGATTGTCTAGCCCGGGCTGATTTGTAGGGGTCCAGATTTTGCAGCTCTTTCAGAACATTGGCTATCTGGATTTGGGAGAAGGAGAAATAGGGGAGGCTTGGGCAAGTTGCTGTGGGGGGTGCAGGGCTGTTGACCGGGGTAGGGTTAGCCAGGTGGAAAGCATGTCCAGCCATAGAAAAATGCTTATTGAAATTCTCAATTATAGTGGATTTATCGGTGGTGACAGTGTTTCCTAGCCTGAGTGCAGTGGGCAGCTGGGAGGAAGGTGCTCTTATTCTCCATGGACTTTAGTGTCCCAGAACTTTTTTTGAGTGTGTGCTACGGGATGCAAATTTCTGTTTGAAAAAGCTAGCCTTAGCTTTCCTAACTGCCTGTGTATATTGGTTCCTGTGTAGGTGATGTATGTGTGTGGTAGTCACTGGACGAGGGTCCAGGTTCGGCCCTGAAATTCTAGCTCCGATAGACCAGTTGGGAACACTGTGTTTATTAAAAGTTTATTTGCAGCACTTTTCCCAGGTCTTCCTCGTTCAAATAAAAGAAAGCTCCTTCTGTAGTGGTTCCACAAAATGGTTCCGTATTGTGTAGAAAGCCATTGGAGAAGTTTCTATACGTGACATTGAATTTAGCGTCAGATCTGAGGCAGCATGTTTTATGGGCACGCTCCCAACTGCCGCTATCAGACATGGACAGGAAATAACAATGACTTCCCGTGTGCGAGGAACAAAACGAACAAAACGCAACACTTGAATCATCAGGCCCAGCCAGCTAAAGCGAGACGATGTGGATGCGAGTGTGATGAACAGGAAACCCAGAGACTGCGGTGAAGGTTTCACTGTAAAGACAGACGTGGCTGTTGATACTCATCAGGTCAACATGCCACACACAGCTACAGGAGCAGGGGGGGTTTAGAATGGCATGTCACAGACAGCCAGAGCTGACGTTGTCAAACTCCAAAAGGGAGTTCTACTTTCTCTCCTACTGTGAGTGTACTGTATGGACACACAACTAGAATGTAAAGCACTGGAAACGACAGCCACAGTTCCCCGTGTCTGGAGCACGTTCATAGTGGTCCGTGTTAACAGCGTGTACATTCGTCCTGACGTTTGTCTCTGGATCTTCTGCTCGCATGTTTGAATTCATTCAAAGATATTTTTGGCGGCTGTGATATGTCTCTGTCTGTGGTTTGGAGGGTCTGTAAACCTTGAGCAGTAGATGATACCACGCTGTCAAAGGAATATCACACCCAACTATCTCCTCCCACCCCTTCAGGGCGAACGTGTGTGTGTACATGCGACAGTTGAAAGCAGGTTGTTGTCTGTTTCGTAGGCTCGTCCAGACACTGCTTTGGCAGTTAGCCTTGCTACAATTGGCAGTCACACCTTCTCCAGCAAGTTCTGAGTCACTTCATGTAATGTTTTTTTCGGTGTATGAGTGTCTTGTCCTGTGGCTACAGTTGGACTCTTGTTAGAGTGACTTATTGTGTGAGGTGGAGTTGTTAACTGTGATATCCGTGTTGATACTGCTGAAGGATAGCATCCATTATTCCTCAAACATGCCACCACTGCTGTGTAGAATCAGTTTGATAAGTTACATTTGTCCGGTGCAGTTTGCGTTCAGTACAGCTGGAATTCGGCGAACATTCGTGATATCTACTCATTGATCTGCAGCTACAGTGACGAGTAGGATGGAAAATATTTATCAGAATGTTTGTCAGCATGGAACACTCCTATTTAAAATGTTCAATGCTGAACACTGATCTCTCTCTCTCTCTCTGTGTCACTGTGTCTCTCTCATCATCATCAGGGTCAGAGGTCAATCCGAGCCACAACAACATGTCCGCCCCACCACATCCGCAACCCCCTGCCAAGGGAGCGTCACATGCCGCTGGCGACTTCAGCTACGTGGGCATCGACGCCATCCTGGAGCAGATGAGGAGGAAGGCCATGAAACAGGGCTTTGAGCTCAACATCATGATCGTCGGTGAGTGGTGTTGAACAGTGAACACGCATGCAACACGCACCCTTTTGAGATCATGGATGTGAGTGAATGGTTTTAAACACACATGAACACACACACACACACATCC
This sequence comes from Oncorhynchus masou masou, assembly GCF_036934945.1. NCBI lineage: Eukaryota > Metazoa > Chordata > Actinopteri > Salmoniformes > Salmonidae > Oncorhynchus > Oncorhynchus masou. The sequence goes on from NC_088216.1 coordinate 24,996,862, forward strand.
TCTGTTACATCCACCCATCCCCAGAGAGAGCGAGACACACTTTCTTTTCTATACACTCTATTTAAATGTTTTCAAAGTCACGCTGTCATTTGGAAATGAGCCTGGAGTGAGTGCTTGATCTTCCAGGACTAACTAGCGTGGAACCCAATTGGGGAATCCTTACCCCAAGTGCCCCTGAGATTGGTACACACTACACATAGTGGATCTCAGATCTCAACCCTACTGAACACTTATGGGAGATCCTGGAGTAGTGCCCGAGACAGCGTTTTCCCCCGCCTTCAACAAAACGCCAAATTATTGAATGTCTCGTGGAAGAACAGTGTCGCATCCCTGCAATAGAGTTCCAGTCACTTGTAGAATCGATACCAAGGCACATTGAAGCTGTTCTGGCGGCTCGTGGTGGAGCAACACACTATTGAGACACTGTTGGTGTTTCCTTTATTTCGGCATTTACCTGTACTTTACCACGGTGAGAAGTGATTGAAAGCCACAAAGAGCATGTTGAAGGACCTCGAGTCTCTCTTCCAGCTTAGATGTCTCTTTTTGTGTTTGGTGGCAGTCAGTGGGGACGGTGGTCGAGTAGAACACACAGTACTCCCTGCAGGAGTGTGTTTTGTATACATACTAGCTGTCATAGTGGTTCTGAGGAGATCCTAAACCATTGGAATGTGTTTGTTTAAAATAAAGGTGGCATCTCATGGCACCAAGTCAAAGAAAACGTATCTGGGCAAGGTCAAAAAGTATTCATTTTCTCTCATTGCTATCATGTAGGAAGATCAATTCAATCAAATAAAACATACGCCAGACTTTCATAATCTCTGACTAGGCTTTATCTTTTCCTTGCTGGCACGCCGTCACTGACATGCATCACAACCCTCATAGTTGTTTTCGGCAAAGGGCAGCATTCAGCCAGCGCTCCATCAGAGACGTCAGACGCGTGTGCCCACTTGAAGTGGAGTCGGAACGTTGGAGAAAGGCAGACTTGTAGTGAATGATAGTTGTGTTCATGAGCCCAGGTTATGTTGTGCAATTGTGCACTTACATGTTATAGTCGCTATTGGTGTGAGAGACATGACTCGCATGATGAAGGCCAGGTTAGAATAGAGGGTTGTTGTTGATGCATCTCTATCTGTACATAAAGGATCTTTCCATCAAGTCCTGATGATTAAGATAAAGAAGACATTTTATAAGGTTGTCCTTTTTACAGGGGTATAGTTGATCCAGTGACCTACAGTATCCAGTGTCAAACTTGATGTGAAGTCGTTTTACTACTGTACAAGTGCCTAACTCTGATTTGGTTTTGAAGTGGCCGTTTTGGCTATCCTCTGACCGTCTTTCCTAAACTAGGTCCTGAGGCCCCCTCTGTTTTTTTTTGCCCTGGCACTACACAGCTGATTCAAATGGCCAACTCATCATCAAACTTAGATTTTTTTCAATCAGCTGTGATGTGCTAGGGCAAGAACCTAAACGTGCACCCATAAGGAGCCCCAGGACAGAGTTTGACACAGCAGCAGTACTCTCTGTCCCTCTCTAAAGGCATTGTGAGAAAGGTCAGTGGAGATGTAATCAGACTCCAATCTCTAAAGGCCCCTCTGTGAGATGTATTACCCTAATCCCAGCCCTAAAGCCCCTTAGACCGCAGCAGTGTCCCCTATGCATAAAGGCTAATTAAGCTGGCACAGCTGTGCTGCCGATGCCCACTGTCAGACCTGCTGCTAATGGATGCCTATGGGGAGGTAGAGGAATCAATCAAATGTCTCTATAAAGCTCTTCTTACATCAGCAGATGTCACAAAGTGCTTATACAGAACACAGACTAAAACCCCCAACAGCAAGCAATGCAGATGTAGAAGCACAGTGGCTAGGAACAACTCCCTAGAAAGGCAGGAACCTAGGAAGAAACCTAGAGAGGAACCAGGTTCTGAGCGGTGGCCAGTCCTTTTCTGGGTCTTGGTGAGGAGTGTGTGTGGCTGGTCCATCTGTCCTCTGTGGCCTGACAGCAGGCTGGAATGGCCCGACAGACAGCAGGCTGGAATGGCCCTACAGCTGCCATGCTGGTGTCATAGTCAGTGAGTGCATGAGGACACACTCTTTGTCTAGCTCGGTCTGTCACATGACTTGTGTGTAGGGTCTGGGTACAGAGTCAGGAAAGCTATTGTACATTCACGACAGGTTAGAAGAGCCTCATGGTTGAAGATAAGCCCCTCTGTTTTTGAGTGTGTCCAGACATATAGCTCACCCCGTGTTGGTCTTTAACAGGTCAGAGTGGTCTGGGGAAGTCGACCCTGATGAACACCCTGTTCAAGTCTAAGGTCAGCAGGAAGTCGGTGGTGTCCACCCCCGAGGAGAGGATCCCCAAGACCATCGAGATCAAGTCCATCAGTCACGGTAACACACACACGCATACATACAAACGGATCTGTGGTATGCAGTATACATTATAATATGTATATGTGTAATATGAATGGTATGCAGTATACATAATACATCTCATGGATATCTCCTGTGTCTCTGTCTAGACATCGAAGAGAAGGGCGTGAGGATGAAACTAACGGTAATCGACACTCCCGGCTTTGGGGACCACATCAACAACGAGAACTGGTGAGTTGTAGTTTTTTTTATCCCTACCACAGAGTGAATGACTGTGTTGTCGCCTGTCTGTGAACTCCATTTCCCATGTGCCCACCGCCAACAGCTGGCAGCCAATCATGAAGTTCATCAATGACCAGTATGAGCAGTACCTGCAGGAGGAGATCAACATCGACAGGAAGAAGAGGATCCCAGACTCACGGGTTCACTGCTGCATGTACTTCATACCACCTACTGGACACTGGTGAGTTATGGACTCACTCTCTCTCACACACACACACACACACACACACTCTGTTTGTTTGTCTGGGACTTCACCACTTCCTCTAGACTACCCTCCTTTTCTTTCGACCACTTATAGAAGTCATCTTGTCCACCGAGAGTCAGAGGTATCGCTTTGGGAATCAGGTTTCACAAAGACTCATTTGACTGCAGACGCTATAGTACCCACTGTCTTGGAAAACTATAGTACCCACTGTCTTGGAAAACTATAGTACCCACTGTCTTGGAAAACTATAGTACCCACTGTCTTGGAAAACTATAGTATCCTATCGACTGTGAAAGCAAACCATGAGTGCCATGGAGACAAAAAACCATGTATGTACAACAAAGCGTTAAGGAAACATTTGTATATTTGACCAGGAACCGTGACTTGGCAAATTAGAGAATTACTTCATATTAACATACTGAAAGATAAACCACCAAAATCCTAGACATTCATGCAAAGTTAAAAGCATTTATTCTAATAGACAGGGAAATGGTTAAGTGTCTTCAGTCTGTCAAGGACCTGCAGTCTTCTACACGTGTATGCATTACTAACAGAATAGTTTTAAACACCCAGGTGGTGGCTAGTCGTTTCAATTTTCAAGGCGACATGTAGCCTAGTGGTTAGAGCGTTGGACTTGTAACCGGAAGGTTGCAAGATCGAATCCCCGAGCTGACAAGGTAAAAATCTGTCGTTCTGCCCCTGAACAAGGCAGTTAACCCAAGGCTGACATTGAAAATAAGAATTTGTTCTTAACTGACTTGGCTAGTTAAATAAAGGTATAATAATAATAATACTCCTTCCTTTCACGTCTGCAGTTTTAGTCATTGAACAGGGATGAAAGTGCCGGTGTGCACACAGACACTTTCATCCCTGTTCAATATATATAAAATCACACACTGTCTGAGCACATCAGGACTCCACCTACTGGCTCACAATTGTCTCTTCCATCCGCCCACATCAATTCCTTGACCTGTAGCTCAACAGTTGTCCACCAGTTATTCTCTGGAGTGTGTGGCGTGTGTGTATGTATCCCACTGTTTGACACACTCCCTCACCTCCTCCTTATGACACCACAGCTGCATAGTGTGTGTGGCAGCTCTACAGTCAGTGCATTGTCCAGACCCTCTTTCGCAAAGCACGAGCCAAAGCTTTTTCCCTCGTTCTCTCGTCCCAAAAGCTAAAATGACTCACTTCCCCTGCCAATCCCCTCCCTCTCTCACCCGCTTGACCTCGAGTGCATCCCCCCTCCCCCAAACAGGCTCTCTTGGAAACTTCCAAGCACCTGTCCCCTCTAGGGACCTCTTAATCAGGCCTGGAAACGGGGGGAGCAGGAAGAAGGATCTTCTTTACTGCCACCAGGAGACTTCAGAGCACAAAGAGGATGTCCTACCCCGCTACTCAGCACCACTCACTGTGGGGCTGAAGCTACAACCTGGCACTGGGCTAGAGAACACAAGCAACAGGCATAGGGATGCATAAAACATGAACACACACACAGAGAGTCAGCAAAAGCAGATGGGACGACAGGGGATGGGGGAGAGACACAATAATAATGTGTTGAGTAGCCAATGCTCCTCTACAGGACAATCTCAGGATGAAACCCTGTGGGTTGAACCTGGCTCATGGTCTAGACTCGAACTATTCTCCCAACTCCAGTTCTTCTCTCCCTTCATTCCTCTCACAAATGACTTGAGGTCTGCAACAAGGGCCTGTAACCAATTACTAGCACACCATGCCAAGGCCATGGCTGCGTAACAAATGACACCCTATTACCTATTTTAGTCCACTACTGTTGACCAGCGCCCCTATGTCTCTGGTCAAAAAGTAGTGAACTACATTAGGGAATAGGATGCCATTTGGGAATTAACCCATGTGTCTTGGATAGCTCCATGCTTTGGTTCCATTATGTCCATAATAGACACTACGCTGAATATTCAGTAATACTGGTATCTCATATCACCAAATAATAGCAGAGACATCAAGTTTTATAGCCCAATGGTCGTGGTTCTTTTTATTGTCAAACTTCTTGAAGCGGATGCAGTCTTGACTGCCTAGCAGCCGTTGACTGAATAGTTGACCACACTCTTTCCCTCAAGGCTGTCTTCTTGTTACCCAATGAAGGATGCTTTCTTTGAGAACTACCAGGGTATCCCACGGTTACGCCAAGCAATGTTGCACTTGGACTCTCTTGACCCACGAGGTGGTTTTAAAGACATCAGAGAAAGAGGAGGGAAGAGAGCAGTCTACAGTGCGGTCACCCCCCCCCTCCCCTTCCTCTACGTGGCTGCTTCCATTTTGACCACAGAACAGCTCTCAGAGAATTAGCACTGACAGCTCAGCCCTCCCTCTGCAGACACAGCTACCAAGTTGACTATTTCCCCTTTTTGAAGTGGAGAATTTGAGCATATGGCATCTCTGTGTGCATAAATATGTACAGTACATATGTTTAGTGTGTAGGCGTGCATTGTGTGTGCTGACCTTTTTTGTTGATCGTTTAACGTTTTAAGTGGAGAACTGGAGTATAGCTGTATTAGACATGCACATGTGCATGTCTGTGGTATGTGCGTGTGTGTTGACTGATGTGTGATTCACATGTGCAGTGCGTCAATTTGAACCTCGCTCTCATCTATTTGTTCAGAGGCGTGTGAACATCTTCATAGTCAAACATCAACCGTATGTGTTCACTGACCGGTGTACCGTAGGCCTACATACCACTGATGCACGTGAAACACTGTGTGTGTCTGACTTACAGTCCACAAAGCTGAGGTCACGGTTCCTGAGGGGACAGGAGATCAAATCTATAGGCGGAGCCAAGGAGAGCTGCAGCAGGGCTATGACCTATGGGAGCTCTCTCTCTCACACTCTTCCTCTTTCTTTCCATTAAGTGGTGTTCTCTCTGTCTCTCTGTGTCTGTCGCTCTGTCTCTGTGTCTGTCGCTCTCCTTCTCTCCCCCTTTCTCACTCCTCGCTCTCTCTCCTACCATGTCTGGTGGGTCTCTCTCGGACATCCTTGGCATGTAGTATGACGTGTATTGACACGCGTAGTGTTCTGTTCCTGCCCCGTTCCGTGTTCATGTCTCTCCCCTCTCCCGAGGGGACCCCTCTCTAGTCCAGCTGCTCCAGGTCTTTGATCCAGGGTGACCCATCATGGCTGGGATAATTGGAGGGGAGAGGAGACCATAAGGAGGAGCTGGAGAGGGGAACAACCAGAGGCATTACTGCCAGCCAAGCAGAGAGTGGTGATACCGTAAAGAGAGAGACTGAAAAGAGAGGGAGCCTATAGAAAGGAGGAGGAGGTACTGCCAGGCCAACTATGGTGCTGCTCATACAATTATCAGAAATTCCGAATGAGCAGAGAGCCCACTCTGTAAATGTGATGTACTTGTAGAGAGTATTGTCTTAAAATGAACAACATCAAAAAGTTGTACTTTTTTTTTAGATATTCATAATTTCAATTCTGAATAAATGAATGTGAAAATGTGTATTTCAGAATCTAGACGTACGGAACAACCAGAGGCCCTGCCAGGCTAGTTATAGCCTGAACAGTCTCATTCATTCTCCTCAGATAGGGCGCAGATAGGAGAGTTTATACAGGATAGAAAGAGATGAGATGGGGAAGAGGGAAGGTTTATAGGAGATGGTAGAGAAGCTCTAAGACTTGACAACTTGGGAGTAGGATGTACAAGCTTTGTGTGAGTGGTCAGTTGAGGACAATGTCTTTAGATCTAGATATGTATTCAATTGCATTATACCCACATTTTACCCCCTAAAACTGCCACCCATGATGAAAATCTTGAGGACCATTACCTGTTTCCAGGCTTATATCAGTTTCAGTTCTTAACCATTTTGTGTTTAACCTTGGAAAGAGGTTGTGATTCGTCTTCTAAATTTGAGAATTAGGGTTATACTGGCACACTGCTGCACAATTACCTTGTCATTGATCAGCAAATAATACACAATGGACCATCATTGCCCCCTAGTGGTATATCTGTCTCATATCATCCATGACTGAAAATACTTTGAATAAATGTTTTGGACATGCTTTCAATTATACCACAGTGCTGCATTACAATATAACCTACCAAGTTAAGCTACAGGACTGTTTTACTAGCACAGACTGGAATGTGTTCTGGGATCCTTCTGAGCGCATCACATCAGTCACTGGCTTCATCAATAAGTGCATTGATGATGTTGTTCCCACAGTGACTATGTACATACCCCAACCAGAAGCCATGGATTACAGGCAACATCCACACTGAGCTAAAGGGTAGAGCTGCCACTTTCAAGGTGCGGGACTCTAACCCGGAAGCTTATAAGAAATCCCGCTATGCCCTCCAAAGAACCATCAAACAGGCAAAACATCAATACAGGACTAGGGTTGAATCGTAGTACACCGGCTCTGACGCTCGTTGGATGTGGCAGGGCTTGCAAACCATTACAGACTACAAAGGGAAGCACAGCCGCGAGCTGCCCAGTGACACGAGCCTACCAAACAAGCTAAATCACTTCTATGCTCGCTTCAAGGCAAGTAACACTGACGCATGCATGAGAGCATCAGTTGTTCCAGACGACTGTATGACCACGCTCTCCGAAGCCGATGTAAGACCTTTAAACAGGTGAACGTTCACAAGGCCGCAGGACCAGATGGATTACCAGGACGAGGTCAGGATTGAGGCCTTTTACCAGGACTCATGTCTGTAGCCATGAAGTGCTTTGAAAGGCTGGTCATGGCTCACATCAACACCATTATCCCAGAAACACTAGACTCTCCCCTATTTCGATACCGCCCCAACAGATCCACAGAGGACCAAATATCTATTGCACTCCACACTGCTCTTTCTCACCTGGACAAAGGACCACCTATGTGAGAATGCTATTCATTGACTACAGCTCAGATTTCAACACCATAGTGCCCTCAAAGCTCATCACTAAGCTAAGGACCCTGGGACTAAACACCTCCCTCTGCAACGGGATCATGACTTCCTGACATGCTTCTGCCAGGTGGTAAGAGTAGGTAACAACACATACGCCATGCTGATCCTCAACATGGATCAGCATGGCACCTCATTGGTGCGTGCTCAGTCCCCTCCTGTACTCCCTGTTCACTCATGACTGCATGGCCAGGCACGACTCCAACACCAAGTTTGCCGATGACACAACAGTGATAGGCCTGATCACCAACAATGATGAAACCGTCTATAGGGAGAAGGTCAGAGACGTGGCCGTGTGGTGCCAGGACAACAACCCCTCCCGCAACATGATCAAGACAAAGGAGATGATTGTGGACTACAGGAAAAGGAGGACCCATTCTGCAGTGGAGCAGGTTGAGAGCTTCAAGTTTCTTGGTGTCCACATCACCAACAAACTATCATAGGCCAAGCACACCAAGACAGTCATGAAGAGGGCACGACAAAGACTAGTCCCCCTCAAGCGGTACCGGAGCGCCAAATCTAGGTCCAAAAGGTTTCTTAACAACTTCCACCCCCAAGCCATAAGACTCCTGAACAGCTATTCAAAGGGCTACCCAGACCCCTCTCTTACTCTGCTGCTACTCTCTGTTTATTATCTATGCATAGTCACTTTAACTCTACCAACATGTACATATTACCTCGACTAACCGGTGCCCCGCACATTGACTCTGTACTGGTACCCCGTGTACAGTTGAAGTCGGAAATGTACGTACACCTTAGCCAAATACGTGTATACTCAGTTTTTCACAATTCCTGACATTTAATCCTAGTAACAATTCCCTGTTTTAGGTTAGTTAGGATCACCACTTTATTTTAAGAATGTGACATGTCAGATTAATGTTAGAAATAATTACTTATTTCATATTTTATTTCTTTCATCACTTTCCCAGTGGGTCAGAAGTTTACATACACTCAATTAGTATTTGGTAGCATTGCCTTTAAATTGTTGGGTCAAACATTTCAGGTAGCCTTCTACAATCTTCCCACAATAAGTTGGGTGAATTTTGGCCCATTCCTGCTAACAGATCTGGTGTAACGGAGTCAGGTTTGTAGGCCTCCTTGCTTGCACACACCTTTTCAGTACTGCCCACACATTTTATATAGGATTGAGGTCAGGGCTTTGTGATGGCCACTCCAATACCTTGACTTTGTTGTCCTTAAGCCATTTTGCCACAACTTTGGAAGTATGATTCGGGTCATTGTCCTTTTGGAAGACTCATTCTGCCCAAGCTTTAACTTCCTGACTGATATCTTGAGATGTTGCTTCAATATATCCACATAATTCTCCTTTCTCATGATACCATCTATTTTGTGAAGTGCACCAGTCCTTCCTGTAGCAAATTCCCCCCTCATAAACATGATGCTGCCACCTCCGTGCTTCACGGTTGGGATGGTGTTCTTCAGCTTGCAAGCCTCAATCTTTTTCCTCCAAATATAACAATGGTCATTATGGCCAAACATTTCTATTTTTGTTTCATAAGACCAGAGGACATTTCTCCAAATAGTACAATCTTTGTCCCCATGTGCAGTTGCAAATCATAGTCTGGCTTTTTATGGCAGTTTTGAAGCAGTGGCTTCTTCCTTGCTGAGCGGCCTTTCAGGTTATGTCGTTATAGGACTCGTTTTACTGTGGATATAGATACTTTTGTACTCTTTTTTTTCCTCCAGCATCTTCACAAGGCTTTGCTGCTGTTCTGGGATTGAGTTGCGCTTCTCCAAAGCATTCATCTCTAGAAGACAGAACGCTTCTCCTTCCTAAGCAATGTGATGGCTGCATGGTTCCATGGTGTTTATACTTGAGTACTATTCTTTGTACATATGAACGTGGTATCTTCAGGAGTTTGGAAATTGCTCCCAAGGATGAACCAGACTTGTGGAGGTCTACAATTTTCTTTCTGATGTCTTGGCTGATTTCTTTTGATTTTCCCATGATGTCAAACAGAGGCACGGAGTTTGAAGGTAGACCTTGAAATCATCCACAGGTACACCTCCAATTGACTCAAATTAGGTCAATTAGCCTATCAGAAGCTTCGAAAGCTATGACATAATTTTCTGGAATTTTCCAAGCTGTTTAAAGGCACAGTCAGTCAACATTTGTATGTAAACTTCTGACCCACTGGAATTGTGATACAGTGAAATAATCTGCGTGTAAACAATTGTTGGAAAAATGACTTGTCATGCACAAAGTAGATGTCCTAACAGACTTGCCGAAACTATAGTTTGTTAAAAAGAAATTTGTGGAGTGGTTGAAAAACACTTAGGTTGGAGTCATTAAAACTCATATGTACACTTCTGACTTCAACTGTATGTAGCCTCGTTATTGTTATTTTACTGCTGATGTTTAATTGTTTGTTACTTTTATTTTCTATTTAAGTTTTTTTTAAATCTTAACTTAAAGCATAGTTGGTTAAGTGCTTATAAGTAAGCATTTCACTGTAAGGTATTCGGCGCATGTGACCAATAAAATTTGACTTGATCAGAAAATATCTCCTTAACTTTAAGAGTAATCTTAACATTTCTCCCCTCTCTCCCTCCATGTTTTCTCTCTCCAGTCTGAGGCCCCTGGATGTGGAGTTTATGAGTCGTCTGAGTAAAGTGGTCAACATAGTCCCTGTCATCGCCAAGGCAGACACACTCACCCTGGAGGAGAGGGACTTCTTCAAACAGACGGTGTGTGTGTGTGTACAGGCACGTGTGTGTACACAAAAAGCCTATGACATTGATCTGTTGATTTGCTTTTAAACTAGTCCCTTTTGCACTACAACAACCTGACATGGCTGACATTAGGCTTTTACAGCAGGGTAACAAGAGGGTAAGATTACACACACACCACCCGCGTGCACACACACAGGGTAACGAGAGGGTAAGATCACACACACCACCCACGTGCACACACACAGGGTAACGAGAGGGTAAGATCACACACAGGCCGGTATGAAGCGATGCCAGGCATTACAAACAGCAGCCATCTGGATAAACTACTGTACTCTGCCCAGTCTGAGGAGTAGTGGTATGAAACCTTGGAACACTTAACCAATGTTTTTAGCCAGAAAGGAGCATTTTAAGAAGTGATTTATTTACAGTATTCCAGCTTTCTATAAACCTCCGAGGCAGCTGATGTCTGCAAAGATGCCAGTGTACTGTAGCAGGCTAGTCTCTTATTAGCAATACGCTACTGGGTACAGGAGATGGAGAAACCACACAGGACCTCAGATAAGGAGTCTGTTTAGAGTAAGGTTTATGCAACACTCGGCAGAGGCTGTCCAGTAGCTGCTCAGCAGAGGCTGTCTAGTAGCCACTCCTCCATGAAAGAAAGCACAGCCCTTTCTGTTGATGACTCATGTCTATGGTATAGAGGTCATCTCTACTGATTTAGAATTCGATGGAATTCTCCGTTGCTGCTTTCGCTTCCTGCGGTCTCTTGAAAGTTGCACCATACCAGGTTACACTGGCCTATACGACCTGCTTGGCATAGTTTAAAAAGGCCTCTGCACCCCCTTCTGTTCCAGTGTGTGTTTGTTGGCCAGTGATCAGCCTGGGAGAACAAAATAACATGCCTGCGCGCGCACACACACTTCAAGGGTCGCTAGTCTCCCCCTCTCTGGCGTCCTGCGACAGATCTTTATTCATTCTGGAGGAGGAAACACGCTGGGCAACTTGGCTACCGTTTTCCCCGACAACGGCCAATGAGAACAAGGGCGGGCGAGATGGAAGCTCTGGGGCTTGTAACCAGCTTGTTTTGGTTGGCTGCATGGGCTGGGCAATGTACGACCCTGGGATTGTGATCTTAATGTTTTTTTAAACGTTTCTTTCTTGTTCTCTGTTCCCTGCAGCAGTTGACATGCATGCAAAGGGAACGAGAGCTTTTTATTGTTTTACCCTCTGTGTCCACAGTTCGTTGCGGGCGTTTGTGTGTGTGCTCTGGTCACGTTCCCTCGACTGTTGTAGGCTTATGATATAGGCACAAGGCTGAGGAAGTTACAAGTTTAAACTTTCCAAGAAGTATAAACCGAGAAATTTAGAAAACCTGTTCGTCATCGACCAAGTGGGAAAAAAGTAGTAAATGTGATCGGAACGGTCATTAATTTAAAGGCCATCACTGCTGGTGTGACAGTATAACTTTAGACCGTCCCCTCGCCCATACCCGGGTGTGAACCAGGGACCCTCTGCACACATCAACAACAGTCACCCACGAAGCATCGTTACCCATCGCTCCACAAAAGCCGCGGGGAACTACTACTTCAAGGTCTCGGAGCAAGTGACGTCACCGATTGAAACGCCACTAGCGCGCACCGCTAACTAGCTAGCCATTTCACATCCGTTACACTGGCAGAAGAAGCCTGTCATTCTCACTCTGTCTCTTGTCTGTGTTGCAGTCATTATAAAGACATAGAAGAAAGGCGGACATTTTGTAAACCTGAGTGTCTGGCTGTATATTTGTGTAGGAGTGGTTAACCTCCACATTAACTCTCAATGTCAGGGAACATTAAATGACCATTTAACGTCAACACCAGCCGTAGCAGTGTTTACGGTGACTCGGAGTGAGCTACTCTGGAATTGTAGTCAGTCCTTTCCTATTCTGTTATATTTTCAGTCACGGTGACCTCATACTGGTCTAACAATCTGGCTATCTGCAAGAATCATTTATGTTGTTATTGTTGGAGGTTAGCCAGTGAAAGTTAAGTTATAAGAATGAGTAGGCTTGCTTGCTTACTTTTGATGGATTCTGATGTGATACAAGTCTCAGCCTCCCTTCACTGGTCTTTCCTCTGGTGAGTGAAAGGCTTTGGTGTGTGTTGTTGTTGTACTGAGCAGGACACACACTCCTCCACCTCCAGGACTAGATGACTTGGTAGATGACATGAGGTGGAAACGGCCATTGTTTAGCCCTGACTGCTGTTCTACAGTACATTGATGAAACCGTGCAAACCTGGTGTTAGATTCCGATGTGTTTCTGTGTGTGCGTGCAGATCAGGGAAGAGCTGCGAGCCAACGGGATCGACGTCTACCCTCAGAAAGAGTTTGACGAGGATGCTGATGACAGGATGATCAATGATAAGATCAGGGTGGGTATACAATGTGTGTATAGGCATGCAGAATCTCTCATTACAAAGCAATTGTTGGTCTTAAACTGTGTGTGTGTGTTCAGGAGATGATCCCATTTGCTGTGGTGGGGAGCAACCAGGAGTACCAGGTCAATGGAAAGAGGCTTCTGGGCAGAAAAACTAAGTGGGGAACCATAGAAGGTAATTTAACACACACAACCATTACTCTCCCTGTCAAACTAGTCATGTAAAATGGGTTGAAGCAGATGTTGGCGAAACCATGCACGTTACTGCTGCCAGTACATGTTTAAATCCCAGCCAACTGATGTTGCAGTCTTGTGTGACTATGAGCGAGTGTTTCTCATATCCACGTTTCTCTGGTCTGTGACTAAAGACATTTCTAAGTCACAGACCCATGGAGGATTTACTGAGCCGTCTGCATCCATAACACAGTGGGGGGAAAGGTGATGTGTGGAAGATAGACCGGAGGAGGTCTAGAGAGAGAGGGGGGGGGTGGAAGAGAGGAATGTCACAGCTCCTTTTTACTGGAGGGCCGACTGTCTTCTTCCCAGATTGCACCTGGCCCCTCCAGGGCCCCTCTTGGCTCTTGGTGAATGCGCCTCTCATCACTCCACACTTGTCGACAGATGGCTGTAGAACAGATATCTTAATCTGGACCTCTTGCTGTTAGGTCTGTTCAAAGGAACAACCAACCAGAACTTAGCATACATAGCTTTCTAGAGTTCTAGTACTTAGGTCCTGTTCTGGAACTGTCAATGTGTTCTTAAAACACCCAATGACTGTAATTTAACTCTAAGACAAACGTGTGTTTGTCGGAGCAAGGGTGTGATAAGAGTGAGAAATGTGGTTGTCCCCTGGCTGAGGGAACATTGATTCGAGCCAGCCAGGCAGTCTGTGTGCGGAGGGGAGGGGAGGGGAAGGGAGGGGAGGGGAGGGGAAGGGAGGGAGCTGAAGGACCTGTCTGCACTGCTATCATAAATTAGGCCACAAGAGGAGGGAGTCCTGTGGGCCCAGGGTTCTCATAGCTAGGACCTCTTTCTCCTCGTTCTCCTTCTCTCTCTCCTCCTCTTTTCTTTCTCTCTCTCGCTGATTGTCTTACTCGTTCTCGCTTTTTCTCTCTCTCTCCTCTTTCTTTCTGTCGTCTCTTACGTTCTCTTTTTCCTCTACCACTGCCCCAATGTCATTCTCTTTCTCATTATCAACCTCATTATCAAATTCTTTCTCCCCCTCCTCATTCCATAAGTCATACTTATCTAGAGGGCTGGTACCTATACAGCTACATATACAACGTGTCTGTCTCTGTGTGTTCTTGCGTTAATCCCCTGTTTGTAATAGGTGGAGGAAAGTGTTAGCCAGAGAAATATTTAAAAACCAGCCTGGTTAAGGGAGACCCACCACCACATGAATCAGTACACCCACAGACTGTGGTGGTCACACAGCAGCACCCTCTTCTCCCCCGCCCCTCCCTAAGAGGGATGAAATGGAATTTAATTTCCTGTGCTGCAATTTCACATAAATAACACTCCTTTTTCATTTTGTGGACTTGACATAATCGATCATTCAAACATGTGTTGGACCCTTTCTAGACTCCAGCAAATTGTCATGGAGAGTTTGTTAAATAATCTGACTTGCTGAGGGAGCTGAGATGGATTAAATTACTTGTAGTGGAAGGTGTAACCTTTATTTAAGATAATTGCTGCAGATGTCAAGATAAATGGGCGTCCTTGACCTGTCTTTGGCGCAACACTCCCATCTTGTGGCAGAGTGTAGAATAGCACATGGCATTTAACTTGATATGCACACCCTGATACAGAAAATATATGCTACGTGGCTATTGTATATTATTTGAGTAACTGTAAACAGAAAACACTTGCTGTTTATCCCATAGAAAGCAATTTCATTTTCTTTACTCTCTTTTTTGCAGTTGAGAACATTGCCCACTGTGAGTTTGCCTACCTGCGAGACCTTCTCATCAGGTGAATATTAACTGTGTTTTAAGTGATGGTGATACTGACTGTGTTTGACCAGTGTTTTTGATGACGCTTGATGTTTCTCTGGGTAATGTCGATGTTTCTCTCACTAAATCTTCATCTGTGTTTCCTCTCTGTAAGGACCCACATGCAGAACATCAAGGACATCACCAGTAGCATCCACTACGAGGTGTACCGTGTCCGCAGGCTAAACGAGACCAACGCCCAGCCCAACACCCAGCCACCCAACACACTGGTCAACCCACAGCAGGCCAACGGGGTGGCAGCACAGCACCAAGTCCTGACCCATGAGATGTAGATGTCTGACCATCTGCAGACAAATACACACACAGACACACACACACACATATATATCTTTAATGGCTGGCAACTGTGACACACCACATGCAAACACACCACGTGACACACACACATCCATCCTAACTGTCTGACATGGACTGTACACACTCCAAAGAGGATTCCAATATCAAGTATATAATGATTCATACATGATCAACTGCCAAGGTCAGAGCTGTTGGGTAAACAGTACAAGATGTCCCCTAGGGAGATGGGATGCCACAGTATTATAGCATACAGATGTGTACAGACCAGCTATTGAAAGTATAGCACATCAATTAGCTCAACTATAAATAACTGGTTGGAATGACCTGTTCTACGTTTGGGTTGTGTTGTCTAGATATTGGAGATATTAGGAGGTAGGGTTTAGGTTCTTTGTATATTTTTGGACACATCTGCACTGCCCCGAAAAGCAGCAATGCAGTGTGGAGCAGCTTTGAAATCCCTTTTGTCTTTTTCCATTGCATTTTCATATGTTTCAGACCTCTTACCAAACCATCCCTTCTATGCCAATGTCGTATCTTGTTAAACGTATCATGTTCATTCATACAGTGCATTTTACATTTACTGTTGTTTTATAATATTATTGTATTGTTGTCTGGATGCAGGGAACAGACATCCCTATGCTCTCCGAACTTTCTCTAAACCAAATAAATGTCCTTTCTGTTTTAAAGAGAAGCGAAAATATATAGAATTTGATTTATAAATAGATATTTATGCTTGTTATGTATTCACTTTATAATTGAGTTTGATATTCATATAGCCTACCAGTCGACCTACACACTCCCGTTGTTCTCCGAGAGGATGGAAAATCTACAGAGATCCACTTTGGTTGTATTTCTCTTGCAATCATGCATTGTCTCCCGTGTATTTATAGAGAATTCTATGAATCTAGATGTACATTGTCTTTTTGGACATGATACAGAATAGGCCTACAGGTAGGTTGAATATGTAGCCTACATACACCGCTTGTAATAATATTTAGTACCAGACAGTTACATTCCTGGTGTAGTCCATGTTTAACACCCTTATCTTCCCTACTAAACATTTATTCCAAAGTCATAAATGTGCCATTCAGCCAAACACAATTCTTCACTCTGCCAAAAACTCATGGACAGAGGTCAAAACCAAGAGTACTATTCATTCAGCAATGTAGCTTACGTAACCTAAACAATTACAAAAGGTAATACAATGTTTACTGTTGTATAGTTATTGTGTAATTTGTTATAGTATGATGAGAGTATGGTTTATCTTTGATATGCTATGTCAAATAAATAAAGATTGATATTTTTATTGTTCACAATTGTCTTGATTGCCAATCCATTTCACCTGTGCAGGTGACTCCTCTCTTAACCAATCACAAAATTTGCAATTTGGCATGTCTGAAACTGTGGAAAATGATACCCTTTATGTAGTGTTTGGGTTTTAGTGTCATAAAGTGTCTTTGCAAAGTCATAAAGTTATTTCAAACAACCTGTGGCTGAATTGAGGTAAATACAGTGTGTATTGGAGGGGTTTTTACATCAAATTTGGGTCCTTTGCATGAGCTAAATTTAGAATGTATAGCCATGAGATGCCAATGTTTTTTCATGTCTACAAGCTCATGACCAAGGGCCCATAGACCAGCGTTTCCCAAACTCAGTCCTTGTGACTCTAAGGGGTACACGTTTTGGTTTTTGCCTTAGCACTACACAGCTGATTCAAATAATGAACTCATCATCAAGCTTTGATTATTTTAATCAGCTGTGTGGTGCTAGGGCATAAACCAAAACGTGTACCCCTTAGAGTCCCCAGGACCGAGTTTGGGAAACGTTCCCATAGACAGTTGAACGTTCAGGGCTGGGAATACAGTAAGTGTGTTCTTGGAGAACACAGATGTCACATAACCCAGCAGATGGCACAGGGGAAGCTGACTGGCACTGTTGTGGTATCCAGGGGCGGGATGGCTATAGATTGAACTTTAATATCATCATTATTGCCTATTTGTATCCTGTCTCTCAGTTTTCAGCGAGGCTGCCTGAAGGGGTTCTCAAACCTCTCCTCGGGGACGCCCAGCCGTCCCACAGCTGGCACACCTGATTCAACTTGTTGACTATTCATCAAGCCCTTGACTGGGTAAATCAGGTGGGTTAGTTCAGGGCTACAAGAAAATGGTAAAATGTCTGGGGGATCCTGAGGAGAGGTTTGAGAACCACTGCAGTTGGACGTTACTCCACCTCCTAGTGACACTCACACCCACAACACACATTGCAGCCAGCTACACACACTCCACTTTACAGCTTCCCATCATTGTTCACCAAATGTTCTTCTGGGGAATGCAACAGTCTGAATCCAAACAAAATGAATGGCTATTGTAAGGCATGACGGGTTGAATATATATCTTCAGATTGATGCGACGCTAGGGAGCGGATGTGTTTTGTAAACTGATCCGTGTGATTTACTGTTCTCTGCAGGTTGTTGGCTTTGTTTGATCCCTCGGGGATCTGGAATCTTCCATTTTAGCAGGTTGTTGGCTCGGTTTGAACCCTCTGGGATCTGGAATCTTCCATTTTAGCAGGTTGTTGACTCGGTTTGCAGATCCCCAAGGGATCAATCTTCAATTTTAGTAGGTGAAAGAGGGTGTCAGTCATTTCATTCAATGTTTTGTGTTGGAGTATGAGTGTTTAGTCCTGTGGCTAAAGTTGGACTCTTCTTAGACATGGTTGTGGGTGAGTGGCATTTAATATGCACGTAGACACACATACACGGCAGTTTGTTTTTCGAGTACTAGCATGGAACCCCATTGGGGAACCATTACCCCGAGTGCCCCTGCGATTGGTACACACTACACGTAGTGGCATGCATCCTTCAGTAGATATAAGAAAGCTGTCAGGCAGAGAGAGATGGTGGAGTAATGATGCCCATTAATGTTGACAAGCTCTAGCAGACTCTCATTAAGAGAACATCAACAGCTCAAAAGGGCCAATTAAAAGCCACCACCACACACACAGAATAGGGACTCATAAACCCAGTGTCTTACAACATTGCCTTTTTAAAATTGTGCATGCGCTTCTTGTGTGG
This sequence comes from Oncorhynchus masou masou, assembly GCF_036934945.1. NCBI lineage: Eukaryota > Metazoa > Chordata > Actinopteri > Salmoniformes > Salmonidae > Oncorhynchus > Oncorhynchus masou. Next base: position 25,015,140 of record NC_088216.1, read on the forward strand.
GTGTGTAGGCGCCCGCATATGTGTATGACCGGGATCATCAACTAGATTCAGCCTTGGGCCAATTATACTTTTTTTGAGTGGATGGTCGGGGGGGGGCAGAACATTATTACAAATAATTTGTCGACTGCAAACTGACCGCAAGAAGCCCAAACGGATATAAACCGTTATAATTTCAAACCTTGCTTACGTTTGTATACGATTGCATGTATCTATTTTACAGTATTATTTGTGGGACTACTTCGTAAAACATTTCCTGAATTAAAATCACTTGGAGCTGATTTGCTGGTGTTTTTAGTCTTCTGTCCAACAACAAACTTGGGAGGCCAAATAAAATCCCCAGTTGGGGCACCCTGGTTGGTGTATGAGTTAAGTGTGTCCCCGTGGAGAGCCCTAGGCTAGGGAACGGCGTTACGTCTGAGTAACTACTCATTATTGTTATTTTGTTGTTACTATTTCCTTTTTTATTGAGCAAATGTTTCTTTTTAACTCTGCGTTTTTGAGAAAGGGGTCATAAGTAAGCGTTTCACAGTGAAGTCTACACTGTTGTATTCGGCGCAAGTAACAAATACAATTTGAAGAAGTAGGGTTTCAGACGTTTTTGGAAGATGGGCAGGCCCTCTGCTTTCCTGACGTTAGGTGGAAGCTCGTTCCACCATTGGGGTGCCAGGACAGAGAAGAGCTGGGAATGACAGATTGTTGTCCATGGTCACGTCAAGGTTCTTTGAACTCTGGGAGGGGGACCCCATGGCGTCAACCGTGATGGAGAGCTCTTGGATCTGGCAGGCCTTCCCCGCAGGAGGAAGAGCAGCTCCTTCTTGTTGAGCTTGAGGTGGTGGGCTGACTTCCAAGCTGAGATGACTGCCAGGCACTCAGAGATGCATGTCGCCACCTGTCAGAAGGGGTGGGAAGGAGAAAAGTAGTTGATAGGTGCAACTGTGAGGATATGATAGAGCCAAATGATTTGGTGTTTAGAGGAGAGGGCCTAGAACTGAGCCATGGGGGACACCGGTAGTGAGCGCATGTGGTGCAGACACAGATCCTCTCTACGTCACCTAGGAGCGACCTGCCAGGTCGGATGCAATCCAAGAGTGTGCAGAGCCTGAGCCAGCAGATGGATCTAGGAGGATGAGAACACACTGAGAAGCGATTGGTGCTACAAAGAGCATGTTGAAAAACCTTGAGTCTTCCTTCCCAGCTTAGACATCACTCAGTGTTTTAAGTTTCAAGTTTTAATGTCAGGTGTGTGTGTGTGTGTGGAGTCGGTATAAATGTGTGAGTGTGTAGTCAGTGAAAAAATAAGGTCAATTCATTCTGTTGGTTAAAGCTTGGGGATAGAAGCTGTTTATGAGCCTGTTGGTGTCAGACTTGATGTACCTGTACTGCTAGCCATGTATTTATGTTTGTGTGGTGATGCTGGTAGAGAAGAGAGAATGCCCACACATGCACGTACACACACATATAGTGTGTTTGTATAAGAGCCCTGCGGGATTGTGTTTTGTATATATACTATATGTTATAGTGGTTCTGATGAGATCCTTAACCATTACAAACAGTGATTGGGGAATGTTTAAAATAAGGGTGGCATCTCATGACACCAAGTCAATGAAGACCTATCTGGGCAAGGTCAAAAGGTATTCCTTTCTCTCATTGCTATCATGTATGAACTAGGAAGATTGTGTGTATGTGCGTGTCCGTCCGTCCGTCCAGAGCTATAGCTAACTAACCCCTGGTTGCAAGATCGAATCGCCGAGCTGAGAAGGTAAAAATATGTCGTTCTGCCCCTGAACAAGGCAGTTAACCCACTGTTCATAGGCTGTCATTGAAAATAAGAATTTGCTCTTAACTGACTTGCCTAGTTAAATAAAGGTAAAATAAATCAAATATATCATTCATCTGCACTTATGGACTGCCCTCTTTATTCAAACCACAGGTTTTCAATTCCAGAGACTGAGACGGCCATTTCAAAATGTTGATTTGTGGCCAATTTAACCATTTCTAAGTGGATTTTGATGTGTGCTTGGGGTTATAGTCATGCAGGACGAGCCAGTTGTGGCCAAGTTTCAGCCTCCTGGCAGAGGCAACCAGCTTTTTGGCTAAAATGTCCTGGTACTGGGTAAAGTTCATGATGCTGTTGCCCTTAACAAGGGCCCCAGGACCAGTGGAGGCATAATGGCCCAAACATGTAGGTTGATGCATTGCTATGTTTTAATTTATAAAGCCTTTTACAAAAAGCCCCACTGTACCTAACACCGTTACTATACTTTCGGCATATGAGTTGCAACACTCAGTCTCGGGGATGGCTAACTCTGGAAAATCCTTTGCTCTCTACTGAGTTAGGTAAATCAGCTTTGAGTTTTCTTACACCTTATCTTCAAAATGTTCTTACATTTGATGTTTTTCCTCCTCTAGGGCAAGTCAGAAAGCTGATTGAAGACATTTTTACAGATTAATGTGTTTATTTTTTGTGACCTGGTTTCCTTCTTGCATTTCGTATTTATATTGATGTTTATTTTCTGCAATTTATGTAATTCAGGGCTCATCTGTAAAAAAAGAAGCCTTGGTCTCAGTATGACTCCCTGATAAAATAAAGGTTCAATTCATTTCACCACTATATTTTAAAGTAGGTATGGGATTAATTTCTGTTCATGCATTCTCATTTTGATGCCAAACCCACAACTGGCGTGCATGGCCAAAGAGCTCTATTTTCATGTCATTTGACTTAAGCACCTGTTCTACTCGATGCCAATGTTGTTTTGAAAATTCTAGTTTAACTCCATGCAAACTCTGTTTACATTTGTTGGATGAGAGGAAAATATACTGTAGCTCTTTGGCCTATGAACAACAATGGTGAGGGAGTTCTATTCTTATCCTCTTCTACATGATAAATGTGACTTAAATGTCAAAGACGCACACGGGTTCTCTTTCAATTATTTGTTTCGACATAAGTAGCTTGAAGGACTAATCAGACCGGTCAGGTGGTGAATGAGGGAGCCCTCATACCAAAGAGCCACTCACCTTCCCTCTTCTCATTCTCACCTCTCTTCCTCACAGAAGAGTTCTACTTGGCTCTCCTGAGCACGACTTGATACTTTTCCCTGTTTAACTGTTCATGTGCCGTTAATCCTGCACTTGGTGGCGTAACCTTATTAGCTCACGTCTTTTATGCTGGGTGACATTTTCGAGTAATAATTTGCCTCAGTGCCTTTCTTCCTTTGTCTTCCTTTTGTAACTAGCATCACACGACTAACTGCGGAGACTTGGCTAGCTTAGCTGCCATGCTTAGGTAACCTGGCTAGCTCGCTGCAAGGCTAGCTATCCTATGACTAGCTTTTATACTTGGAATGGTAGGATTACTAGTTTGTTCTCTGTTAGTTTGACCCTTCATCGGCATTGATTAGACCGACCATCCTAGCGTCACTGCTTATTGGTCAAGAGCCATGCTTTCATTTGTCGCAAGACCAACATAGCACAAAGTTAGCCAAAGGAAGCTAACTAGCTAGACTACTAACCCTCGTGGCGAACGATAGCTACGTTCACATTGTTAAAGGATTAGCTTTTCTGGACAGCACTGTCTTATTAACTAGCTAGGCTACTAACCCAAGTGGTGAACGCTAGTTACGTTTCACTTTTTCAGCTGTTTTTTGGAGCCATTGAACCTGCTAGCTTAGCTGGGCATCGATGGCGGATGAGATATTCACTCATTGATGTCAGCAAACGGGCAGCATATTGAGTGGCCTGAACCCATGGGGGGTGGCATCAGCGAGGGACTGGTACGACAGGAGTAAACTTCCCTCTAGGACCGTCCCAGGAAAACTACTCCTCTCAGCGTGCATGGCTGAAGCCAAATGCAATTTTGAAAACCTTTTGAGTTTTCTGAGTCTGCACAACTCTGCCAGGACCTAGGATCAAGAGAGACACTCAAGTGTTTTAGTACTATGTCTCTTGACACAATGATGAAAATAATCATGGCCTCTAAACCTTCAAGCTGCATACTGGACCCAATTCCAACTAAACTACTGAAAGAGCTAACTTCTTGTGATTGGGCCACCTATGTTCAACATAATTAACTTCTCTCTATCCACCGGATGTGTACCAAACTCACTAAAAGTGGCAGTAATAAAGCCTTTCTTGAAAAAGCCAAACCTTGACCCAGAAAATATAAAAAACTATTGGCCTATATCGAATCTTCCATTCCTCTCAAACATTTTAGAAAAAGCTGTTGCGCAGCAACTCGCTGCCTTCCTGAAGACAAACAATGTATATGAAATGCTTCAGTCTGGTTTTACACCCCATCATAGCACTGAGACTGCACTTGTGAAGGTGGTAAATGCCATTTTAATGGCGCCAGACTGAGGCTCTGCATCTGTCCTCTTGCTCCTAGACCTTAGTGCTGCTTTTGATACCATCGATCAACACATTCTTTTGGAGAGATTGGAAACCCAAATTGGTCTACACGGATAAGTTCTGGCCTGGTTTAGATCTTATCTGTCGGAAAGATATCAGTTTGTCTCTATGAATGGTTTATCCTCTGACAAATCAACTGTAAATGTCTGTGTTCCTCAAGGTACCGTTCTAGGACCACTATTGTTTTCACTATATATTTTACATCTTGGATGTCATACGAAAACATAATGTTAACTTTTACTGCTATGCGGATGACACACAGCTGTAAATTTCAATGAAACATGGTGAAGCCCCAAAACTGCTCTCGCTAGAAGCCTGTGTTTCAGACATAAGGAAGTGGATGGCTGCAAACGTTCTACTTTTAAACTCGGACAAAACAGAGATGCTTGTTTTAGGTCCCAAGAAACAAAGAGATCTTCTGTTGACTCTGACAATTCTTGATGGTTGTACAGTCGTCTCAAAACAAAACTGTGAAGGACCTCAGTGTTACTCTGGACCCTGATCTCCCTTTTGACGAACATATCAAGACTGTTTCAAGAACAACTTTTTTCCATCTCCGTAACATTGCAAAAATCAGAAACTTTCTGTCCAAAAATGATGCAGAAAAATGTATCCATGCTTTTGTTACTTCTAGGTTAGACTACTGCAATGCTTTACTTTCCGGCTTCCCGGATAAAGCACTAAATACACTTCAGTTAGTGCTAAATATGGCTGCTAGAATGACTAGAACCAAAAATGTGATAATATTACTCCAGTGCTAGCCTCCCTACACTGGCTTCCTGTTAAGGCAAGGGCTGATTTCAAGGTTTTACTGCTAACCTATAAAGCATTACATGGGCTTGCTCCTACCTATCTTTCTGATTTGGTCCTGCCGTACATACATACGCTACAGTCACAAGACGCAGGCCTCCTAATTGTTCCTAGAATTTCTGAGAAAACAGCTGGAGGCAGGGCTTTCTCCTATAGAGCTCAATTTTTATGGAATGGTCTGCCTACCCATGTGAGAGACGCAGACTCGGTCTCAACCTTTAAGTCTTTACTGAAGACTCATATCTTCAGTGGGTCATATGATTGAGTGTAGTCTGGCCCAGGAGTGTGAAGGTGAACGGAAAGGCTCTGGAGCAACGAACCGCCCTTGATGTCTCTGCCTGGCCGGTTCACCTCTCTCCACTGGGATTCTCTGCCTCTAACCCTATTACAGGGGCTGAGTCACTGGCTTACTGGTGTTCTTTCATGCCATCCCTAGGAGGGGTGCGTAACTTGAGTGGGTTGAGTCACTGACGTGATCTTCCTGTCTGGGTAGGTGCCCTCCCTTGGGTTGTGCCGTGGCGGAGATCTTTGTGGGCTATACTCGGCCTTGTCTCAGGATGGTAAGTTGGTGGTTGAAGATATCCCTCTAGTAGTGTGGGGGCTGTGCTTTGGCAAAGTGGGTGGGGTTATATCCTTCCTGTTTGGTACTGTCCGGGTGTATCATCGGATGGGGCCACTGAGTCTCCTGACCCCTCCTGTCTCAGCCTCCAGTATTTATGCTGCAGTGGTTTGTGTCGGGGGGCTAGGGTCAGTCTGTTATTTCTGGAGTACTTCTCCTGTCTTATCCGGTGTCCTGTGTGAATTTGAGTATGCTCTCTCTAATTCTTTCTTTCTCTCGGTGGACCTGAGCCCTAGGACCATGCCTCCTTGCTGTCCCCAGTCCACCTGGCCATGCTGCTGCTCCAGTTTCAACTGTTCTGCCTGCGGCTATGGAACCTTGACCTGTTCACCGGACGTGCTACTTGTCCCAGACCTGCTGTTTTCAACTCTCTAAAGACAGCAGGAGCGGTAGAGATACTCTTAATGATCGGCTATGAAAAGCCAAGTGACATTTACTCCTGAGGCGCTGACTTGCTGCACCCTCGACAACTACTGTGATTATTATTTATTGACCATGCTGGTCATTTATGAACATTTGAACATCTTGGCCATGTTCTGTTATAATCTCCACCCGGCACAGCCAGAAGAGGACTGGCCACCCCTCATAGCCTGGTTCCTCTCTAGGTTTCTTCCTAGGTTTTGGCCTTTCTAGGGAGTTTTTCCTAGCCACTGTGCTTCTACACATGCATTGCTTGCTGTTTGGGGTTTTAGGCTGGGTTTCTGTACAGCACTTTGAGATATCAGCTGATGTAAGAAGGGCTTTATAAATACATTTGATTTGACTAGCAATGTCCAAACCAGACTTTTGGCCAAAATGAACGTCAAGGACAATCCACCGGTGGTTGAGCGGTCACTCTCCCTGTTAAGACGAAACCGCTTCTCCGCATCTATCTACGAAAATGTGTAAGTGTTTGCTGCACATTCTTCATGGGTGTTGAACATTACATCCCTACTACTGGCTTACCAGCCCGATTTGATGCTGGAGATGCATAATCTCCTATCGATTGGCAATCCTAATCCAAATCTTTGGGAAGAGATCGGTGTCTTCATAGAAGACACTTCCGAGCCTTCAGGTTGTGCCATTCAAGCCTGTGGTTGTGCCATGAGCCTTGCAGTGGTAGGGGAGAGAGCCCTGTGGCTAACGGACAAGGAGAAAGTACATTTCCTTCACGTTCCTGTCGAGCTGAAAGGACTGTTTGGACCACCTGTCGCCATCATTCGGCAGAAGTGCAAACTCTGTAGACCTGGGAATCGTGGTTACCCGGCCAACCCCTCCAGAAGGCAAGGCGTTGTACCAGAGAGAGGGAAACTTTCTGCGAGAAGCCCCCAGCGACACATTGGTCTTCGACCCCACAGTTCGGATCCCCTATTGGAATGACAGTGGGAAAAACGTTCCTTCCTTGCAGCCGCGTTGATGTCTGGCTCATTTGATTCCCCTGCAGGGAATGGGCGCCCAACCTAGGGGTACACGGCAGAGCGGGGCAACCCAATAGTTCACCCCACTATGAGGGAGGGGCACATCTGTGCTCCTAAAACCCTTCCCTTTGTGCAGCGACCCATTTTGATGCATTCACTCTTTTTATTTACTCAGTAAAAAAAGCCTCTGCAGTATCCAGGCATCCACATACACAGGTTGAAAATACAATGAAAAGGAGATTTGATTCGTGCCTCGCATATTCCCTTAAATAGATAGACATTTCCTTAAAAAAACAGCAATATTACTGTTTGTCCCTCGCCATGTAAAATAACATGTAGTAACACTTCCTCAAAATACTTAGAATTAGTCAAAGATAAGTCAAGAAATATGTCATTCATTTTGAAGTTTTTGCAGAGGAGGTTTTAAGATGTTTGCAAGTGACAAAATGTGCATGGCAACTAGTCGTCTGTCGTTGAATGACAAACACTTAATTGAAGAATCCCTACTGTTGACCAATCACCAACGAAGGGCGTAGACTTCGGCTACCAAACTTTGGCTTGCCTCAAGAGAAATGGTTGTGTGCTCGAACATGCCAGGAAAAATCCCTGCCGAATGATGCCGAACACCAAATTATCATATGTGCGAACTGTTTTGACTGGGAAGTTTAAGCTAAGCTTAACCCAAGTCTCTGAGCTAGGGTTCAAGATCAATCAGAAAAATAACTGTTTGGTGCCAACACAGAGAATAGAATACCTTGGCATAATGCTGGGTACTCTCCCTTATCGGGCAACACTCTCGGAAGACTGCATCGCCTCGTTCCTACAGTGCCTCTCCCTGTTACACAGGGGCGCTCGGTCATGTTTGAGACGTGCCTCCGAGTGCTGGGTTTGATGGCATCCACCATCTCAGTAGTACCACTCAGCCTACTGAGGGTTTTGCCTTTTGTCTGTCAATCGCCGGATAGAGGTGACATCCGCATGTCTCTCAGCTCCCAGTCACTGGAAGAGCCCCTCCATCTTCGTTTCTGCCACTCCCAGTGTTGCCAACTCCGCAGTAAGGAAAGTAGCTATTGACTGTCCTAGAAGTCGCTAAATGACGTCATCACATAATTTGCATAATAGGCCATGTGCATGTAATTGTGATGGATGCTATAGGAGAGAGGAATAATGTCATGGGAGGGACAAAAAGTGATTAAAAATATTCTAAATATGCTTAGAACTACAAATGAACTGTCGATTCCTGTTTTTTTTTTAAATCTCACAATTCCAACCCTCCTCCTTTATCCGGGCTCATTGAGAAGAGTAAGAATGATACATGCTTTCGCGTCAGAGTCTCCAATAACACCAGAAAAAGTCGCTAGATTTGTTGCTCGTCTCTTTTTTGAAAATGGGTTGCTCGAGGGATCTGAATTCTCGCTAAATATAGCAACAAAGTCGCTAAGTTGGCAACACTGGGCACTCCCCTAAAGGTCGTGGAAACGAGGAAAGTGGTGATGACAGATGCGTCACTCAGACTTGGGCGCAGTTCACAAGGGAAATGTAATAAACAGAGTATGGACCCCACTAATCCGCATTGCTCACATAAATGACCTCAAATTGCTGATGGTGCTTCTTTCACTGAAACATTTTTTACCCTCCCTTCAGAATTAGCATGTTCTGATCAGAACGGACAATACGACTGTAGTGGAGTACATTATGCGCCTGGATGGCACTCACTCCCTACGCTTAGACTATCTGTCAGGATTATTCTGTGGAGCAGAGCACACCTACAGTACTGTCCCTACGCCCGACTCATGTCCCGGGTGTACTGAACATAGGAGCAGATGTTTTGTCCAGAGGGAATTCCCATCAAAGGGAATGGAGACTCCCTGGCTCCAGAGAGCATGTGTGATATGGGAGTTGGTTATATCCCACTATGAGATGTCAAAACAAATAATTTAAAGAGAATTTAGGGTTACTTGCGTAACCACGATTCTCTGATATTATGAGAGACATCTCGCCACATTCCCCTACTCACACGAGTGTGAGGAAGTTCGGATCATCCCGTATACATTCCTGTCCATAGAGCAATATAGAGGCCACACCTGCTACGAGTGCCCTCAGTACTCACGTGACCATAGAGTTGGGTAGAGGGCACCCTTGTCACAAATACCCTCTCCCACCTCCAAGTCACGGATCAGGGAATTTTGAACGGTATCCTCAAATGTTTCTAAATATATATATATATATATGCTACAATGAAATATGCCATAAATCTTATACCAGCAATGTGCATTCCCACCTGAGGATCTGTATGTTTCAGCCATCTATTTCCTGCGTTTGAGGGGAGCAAAATCCAATTGTCACTTCAGTCTTGATGGATTGATTGTTTTCATTTTACTACTATGACTCTTTCATACTTTTGCTTGTGCCTGTAGTTGTTTTCACGTTAACGTTATGACCACGGAAATGTTTGTCCTGACCTGTCAAACACACTCAAAGAAATACAAAAAAAGTTGACTAAAATATACAAAAAAATCTATTGTGCAATTGAAAAAGTTTAATACTGTAAACATTTTTACAAATTAGATGCTCCTCACCACTTCCTCTAAACTTCCCTCCCTCTCTCCTCCTCTTCACTCCTACACTATCCTCTCCCTTCCTCTCTCTCTTCGACCACATGTGGAACTCATTCTATTCAGCTCTTTCCGTTGCTTTATCTGGGCTTTAACACATCGTCTCGACACTTGCATCACAAGAAAGAGAATAACTTTCCTGTGCAATTGAAAAAGTTTAATTTTACTGTAAACATTTTTACAAATTAGATGCTCCTCACCACTTCCTCTAAACTTCCCCCTCCCTCTCCTCCCCTCCCTCTTCACTCCTACACTATCCTCTCCCCCCTTCCCTCTCTCTTTCGACCACATGTGGAACTCATTCTATTCAGCTTTAGGAATCAAGTTTCACAAAGACTCCTTTTGACTGCAGATACTATTGTAGACTATAGTACCCAGTCTAGAAAACATTAGGCAGTGAGTGTTGGGGAGACAGACAATGTATATGACAAAGCATTTAGAATCAGTTTGTATATGTTCAGGTGGGAATAGTGTGTGAGGTGCCTAACAATAACTAGGAATGGGGACAAAACTATTTTAATGTTTAAAATGTGCTGTTTCTTGTGATTTTTAGCAGTGGAAAATTAAACCTTAAAATGTCTGCATGCTTGTGAATCATCACAGTTAATTTAGTGAGCAACTAGCAGCGAATATGATCAGATTAAACACCCAAGTGGTGGCTATTTGTTTAATTTTGAATAGCGTTTGTATAGAAACCCACTCTTAATGTCTCAGTAATACCAACCACATTGGCTCATGCTGCTCTGCTAGTGATTTAGCAAATGTTCCTTTTACTCACGTCTGCAGTTTGTTAGATTCATTTAACAGGGATTAAAGTGTCCTTGAGTACACCCTGGATAGTCTTACTCATGCCTGTAGGGTCTAATATTTGTGGATATTCTATTTGTGGGTCTTCAGATGGTTGAGCCGGGAGCCACATTTTGGTGCAGTGTGGACATGGGTGAGTGGTGGTTGGGCCTTCCTGGTGTTGAGGCACATGAATAGGAACAACACGACACAAAACACTTAGTCACTCAGCAAAAACGGATCGCATGACAGGCGATGAGGGGAGAGACACTAAAATAATGTGTTGAGTAGCAAATGCTGCTCTTTAGGGCAATATGAGGGTATAACTCTCAATCCTGGTGTTCTGGTGTTCTTTAAGCAATA